>NC_052149.1:102977770-103577770 GCF_902713615.1 Scyliorhinus canicula
CCAAACCCCTGATTTTGGGGGTTTCGAGTCCCTCCACGCTAGCAATATCCGTCTTCGGGCTACCAAGGACGCAAAGGCCAAAAAGTCAGCCTCTCTCCCCCCATGGACTCCTGTATCTTCTGACATCCGAAAATCGTCACCTCTGGACTGTGCGCCACCCTTGTTTTTAGTACCGTGTACATGACGTCCGCAAATCACTGCCAGTAACTCCTAAGCTTCGGGCATGCCCAAAACATGTGGACATTTGTTTTGGGCCTCCATGTGTTTATGGCCTTCCCGCACACCTCTATCCCCAAAACCCTGCTCATCTGGGCCACTGTCATGTGTGCCCAGTGAACCACCTTGAATTGTATCAGGCTGAGCCTGGCACATGATGAGGACGTGTTGACTCTGCTCAGGGCACCCTCCCACAGACCCATCTCTACCTCCCCTCCCAGCTCATCTTCCATTTACGCTTTAGCTCACCTATCTGAGTTTCCCCCCACTCCATGAGTTCTTTATGAATATCCAAAACCTTCTCCTCCCCACCCCTGTTTCAGAAACGACCTTGTCCTGTATCCCCTGTGGCGGTAGAAGCGGAAAGGTCACAACCTGCCTTCGCACAAATCCCTTATCTGCAGATATCGAAATCCATTCCCTCCCGACAATTCAAACTGCTCTTCCAGATCCTCCAAACAGGGAAAGCTCCCATCAATAAACAGATCTCCCAGCCTCTCAATCCCTGCTCTCTGCCACCCCCAAAATCCCCCATTTCGCCTCCCTGGGACAAACTGGTGATTACCACAAATTGAAGCCCACACCGACGCTCCCTCCACTCCCATATGCTTCCACCACTGCCCCCAGACTCTCAGGGCTGCCACTACCACCGGGCTTGTGGAGTACCGGGCCGGCGAGATCGGCAGAGCAGCTGTTACCAATGCCCCCAAACTTGTGCCCTTACATGACGCCGCCTCTACTCGCTCCTACACCGACACCCCCCCCCCCCCCCCCCCCAACTCCCCCCCCACTACCCACTTCCTGATCATGGCTATATTTGCCGCCCAGTAGTAATTACTAAAATTTAGCTGCGCCAGCCCACCCCCGGCTTCGCTCCAGCAGCACTTCCTTTACTCACGCGGTTTTACCCACTCACACAAAACCAGAGATCACCCTATTCACCTGCTTAAAAAAGGCCTTTGGTATGAAAATAGGGAGGAACTGGAAAACAAACAGAAACCTCGGGAGAACCATCATTTTTACGGTCTGTACTCTCCCCTCCAGTGACAACGGGAGCATGTCCCCTCTGAAAGTCCCCCTTCATTTGTTCAACGAGCCAGGTCAAATTTAATTTATGTAACTGCTCCCATCCCCATGCCACCTGAATTCCCAAATAACGGAAATTCCCTTCCACCACTTTAAACGGCAGCCCCACAGTCTCCTCTCCTGCCCCCTCGCCTGGAACTCAAAAACCTCACTTTTACCCATATTCAATTTGTACCCCGAGAACCGTCCAAATTCCCTAAGATCCCCCTAATTGGTCAGAAATGTAAAGGAGTAGCTCGTCTGCATGTTCAGAATGTCCAATTCACCGAACCTGTACATCTTTCGGCACTTGAGGGAGGAAACCGGAGCACCTGGTGGAAACCCACGCGGGCACGGGGAGAACATGCAGTCTCCACATACACGGACCCAAGAGGGAATCAAACCTGGGACCCTGGTGCTGTGAAGCAACAGTGTTAACCACTGTGCTACCATGCCTCCCCCACCCCTGTTTTAGAAACTACCCTGTCCTGTATCCCCTGTGGCGGTAGAAGCGGAAAGGTCGCAACCTGCCTTCGCACAAAATCCCTTATCTGCAGATATTGAAATCCATTCCGTCCCGGAGTAAATTATTAGGTCAATCCTAATGAGGTTTCAGCAGTGCAGGAATGAGATCAGGGCAACCATTTTAAAAATCCGCGCCCTCCCGATTTTCCGCATCTCACAACCCCCTTCAGACTTTGCACCGTGGCCTCCGGACTTCCCCGTTGCTCCAACTTATCCTGGCAGTGCCCACAGTGCCATCTGGGTGGAAATGCCAACGTGCCAGTGGGAGTGCCAGCGTACCACCCTACCCAAAGCCCAAACACCCAGGGGCCCCCGATAGTCTGGGAGCCCCCCCCCCCCCCCCCCCTCCCACCCCACCCACCCCAGGTGCTGTTATGCCTGGTTCATATTTTGAATCAAAAATGCACGAAAATAGCTGTTGTGAATTGGTAAATAGAATTCAAAGACTCTGAGGAACCCGCACCACAGTGCATTAGAACCGTTTCTAGATGTGTTTCATTTAGCCTTAGATTAACTCTTAAACAATAATATGGAGTAAATAATTAGGTCAGTCCTAACGAGGTTTCAGCAGACATACTGAAACAAATGGCCTTCCACATCACCACGATCCTGCCTTTAATTTTGGCTTCTGACCGCTCATGCCGGACATAATATTGGAGATAACCCCTTAAAGTAAGCAACACAGCACCAGTCCCACCTGAGCCACTGAACCTTTCATTGAGGAAGTTTCTCTCAGTGCATCCATCCACAGCATGACAGAAATAAGCTGCTGCCATTGCCCACCTTCCCACCGGATCTGCAGTATTGCTTCCGGCTTCAAGTGTGCCCAATAAGTGTGTGATGTTCAAACAAACAAATGCCAAAAAGGAATTAGGGATCACCCATAGTCGCCATTAAAACATACAGCCCCCCCTCCCACAACCCTCCCACCCACCCACCCCCAACTAATGTTCGATGTTATCCAGTTCTTGAAAGTGCATAATGAATAATGCCCATGAATTGTAGAACCCCTCCATCCTTCCCCTCAGTTCAAACTTAACCTTCTCAAGAGTCAAGAGGTCCCCCCGCCACTCCAGGGCACAGGGTGGAGAGGTTGCTCACCAACCTATCAGGATCCGCCTTCGGGTGATCAACGAGGCGAAGGCTGTTTTGTTACCTGTGCGGTAGGTAACATGTGCTGCTCAATCTTTGGTTAACGATGAGGTCTTCTGAATCTTGATGAAGAAGATTCAAACTCGTCCAGCAGTAACAAAAGGTTTCTAGAGTAACCATAACAATAATTGCATGAGTTCATTACTTTAACTTTGATACTAGTGATAAGGTTAACAAGATCTACCTACAGTAACTATACGTAACTCCAAGAGCCATCTGAACTAATCTGATACTGCCCTGGTCACAGTGCACCCTAGAGAGAGAGAGAGAGAGATACCATGTGGTTGCTTTTTGTATCCCTGTTGGTCCGGCCCTCTGGTGACCATGTGGGGCTACTGATTACACATTAACCCCTATGTACATGCACACATGCACATACAGAGATCACTACATCTGCCTCCGCACCCGTTTCCAACCCTGGCTGGTCCGACACCCCGAATATGGCCTCCCGGAGGCCTGGGACCAGTTTCATGTGTACCACTTTAGAAATTACCCTGAAAACCTCAGTACTCCTCTAGCTTTGGACAGGACCAAAACATATGAACGTGACTAGCGCACCCCCCCCCCCCCCCCCCCCCCCCAAAGTTCACGCACATCTTCTACCCCTTCAAAGAATCGGCTCAGCCTCGCCCTCATGAGATGTGCTCTGTATACCACCTTCAGCTGTATCAGCCCCAACCTCACACACGAGGTGGAGGCATTCACTCTCCGGAGCACCTCACACCAGACCCCCTCCTCCATATCCTCTCCCAACTCTTCCTCCCACTTTGCTTTGATCCCTTCCAGTGGTGCCTTTTCCTCTTCCAAAATAGCTAAACCGCCACCACTACCCCCTTCTCCAGTCCCCCTGTCGTCAGCACCTCTTCCAGAAATGTGGAGGCCGGCTCCAAAGGGAAACTCTGTATCTCCTTTCTGGAAAAATAAGTATTATGTAGTTATAATTTTGCATTCATTTGATGTATTTCCATGACAGGAACAGAATATTAAACCATACAAGATGTGCAAAGTTACAAAAGATGCTTTTCCAAGTTCTTGCCCGTTGCCAGCATGTTTCAGAAAACCAATCAGCACTGACCGTGGGCCCTACCTGCGGACCCTATTTTCAAGAGTGATCGGTGTAGTGATGTCTGTATATGTAAATACATGATTGGCTAATGTACAGTCAGTACAGTCAGATGATCACTAGATGGCAACACTAACAGGAACTATGGGCGGGATTCTCTGACCCCCCAGCTGGGCCGGAGAATCGGCAGGGGCGGCGTGAATCCCACACCACCGCCCCGACGCCGGCTGCTGGATTCTCCGGCACCGATTTTTTGGTGGGGTCGGGAATCGCGTTGCACCGGTCAGGGGCCGTTGGCAGTGGCCACCCTGGCGATTCTCCGCTCCACGATGGGCCGAGTGGCTGCCCGTTTTTGGGCAGTCCCACCGGCGTAAATCAAACAAGGTTAAACAGACAGGACCTGGCTCTGCGGGCGGTCTGCAGAGTCCTCGGGGGGGGGGGGGGGGGGGGGGGGGGGGCACAGGGTGATCTGGCCCCGGGGGGCATGCCCCCACGGTGGCGTGGCCCGCGATCGGGGCCCACCGATCTGCAGGCGGGCCTGTGCCGTGGGGGCACGCTTTCCATCTGCGCAGGCTGCTCTAACGGTCCGCCATGGCCGGCGCAGAGAAGAACCCCCCCCTGCGCATGTGCTGGCATCGCGCCAGAACATGTTGGCGCTCCCGCGCATGCGGCAACTTGCACCGGCCGGCGAAGGCCCTTCGGCACCGATTGGCGCAGTGCCAACCCCACTGGCCACGGCCTAGCCCCTGAAGGTGCAGTGAATTCAGTACCTTCTGGGAGGCCCGACGCCGGATTGCGGAGAATCCCGGCCAATATAAGGGGTGAGATTCTCCGCACCCGCGAAAAATCGCGAAATTGTCGTAAAAAACGGGCGCGTTTTACGACGGTCGGGAAGGGTCCATTTCCCGACGTATTCACTTCCGGGAAATGGGCTAGTAAAGCGGCGGCGTCAATCACGTGCGCGATGACGCGGAACGCGGCGACGACACGATCACGCCCACGTGACACCGCCCGACTCCGTAAAAAGGCGCGGGCGAGCACAGAATTGGTCGGCCATGATGTCGGAGCCCAGGAGAGCTGCACCTCGTTTTGTGGAGGCCGATGTCGAGACGCTGCTCGATGCTGTCGAGCAGAGGAGGGGCATCATCCGCCCGCGGAGAGGGCATCGCCAACCTGCCAGCGCGGTACGCCAGGCCTGGCGTGAGGTGGCTGCTGCCGTCAGTGCTGTGGGGCAGACCCCACGCTCTGCAGAGCAGTGCCGGAAAAAGCTACACGACCTCACCAGGGCTGCCAGGGTAAGTGCCAAGAAGGTGCCCCCAGGTCACAACCATCCCTCCCCCCCCCACTTTACTTAATCACCCACCTCCCCCCCTGGCACGGGGGGGTGGAGGGGGATTGGGGCAGAGTTATTTGAGGATGGTTCACAAAGTTGTCACAGACCCAGCGCTCTGGCCCCGTGGAGAGATGCAATCGTCTTATGACAACTTGACCCCCAAACTGTGCCAGTATCTGAACGGACTGCTGATACCTGCTGTATTGTAATGATCAACCTATGTACCCTCCCCCAACAGGCCAAGTCAGCTCACAACAACCGTGAGCGGCACAAGACTGGAGGGGGTTCGCCCAACCTGCACCCCCTCACCACCTTTGAGCAGAGGGCACTGGACCTTGTTGGGGGGTCTGCCACCCGGGATGTCGCGCTATGCGAGGTTGGCGGATCTGCAGCAAGTGAGACAACCCTCCTTGACAAACACCCACCCCTCCCCATCCTCTGTCCCTTCACACACCCTGCCCTCCTTGACAACACCCACCCCTCCCCCATCCTCTGTCCCTTCACACACCCTGCCCACTGGGACACCTCCCCCATCCTCTGTCCCTTCACACACCCTGCCCACTGGGACACCTCCCCCATCCTCTGTCCCTTCACACACCCTGCCCACTGGGACACCTCCCCCACCCTCTGTCCCTACACACGCTGCCCACTGGGACCGTCCAGCGGCCTGCCGAGCAAATCTAAATAACCCGTCTCATTCTCTTCCCTAGGACGTGATGCCGAACGACCAGGGCCGTCTAGCTGCAGACGGACACAGGCATCTGCCGCCACCTCACCCGGGGCCGCACGACAGAGGGTGCCCGATCAGCGGGGAGTCCCATCCTCCCCAACCCAATCTGCGGATCAGGACGCCCAGAGGGTGGCGAGAACACAAGCCATGGAAATGGCCAGGGATAACCCTCCGGACTCTGAGCGGCCCCACACCATAGAGGAGGCGCTAAATTGCGACAACATTGGGCTTGCGGCACTGCTATCTCCCACAACATCCATCATCCCAGAGACACACACCCTGGCTGGCCTATTTAGTGATGAGTCTCCTGGGTCACAGTCTGGTTCTCACATCACAGCTGAGCAGGTACAGCAGGTGGAGGTCGGAGCAACCGAGGGCCCGGACTCGCGGAGGCCAGACCAGGCCCAGGATGCAGCTGGCTCCCAGACGTTTTCGGAGTTCCTGGAGTTTCTCAACCCACCCGCACAGCCGATGCCTCAAGAAACCCAGGGAAACAACGACGGGATGAGGGCTGCCTTCCAGACTCTGCAGACGCTGTTAGAGGAGTCGAACTGCGTCCACGAGCAGGGAGTGGTGCCGCTCATGGCAGAGACCCAGTCCGATACCGCACGGGTGGCATCCGCAGTGGAGGCAATGGGTCAGGTGATGCAAGGCATTGGGGTTCATATGCACGCGTCATCCTCGGCCCTGGACAGGGTTGCCCTCTCACAGGCAGCAATGTGCCAGAGGCAAAACGACATTGCCAGCGCCCTGCGGGCCTTGGCCCAGTCTCACCAGGTCATTGGCCAGTCGCAGCAGTCAGTCGCCGAGAGCATCAACCGCCTGACACATGTGTTGGATGGCATCGTGCACACACAGGTTGAGATCGCACAGTCCCTGGCGGGAATGTCTAACTCCCTGGACTCCGTGTCTGCAAACCTTCGGATCCTGGTGGATACCGTTGCAGGCCTCCAGGACTGGCAGCGCCAGGTGTCGGTGGTGCGACGGGGCACCTCCCTGCTCGCACCTCTGTCCCAAAGTGAGGCCCGGGGGCCACCGGGCTCCCCGAGGGAGGAGGAGGTTTCGGGGCCCGTCCCATTAAGTCCATCACGGGACGTCCCGGAATTCTCGGCCTACCCCCGTCCCATCCCTGGTGCATCGGGTGGGCAGCAGGCAGAGCAGGGTAACACAATGTTACCCGAGACGCCCGCAGAGCAGCCTGGCCCATCAAGGCCGGGTCGCCTAAGGAAACGCTTGGCCAAGGAGAAACGAGTCGAGGGGGGCGATTCGCAGCAATCCTCCTCCACTCCTGCTGTATCATCTGGGGAGTCACTTAGACGTAGTGGTAGGGCCCGTAAGGCAACTAAGATAGACACTGAGTAAGTTGGCACAGGTGAAGGGCACAGTTTAGTTGTAGGGGCTAGGGCACCTGTAAATAATTGTTAACATTAAACGCACTGTTCCACCTTACTTGTAATACCGTGTGATTGTTCCACAGCCACAGGAATCGTGATGGTAACCGAGTGTCGCTGGGGTTGACGAGTGGTGAAACTTCGGTGCCAGGTGTGCAGTCCCTGCCCCTCCCCCCACCCCCTCCCACAGCTAGCCCACGCGGGCACGTGATAGAGTGTCAGTGACGATCTCAGCGCCCACCAAGGTGGATGGTTCAGCTATTGCCATGGGTCAGACTCTCTCTAACGATTCTGAGCTCACAGCTCTTCGCAGAGCGGGCTGTCATCATTCCACATGGCACTGATCACACCCGCTGACACAGCCATCAATGTTGTGCCATACCGTCTGGACCCAGTGGTAAGGGTGATGTCGAAGTGGAGCAGTGTACACTGAGAGGGGGTGGGGGGGTTGTGGTGGTGGAAGTTGTCTGTTGACCCTCTGCACGACTAGCGATGCAGGTGGTGGTTTGGTGTTCAGCGGGGACGTCACATGCGATGCGTGAACCGTGCTGCCACCAAGGCGTCGTTTGCCCGCCGTCCTCGCCGGGTCTGTCGTGCCGCCTCCTGGACATCACCAGCACCTGGGTCGTGTCTGCGTGCTGCGCCCGCCACTCCACCAGCCTCCTCCTCCTCCCTCTCCTCCTCCTCCTCCTCCTCCTCCTCCTCCTCCTCCTCTGTGCTGGCACCACTGCCACTGGCTTCTCCCTCCGCCTCCTGCAGCAGGGCATCTCCCCTCTGCATCGCGATGTTGTGCAGCGCACAGCAGACCACAACAATGCGAGCGACCCTGTCGGGCTAGTACTGCAGGGCCCCTCCGGAGCGGTCCAGGCACCTGAATCTCATCTTCAGGAGGCCAAGGCAGCGCTCCACCACACCCCGGTTGCTGCATGGGCCTCGTTGTATCGTGTTTCCGCATTGGTCTGAGGCCTCCGTATAAGCGTCATCAGCCAAGACCTCAGCGGATAACCCCTGTCGCCTAGCAACCAGCCCCTCAGCCGGGGGGGACGTCCCTCAAACATCGCAGGGATGAACGACTGCGCCAGTATGTAGGAGTCATGCACACTCCCTGGGAACCTTGCACAGACGTTCATGATCCTCATGTGGGGGTCGCATATCACCTGGATATTCATGGAGTATGTCCCCCTTCTGTTTGTGAACACGTCCCTGTCCCCTGCAGGTGGGCACATGGGGAGGTGAACACAATCGATTGCCCCCTGCACCCTCGGTATCCCGGCCACGCTGGCAAATCCACGAGCTCGTGAGTCTTGACTTGCTTGGTCCTCGGGAAAGGTGATGTAGAGGTCAGCGATGGCATAGAGGGCGTCGGTCACATCCCGGATGTACCTGTGCACCGATGACTGGGATATCCCGGAGAGGTTCCCGCTCGGAGACTGGAAGGAGCCGGTAGCATAGACGTTAAGAGCGACCGTCACCTTGATGGCAACCGGGATCGCGTGGCCTCCCCCCGTTCCACGTGGGGCGAGGTGCGCCACGAGGTGACAGATATGTATCACCGTCCGCCTACTCAGCCGGAGTCTCCTCCTGCAGGTGATGTCCGTTGTTGTTAGGAAAGATATCCGGGCACGGTACACCCTCGGCCTTGGTCGTCGCCTCTGGCGCCGTGGCTGCACCCTCACTCTCTCCTCTTCCTCTTCCTCCTCCTCCTCCTCCCCATGCTGCTCGACGACTGGCAACTCCTCGGCCCTTCCCTCTGCTGCTGCAGCTGGCCCTGCATCCACTACGGGTTGTGGGTGTGGATGCTGCTGCATCGCCAAATGCAGTGCAGCGGCGCCAACCACTGCGCAGAACATAGCCGTTCTGTTCGCAGACATTGTGCTGACCTACAGAAGGGTGGTGGGGGCAGAGAAACGGGACATGTTAGACGGAGGTTAGTCGACAACTCGGCAGCCGCCAGCCACGGGATACCTGTGTGTCCCAGACGTGCTGCTGACACGCGGGCAGCCTAACCCCAGGTCACTTTCTGCATCCAACGGGCAGTTAACTACGTCCTCTTCACCGGTGCGTCAGTGGCCTGTGGCCATAAGCCACAGGGCAACCAGCGGCCTTGTCCTTGTGACCGGCACGCCATGGCATGGTGGCAGACATTTTGTAACCGGGGTTGGACGGCTCACTCGCTCACTCTCTCCCTACCCCCCCCCCCACTCCCACTCCCACTCCCCCCCTCCATCTCCCCCACCCCCCCTCCATCTCCCCCACTGCCCCCTCCATCTCCCCCACCCCCCCTCCATCTCCCCCACTGCCCCCTCCATCTCCCCCACCCCCCCTCCATCTCCCCCACTCCCCCCTCCATCTCCCCCACTGCCCCCTCCGTCTCCCCCACTCCCCCTCCATCTCCCCCACTGCCCCCTCCGTCTCCCCCACTCCCCCCTCCGTCTCCCCCACTCCCCCCGCTCTGGACCCCCCTCCCGGTCTCAGGTATGCCTTCCCCGTTGTGGCCAGACTCGAGCGGTGCGCTGAGCGGTGCGCTGAGCGGTGCGCTAACCTCCTCGAAGCTGTCGTCAGCCAGGCCGACTGGTTGACGAACTTAAATAGCAGGTGTGTTTCATGCCGTGCAAACAGGGCGCGATGACGTCGGGACTTCGGCCCATCCGGGCCGGTGAATAGCGGGGGGGCCAATTTGTAGCGATTCTGGTCGTGTCGGGGGCGTGATGGAGGCGTTTGGCGGGAATGGCGACTCCTGAGATTTTGCTGGGGTTCTGAGAATAGCGGGAGGGCGTCGGACCAGCGTCGCCGTCAAAATTTGCGACGCCCGCTATTCTCCGACCCGTCGTGAGTGCGGAGAATCGCGCCCAAGGTGCTTCTCAATCTTTCTTAGTGTGTGTGTATTGCAGCTCAGACTGTAGTGTATTATATTAATTGCTAATTTAGACTAATCTTAGGTAATTCTATTACTAGTCAAAGTATTAAAGTAAAAGAACTCACAAATATATTATTTTGTTACTCAAATAATTTGTCATCAACTGGAAGACTTTGACTGTTTATCATCAAGTTAAATACAACTCGACAAGACAAATGAATAATATATATATTACATCTCTGTAATGTAACAGTTGGAACCTGAGGACATAAAAATGGGGACACTGGTTATTGCCCAGTGTAATCAGACTGTCGCTCAATCACACCATGCGTGGATAATCTCAGTATTCATTAAAATTGAGTTAGTCGCTTTAACTTGAAGCAAAACAATGTGGTTTAGATAAGGACTTGTGTTTTGTGGGCAGGGAGATCTTACATGCCACTTACCTTGCAGCATGCTTCTGTAGGGCGACATGGTAGCACAGTGGTTAGCACTGTTGCCTCACAGTGCCAGGGACCCGGGATCGATTCCCGGTTTGGGTTACTGTCTGCACGTTCTCCCCTTGTCTGCGTGGGTTTCCTCCGGGCGCTCCAGTTTCCTCGCACAAGTCCCGAAAGACGTGCTGTTAGGTGAATTGGACATTGTGAATTCTCCCTCTGTGTACCCGAACAGGCACCGGAATGTAAGACAGTAACTTCATTGCAGTGGTAAGTAAGCCTACTTGTGACACTAATAAAGATTATTATTTCTAATATAAAAGAGGGGCCAGGGGTAGCACTGCAGCCTCACGGCGCCGAGGTCCCAAGTTCGATCCCGGCTCTGGGTCACTGTCCGTGTGGAGTTTGCACATTCTCCCCGTATTTGCGTGGGTTTCGCCTCCACAACCCAAAAGATGTGCAGAGTAGGTAAATTGGCCATGCTAAATTGCCCCTTAATTGGAAAAAAGAATTGGGTACTCTAAATTTAAAAAACAGAAATGAGATGCCATCCATTTAGAGAGTACATCACTGGGGGATGGTTTCATTCTGCCCTGGTAGGAGCAAATCTCTTCCACCAGCAAAACCCTTCCACCAGCGGCCATCTCCTCCTGGCTGTAGCCTGTCCAATCAACACATTGTTCTGGCATGTGGGACATCTCCAGTGTCACAGAAAAATCTGGACTCAGCACTGTACTGTTGCGGTTGTGACTTTAAAGCAATTGTACATCACAATCTTCCTCTTGTATCTTAGATCTGGCTAAATTTCACACCCTTGCCCACCCCACCCTCCTCCCAGTACAAATAGAACCTAATGGCACAATAGTGACCAGTTCGTGCTCCAGAACGAACTGTACCACACACTGGAACTTCAATCTGGTATGGGAGGCAACACGGAGCATTACAGGCAGGAAACAACTATTGCCCACAGCAATGAGCCTTTGTCGCTCTCCTTGAATGACCAGTAGCTGTTACTGCTTTGGAGGAAGCACTTCACTCAAGGCGGGGGAGTACTGTATAGGTCATGTTACTGGGCTAATAATTCAGTTGGAACATATGCTCCAAATCCACACAGTGTTTTACAAATCTGGGAAAATAATGAAGTGGTCAGCAGTTGTGAGAGCCTAATTGGTCTCTAACGTGCTTGAGAGAGGGAAGCCTGCCAATCTTACCCACACTTACTAAAGGTGTCTCCACACCAACTTGGTTGTCCCCTAACTCAACTTCTCTTTGCCAGGCATTCAGTTGTATCAAACTGACGGGTGGGCAATGGCAACAATAATTCCCATATCCCCTATCCTGAGAATGATCTATTTTTAAATCAGAGAATTTCATCACATTGGTCCTCATATCTTCAAGCAAGAGGTAATATAGAATTTGGAGCCATCAAGTGGTAAAGATTAGACAGTACAAGGTACTCTGCTATTAAACTTAGATTTGGCAACAGGTTTATTATGGCAGGAGCGTGACAGGAAAATATGCAAAAGAAAAAAGCACGCAAACAGTCCCAAAACAAAATAAAAAACTTTTTTAAAAGCGAAGGTTGTTTAAAACACAAGAAGCAAAATCATGGGCAATTGAACAGTTTCCATTAATACCACACAAATTAAAGTTTGCTGGGAAACTAATGGAGCCATGGAAATGATCCTGGTGCTCTCTTCAAAACTGAATGTTGACAAGAAAATTGTTGTGATCATTTTAAATTTGCCATTCTTTTATTTGTCCTGACGCGTGCAAGAAGAAAAACTTTAGCAACTTGTTTCCCTTTTCAGCAATATGTTCAGCAAGTTCTGAACTGTGAAGTGGATGTTAGACTAAAAGGTATTGTGGGAAATAATCAATGGGAATCATTTCAAAATAGTCAACAAAAATACATTCCATTAAAAAACAAAAGCTCAGCAAATCCATCCACAGCTACCTAGGGAAGTTAAGGATAATATTACAGTAAAAGAGCTTATAATGTTGTTCAGAATAGTGGTGGGCTTGAGGAGTAGAAGAGATTAAGGAAACACAACAAGGCAACTAAAAAAGTTGATTTAAAAAAAAGAGAACAATGGATTGTGAAAACAACTAACCAGAAATATAAAAATGGATTGTAAAGGCTTTTATAAAGTGAATGAAAATGAGGAATGTAGCAAAAGCAAATGTTAGTCCCTTAATAACCATCCATGGCGGATGGTTGAAATTTAATTCATTTTCAAAAACAAATGTAAAATTACAAGTCTAATGATGACCATGACACCATTATCGATTGTCTTAACTGGTTCACTAATTAGGGAAAGAAAGCTGCTGTCCTTACCTAGTCTGGCCTAAATGTGACGCCAAAGCCACAGCAATGTTGTTGACTCGTAACTGCCCTCTGAAATGGCCGAGCAAGCCATTCAGTTCAAGGGCAATTAGGGATGGGTGATAAATGTAGGCCTTGTCAGCAATACCTACATCTGTAAATTATTATTTTTTTTAATTATCATGGGGAATAGGGAAATGGCAGAAATCTTGAACAAATATTCTGGGCGGGATTCTCTGATCCAAGCGGCTAAGTGTTGATGCCATCGTAAAACCCGGTGAGTTTTACGATGGCGTAAATAGGCCGCCGTCAGTCGCGATTCTGGCCCGCAAAAGGGGCTCGGACAGGCGCAGTGAGAAGCGGGGTGGGAGCGGCCCCAGACTGGCGCGAATCAGCAGGACATGTGAATGACGCTGGCCCACGTCGCTTAAGGTGCGCGAGCGGCGCACAGTCCCGAAACCCGCAAGATGACCGCCGCCTGCCGTGCCGCCCCAAGGTTCAGGGACCTCGACCTGGACACGCTGCTGGACGCCGTGGAGGAGAGGAGGGTGGTCCTGTGCCCCAGACATGGACACCACCACCCGCGCAGCACCGTCCGGCGTTTGTGGAGGGAGATGAGCAATGCTGTCAGTGCCGTGCGGCACACCCCACGTACCGGCGAACAGTGTCGGAAGAAGATGCACGTCCTTATGAGGGCAGGCAGGGCGAGTACACAGTGACGTGCCCCTGGCATCACCCCCGCATATCCCACACATGTGAAAGGAGCCCCCCCCCCCCCCCACCACCACCCAGGGGGAACAGCGCAACTCCCTACCTGACCCACATGGGCTGCACCCACCCATGCCAGGCATTTTGGCCGGCTGCCCCCTGCTGCCGTGCCATCATATACCCAACATGTGCACTGCCTGCGTCGGACCGCCTCACACTGATGTTTGTTCCTCCCCCAGGATAAGACTGCCGACATCCACAGGGAGAGGGAGAGAACCGAAGGGGGTTCACCTGGACTGTACCCCCTCACCGTCCATGAGCAGAGGGCACTGGCCCTCGCAGGCGGAGCCAAGGACCGGGAGGTTGCCGGCTGTCAGGTCGGAGGCAAACCAGTAAGTGAGACTCCCCCGCCTGACTCCCCCCTCATCACCCCCATGGCCCACTGTACCCCCCCCACACCCCCTGCCCCACTGTACCCCCCCACACCCCCCGCCCCACTGCACCCCCCCCACACCCCCTGCCCCACTGTACCCCCCCACACCCTGCCGCACTGCACCCCCCACACACCCCGCCCCACTGCACCCCCCACACCCCCCGCCCCATTGCACCCCCCCACACCCCCGCCCCATTGCACCCCCACACCCCCCGCCCCACTGTACCCCCCACACCCCCCGCCCCACTGTACCCCCCCCCCACACCCCCCGCCCCACTGCACCCCCCACACCCCCCGCCCCACTGCACCCCCCACACCCCCCGCCTCACTACACCCCCCGCCCCACTGCACCCCCCACACCCCCCGCCCCACTGCACCCCCCACAACCCCCCGCCCCACTGTACCCCCCACACCCACAGCCCCACTGCACCCCCCACACCCCCAGCCCCACTGCACCCCCCACACCCCCCGCCCCATTGCACCCCCCCCACACCCCCCACCCCATTGCACCCCCCACACCCCCCGCCCCACTGTACCCCCCACACTTCCCGCCCCACTGTACCCCCCCACACCCCCCGCCCCACTGCACCCCCCACACCCCCCGCCCCACTGCACCCCCACACCCCCAGCCCCACTGCACCCCCCACACCCCCAGCCCCACTGCACCCCCCCACACCCCCCGCCCCACTGCACCCCCCCCCACACCCCCCACCCCATTGCACCCCCCACACCCCCTGCCCCACTGCACCCCCCCACACCCCCCGCCCCACTGTACCCCCCCACACCCCCCCGCCCCACTGCACCCCCCACACCCCCCGCCCCACTGCACCCCCCCACACCTCCCGCCCCACTGCACCCCCCGCCCCACTGCACCCCCCCCACACACATCCTGCCCCACTGCACCCCCCCCCCACACCCCCGCCCCCCTGCACCCCCCCCACACCCCCCCGCCCCACTGCACCCCCCCACACCCCCCGCCCCACTGCACCCCCCACACCCCCCGCCCCACTGCACCCCCCCACACCCCCCGCCCCACTGCACCCCCACACCCCCCGCCCCACTGCACCCCCCCACACCCCCGCCCCACTGCACCCCCCACACCCCCCGCCCCACTGCACCCCCCACACCCCCTGCCCCACTGCACCCCCCCCACACCCCCCGCCCCACTGCACCCCCCAAACCCCACCCACTGCACCCCCCAAACTCCCTGCCCCACTGCACCCCCAAATCCCATGCCCCACTGCACCCACCCCCACACCCCTGCCCCACTGCACCCCCCACACCCCCCGCCCCACTGCACCCCCCACACCCCCTGCCCCACTGCACCCCCCAAACTCCCTGCCCCACTGCACCCCCCCACACCCCCTGCCCCACTGCACCCCCCCCCACAACCCCTGCCCCACTGCACCCCCCAAACTCCCTGCCCCACTGCACCCCCCCACACCCCCTGCCCCACTGCACCCCCCCCCCACACCCCCTGCCCCAATGCACCCACCAAACTCCCTGCCCCACTGCACCCCCCCACACCCCCTGCCCCACTGCACCCCCCCACACCCCCTGCCCCAATGCACCCACCAAACCCCCTGCCCCACTGCACCCCCATTCCCGCATGGCCCACTGTAACCTCACACCCCTTGCCCCACTGCACCCCCTGCCCCACTGCACCCACCTAACCCCATGCCACACTGCACCCTCTGCCCCACACCCTCTGCACAACTGCACCCCCCAAACCGCATGCCCCACTGCTCCCCCCACCCTCTGCCCCACTGTACTCCCCACACCGCCGGCTGCCTGTCAAATGATACGTGCTGCCTTGTGTCTTACAGGGCCAGCCATCGGTGGTCACAGCCCATTTGGCGTTGCAGGTCCACCGCCAGTGTCAGGCCCACTGGCCCCTAGGGACGCAGGCCACGGCGGGGAGGCCAGACGCCATGGAAGCCCTTCCACTGTCGACCCAGGAGACAGAGACACAGAAGACGGAAAGCCAGGACACTGACACACAGAGGAGTGACACCCAGGACACTGACACACAGAGGAGTGACACCCAGGACACTGACACACAGTGGAGTGACACCCAGGACACTGACACACAGAGGAGTGACACCCAGGACACTGGCACACAGAGGAGTCACACCCAGGACACTGACACACAGAGGAGTGACACCCAGGACACTGACACACAGAGGAGTGACACCCAGGACACTGACACACAGAGGACTGACACCCAGGACACTGACACACAGAGGAGTGACACCCAGGACACTGACACACAGAGGAGTGACACCCAGGACACTGACACACAGAGGAGTGACACCCAGGACACTGGCACACAGAGGAGTGACACCCAGGACACTGGCACACAGAGGAGTGACACCGAGGACACTGACACACAGAGGAGTGACACCGAGGACACTGACACACAGAGGAGTGACACCCAGGACACTGACACACAGAGGAGTGACACCCAGGACACTGACACACAGAGGAGTGACACCGAGGACACTGACACACAGAGGAGTGACACCGAGGACACTGACACACAGAGGAGTGACACCCAGGACACTGACACACAGAGGACTGACACCCAGGACACTGACACACAGAGGAGTGACACCCAGGACACTGACACACAGAGGAGTGACACCCAGGACACTGACACACAGAGGAGTGACACTGAGGACACTGACACACAGAGGAGTGACACCCAGGACACTGACACACAGAGGAGTGACACCGAGGACACTGACACACAGAGGACAGACACCCTGGACACTGACACACAGAGGAGTGACACCCTGGACACTGACACACAGAGGAGTGACACCCAGGACACTGACACACAGAGGAGTGATACCGAGGACACTGACACACAGAGGAGTGACACCCAGGACACTGACACACAGAGGAGTGACACCGAGGACACTGACACACAGAGGAGTGACACCCAGGACACTGACACACAGAGGAGTGACACCCAGGACACTGACACACAGAGGACAGACACCCTGGACACTGACACACAGAGGACAGACACCCAGGACACTGACACACAGAGGAGTGACACCCAGGACACTGACACACAGAGGAGTGACACCCAGGACACTGACACACAGAGGAGTGATACCGAGGACACTGACGCACAGAGGAGTGACACCCCGGACACTGACACACAGAGGAGTGACACCGAGGACACTGACACACAGAGGAGTGACACCCGGAACACTGACACACAGAGGAGTGACACCCAGGACACTGACACACAGAGGACTGACACCCAGGACACTGACACACAGAGGAGTGACACCCAGGACACTGACACACAGAGGAGTGACACCCAGGACACTGACACACAGAGGAGTGACACCCAGGACACTGGCACACAGAGGAGTGACACCCAGGACACTGACACACAGAGGAGTGACACCCAGGACACTGACACACAGAGGAGTGACACCCAGGACACTGACGCACAGAGGAGTGACACCCAGGACACTGACGCACAGAGGAGTGACACCCAGGACACTGGCACACAGAGGAGTGACACCCAGGACACTGACACACAGAGGAGTGACACCCAGGACACTGACACACAGAGGAGTGACACCCAGGACACTGACACACAGAGGAGCGACACCCAGGACACTGACACACAGAGGAGTGACACCCAGGACACTGACACACAGAGGAGCGACACCCAGGACACTGACACACAGAGGAGTGACACCGAGGACACTGACACACAGAGGAGCGACACCCAGGACACTGACACACAGAGGAGTGACACCCGGAACACTGACACACAGAGGAGTGACACCCAGGACACTGACACACAGAGGAGTGACACCGAGGACACTGACACACAGAGGAGTGACACCCAGGACACTGACACACAGAGGAGTGACACCCGGAACACTGACACACAGAGGAGTGACACCCAGGACACTGACACACAGAGGAGTGACACCCAGGACACTGACACACAGAGGAGTGACACCCAGGACACTGACACACAGAGGAGTGACACCCAGGACACTGACACACAGAGGAGTGACACCCAGGACACTGACACACAGAGGAGTGACACCCAGGACACTGACACACAGAGGAGTGACACCCAGGACACTGACACACAGAGGAGTGACACCCAGGACACTGACACACAGAGGAGTGACACCCAGGACACTGACACACAGAGGACTGACACCCAGGACACTGACACACAGAGGAGTGACACCCAGGACACTGACACACAGAGGAGTGACACCGAGGACACTGACACACAGAGGAGTGACACCCAGGACACTGACACACAGAGGAGTGACACCGAGGACACTGACACACAGAGGAGTGACACCGAGGACACTGACACACAGAGGAGTGACACCCAGGACACTGACACACAGAGGAGTGACACCCAGGACACTGACACACAGAGGAGTGACACCCAGGACACTGACACACAGAGGAGTGACACCGAGGACACTGACACACAGAGGACAGACACCCTGGACACTGACACACAGAGGAGTGACACCCAGGACACTGACACACAGAGGACAGACACCCTGGACACTGACACACAGAGGAGTGACACCCTGGACACTGACACACAGAGGAGTGACACCCAGGACACTGACACACAGAGGAGTGACACCCAGGACACTGGCACACAGAGGAGTGACACCCAGGACACTGACACACAGAGGAGTGACACCCAGGACACTGACACACAGAGGAGTGACACCCAGGACACTGGCACACAGAGGAGTGACACCCAGGACACTGACACACAGAGGAGTGACACCCAGGACACTGACACACAGAGGAGTGACACCCAGGACACTGACACACAGAGGAGTGACACCCAGGACACTGACACACAGAGGAGTGACACCCATGACACTGACACACAGAGGAGTGACACCCAGGACACTGGCACACAGAGGAGCGACACCCAGGACACTGACACACAGAGGAGTGACACCCAGGACACTGACACACAGAGGAGTGACACCCAGGACACTGACACACAGAGGAGTGACACCCAGGACACTGGCACACAGAGGAGTGACACCCAGGACACTGACACACAGAGGAGTGACACCCAGGACACTGACACACAGAGGAGTGACACCCAGGACACTGACACACAGAGGAGTGACACCGAGGACACTGACACACAGAGGACTGACACCCAAGACACTGACACACAGAGGACTGACACCGAGGACACTGACACACAGAGGAGTGACACCCAGGACACTGACACACAGAGGAGTGACACCCAGGACACTGACACACAGAGGAGTGACACCCTGGACACTGACACACAGAGGAGTGACACCCAGGACACTGACACACAGAGGACTGACACCCAGGACACTGGCACACAGAGGAGTGACACCCGGAACACTGACACACAGAGGAGTGACACCCGGAACACTGACACACAGAGGAGTGACACCCAGGACCCTGACACACAGAGGAGTGACACCCAGGACACTGACACACAGAGGAGTGACACCCAGGACACTGACACACAGAGGACTGACACCCAGGACACTGACACACAGAGGAGTGACACCCAGGACACTGACACACAGAGGAGTGACACCCAGGACCCTGACACACAGAGGAGTGACACCCAGGACACTGACACACAGAGGAGTGACACCCAGGACACTGACACACAGAGGAGTGACACCCAGGACACTGACACACAGAGGAGTGACACCCAGGACACTGACACACAGAGGAGTGACACCCAGGACACTGACACACAGAGGAGTGACACCCAGGACACTGACACACAGAGGAGTGACACCCAGGACACTGACACACAGAGGAGTGACACCCAGGACACTGACACACAGAGGAGTGACACCCAGGACACTGACACACAGAGGAGTGACACCCAGGACACTGACACACAGAGGAGTGACACCCAGGACACTGACACACAGAGGAGTGACACCCAGGACACTGACACACAGAGGAGTGACACCCAGGACACTGACACACAGAGGAGTGACACCGAGGACACTGACACACAGAGGAGTGACACCCAGGACACTGACACACAGAGGAGTGACACCGAGGACACTGACACACAGAGGAGTGACACCCAGGACACTGACACACAGAGGAGTGACACCCAGGACACTGACACACAGAGGAGTGACACCCAGGACACTGACACACAGAGGAGTGACACCCAGGACACTGACACACAGAGGAGTGACACCGAGGACACTGACACACAGAGGAGTGACACCCAGGACACTGACACACAGAGGAGTGACACCCAGGACACTGACACACAGAGGAGTGACACCGAGGACACTGACGCACAGAGGACTGACACCCAGGACACTGACACACAGAGGAGTGACACCCAGGACACTGACACACAGAGGACAGACACCCTGGACACTGACACACAGAGGAGTGACACCCAGGACACTGACACACAGAGGAGTGACACCCAGGACACTGACACACAGAGGAGTGACACCCAGGACACTGACGTACAGAGGAGTGACACCGAGGACACTGACACACAGAGGAGTGACACCCAGGACACTGACACACAGAGGAGTGACACCCAGGACACTGACGCACAGAGGAGTGACACCCAGGACACTGACGCACAGAGAACCGACTCACAGAGCACGCCAACCCAGGGGACTGACAGACCGGACAGTGAAACGCAGATGGGGGTGAATCAGGGCCCATCGGGCCAGGGGTCGACGCAGGAGACCCCGGACTTTGGCTCCGATGACGACCTTGACTTCTCAGCACTGCTGTCACCCACACCCTCCACCAGGTGGCGGTGCGGGGTGGTGAGTTGGTGCCGTACAGTGGGGTCACTGCCCGTGCTCAGTGGGCTCCTACCACCTAGTTGGTGAAACATGCGGCGATCAATGCCTCCCGTGCTCACTGGCCAAACTGGTGGCGTTGTGCAGCCTCCCGTCCATATCCAGCCCCCATGTCCTGTTGAATCCCCCCACATTCCTCATCCTCCTCATCTGGAGAGCCTTGCCCTTCCCCGAGCTCCCCCTCGGCCTCCTCCTCGTTCTACTGCTCCAGCACATCGCCCCACTGCCAGGCTATACTGTGCAGGACGCAGCAGACCACAATGATGTGGCCGACCCTCTCCAACGGGTACTGGAGCGCCCCTCCATAGCAGTCCAGGCACCTGATGCGCATCTTCAGCATCCCAAAGCACCTCTCGACCACACCCCTGGTCGCTGCATGAGCATCGTTGTAGCGGTGCTCTGCTTCGGTCTGTGGCCCCCGTATAGGCGTCATCAGCCATGAACGCAATGGGTAACCCTTGTCGCCCAGCAACCAGCCCTGCAGCCGGGAGGGGGCGTTGTCCCTTGAACATGGCGGGGATAAACGATTGTGCCAGGATAAACGCATCATGTACACTGCCTCGGTATAGGGTGCTGGCGTGCAGGATTTTTATCTGGTGGTGACAGATCACCTGAATGTTCATGGAGTAGATCCCCTTCCTGTTCATGAATACGTCCCTGTTCTCCGTTGGTGGCCGCATGGTGATGTGCACCCCATCGATCGCCCCCTGGACCATGGGTATCCTGGCCATGACTGCGAATCCCGCTGCCCGGGCATTCTGGTGCCCGGTCCACAGGGAACTGGATGTAGCAGGCTGCAATGTCGTACAGGGCGTCAGTCACTGCACGGATGCACTGGTACACTGATGCCTGGGAGATGACGGACAGGTCCCCACTCGGTGACTGGAAAGACCCCATGGCATAGAAGTTCAAGGCCACCGTAACCTTGACGGCCACCGGGATAGCATATCCTCCCCCAGTTCCACGCGGTGCCAGGTGTGCCATCAGGTGGCAGGTATGGGCGACGGTTTCCTAGCTCATCCAGTCACCTCCTACATGCCCCATCCGGCAGGTCCTCGAAGGACTTGCGACACCGGTAGACATGAGGTCTCATTGAGCGCCTCCACGCCGTGGCACCACCTCCTCCAAGTCCTCCTCCTCCTCCTCCTCCCCCCCATCCACATCGGTATCCTCATCCTGTGCCTCGCCCCTGTCATTGTCCTCCTCCTCCTCTGGGCCTGTCGGGCGGGCGGCCCTGCAGCCTGAGTGGGTGCCACCCGGCCCCCTGCAGCCTGTCCCTCTACTGCAGCCGCCTGCGCCGACGCTGCCACAGAGCTGCATGCAGGGCAGCGGCCCCCGCCATGGCGGGCAACATCGTTGGATGGTGCCCAAACATTACTAATGCCCAAACTAGGGCAGCAGGGTAGCATGGTGGTTAGCATAAATGCTTCACAGCTCCAGGGTCCCAGGTTCGATTCCCGGCGGGGTCACTGTCTGTGCGGAGTCTGCACATCCTCCCCGTGTGTGCGTGGGTTTCCTCCGGGTGCTCCGGTTTCCTCCCACAGTCCAAAGATGTGCGGGTTAGGTGGATTGGCCATGCTAAATTGCCCGTAGTGTCCTAATAAAAGTAAGGTTAGGGGGGGGTTGTTCGGTTACGGGTATAGGGTGGATACGTGGGTTTGAGTAGGGTGATCATTGCTCGGCACAACATTGAGGGCCGAAGGGCCTGTTCTGTGCTGTACTGTTCTATGTTCTATTAAGATCCGCAGGGGGTGGGGGTGTGGGGTGGGGGTGTGGGGGGGGGGGGGGGGGGGGGTAGAAACAGGTTTAACCATGGCACATGGCCCCCTCCACAACCATATTCCATGGGCTTCATGGCCGCCCTGGTTGGCCAGTTGCACCACGCTTGTGCCACACACCCCTGGCCGCACCCTCTGTGCCCCGACTCCTGTTGCCCGTCCCTCATGATGGCACCACCGATGGATGGCAGTGCCCTCACTGGGGAATGCCATGAGTGCGGCCCTCCACCTACCCGACGGTGGGTGCCGCTGGCTGGGTGGCCCGCCCCCCGGGAGTGGTCCAGCACCCAACCGCACGGCCGGGGGCTTGCGCTCAGCCTGCGCCCAGGGTCGGTGCCCATCAGCCTGGCCGCCGTAATGGTGGCCGTGGCTTAGGAACTGCCCTGCCATGGTTACCAGGGCCGTTACCAGCCGGTGGGGCTGTCCTCCCCACGCCACCCCCCGGAACCTTGAGGCCCTCCCCCATTCACCCCCTCGCCCCCCCCCCCCCCCAGCCACACCCATGCCCATCCCACCACCCATAGGTCCCTCCCGCCGACCCCCTCACTTCCTGCCTCCGGATCGTGAGCCAGATTTTTAAAAGCAGGTTAGAACGGCGCCGCCGTCACCTGAGGTCATGCCATCGGGACTTCAGCCCATCCGGGCCGCAGAATCGCTGGGGCCCCGGAGCTAAACGGACCCCCTCCAGCGATTCTCCGGGCCACTCGGCGCCGATCACGACCACGCCGTTTTTGCTTGTTGGCAGAATAGCAAAACGCCGTCGAACCAGCATCACGTGAAATACCGTCGGGGACGCCGATTCTCCAAACCGGCGCGGGCTGAGAGAATCCCACCCACTATGTCTGTCTTCATAGCAGAAGACAAAAATGATATCCTAGAAATAAAAAAGTAACAAAGGAGCTAGTAAGAGCAAGACATTGAAAGTAATTCATATTAGCAGAAAAAATGTATTAGAGAAACTTAATGGACTAAAATACAACAAATCCTCTGGATCTGATGGCCTGTTTCCTAGGGGTCTAAAAGAGATAGCTGCAGAGATAACTAGTATCTCTAATTATGATTTTACAAAATTCCCTAGTTTCTAGAATAGGTTACAATTTATTCATGGCTGACCTTTTGCCTCTGTTCCACTTTCCACTTTGAATTAAATAGAAATCTGGAACTAAAAGTCTAATAATGGTGACCATGAAATCATTGCTGATTGTTGTAAAAACCCACCTGGTTTATTAGTGTCTTTTAAAGAAATCTGCCATCCTTTTCTGGTCTATGGGTGACTCCAGATCCTCAGCAATGTGCTTGAGTCTTATATGCCCTCTGAAATGGGCCAATAAGCCATTCATTTCAAGGGCAATAAATGCTGGCCCAGTCAGAAATGCCCACATACAATAAATGTGGTGTAGCAGGCTCGAGGGGCCACATGATGTACTCCTGCTTCTATTTTATATCATCTTATGGTCTTTTCATAACTTGAGCAACCAGTATATTCAATATTGAGTCGCTTGGCTGCGGTTGATAAAACTTGAAGAAGACAACGTTGGTTTGCACAGAGGTTGATTTAGAAATGATGGTGATGTGGACACATCTTGGTGTCACTAAACAATCTGAAGAATGTTGCTCTCATGAAATGTTCTTTCCAAGTACTACAGAAGAACCAACCTGTTATGGAATCACTTGTGTTTTGACTAAACAATGCCCCTCCTTTTGTCCTTTGGGGCTGAACTGATGAAGACTGAGTTTAAATTCTGAGCTCAGATATTTGTGTGTGGAACAACCAAACACTTATCATTCCTTAGTTCACATAGGAGATTGAACCAATCTGCCATTATCCCTTAGCTCTGCAATATATTTGGTGTCACTAAGCAACGCTACAAACGGTATGTGAATACGCCCTTAAAGATTCAAAAACATACAATGTACCAAAAAGCACCTTTACATGGCCTCAACATGTCCCAAGGCTTTTCATAAGCAATCAAGATCTCTTGAAATATAGTCACTGTTGTTATTTAGGAAATGGCACAGATAATTTGAGCACAGCAAGTTCCTAAAATGACCAAGTTATCTGCTTCAGAAGGTTGTTAAGGGGCAGGACACCAAGAGAACTCTTGTTCTTCTTCCAACAATGCTGTTGGATCTTCAACATCTACATCAGGGTCCGCAGTTTAGCAACTCATTCATAAACCTGCACTGTCCTCAGAAGTATCCTGCATATTGCACTTTAGTACTTGGCAGAAAATCTCAACAGTATTTACGTTTCCATTTCTCCCTCTTTCATCTGCTGACTCCATCCCCCACAATTTAAAGAATCCTGATATGCAAATTCTGATTCTTATTCACTGCTGTACTCAGTTACTCTATTTTTTCACAAGGTCTCCTCCTCCAAACAAGGGCCTCCCCTCTCTTACCTCTTCTGGCCTTGTGCTTTGCTCCATTATTGGCCCATAATTTGTTGGGAAAAAATGTATTAACATACGAATTAGCCAGAAACTTGTAACATGGAAGAAATACCCAGTAAATTGCAAAGCAGCACAATTGTTGGATGATTTGAGACAAGTCATAAAAGTGGCATTTTGACTTTAATCTCCCAAGGGTTTCATGAAGTAGTTGTATTTACAGGTCATTGTTCATTAAACTCACCACAGTACGTTAAGTCAAGTAATTAATAATGTATGTTTGGTGAATATAACATGGTAAATTCACACTGTATATTGTAAGCGCAGTAGCGTTACCTGACCACTAGGGGGAGTAGCTCTGTGAATGCTCAGGAGCTTGTACAGGGCTCCACCCTTGGCTCCGCCCACGACTCGTCCCCCTAGTGCTGCTGTATAAATACCCTTGTCCAGAGTTAGCCTACCTGGCAGAAGCGAGCACAGCCGAAACGACAGAGGAACAGAAACTAAGTCTACTGCACGTGAGGGTGAGCCACAGAATCTCTACACAACTAAACTCAGCCGGTTCATATACTGCAGCGCTAGCAGTTCTCGATAAAATGTATGTAAGGCCTATTAACGAAGTTTACGCACGCCATGTGTTCACGACTCGCCGCCAGCGGCCTACAGAATCACTCGCCGAATTTTTAAGGGGACTCAATAATTTGTCAAATGACTGTAATTATCAAGCGGTTACTGCGGCTGAACACAGAGAACTTGCTGTACGCAATGTTTTTGTAGCGGGCTTCAGGTCTAATTATGTGCGCCAACGGCTGCTGGAAAAGGGGACCCAAGACTTAGAAACAACTGTGGAAGCTGCGACCACGATGGAGGTCTCCTTCCGCAGACTTAACTCGTTCCACGCAGACCCCGCGACCCAATCATGGGCCCCCGACCAGCGACTCCCCCAGGCCTGTGCCACGCGGCCGCCCAGCCACCATGCTGCCCCAGCCAGCCACTACGCTGCTCCAGCCTGCCATTTCTGCGGCCAGAACCAGCACCCGCGGCAGCACTGCCCGGCCCGCAACGCGACCTGCAGCAGCTGCGGGCGAAAAGGCCATTACGCAAGAGTGTGCCTCGCTAAAAGGGCCCCAGTTCCCAACTCCCCAGCGGCACGAAGTAATCGCTCCCCACTCCCGCAGGCCCGCGGGGCCTGAAACGCTGCGGCCTATGCCCCGACTCCGCACCCTCCCGCCACGTGCGACCTCGACCACGCGGCTGGCCACGTGCGACTCATGGGGGTTGCCATCTTGGACACCATCTTCCTCGCCGCCCACCACGTGCAATCCACGAGCCCGACCGGTTTTTTCCACGGTGGATCTGAAGTCTGCATACCACCAGCTCCCAATCCGCCCGGAGGACCGCCACTACACGGCATTCGACGCCGATGGCCGCCTCTTCCATTTCCCCCGGGTCCCTTTCGGCGTCACTAATGGGGTCTCGGTGTTCCAACGAGCAATGGACCGAATGGTGGACCAGTACGGGCTGCGGGCTGCGGGCCACGTTTCCGTACTTGGACAATGTCACCATCTGCGGCTATGACCAGCAGGACCACGACGCCAACCTCCACCGTTTTCTCCAGACGGCACAGAAACTGAATCTCACTCATAACAAGGAGAAATGCGTTTTCCGCACAAACAGACTGGCCATCCTCGGCTATGTCGTCGAAAACGGAGTCCTGAACCCAGACCCGGACCGTATGCGCCCCCTCTTAGAACTCCCCCTCCCCCATTGCCCCATGGCCCTCAAACGGTGCTTAGGCTTCTTCTCCTACTACGCTCAGTGGGTCCCTCACTATGCGGACAAAGCCCGCCCACTCTTTAGGGCCACACGATTTCCCCTGTCAGCCGAGGCACGCCAGGCCTTCGACGGCATCAAGGAGGACATTGCCAAAGCGGCTATGCGGGCGGTGGATGAATCCACTCCATTCCAGGTTGAGAGCGACGCCTCAGAGGTAGCTCTAGCAGCCACACTAAATCAAGCAGGTAGACCAGTCGCATTTTTCTCCCGTACCCTCTCCGCTTCAGAACTCCGACACTCCTCAGTCCAGAAAGAAGCACAAGCCATTGTGGAGGCAATTCGTCACTGGAGGCACTACCTCGCAGGTAGGAGGTTCACCCTCATCACCGACCAAAGATCGGTTGCCTTCATGTTTGACAACTCGCAAAGGGGCAAAATTAAAAACGATAAAATTCTGAGGTGGAGGATCGAACTCTCCACCTACAATTACGACATTAAGAATCAACCCGGGAAGCTCAACGAGCCTCCGGATGCCCTATCCCGCGCGACATGCGCCAGCGCGCAGATTGACCGATTGAAAGTCATCCACAATGACCTCTGCCATCCGGGGGTCACCCGGCTCGCCCACTACATCAGAGCCCGAAACCTGCCTTTCTCCAACGAGGAGGTAAAAGCGGTCACCAGGGACTGCCCGATCTGTGCGGAGTGCAAACCGCATTTCTATAGACCAGACAGGGCCCACCTGGTCAAGGCTTCTAGGCCCTTTGAACGCCTCGCGATTGATTTCAAAGGGCCACTCCCCTCAACTAACAAGAACGTTTACTTTCTAAATGTCATAGATGAGTTCTCCCGTTTCCCATTCGCTATCCCGTGCCCCGACATGACCTCCCATCAGTCATTAGGGCCCTGCATAGCATCTTCACCCTTTTTGGTTTCCCCAGCTACGTACACAGCGACCGGGGTTCGTCCTTCATGAGCGACGATCTGCGTCAGTACCTGCTCGACAAGGCCATTGCCTCGAGCAGGACTACCAGCTACAACCCCAGGGGGAACAGGCAGGTGGAGAGGGAGAACGCGACGGTCTGGAAGTAGTGCCAGGGGCACTACCATGGGGGTCTCACTTCCGGCATGGCTGAGGACACCGGGCCCCGTACGTCTTAGGAAACACGTCAGGGCGCACAAAACCGACCCCCTTGTTGAAAAGGTGCGCCTGCTCCACTCCAACCCTCAGTACGCATTCGTCGAGTTCCCTGACGGCCGTCAGGACACTGTATCCCTCCGGGATCTGACACCCGTCGGATCCAGCGCCCCCTCGACCCCCACAGAAGGACCCCTCACCCTACACCCCATGCTGCCGCCCCTCGCGCTCCCGAGCCCACGGGCTCGCTCCATCTGTTCCGCGCACCCACGCCGGCCAGCCCCCAGCGCCCCCAGTCCCCGGTCGAACCAGGAGAGTATGAAGCTCGGATACAACCCTCCCTGGAGTCGCCCATCATACCCCAGCACACAACACCCATCCAGCCACCGCAAGAGGCTGCAACCCCGGTGCTCCGCAGATCACTGCGGACAGTTCAACCACCGGACAGACTGACTTTGTAAACCACCACCCCCGGCAGACTTGATTTTTTTTGCAGGGGGTGAATGTGGTGAATATAACATGGTAAATTCACACTGTATATTGTAAGCGCAGTTGCGTTACCCGACCACTAGGGGGAGTAGATCTGGGAATGCTCAGGAGCTTGTACAGGGCTTCACCTTTGGCTCCGCCCATGACTCCTCCCCCTAGTGCTGCTGTATAAATACCCTTGTCCAGAGTCAGCCTGCAGTTCACAGAGAGTTAATCAACAGGTAACAGGCTGGCTCTGAAGTAAGTTGATTAAAGCCTAGATTCATATCGGAAACACGGGTCTGGTGAATTGATGGTTCCATCAGTATTTACCCATTTAACTATATTATAATTCGTAATAGATGCCAATGAACCACTCTAGCCCAGAAAGTGACCAATTAAAAGTGTGGAGTTTCATTCTTTCAGGTAGATCTTAAAATGTCAAATTTTAAAATACATTTAAATTTGTACTTTTCCTTTCTGACTCCTTTTCTCCCCTCTCTTTCTCAATCCAAGATGTTTTCCCTCTCTTTCTGTGTCTGATTTGACAATGAATTTACCCGCTCTAATTCACGGATCGTCTCAGACCTTCCTCTGCTATTTTCTAAATCCTTAAATCTCATTGATGAAGGAAATGAACTGTTTACCCTGTTGTTCACTGAGGATGTTTTTATTTGGGGATGGGTGTGGACATTGCTAACTAGCCAGCATTTATTGCCCATCGCTAATGCCATTGAGCTGAATTCTTGACCCGCTGATGTCTATGTCTTATAGGAACATCAACAGTGCTGTCAGGAAGGGAGTTCCAAGATTTTGACCAAGCAACAGTGAAGGAATGGTGATATATTTGCAAGTCAGAATGGTATGTGACTTGGAGGGGAACTTGCAAGTGGTGGTGTTCTCATGTATCTCATGAAGGTAAAAGACAATCTGTGGTATAACATTTGATATTAGCAATGTAATAGGTCCAACCACTATGAGATGTTTCATCAATCTTCCCTCTGCCAAGAGGTCAGAAGTGTGTGTGTTCACAAATGATTGCAGAATGTTCAGCACCATTCGCAACTCCTCTTATACTGAAGCAGTCTGTTTTCATATGTGGCAGCAGTGTGTATCATCTACAAGATGCACTTTAGAAACTCACCAAGACTCCTTCGACAGCACCTTCCAAACCCAAAACCACTACCACCCAGAAGGACAAGGGCAGCAGTTACATGAGAACATCACCACTTGCAAGTTCCCCTGCAAGTCACATGCCATTCTGACTTGGAAATAAGATCGATTCGCTCCAGAAGTGATTGCACCCCAATAACACCCAATGAAAGACCCCTCCTCCCCCCCCCCCCCCCCCCCCACAAGCAGCTGGTGGTAGCCAACCCTTTAAATGCAATGTAATCAAACCCCATCTCTTGTGGAACTCTTCACTTGCACCCCTCAAAATATACTTGACCTTCTCCAAATACAGTAACTCCATCAAATCCCCTACCACACCGAGGCACAGGGTGGAGAAGCTGACCTCCACCCCAACGGGACCTGCCTGTCAGCAATCAGCAAGGTGAAGGCTAAAATATCTGCCCCGTTCCCGTCTGCAGTTCCAGCACGTCTGACACCACAAATATGGCCCCCAGTGGACTGGGCTCCAAACCAAGTTCAAGATCACTGACATTGTGCGAAATAACGACCTCAAAATCTCTCCAACTTCGGGCAGGACCAGAACATATGTACATGATTGGCTGCTCCCATCCCAGATTGCTCACAAATGTCCTCCACCCCCTCAAACAACCAGCTCATCACCGGGCTTTGTCAGGTACATTCTATGCACTACCTTCAGCTGTATCAGCCCCAGCCGCACGCACGAGGTTGAAGCGTTCAGACCCCGCAGCACTTGGCACCAAAACCCCTCCTCCAGCTCTACTGCCAGCTCCACCTCCCATTTAGTCATGATCCCCTCCAATGACATCCTATCCTCCTGCAACTTCCTCCCCTAAATCACGGTGATGACCATCCCTCCAGTCCCATCACTGACAGCACCCCCTCCAACAAACAGCCTCCCTCCCACAGAATCCCAAACTTCTCCATCAACTCCTCCAAACTTGCGAACCGCCCTTCCAGAAATAAGTCCTTCACCTCCATTACCCCCCGCTCCTCCCATTCCCGAAACCTAGGAACCAGCCTTGCCGGATCAAACCCATGATTTCCTCGGATTGGCATCAGCTTTGACCCCGCCCCTAACTTAAAGTGCTGCCGGAATTGCCTCCATACCTTCAACGTGACCACCACTACCGGACTCCCCGAATAATTCCCTGGGGCTAAAGGTAGCGGCACCATGGCCTGTGCCCGCAACCCCTACCACTTACCAGGGCCTGCCTCCATCTTCACCCATAAAGCCTCCGGCACCTTGCCCCAACCCTGCACCTTCTTGCCGTCTGCCGCCCAATAATAATACATCAAGCCCCCTAACCACTGCCCTCTCTGAAGCACCGCCCTCCTAATCCTTGCCACCTTACCTGCCCACACAAGTGGCAACAGCAATCGTTCTATCATCATAAAAAACGTTTTCGGCAAAAAGACCAGGAGGCACTGAAATAAAAATAGAAACGGTGGCAAAATATTCATCTTTACTGCTTGCACCCGGCCTACCAATGGTAGGGGAAGGCTAAACCACCTCAGTAAATCCACCTTGACCCTACCCACCAGGCTCGTCCAATTCAATTTACCAAGCTCTTTCTCCTGTGTATGTCCACCATTTCAATCTATCCTATCCTAGCAGGAATGTGTGGCCTGATGCACAAGGTGGTTAATGTCGTATGTTGCTGCCCCTTACTGGTACTTTCCGAGCGAGGTGGTAAAACTATTTTTTCCTTCCTGTAGGCTACCCGGGTGACATCCCTTTCTAAATTCAGAATCTCCAGGTTATATTTAGATTGGTATTTGTTCTGAAGGCATTGGTCGTTTATATAAAGGAATGGACACATGACCATTTTATCTGTATGTCCACATTAGTCCAGACTGGTGCCTGTGAGCTTCCCTCCTTCTCGACCAATAAGGGCCCACCATACCCCACCCATATCCCTCCTTGGATGATTCTGATGTATTTTGCTTCAAAGAGCCTTAACCAGCCGAAACACACAAGCCAGCTTACGCTTCGAGATTGTTAAACCTGACAGGACGTCCCTGCTAGGTGCACACGCCCTCCAAGCAACTGAACCTCATTCAAAGGGTCTACACCACGGCGCCGTCCCATTCGGATCTTCAGGTCAGCATCCATGACATCCTAACCCAGTACCCAGATGTATTTAGCGGGATGGGCACGCTACCGTACGAGTACAAGATTCTACTGCAGCCTGATGCCAAGCCAGTGGTCCACGCACCACGATGTGTCCCTGCCCCACTGAGAGAGCGCCTGAAGGCAGAGCTCACGAGTCTACAACAAAAAGGCATCATCTCCAAGGTCACTGAACCAACCGATTGGGTCAGCTCGATGGTGTGTGTAAAGAAGCCTCTGGGGGACCCATGCATCTGCATTGACCCCAAGGATCTAAACAAAAACATTATGCGGGAACATTACACCATCTGAAGAGGGAAGAAATCACAAGCGAGATGGCACACGCGCGCTTCTTCACAAAACTGAAAAATGAAAAAAGGATTCGGGAAAATCCAACTTGAAGAATCCAGCAGAAGGCTCTGCACCTTCAACACGCCTTTTGACAGATTCTGCTACAACCGAATGCCATTTGGCATCATCTCGGCATCAGAGATTTTCCATCGCATCATGGAACAGATGATGGAGGGAATAGAAGGGTTCATGTCTACGTTGACGATATCATAATCTGGTCCACAACCCCAGAGGAACATGTGTCGCGACTCAAGAAAGTATTCCGACACATACATGAACATGGGATCAAGTTAAACAGGTCTAAGTGCTGTTTTGGGACTCCATGCTGAAGTTCCTGGACAATCAGATTTCGCTAAACTAATTCAGCAGGGGCATGGGAACCTGGATTGTAGTTTTGGGGTACGGGAGATTGAGAGTATAGAGGTCAGGAGCACAGATTTGACTTCGCAGGAGGGTGCCAGTGTTCAGGTAGGTGGTTTGAAGTGTGTCTACTTCAATGCCAGGAGTATACGAAATAAGGTAGGGGAACTGGCAGCATGGGTTGGTACCTGGGACTTCGATGTTGTGGCCATTTCAGAGACATGGATAGAGCAGGGACAGGAATGGTTGTTGCAGGTTCCGGGGTTTAGGTGTTTTAGTAAGCTCAGAGAAGGGGGCAAAAGAGGGGGAGGTGTGGCGCTGCTAGTCAAGGACAGTATTACGGTGGCGGAAAGGATGCTAGATGGGGACTCTTCTTCCGAGGTAGTATGGGCTGAGGTTAGAAACAGGAAAGGAGAGGTCACCCTGTTGGGAGTTTTCTATAGGCCACCTAATAGTTCTAGGGATGTAGAGGAAAGGATGGCGAAGATGATTCTGGAAAAAAGCGAAAGTAACAGGGTAGTTGTTATGGGAGACTTTAACTTTCCAAATATTGACTGGAAAAGATATAGTTCGAGTACATTAGATGGGTCATTCTTTGTACAATGTGTGCAGGAGGGTTTCCTGACACAATATGTTGACAGGCCAACAAGAGGCGAGGCCACATTGGATTTGGTTTTGGGTAATGAACCAGGCCAGGTGTTAGATCTGGAGGTAGGTGAGCACTTTGGAAACAGTGACCACAATTCGGTGACCTTTACGTTAGTGATGGAAAGGGATAAGTATACCCCGCAGGGCAAGAGTTATAGCTGGGGGAAGGGCAATTATGATGCCATTAGACATGACTTAGGATGTGTAGGTTGGAGAAGTAGGCTGCAAGGGTTGGGCACACTGGATATGTGGAGCTTGTTCAAGGAACAGCTATTGCATGTTCTTGATAAGTACGTACCAGTCAGGCAGGGAGGAAGGGGTCGAGCGAGGGAACCGTGGTTTACCAAAGAAGTGGAATCTCTTGTTAAGAGGAAGAAGGAGGCCTATGTGAAGATGAGGCGTGAAGTTTCAGTTGGGGCGCTTGATAGTTACAAGGAAGCGAGGAAGGATCTAAAGAGAGAGCTGAGACGAGCAAGGAGGGGACATGAGAAGTCTTTGGCAGGTAGGATCAAGGAAAACCCAAAAGCTTTCTATAGGTATGTCAGGAATAAAAGAATGACTAGGGTAAGAGTAGGGCCAGTCAAGGACAGTGGTGGGAAGTTGTGTGTGGAGGCTGAGGAGATAAGCGAGATACTAAATGAATACTTTTCGTCAGTATTCACTCAAGAAAAAGATAATATTGTGGAGGAGAATGCTGAGACCCAGGCTATTAGAATAGATGGCATTGAGGTGCGTAGGGAAGAAGTGTTGGCAATTCTGGACAAGGTGAAAATAGATAAGTCCCCGGGGCCGGATGGGATTTATCCTAGGATTCTCTGGGAAGCCAAGGAAGAGATTGCTGAGCCTTTGGCTTTGATTTTTAGGTCATCATTGGCTACAGGAATAGTGCCAGAGGACTGGAGGATAGCAAATGTGGTCCCTTTGTTCAAGAAGGGGAGTAGAGATAACCCCGGTAACTATAGGCCGGTGAGCCTAACGTCTGTGGTGGGTAAAGTCTTGGAGAGGATTATAAAAGATACGATTTATAATCATCTAGATAGGAATAATATGATTAGGGATAGTCAGCATGGTTTTGTGAAGGGTAGGTCATGCCTCACAAACCTTATCGAGTTCTTTGAGAAGGTGACTGAACAGGTAGACGAGGGTAGAGCAGTTGATGTGGTGTATATGGATTTCAGTAAAGCGTTTGATAAGGTTCCCCACGGTCGGCTATTGCAGAAAATACGGAGGCTGGGGATTGAGGGTGATTTAGAGATGTGGATCAGAAATTGGCTAGTTGAAAGAAGACAGAGAGTGGTAGTTGATGGGAAATGTTCAGAATGGAGTTCAGTTACGAGTGGCGTACCACAAGGATCTGTTCTGGGGCCGTTGCTGTTTGTCATTTTTATAAATGACCTAGAGGAGGGCGCAGAAGGATGGGTGAGTAAATTTGCAGACGACACTAAAGTCGGTGGAGTTGTAGACAGTGCGGAAGGATGTTGCAGGTTACAGAGGGACATAGATAAGCTGCAGAGCTGGGCTGAGAGGTGGCAAATGGAGTTTAATGTGGAGAAGTGTGAGGTGATTCACTTTGGAAAGAATAACAGAAATGCGGAATATTTGGCTAATGGTAAAATTCTTGGTAGTGTGGATGAGCAGAGGGATCTCGGTGTCCATGTACATAGATCCCTGAAAGTTGCCACCCAGGTTGATAGGGTTGTGAAGAACGCCTATGGTGTGTTGGCCTTTATTGGTAGAGGGATTGAGTTCCGGAGCCATGAGGTCATGTTGCAGTTGTACAAAACTCTAGTACGGCCGCATTTGGAGTATTGCGTACAGTTCTGGTCGCCTCATTATAGGAAGGACGTGGAAGCTTTGGAACGGGTGCAGAGGAGATTTACCAGGATGTTGCCTGGTATGGAGGGAAAATCTTATGAGGAAAGGCTGATGGACTTGAGGTTGTTTTCGTTAGAGAGAAGAAGGTTAAGAGGTGACTTAATAGAGGCATACAAAATGATCAGAGGGTTAGATAGGGTGGACAGCGAGAGCCTTCTCCCGCGGATGGAGGTGGCTAGCACGAGGGGACATAGCCTTAAATTGAGGGGTAATAGATATAGGACAGAGGTCAGAGGTGGGTTTTTTACGCAAAGAGTGGTGAGGCCGTGGAATCCCCTACCTGCAACAGTAGTGAACACGCCAACATTGAGGGCATTTAAAAATTTATTGGATAAGCATATGGATGATAAGGGCATAGTGTAGGTTAGATGGCCTTTCGATTTTTTCCATGTCGGTGCAACATCGAGGGCCGAAGGGCCTGTACTGCGCTGTATCGTTCTATGTTCTATGTTCTATGTTCTATGTTCTATGTAACACCGTGTGCGCACAGACACAGACAAAATTAAAGCCATCGAGGCAATGAAAGTTCCCGAGGACAAGAAGGCAGTACTGCACTTCCTGGGAATGGTCAATTTCCTTGGCAAGTTCATCCCGAATTTGGCCACACACACCATGGCCCAACGCAACCTGGTCAAAAAATCAACCGCCTTTGAGTGGAAGTCAGAGCACCGAACAGAGGGGCTGGAGCTGAAAGCCAAGCTCACCACTGCACCCATCCTTGCATTGTTTGACCCAGATCAGGAGACCAAGATATCCACAGATGCGAGTCAGGATGGCATTTGGGTGGTGTTGCCTCAAAGAGATGACACATCATCCTGGGTACCAGTAGCATACGCGTCACGGGCAATGACACCCACTGAGACCAGATATGCGCAGATTGAGAAGGAGTGTTTAGGTCTTCTCACCGGCATCCTCAAATTTCATGATTATGTCTACGGCTTGCCAACATTTACTGTTGAGACGGATCATAGGCCTCTGGTCCACATCACCCGAAAGGACCTGAATGACATGACGCCTCGTTTGCAGAGAATTCTGCTCAAACTCCGGAGGTATGATTTCAATTTGGTGTACACTCCTGGCAAGAAGCTCATCATCGCCGATGCATTGTCCCACTCCGTCAACTCACCCAGTGAACCACTGGAGATCATCCAGCACATTGAATCGCAGGTACAACTGTGTGCAAGCACTCTCCTGGCAACAGATGAGAAGATCGTTCTCATCCGAGAAAAGACCCCCTTTTGCACGAGTCATCCACAACCTCAGCAATGGCTGGCAGAAAGGGAAATGCCCTCAATTCTACAACGTCAAGGATGACCTGCGCTGATCGACGGCATCCTGCTCAAGGTGGACAGAATAGTGATCCCACTACATCTCCAGAGCATGGTGCTGTGGCAGATTCATGAGGGACACTTGGGCATAGAAAAGTGCAGACACAGGGCCCGGCAAGCTGTCTACTGACCCGGCATCAATCAGGACATCACGGACATGGTCCTGAACTGCGAAATGTGTCAGAGATTCCAACCAGCGCAGAGCAAGGAGACGCTACAACCATATGACCTAGAGACCCCGCCGTGGTCCAAGGTTGGCATTGACCTATTCCACGCGAATGGTCGTGACTGTATCTTAATCATCGATTATTTGTTGAACTATCCTGAGGTGCTGAAGCTGCCAGACTCACCTCACGGACCGTCATCAAAGCGTGTAAAGAGACATTCTCACGGCATGGCATCCCGAACACCGTCATGAGTGACAATGGCCCGTGCTTCCACAGTCGAGAATGGTCCACATTTGCCAAGAGCTACAATTTCAGGCATGTCACCTCCAGTCCGCATTATCCGCAGCCCAATGGCAAAGTCAAAAACGGGGTGCACATCGTTAAGCAGCTCATCCGCAAGGCCTCGGACTCCGCTTCCGACATACACCTTGCACTACTTGCGTGCTGGGCGACTCCCTTGTCCACTGGCATGTTGCCAGCTCAACTGCTGATGAACAGGGACCTGCGGACGACGCTTCCAGCCTTACATCTGCCCAACCTTGATCACCTCCCGGTGTTGCAGACAATGCAGCAGCTTCGCAACAGCCAGAAGCAGGGCTATGATGCACATGCCACCGATCTGGACGTGCTATCCCCGGCAGACACGGTCTGGGTCAAGATACCACCGGGTGGTCTGCTCCGGCTGTCGTTGTTCGGCAGGCGGTGCCCAGATCCTATGTCATACGTGTGGCCGATGGCTCCATTGTGCGAAGGAATCGAAGGGAACTGCGAAAGGTCGCTTGCCCACAACCACTTTCCCCTCCATTTCCACATGTCAAATTGCCACCTCCAGACACCTCGAACCATGAGGCCACCAGTCGTGCCTCCCACTCGCCTGTCAAGACACCGCCATCCCCTCCACCACCTCGCCGGCGGTCGACGAGGATCAGACACAAGCCTCAGAGACTGGACTTATGAGCATTTGTTTTGTTTGTTCTGTTCTATATTCCTCAGTCAGTCATATTAGACAGACATATTTGCATGTATATACATCTAATAAAAAAAGGGGAGATATCATGATATGCAAACATGCAACCAATGAACACTCAGAATAGGACACAACCAATGGGCAGTCAGGACACTCAGAGGTGGCATCGCCACAAGGGGGCATGACAAACACTATAAAAGGGATGAGGCACTCACACCCTGCCTCTTTCCACAGACAGACATCTAGAGAGTTAGACAGGGTTGATCAGCAGCATCACAGCCCAGCACATGGCTTAGAGCAAGCTGGAACAGTCAGACTGAGTTACTGCAGTTAGATTAGCAGAGAGTCAAACTCATTTGAGAACTGTGTTAATAGTTTCATAAACACATTGAACTAATTTCAGAGCCTGGAGCATCCTTTAGTGAAGACTGCATCAAGTAGCAGCCTGTGTTATCCGAAGCAGCATAACACAACAATGTATTTGACGGTGTGGTTCATCCTCTCCACAATCCCACTGGATTGAGGGTGGTGAGCAATGTGGAACGTCCTTACTGGTTCATTGCCTGGGCAGTGAAGTGAGTGCCCTGGTCTGAATCTATAGTGTGGGGAGACCCCACCTAGTGAAGATTTACTGCACTAGGATGTCAGCCGTGCCCTTGGCCATGTTAGTACGGGTAAAGGCTGCCATCCATTTACTGAACGTGCTACAACGACCGGGATATATTTGTAACCTTCCATGCTGGGCAGTAGGGGACCAATGTAATCAATTTGTAGATTAGTCCATCGGCCTTGGACGAGACAAATGTGTCTCAATTCACCCTTGTGAACCTATTTGCCGGGATTGTTTTGTGTGCAGTTGATACAATTATCGGCGTAGTGTCGTACGTCCTACTCTAGATTTGGCCACGAGCATAAACCCTTAATGTGTTCACCTGTGGTTCCTGCCCGTTGATGGCCCTGGATAAAGTGGTTTTGTTAATTATTTGGTTGCAGTCCCTGGTCGGGACCACATACAGGCCGTCTTTAAAGACTAGCTCATCCTGTATAGTGATGGAGGGTTGCCATTGATCAAAGGAGGCAGGTATGCCCCTTCCTGAATTTGTTTCAAGCCCTGGTTGTTGCTTTAGACCTGTTTAAAGTCTTTGACCTTGGTCTGTCTGACGGTCACAGCATCAATGCTTTCAGTAATGGGGGGTTGCCAAAGTTCTCCCTCCCGAATACCCTGTTTGGCTAATTCCGCCCTTATGTTCCGAAGTGTGGAGGTGCGGTAGTGGGCCTTGATTTTAATGATGACGCACTCACGGTCTTGGGAAGTTTGGAAAATAAATCTAAATAAAGGTGCTGATGGCAGAGATTTCCCATCTGCCGAGATGGATCCCTTCGCTTGTCACAGTGGCAGGAAGTCTATTGTAGATGTACATACCATCTGAGCGTATGTCTGCTGGGGTGGGGTCAGGTCAGGGTGGCTGACCAAGTGAGCTCTGTCTGATAGCTCTGCAGCCGAGCCGCACATCTGGGTGGGACATTTTAAGGCAGTCTCCCTCATGGGCCTTGCCTTGCTGGTCTTCCACATAATTACCACACCCTATTTTCCTGTTTCCCTCCTCCACCATAGAGGTACGTCTACATAAATGTTTAGGGCGTGACTGTTCTGTTTGTTGGTTCTCTTTGGTCCTTCCCCTTTTGTTTTGGCAGAAAGGGCCCTTGGGCCATTGGTGGGGTTCTGCTCTGCAGCTCAGATTGTCCGCTAGGAAGGTGAGGGCTCGGGCGAGTTTGACAGCGATGCAGTCAACTTCAGGTTAACCAAGATGGAGGGGTGGTAGCACACTGCATCCCCCATTCTGAATTCAAGCGGGTCCATTTCGAAACCTTCCTGGCATGTGGCCTTTGGCGGCACTTACCATGATCTTATTCCAGGTGCGCCATGTCTGACCAAGGTTGCGGGAGGTGTTGAGGGTGCGTGATCCTCCTGTGTCCCATAATAACTCGACCGGGCAGCCTCCTACCTCGCCTTCAACCAGGGGTCTACCTACACTATCCCACTTAGCATTATACACCTATGTCATGGAGGCACCGTCATGCATCTGGTTCAGAGTCCAGTTGGGGACATATGCTGTAGGGACTGTTTACATTGTCTACTAGGGTTATTGTGCCCTGTCGGGCAGGTCCTCTGGTAGCATAGGTCGGGGCCCCTCATTGGGGAGCTGTTGATAGTAGTGTGGGTGTCGCCTGCATTCCCTAACGAAATGATCGGACTGGCCTCAATTCTAACATCGCCCTTTTGTGGGCGAGTATCTGTGGTCGGCTCTGTGCTGTTCCTGGTGTCTGGGGTTAGGAGGATAACGGGGTTGGTGCTGGGCTATTGTTCCCTGTTCCTCTGATTGGGTGGAGCATATGGGGTGGGTATCCAGCATTCCTGCTCCACTGTTTCCTGTCACCCACTTCATTATGACATACCGGGCTGGGATGCGGGTTTGGGCAGACGGGGTTCATTTTTCCTGGTTCTGTGGCTTTAGGAGTGCCTATCTCCTTTATGTCCCAATCCCAGATGTGGGTCATTTTCCAGAAGGCCAATGCCTCATTGTGGGTATTGTCAGTTGGCCAACATTTTTGCATGCTTTCCAACTTCTATCTGTGGCATGCGTGATCAGAGTGGATCAGTGGTGTGCGTATAATTGGATTCTATTCAATTGACCGAATACCAGAACCTCAGGAGAATCGGGGGGCAGAGATGAGTTCATTGGCCACCACTAAGGAGATGGTTCGGGGGACATTGAAAGGTCTGGAGGTGGATAAATCATCTGGACCGGGTGGACTACACCCCAGGGTTCTAAAGGAGATAGCTAAGGAGATTGTGGAGGCATTGGTGGTGATCTTTCAGGAATCACTGGAGGCAGCGAGGGTCCCAGAGGACTGGAAAGTGGCTAATGTAACACCCCTGTTTAAGAAGAGAAGGAGACAGAAGACGGGAAATTATAGACCGGTTAGCCTGACTTCGGTCATTGGTAAGATTTTGGAGTCGATTTTTAAAGATGAAATCGCGGAGTACTTGGAAGTGCATGATAAAATAGGACTGAGTCAGCATGGCTTCGTCAAAGAGAAGTCATGTCTGACAAATCTGTTGGAGTTCTTTGAGGATGTAACAGGGAAGATAGACAAAGGAGAACCAGTGGACTTGATTTATTTAGATTTCCAGAAGGCCTTTGACAAGGTGCCGCATAGGAGACTGTTAAATAGGTTAAGAGCCCATACGTTAAGGGTAAGACACTGGCATGATAGAGGATTGGCTGACTGGCAGAAGGCAGAGAGTGGAGATAAAGGGGTCTTTTTCAGGACGACTGCCGGTAACAAGTGGTGTGCCTCAGGGGTCTGTGCTGGGACCACAACTTTTCACAATATACATTGATGATCTGGAAGAAGGAACTGAAGGCACTGTTGCTAAGTTTGTAGACAATACAATACAAAGATATGCAGAGGGGCAGGTACTTTGAGGAAGCAGCGGGGCTGTAGAAGGACTTGGACAGGCTGGGAGAGTGGGCAAAGAAGTGGCAGATGGAATACAATGTAGAAAACTGTGAGGTTATGCGCTTTGGTAGGAAGAATGGAGGCATAAACTATTTTTTAAATGCAAAAGGCTTAGGAAATAAGATGCACAAAGGGACTTAGGAGTCCTATTTCAAGATTCTCTTTTCATGCAGGTTCAGTCGGCAGCTAGGAAGGCAAATGCAATGTTAGCATTCATGTCGAGAGGGCAAGAATACAAGAGCAGGGAGGTTCTTCTGAGGCTATATCAGGCTCTGGCCAATACCCCATTTGGAGTATTGTGAGCAGTTTTGGGCCCCGTATCTAAAGAAGAATGTGCTGGCCTTGGAAAAGGTCCAGAGGAGGTTCACACGAATGATCCCTGGAATGAATAATTTGTCTTATGAGAAACACTTGAGGACTCTGGATCTGTACTCATTGGAGTTCAGAAGGAAAGGGGGGATCGTATTGAAACCCACAGGATGCTGAGAGGCCTGGATAGAGTGGACATGAAGAGGATGTTTCCACTAGTGGGAAAAATTAGAACCCAAGGGCACAGCCTCAGACTCTAGGGATGATCCTTTAAAACAGAGATGAGGAGGAATTTCTTCAGCTAGAGGGTGATGAATCTGTGGAACTCTTTGCCGCAGAAGGTTGTGGAGGCTGAGTGTCTTTAAGACGGATATAGATAGTGTCACCCCACTCCACCCACTTGGGCCATTTCTTGATAAGGTAACTACAGAGGGTCTCCTCCCATTCAACATTATTGGCCATGACAATTTTCCTTTCACTAGGATTCATCGTGCCTGTGTGGGAATTGGTCAGGGTGGGGTCCAGTTTCCCCTAAATTTCCTCCCACAGAGTTTATCCAACTTCCTTGACTATCCTAGCTCTGAATATGTAGTTTGTGGACCTTGTGTTACAGACACCTGGTTTATGGCCCAATTTACGGGTCGAAATTTGTATTGTCCTTCACACACTTACGACTGGCTTTCACGTGGAGCATTTACCCTCTTAGTTCAGGTTCAGATGGAGTGTTGGAGAATGCAATGCTGGTGGGTTCGAATTTGGAGCAACTATATTACTTCTTATTGAATGCCCACCCACGGGGCACCAATGTTGTACCTATAAAATATCAAGATACTTCAACCAGTGTATTAATCAAACGTTTTACCCAGATGTCTTTATTAGGGAAAAAAACAAAGGACAACACAAGTATAAACTCAAACCAATTTTATTCATCAACAATATTTACCCTTAAATTAACCAAAAAGATTCCCAAGATTCATTATACTACATGAAATGAAAATCGCTTATTGTCACGAGTAGGCTTCAATGAAGTTACTGTGAAAAGCCCCTAGTCGCCACATTCCGGCGCCTGTCCGGGGAGGCTGGTACGGGAATCGAACCGTGCTGCTGGCCTGCTTTAAAAGCCAGCGATTTAGCCAAGTGAGCTAAACCATGTATTGATGGACTCAGTTGAGCTGTGGTCTGATTCTCCGAGTCTCTCAGCTCTGTTGTTGTGAAGATGGGTTCCTTCCTTCTTTGATCAATCTTCAGGATGGTCAAGGTCACCTCCACGTAATGATAAGAATAATCTTTATTGTCACAAGTAGGCTTACATTAACACTGCTATGAAGTTACTGTGAAAAGCCCCTAGTCGCCATATTCCGGTACACAGAGGGAGAAGTCAGAATGTGCAAATTATGCTGCAGCTCGTCTTTCGGGACTTGTGGGAGGAAACCAGAGCCTCGGGAGGAAACCCACACAGACACAGGGAGAACGTGCAGACTCCGCATCAACAGTGACCCAAGCCGGGAATCGAACCTGGGACTCTGGCACTGTGAAGCAACAATGCGAAGTCTTCACTGGGGTGTGTCTTGGGTGTCTCCCTTTATCCCCTTCCCTTTGTGCCTTTCCTGAAACTTCTCTGGCTTTCAGAAAATGAGGCCTTTGGAAGGGGTCGCAACACCCAATGGATTAAATGATGACCACTTGACGGGACACCGTCATTGTGAAGTTTGCACATTCTCCCCATGTCTGCGCGAGTATCACCCTATAACCCAAAAGATGTGCAAGGTAAGTGGATTGCCACGCTAAATTGCCCCTTAACTGGGAAAAAAAGAATTGGGTACTCTAAATTTATTTTTAAAAATGAATCTGCAACTAACCTCTAATTTACAGTCAAAAGGGCCTGAAAAGGTTCTGTAATGGGCTATGGCCAGTCAGCCAAGAGTGTCCTGGAGCACAATGGATCTTGGGTGAATCAGCCTGGCTGAACATTGACGTGTCAAAGTCTGAGTGGGACAATATAACGCAGGCCAGGTGTGGGCATATACCTCTGACTCAGTGCCAGCAGTTTTATTCTCAGGCTGTTAACCCCTAAATTGCCTACATCCTTGATTCAATTTCCTAATATCTCCCAGTTGTCACAAGTTGTGTTGGACCAGCTTGGCTAGGGGACATGGCTAGTTCTGGAACACAAGTCTTCCGTACTATTGCCGGAATGCGATCAAGACCTTTGCTGTGTCCAGTGCCTTCAGTCTTGATATCACATGGAGTGAATCAAATTGGCTGAAGACTGGTATCTGTAAAGCTAGGAAACTCAGGAAGAGACCGAGATGGATCATCCAGTCAGCACTCCTAGCTGAAGATTATGGCCAACACTGGGCTCCTCCAGCATTGAAGATTGGGGCATTTGTGTAGCTTCCTCCTCCGGTTAGTCGTTAATTGTCCACCAGTATTCATAACCGGATGTGACAGTACTGCAGAGTTCCGATCTGATCCGTTGGTTCAGGAAACTATGAACTCTATCACTTGCTGTTTCTGCTGTTTGGTATGGAAACAGTCCTATGTTGTAGCTTCACCAGGTTGACAGCTCATTTTAGGTGTGCCCGGTGTTGCTCCTGGCATGTCCTCCTGCACTCTTCACTGAACTATAGTTGACCCCCTGGCTTGCAGGTAATGGTAAAGTGGGCATATGCTGGGCTATGAGGTTAGATTGTGGTTGTGCACAATTCTTCTGCTGATTTTTCTGCCGGAGACCCGCCTTTGGGTGAAGGATCAGGTGAGGTTGAGGAAGGGCTGGGTGGTACAAGTATTTCACTCGGGGGTTTGATTCGAAGTCGCAAGGGGTGGCCACTTAGTTGAACAAAAGGACGGGGTTTGTGCGGACAAGGAAGTGCAGGACCCAGGGGGGAAGATATGTGTTAGTGAGTGAGGTGCTGGAGGGGACGCTGGTCATGCTAGTCAATGTTTATGTGCCCAATTGAGATGATCTGGGACTTAGTAACGCACCAACTGATTATGGGTGGAGATTTTAATTGCGTGATGGAGCCAAAGGTGGACAGGTCGAGCACCATGTCAATGAGAAGGTTAGGGATGGCGAAGGCGTTGGAAACGTTTCTGGAACATATGGGAATGGTTGATCCGTAGAAGTTCAGGAACCTGGTGGGCGGGGGGGGGGGGGGGGGGGGGGGGGGGGTGGATTCCTTCTTCTCACATGTGTACAAAGTGTACTCTAGAATTGATTTGTTTGTGGTAAATTGGGCGGAGCTGATGGGGGTTGGGGGCAGAATATGCAGGAATAGTAATTTTGGATCATGCGCCACATTGGCCGAAGGTGAGGCTTAGCTCGGGGCAGCTGCAGAAGCCGGGGTGGAGGGTAGATTCTGGTCTCTTGGCAGATAAGGGATTTTGTGAAAAGGTGAGGCTGGCGATTGGAGATTATGTGGAGCTTAATCACAAGAGGGAGGTGTCGGCGGCCATGTCCTGGGAGGCGTTGAAGGCGGTGGCTCAAGGGGAGATTATCTCGTTCAAGGCACACAGGAACAGGAGGAGAAGGGAGGAGCATGGGTGGCTGCTGGTCGTGATAGTCGAGGTGGACAGGAGATACTCGGGGGGCTCCCACTCACAGGTTGCTGGTGGAGAGGAAGAGGTTGCAAGGGCAGTTTGATTGGTCGATAACGGGAAAGGCGGTGGGGCAGTTAGGGAGGGCGAGGGGCGTGCAGTACGAGTACAGAGAGAAGGCGAGATGTATGCTGGCCCACCAGCTATGGAGGCTGTCAGCATGGGAATGGTACCATTTGGCCCCGCCATTTTGGCGCCGATCTTGTGGCGCCGTCGTTTTGGTGCCATATGTTTTGGCGCCCATGCTTTTGGCATTCAACGATTTGGCGCTGCCAATATTCAGTGCTGACTAGCCCACTACAAATTTTAACTTATGAAACCTGCCCAAACAATTTAACAATTTAGCCCTTTTTGCACAAGTATTACTCTGGTGAATATATGCCAATATTACCTAGTTAATGCTTATTAAGAGTATAGGAACTGCCTAGTTAGTACTAATCACCTAGTTCTGTAGCGCAACATACTGTTATAATTTCACTTTCTCTTAAAGATTTAAAAGTAGTTAAGTCGAACCCATCTGCAGAAATGGCTGATAGTATTTAAAGTAAGAAAGACAAACCTAAATTTTCTCACAATGGATATCTATATGTGTTCGACAAGCATAGCAAAAAGGACACTTTGATGAAGTTTTGGAGATGTGAAAACAAGAACGAGTGCAAAGCCCGTATACACACTAAAAACAATGAAGTGATAAAGGAAATAAACAAGCATTCTCATGGTGCTTCAGCAGCAAGCGTGGAAGTAGCTGCAATTAAAACAAGTGTAAAGCGCCGGGCTGGACAGAGTCAAGATCAACCATCAGCAATTTTAAGTTCTTGTACAGAAAATATTTCTCAAGCCACTCAAGGAGTACTTCCAACTGCAGACGCAATGAAGCAAATTGTAAGGAGAAGAAGAAGTCAACTGAACCTCGTTCCTCCAAACCCTGTTCATGTTCATGAATTAGTGATCCCCGATGATTACAAACATTATATGAAGAACAATGGTGAACGTGAGAACTTTTTAATAGCAGACAGTGGTCATGAAGATGATAGAATTTTAATTTTTGGGAGACAGAGCTGGACTGTGTTTTTATTAGATTCTGAAGTGTGGTATGTTGTTGGGACCTTTAAATTATCTCCTCCGTTATTTACACAGGTTTATGTAATTATGGAAAGAAGGCATGGAGGAGTTCATCCAGTTTTATATGCCTTATTACCAAATAAAAGGCGTGCAAGTACGCATGTTTCAGATGTTTCATGACGCAATCCCAGGATTAAATCCGAGAAGAATTTCTTGTGACTTTGAACAGACAGCTATTTCTGCAATGGAAGAATGTTTTCCAGGAGTAACGATACAAGGATGTTTCTTTCATTTAGCGCATAACGTGTACAAGCATCTTAAACAGATTGGGCTCCAGGTTTTATATAACAATGATTCTGAATTTGCTTTAAGAGCTAAAATGATCATAGCCTTATGCTTCATGCCTGTTCCTTACTTGGATAACTACATCGATACCCTGTCAGAAGATTTGCCGTTAGAACTTCAATCGCTGCTTAACTGGTTTGAAGATAATTACGTAGGACGACCAATGAGAAGAGGCAATGGCAGGCGGCCCCCTCTTTTTCCTTCAGAGATGTGGAACCAGTACAATCGAACAATGAACGGAGAGGACCGAACTAACAATCACGCAGAACCAGCACATAGAAAGGTATATGCCGAATTAGGAGTTCACCACCCCATTATATGGAAATTTATTGATGGACTGAGAAAAATTCAAAAGAACCGAGATGCATATTATGAACAATTGGTTGCTGGCCATGCTCTAAAACAAAAACTTCTTAAGTATGTGAGAGCTGACGAGCGCATTTTGAATATTGCGCGCCAGTTTGATGAGAGAGAACCATTAGAATATTTGCGTGGTTTAGCCCACAATTACGAAATACATTAAATTACTGAGTTTTAATTATTATTTTCTTTTTCATAAATATTTTAGGCCAGAATAAAGGTTTCATATTTTTATCCTAGTTTCATTTAATCCATTTATTACATGCTTTAATTTTAATTTTGGCGCCAAACCATGGTGGGCCAGGAAAATGAGCGCCACAACAACTGAGCGCCAAAAAAACGGCGCCAAAAGATCGGGGCCAAAAAGGCGGCGCCAAAAAGCACCCGACCCGTCAGCATGTAGGGAAATTCTAAGGGTGCGGACAGAGAAGGGTGAAGTGGTGGCAGAGCCGGGAAGGATAAACGAGGTGTTCAGGGGGTATTATCAGAAGTTGTGTAGGACCGAGCCAAGTGGAGAAGAAGGGGATTTGGTGCATATTTTGGACAGATTGGAATTTCCAAAGAGGAAGGGAGGAGGCAGGCGTTGGAGCAGCTGAGGGAGGTGACAGGTGGTGTCAGGGGAATGCATTCGGGGCCCTGAGTCCAGGTAGCTTCCTGGTGGAGTTTTATAAGGTGTTTGCGGCAGAGATGATACCTCATTTGTTGGGAATGTTTAGTGAGGCTTTGGAGAAGGGGGAGTTTCCCGAGAAACTGACACAGGCTTCGGTTACATTAATTGCGAAGAAGGGGAAGGATCCGCTGGAATGTGGGTCAAACAGGCCCAATTCGTTGCTGAATATGGACATGAATGTACTGGCTAAGGTGTTGGCAGGGAGGATGGAAGGATGTATACCAGGGATAATTTCCGAGGATCAAACGGGTTTGGTCTTGACGATGGCCCTTTGGGGTCTGTGGACTGGCAGGGGATTGTGAGGGGGAGCAGGGAACACCGGGGTCAAGATGGAGGATCCTGTAGGGGGTCCAGTCTGAGGGTCATGGTGGGGCTTTGCTGCTGTTTGTTCCAGGGAAGTATAAGGGGAGCCTGGTGGTGCAGTCGATGGTCAGGGTGTGGAATCAGCTGAGGAGACAGTTGGAGGGGTGTTGGTGTTGACACCGCTGTGTGGGAATCACAGTTTCAAGCCGGGGAAGATGGATGGGATGTACGGGAAATGGAGGGAGGCGGGGTTGGAGAGGGTTAGTGATTTGTACTCGGAAGGGAAGTTTGCAGGTCTGGATGAATTGTGGGAGAGGTTTACATTACCGAGGAGTAGTGAGTTTAGATATGTACAGGTGAGGGACTTTGCACGGAAGGAGTGGAAGGCGTTTCCCAGTTTGCTGGAGTACATTCTATTGGAGCAACTGCTGCTCCCAGATGATTTGGGGAGGGTAGGATTGAAGATATATACAGGTGGTTGGGGGTGCGGGAGGGACAAGTGGTGAGGTTCAAAAACAAATGGTTGGAGGAGTTGGGGGGGAAATAGGCTGGGATCTGTGGTACGAGGCGATGCGCTGGGTGAATTCAACCTCTTACTGTGCAAGGATGAGCTTGATTCAGTTCAAGGGGGTGCATAGGGTACACATGACCCGGGCAAAGATGAGTGGGTTCTTCCAAGGGGTGGCCGAGGAGCGTGAGAATTGTGGGCGGGGGGGGGGGGGGGCAGGCAGCGTATCATGCGTATATGTACTGGTGCTGCGAGATGCTGGAGAGATACTGAGAGGTGGTGTTTGACACGCTATCTAAGATAATGGGGGTGGAGGTCAAACCAGACCCAATGGTGGCGACTTTTGGGGTATCAGAAGCTTTTGGAGGGAAAAGGGGCTGGTGTTGTGGCCTTAGCCTCTCTAATTGCCCGGCAAAGGATCCTGTTAAATTGGAGGTCGGTTATGTCGCCGGGGGTGACAGCCTGGCTGTGAAATTTGTACGACTTTCTCCAGTTGGAGAAGATTATGTTCGGGTTGAGTGTGTCAGTAGAGGGCTTTGACATGTGTTGGAGGTTGTTCATGATGCAGCTTGAGGAATTGCTCATCAAGGGGGGGAATAAAAGGGGAAAAACTGTCCCAACTGTGGGTTGTGATTGTATGGAGTGTGCATTTAATATGTTGTTGTTTTTACACATGTTTGGAATAAAGTATATATTTTTAAAAGGTATCTGTTACCTCCTCCTGCCCTGTTCCTGCATCTCCGGCTTCTTGTGTATCTCTTATGCCCTCCCCTTCACTATTGGGGGCTAGAAATGCAGCTGTCAAGGCCCAAAGCTCTGGAATTCCGTCCCTAAACTTCTTTGTCTCTCGACCTCTCTCCCCTTTTGAGATTTTGTTTAAAATCGACCTCTTTGATCAAGCATTTGGCCACTTGTTCTAATATCCTTCCCTTTGGTTCTGTGTCAGGTGTTATCTGATTACACACCTGTGAAGCACCCTGGGACATTTTACTACATTAAAGCTTCCTTATAAACGCAAGTTACCATTGTTGACTAATGTGTCATTTAGGTGTTGGTGGCATTATTAATGTGAGGTTATTTGGTATACAGTGTCAGGCCCATGGATAACACTGCAGACTGATATGAAGCCAAGCAGCGTAACTGATACTGTCCTAAGCTTTTCTCATTTCGCTATTTAATACAACTAAATCCAAGCCTTAAAGAAAAAAAGCAACGTAAATTATGTATGGTTCTAAAGCGGCAGTACATAGTTCAACTGGAGCTCTCAAATACAAACTAATTTCCGGACTGGATTCCCAGCTGGATTGGATGTTGCCAACTTTAAAGATTCAACAAGGAGTTAGACGCCTGAAGAAAAAATGTTGACTAAAACTACTGAAAACACAATCAGTTCTTCAAGTCGCAATCTACAAGGTAAACTCAGTTTGGGAGTATGATCTTTTCTCGGAAACTTATTTAATAGGGGACCAGATTTTCAAAAGTCAGTACCAGGGCACATTGAAAAGTCATGAAAAGACGGGCCTCCATGGTGGTTTGCACATTGGGGGACCAATGCAAGAGTCTGCAGGGGCGCCTTAAGGGAGGGGGTCATGTAATAACAACTCCAGGAATATATCAAGCCAGAGTTGGCAACGCTATTAAGAACTCAATGATTGAAGCCAGCAGTTGCAAAACACAAACTTTTGTTGCAATGAAATTTGTGCCTTATTTTCTTTTTAAAAAGTTGAACAGAGGCTTTGTTTCTCAAAAGGCCCCAGTCAGAATTGTTTATTCTGCTTTAACCTTACTGCATAATACACAATGGTAAAACCAACCTCCATTTCTAAACCTTGTTTATTTTAATTTAGACACTGGGTTCAAACAATAGACGTTCTTAGTTAGAAAGTGGATTTTAAGCTTGCAAACTTGAATTGTGGGAGATTTTCTTTGCACCCAGAACTGCCAGAAAAACTTGCACGCTTTCAGTGAGAAAATAGGTTGAATGTCCTTGGCTCAACCAAACCTGTCTGCCAGTTTCCTCAGTGCTGACTGGTGGTTTGCCGATAGGTGCCATCTGACTACTGTTTCAATTGTGGCTTGGAGTTGGCAGACATCACTGGCAATCTTCTGTCCTCACCAGAAGCTGATTCTCTCCCAGCTGCTTCACAACGCCAGGATCCCAGGCTCGATTCCCCTCTGGGTCACTGTGCGGAGTCTGCACGTTCTCTCCGTGTCTGCGTGGGTTTCCTCCGGGTGCTCCGGTTTCCTCCCACAAGTCCCGAAAGATGTGCTTATTATGCGAATTGGACATTCTGAATTCTCCTTCTGTGTACCCAAACAGGTGCCGGAGTGTGGCGACGAGAGGCTTTTCACAGTAACTTCATTGCAGTGTTAATGTAAGCGTACCTGATAATAATAAAGATTATTATTATTACATGAGGTAAAGTGGCGGGGGAGGAGAGTGAAGTGAAGAGAGAGGTTGATGCTGCATGACAAGGTGGAGTGTGTTGACCGAAATCTCTGGTATGATTCATGGAAAGAGGGCAAAAGCTGCCAAAGTGAGACATTTGAGCTGTTTTGAGCAAATTGTTGGGGCACACGTCTGGTCACCATAACAAAATTAGAAAATGCTGGAAAAACTCAGCAGGTCAGACAGCATCTGTGGAGAGAGAAACAGTTTCATGTCCAAAATGACTTCTTCAGAGCTCTGACTACTAAGTTTTTTTTTTCTGGCATGCTCTGTTTTTATTTCAGATCTCCAGCAGTATTTTGCTTTCATTATAGTCTGGTCACCATGCGATTTGACTGGTGATATTGCACGCTCTGTGTTCCAGTTCCTCCAAGATCTGCAGTCCGCTTTTTCCGAACCACCGCTCCTCTGTCTAACTATAAACGCCCAGATTTAGAACGTCCTCTGCACTGATCAATGCCAGTGTAAAGTCGGACAAGGAAGAAGAGGCTAGGGAAGGGAAAATCTGCGGTGCTCGGGTATGTTCATTTGTTTTATTGGGGGATGGGGAAGAGAAGGGATTGACAACAATTAAAGAATTTAGTGTTACAGATTGACATTATTTTTTTGGATAAGGCTGCATGAAACTAACTTCCTGGTATGCATAAGCTAGGACTGCAGATAACCCTCCTCTTTCCCCTCATTAATAACCATTATTCTTGAATGGCGGATGGATTTCAGTTTCCTTTTTTTTGTTGAGGATAACGTTGCGAAACTCCAAAATTAAAAAAAAAGCAGGGTAAGAATGGGTTTGTATCGTTCGCAAACAATTATTTCCGTAGGTCTGTTCTCATGCGGAGTTGCACCGCCTCTCCAACACAATTCAGCTATTCAAGCCAATTGGCTTATTTATGCTGCACACCAGCCTTCTGTTCAACCCTGAACCCTATCAGCATAACTATTCCGTTTGTGTTTGACAAATCCATTGGGAATGTTTGAAGGGTGGGATTGTGGACTGCATTTAAATTTTTTGAAGGCCTTCAATAAAGTAGCACACAAGATTGGGGCTTGCGGAATATAATGTGTTACCATTGTGGTTGAGGGTTGCCTCGTGGACAAAACCCAGTAGGAATAAACCAGTTAACCTGCAGATCCAGCAAACAATTGGAAAGTTACGTTTGCCTTTATTATAATGAAGTTGGGGTATGGGAGTAAATGTATCGCGATTAAATTCTACAGTGTGTAAGTTTGAACTGAGGAAGACTCCCTGTGCCTTTGAGGGGGTGCTACAAATGTCACTGGATGATTTTTTTTTAGTGCTGCTTTATGTTGAGGGAGAGTAAAATGGGTCTATATTCTCTGGTGATTGGAAGAAGGAGGTAATCTCATTACAAAATTCTGAGGGTGGAGACATTTTTCACTCTGGATCTTTGAAATTCATTTATGGGATGTTTCATTTACGCCCAAATGAAAGCCTTCATTTTAAGACCTCTTTATTTTTGCCCAATTGAAGCCTTAATTTTAAGACCCCCATCCACCTGTAGAAAAGAGCCCCAGCCTTTTCATTCCTCCTTGTCATCAAGAGGTGCGCCCTAGTGAAACCTTGTTTGGTTTTCACCCAACTTGACCCTTGGTACAAAATGAACCCTTTCTTTGATAAGACTATCTGAGTTGCTCAGTCACTGATACTGCCTGTACTTTGTGCTGTCCCCTCCCTTCTGAAACATTTTGTTGACCAACTTGCGTGGGAGTGGTGGTTTCATTTAGCTAATTGTGTAACAGCCCAAGTTAACAAGTATGAATGGGAGGATTTAGTATAACACATTCCCTGGAAATTGAGGTTTAAATTTGATTGAAACTCGCTGTCTCTTCCTTTAACACTTCTGGCACCTTCTCTACTTGAGCCCATCCTTTTGTTTCACCTAGTTAAAATCTGCATGGCCCCTTCCACTGCTATCCCTATTTCCCAAGTACAGAGTGAGTTTATACTGTTCCGACAGTATAAACTCCCCCTGGGCAAGTATACAGTCACCTTTGGCCTTTGGCCCTTGGCTGCCCAATAATTACAGTCACCAAGTTTGTAAGTTAAACACCATAGGGGCTGGTTTAGCTCACTCAGCTAAATCGCTGGCTTTTCAAGCAGGCCAGCAGCACGGTTCGATTCCCGTACCAGCCTCCCTGGACAGGTGCCGGAATGTGGCGACTAGGGGCTTTTCACAGTAACTTAATTGAAGCCTACTCCTGACAATAAGCGATTTTCATTTCATTTCATTTTCTTGAGAGAGACAGACACCGAGAGAGAGATAGTCAGTTCTCCCTCTGTGTTGCCAGAATCAAAACTGAAAAGCATCCTTTTGGGACAAGATCCAATCACCAGCTGTTACCAGGCAGAGTATGGCCTTTTGGGCCAATTCATTGGCCACCATCCAATCAATCAAACCGAATCCGAACCCATCTCTCTCTAGAACATAGAACATAGAACAGTACAGCACAGAACAGGCCCTTCGGCCCTCAATGTTGTGCCGAGCCATGATCACCCTACTCAAACCCACATATCCACCCTATACCTGTAACCCAACAACACCCCACCCCACCCCCCACCCCACCCCCCCACCCCCACCCCACCCCCCCCCCCCCCCCCCACCCCACCCCCCCCCACCCCCCCCACCCCCCCACCCCCCCCACCACCCCCCCCCCACCCCCCCCACCCCCCCCCACCCCCCCCCACCACCCCCCCCACCCCCCCCCCCACCACCCCCCCCACCACCCCCCCACACCCCCCCCACCCCCCCCCCACCCCCCCCCACCCCCCCCCCCCACCCCCCCCCACCCCCCCCCCCCCACCCCCCACCCCCCCCCCCCCACCCCCCCCCCCCACCCCCCCCCCCACCCCCCCCCCACCCCCCCCCCCCCCCCCCCCACCCCCCCCCCACCCCCCCCCACCCCCCCCCCCCCCCCCCCCACCCCCCCCCCCACCCCCCCCCCCCCACCCCCCCCCTCCCACAGTCCAAAGATGTGCGGGTTAGGTGGATTGGCCATGCTAAATTGCCCGTAGTGTCCTAAAAAAAAAAGTAAGGTTAAGGGGGGGGTTGTTGGGTTACGGGTATAGGGTGGATGCGTGGGTTTGAGTAGGGTGATCATGGCTCGGCACAACATTGAGGGCCGAAGGGCCTGTTCTGTGCTGTACTGTTCTATGGTTCTATGTCCCTGTTTTAATCAAAGCTGTAATGAGGTCAGGAGCTGAGTGTCAATGTTATAGGTTATTGCCCAAGTGCCACTTGTAGTACTGTTGATACCCTTTTTATCACTTTTGACCGAGAGTAGTCTAATGGCCTGGTAATTGTCCCAATTGGATTTGTCTTGATGCTTGTGTACAGGATATACCTGGAGAACTTTCCATGTTGCTGGGTCAATGCCAGTGTTGTAGCTGTACTAAAACAGCTTGGCTAGGGGCACGGCCAGCTCTGCAGCACAAGTCTTCAATACTACTGCTGGGATATTGTCAAGGCCCATAGCCTTTGCAGTATCAAGTGCTTTCAGCCACTTCTTGATATCCTACGAGTGAATCCAACATAGAGGCCGAGGTGGATCATCACTCGCCAATTCTAGCCGAAGATTGATGCTTCAGTCTTTTTGCACATATATGTGCTGACTCCTCCAATAATAAATAATCTTGGGGTGGCATGTGGTGCAGTGGTTAGCACTGGGACTGCAGCACTGAGGACGTGGGTTCGAATCCCGGCCCTGGGTCACTGTCTGTGTGGAGTTTGCACATTCTCCCCACAACCCAAAGGTGTGCTGGTTAGCTGGATTGGCCACGCTAAATTGGAAAAGAAAAATAGTTGGCTACTCTAATTAAAAAAAAAAAAAAAAATTTTTTAAATAAGAATCTTTATTTGTTACAAGTAGGCTTACATTAACACTACAATGATGTATTAAGCAAGTTGCAGTATTCACTTGGAAAGTGGCACACTAATTGGAAGATCCGTTTCCCATGGGGAAGACACTTTTGCCAGCAGCAGGCTTGTGATTGTGCTTTGGTAATTACACAATTAAATCTGGCATATGTCATTGTCTCTACACACCATTAGTTTTCTAGCAAGTTTAATGCAGCACCGACCATGTGTATGTAAGCTATCATACAATTCCTCACCTTGTATAATTCTCCTGTATCTGAATTTTAATGTAATATTTGCTACGAAGCTACTGTGAAAATCCCCTCGTTGCCAAACTCGGGAACCTGTTCGGTACACGGAGAAAGAATTCAGAATGTCCAATTCACCTAACCAGCACCTCTTTCGGGAGGAAACCGGAGCACCCGAAGGAAACCCGTGCCGACTTCGCACAGTGACCCAAGCCAGGAATTGAACCCAGGTCCCTGCTGCTGTGAAGCAACAGTGCTAACCACTGTGTTGCCTTTGTTGAACATGGAGATATTTGTGGCACCTCCTCTGCCAGTGAGTTATGTAACTTCAACCACCTCCTTATCCTACTCGCTCCTCAAAAGGTGGTGTCACTGCCCCCTCCTAATTCCCTCTGTCCTTTTGTCAGCCATGGCTCAGTCAGAAGATTGTGGGTGCAAGATTTCACTCCAGGATTTGGCCACAAAGACATAGAAGCTCAGGTTCTGCTGAAGGATCATGAGAGTTGTGGCTAAATTTTAAAAAGCCGAACCACCAAGCTAGTAATCTCCCTGGGCCATGAGCAAATTTGATAAATATGTGTTGCAAAGATTGATGTCAGGTTTAAAAATCCCTGCCCTGACATAAGGTCACGCTATAAGATATTGCAGTTGGAATAACTTGAATTAATAGTTAACAATTTGGCCGTCAAATGTCAGTTGTAGGTAAATACTGGTTTCCTGATCTTGTCAAAGCAATAATTTTCTCTTCCTCCTTACGGCCACCATATATTCTAATAGGGTGCCTGAAGCAAGTTGCAGTATTCACTTGGAAAATGGCACACTCATTAGAAGATCAGTTTCAAATGAGGATGATTTTGCGCGCACTTTTGCCAGCAGCAGGCTTGTGATTGTGCTTTGGTAATTACACAATTAAATCTGGCATATGTCATTGTCTCTACACACCATTGGTTTTCAAGCAAGTTTAATGCAGCACCATGTTTATGTTAAGCTATCATACAACATTTCCTCACCTTGTATAATTCTGCATCTGAACTTAAATGTGATGTTTGCTTACCCTGTTATCTCCTCGCCTCTCCAAGCCACATCTATCTTCCTCGCTCTTCAGGTTGACTGTCACACTTGTTTTTCAAGCATATTTTGGTTTTATTATTGAAGGGAGAAACCAATTTTTGAATATGTCTTTTATAGTCGCTGGCCACCCCACAGTGCTTTACAGCCAATGAAGTACTTTCTGGAGTGGTCATAGGTGGGAAATATGGCAACTTTCTATGTTCAAATTGGTTTGCCGCAAACTGCAATGAGATTTGCCACAAACCGCAATGAGATAATGACTGGTTAATTACCTGAGACTAGGTGGACAATTTTGCAACACATTTGTTCAACAGGTGAGCTCCAATTAAGGTGATATATTGGGGGATGGTAAGAAGTCTTACAACACCAGGTTAAAGTCCAACATGTTTGTTTCAAACACCAGCTTTCAGAGCACTGCTCCTTCCTCGGGTTCCTTCCTTCACCTGAGGAAGGAGCAGTGCTCCGAAAGCTCGTGTTTGAAACAAACATGTTGAACTTTAACCTGGTGTTATAAGACTTCTTAGTGTGCTCACCCCAGTCTAACGCCGGCATCTCCACGTATTGGGGGATAACATTGCAGTGATAAGATGCTGGTTTCTGAGGGTGTTGTATCATCTGACCATGTTGCTAATCTCCAATTATTGGAAAAATTGCACTTGTAGTGTACCATTTGGTAATGAATAAACTGTCTTGTAAATCCTATTTATCACTAACATAAAACACTTTATTTTTCTGTTTGCTTTTTAGAGTTTGAAAGATGGTGGTACTTTCTAAAGAGTATGGGGCTGTGGTGCTGACTGGCACAGCCAGCTTTATCATGGTCTCTTACCTTGCTTACAAAGTTGGAGCAGCACGCAAGAAGTACAAAGTGGAGGTGAGTTTATACCAAGGAGCATGATAAATTGGAGTTAACTATGGCAACTTCTGATGTTGCTGAACTAGTTGGGTTCACTACAATTTGTTTAGATATGGGGAAAGCCTTTCTGGTCTCCGGTGTAGGTACGGTGATTATGTACTTTGTGTTTGAGCATATGTGAAAATGGATTAAAGGCTATCTTGCACAGTACATAAAACAATACATATCACTTTATCCTGAACAATTTTATTGTATACTCATATCTTCCAACTGCCTCCTGAACTGTAGTAGCTATGTCTTGACCAACTTTGTTATGGACTATTTCAAGCTTGGGTTAACATGGGGAACGAGCTAAATGGCACGGAGATTTACAGCACTCGGCAGCTTTGCTTAATTATGTTTGCCAACTTGCATATCAATTATGCCATTTCATATTTGATCTGTTGACTGACTTGTGTGTTTTTAGAAGATCACAATGCTTTTCTTCCACAGCAACAGTTCTCAACACGGAGGCAATTTTTGTATTTGGACAGTTAATGGTTTCTCAACCATGTACAATGCAGAATTGCAAGCTTTGTCATATAATTGGTCCCTCAGAGTATTTCAAACCTGTCTCAGCTTTGTAGCTTATGAAGATTAATGGAAAGGAATAAGTTGACTATGTTTTTGACTGCTAACAAAATGGGACAACACAAGGGCAGGAATAGTCAGAACATTGCCTCATGTGTCTCCTATCCTCTTGTGAAGCCTCTTGCACTAGTGTTTTGAGCTCAGGCATGCTATAGTGCTGGATTTTTTTCTGCTTCTGTTCAATAAATACACTAACACTTGTCATGCCCACATAAGGCAAGCCATGTTTTAAAGGTGAATTCCAGGGAATAATCACTCCCAAATACTTGGCAGTTTTGGAGAATGAGACGGAGAAGAGGGCCATCTTGGATGTGCCCTGTTCAGGGCAAAATTAAAGGAGGTGGAATTGGAAGGGGATGATGGACGGTAGAGGGAAGTGGAGGCTCAAGCCTTCGGTAAGGGTCGTAACATTGAATGTGTGGGGACTGAACGGGCTGGTGAAGAGGTCTCGGGTCTTCACGCGCTTGAAGGCGGGGGTGGCCTTTCTGCCTCCGGGTGAAGATCAGGTCACACCTGAGAAAAGGATGGTTGGGTCAGGTATATTCACTCTGGGTTTGATTCAAAGTCACGGGGGATGGGCATCTTGCTGAAGTGCGGAACCTGGGTGGGAGGTATGTGATAGTGAGTGCGGTGTTTGGAGGGGATGCCAGTGGTTCGAGTGAACATTTGCATGTCAAATTGGGATGACGGTTTTGTGAAGGGATTTTGGGAATGTTCTGGACCGAGACACGTCCCAGTAGATTATGGGGTATGATTTTAATTGCGTGCTGGAACCGTGGGTGAATAGGTTGAGCCCTAAGTCAATGGGAATGTTGAGGATGGCTAAGCAACTGCAGGGGTTTATGGAAAGAACAAAAGAACAAAGAAAATCACAGAACAGGAACAGGCCTTTCGGCCCTCCCAGCCTGCGCCGATCCAGATTCTTTATCTAAACCTGTCGCCTATTTTCCAAGAATCTACTGCCCTCTGTTCCCCGCCCGTTCATATATCTATCTAGATGCATCTTAAATAATGCTAATTGTGCCCGCCTCTACCACCTCCGCTGGCAAAGCGTTCCAGGCACCCGCCACCATCTGGGTAAAAAAAACTTTCCACGCACATCTCCATTTAAACTTTCCCCCTCTCACCTTGAAATCATGACCCCTTGTATTTGACACCCACACTCTTGGAAAAAGCTTGTTGCTATCCACCCTGTCCATACCTCTCATAATTTTGTAGACCTCAATCAGGTCCCCCCTCAACCTCTGTCTTTCCAACAAAAACAATCCTAATCTACTCAAACTTTCTTCATAGCTAGCACCCTCCATACCAGGCAACATCCTGGTGAACCTCCTCTGCACCCTCTCTAAAGCATCCATATCCTTCTGGTAACGTGGCGACCAGTACTGCACGCAGTATTCCAAATGTGGCCGAACCAAAGTCCTATACAACTGTAATATGACCTGCCGACTCTTGTACTCAATACCCCATCCGATGAAGGCAAGCATACTGTATGCCTTCTTGACCACTTTATCGATCTGCAGCTCTTCCGGACCTGCAAACCTCTCCTCCATAGGTCCCTCTTCCTCAACAGCCCCACCTCTCGCCACTTCCTATATATGCTATCCATCTCCCACAGCTTGAGGTTGCAGAGATGTTTTTTAAATATAAATTTAGTCTCCAATTTTTTTTTCCTCCACTTAAGGGGCAATTTAGCGTGGCCAATCCACCAACTTGCACATCTCTGGGCTGTGGGGGTGAAATGTCTGGAGGACCTGTACGATTGTCCCTGACTGGAAACTATCAAATTCGAATTGAGCGGATCAGAGAGCTTTGAGATGTGGTGGGGGCTGTTCATGACCATGTTTGAGGAACTGTTTGTCAGGGGAGGGGAGAAGATGGGTTGATAAGGGTAAAAATTGCACAAATTGTGGGGTGTAGAATGTTTCTTGCTTTGTCTTTATACTTTTGAATATGACTGGAATAAAATACTTTTTTTTAAAAACACTCCCAAATACATAGAATTGCAGACTTTAAAATTGAGAGTTGCATGTCACTATCAAATGGTCAGGACAGGTTCATCGTATTAATGAGTCAAATAAGAAGTTTGACTCTTGGCTGTAACGTGTGTGTGTTAGTACTGCAGTTTTGCATCAACTAGTGCATGTTTGAATAGAAGAATTTAAATTTGACTGGAAAATGAACTTTGGAGTTCACATTTTAATAGAAGGAACCCTTCCCTACCATTTTGTGAAGGGATTGGAAGTGAGCATTTCCTCAGCTAAATTATTTACCAAATAAAATCAAACTTTGGTTGTGCATTTTTCTTTGTTAAACATGCAAATTAATGTCGCTTTTGAGGGGAAAAACCTGTGCCACATGAAGCAGCACGACAAAGTTACTGGTGACGTGAATTTTTGAGGTAGGATTTTTATGTTGTGCAAGATGTGTGGTCCTTCATTTGGAAGAGGACAGGAAGCATAAGGCTGTCACAGAACATAAACTCTTCTGAAATTTCAGCAGGCCGTATGTGAGTCGGGGGCTTTCATCCATTTGATTTTTGTCATCCTCCCTTTTTTAATATAATTCTCATCATTCTAGATATTCTCATGCCAATACAACAGAACTCTGATTTTGTCTGTAATGGGCAACTTTCTTGTGTTGGCTTGTCCAGTGCATGTTTGGTTACAGTAATTCCAGTGAAGTCTCAACTTAAAATGTATTCTGTGCATTCACTGTAGATCTCACTAACTGCAATTTGGTGATGTTGGCCCAATACCAGTAACAAGGCCATGTGATTCTAACAATGTACGTCTTCTCTTTTTAAAGTACCCTGTGATGTACAGTGACGATCCTGAGACAGGACACTTGTTCAACTGTATCCAGCGTGCACACCAAAATACGTAAGTCATTGAAAAGTTACATGTGCACAATAGCAATTTTCATAATTGAGTACTGTGATCTTTCATGTCCTAAAAGGACAGTTACAAAGAAAATCTTTCTAAAGTTAATTCCAGTTGAAGGTCAACCATGGCAAGAAATTACTTTAATCGAATTGTCTTTCTTCCCTTCTGGAACTTGATTTGCAATCCTTTTGTTTAAAAAAAAAAACAACCCCATGTGATTTAATTGTTTTAAATTGATCCTACTAAAATAGCTAAATTCTTGCAGACAGCAGCTTCCCCTTTTGATTCTAGGTTATTAAGCTGTATTTATCTTCAACTGGTGACAATGCAATATTGTTCACCAAGAACATCTGAGGGTGCTGTCTTGGATTAGTTCAAGTGGAACTTTCACCTAATGAAGACATTATTGAGGGTTCAATTGACTAGCAGCATTTGGAGATGGAAGAAAACTGCAGCCTTATGATTGAACACATTGGTTAGAAATCTCAGCCCAGTGGTCAAATGATTGTACATGTAAAACTGAGCTGGCACCAAGCCCATGGGCTTTTGGCAGTACCCCTTGATACTTTGATAATACCTCAAAAATGTGGTGATTTTTTTTTCAAGTTCCACATGTTCATAGTCCCTTCAGTGCAGAAGGAGGCCATTCAGCCCATCAAGTATGCACCTACTCCAACACTCGAGCATCCCAACCCCATCTAACTGTTGGAGGAAACTTGAGCATCTGGACATCGCACAAACACCAGTGAGAATATGCAAACTCCACAGTTACCCAAGGCTGCAATTGAACCTGGATCCCTGGTGCTGTGAGGCAGCAGTGCTAACCACTGTCACCATGCCACCTGTTGAGGTGGTTAGCAATTTTTGAAGCCTATATTATGAAGGTCCAGTAGCAGCATGCTAATTTTATTTTCAAGGGTATCCCAACTTGGAACACCAAATCGTGTATAGTTTTGAGGAGACCAGTGAAAACCCAGCGAGGAACAGGATAACTCTACACTCTCTCTCGCAAAGATGTATAAATTACTAAACACCGTTTATATAGAACAAACCCCACACTCTATCTACGATACCTGAACTCTACTTCCTTTGTTCCCCAAACAATATCCAAATGGAATAATCTTTATTGTCACAAATAGGCTTACATTAACACTGCAGGCTAACATTAACACTGCAATGAAGTTAGGAAAATCCCCGAGTTGCCACATTCTGGTGCCTGTTCAGGTATACTGAAGGAGATTTCAGAATGTCCAAATTGCCTAACAGCATGTTTTTCGGGACTTGTGGGAGGAAACCTGTGCAGACACGAGGAGAACGCGCAGACTCCGCACAAGTGACCCAAACCGGGAATTAAACCTGGGACCCTGGCGCTGTGAAGCAACAGTGCTAGCTACTGTGCAAATTACCAGCTATAGTTACCACTCAATCCAGGTCCAGCAAAGATATATTTTACTGCTGTTCAAAGTTTTTCTGCACTGCCTTGGCTCAAAGCATGTTTGCTGTAAAATTCACCTTCAGGCTTGCTGGCTGTAAACGGGCCTGTCTGCTTTTTCAGACTGCTAAATGGTAATGCCTCTTGCTTCCCAGGATCTGGGCATTTATACTTTTGTACTTTGCCTTCTGTGTATTTAGCTATCTGCTCCTATTAACTTCCTTGACTGTGTCTACATCTCCGATACTTTCCCGATTTGTCTATAATCTGTTTCTCTTCCATAAACTATTCGCTGATTATTATCTAAAACTCATCTTGTTACTGGGAGAGAAGTATCAATTGCATTAACAGGGGAAAAATACCCCCCAGGGAAGTTTCCCACTGTTTCCAAAAGTTTCTTTATACTCTGGATAAAGTGACCACCCGCAATGACATTACTCTCCCGGCCACATGTAAGATTTAACTCATCGGAATAACCAAATGATCCAATCTTGAAATTTCTCCGGATGTTTTAATGGTTGCGGATGTTTTAATGGTTGTGGCGTGTATGTGGATGTCTCTACTGGGTTGCAGACAGCAAATCAATGCCGTAACATCAGTACGAGGCTTGTATCTGGTGGTGGGTTCCAGGAAGTCCACATGGCTTAAAAATGTTGCATCTTGTGATGCCTTTTGAACAGGTCAGACTGTGTCCCAGATGAGTTTGGACCTTACAAATTTTCACTCTGTTCCTCACAAGATTGGCTTTGTTTAAGTTTTTTATGGAGGTGTAGGCGCTCTCGTCATTTCTGGTTTAACACCACTAAGTCACTGTATACGGCACAGAGAATCCATCCTTGAATTGCTCTGTCAGCCTTTGAACATTTGCAGGGGTGTTCTTCATCCTGAATGCCTTAACTTTGGATTGATAAGTCCTTGGGGCATCACACAAATGGCATCGCCTATATCTTCCCAGTCAGTGGGTACGTCAGTGATGAATTGTGAATGTCCAACATTTTCAATACTGTCTTCCAAACATGAGAAAATGAAATTAGCTCCTGGGCTATGGCATTCTCCTGCCTGTAGTCCACACAGTCTCTGGGTTTCATCTGGTTTGGGCACCATGACAATGTTTCGACCCCTCACTCCTGCTCCTTTCCCTCTACCCTAAGACTTTTCAACATGCTCATATGACATAAAAGTGGTGCATATAGTTTTCCTTTCAATGTACCACAGCCCACTGAAATCTGGTTTTCAGGGGTTTGCCTGACACTGTTAACAACATGAACACTGTCTGGGCTTTCCCTGGCTTTTACTCCCTCCTCTGGCTGACTTTAAATCTATTACTGTCAACGTCTTTGCCTTGTTCTCCGTCTGTCTCGCTATCGGGTAACCTGATATCATTGACCTCAACCTGAGCTTGCAACTCTTTTTTTTTTGTCTTGGGCTTGTGAGCCACTGCTTGTATCACCTCTCAATCCAAAAATATTCCAGGGGATCTGTTTTTATTTGTGGTAGGATTCTCTAGCTGTTTGACAACAGTAGGCATCACATATTGGATCCTGCGGTCTAATTCCTGAGAATTAATTGAATGCCTGCAATGGGCAAGGTTTCTACTACTACTTCCCCAGTCTTCAAGCATTTATTTCCTTCCACCAAGAATACTGCTGATCACCACTTTAAATATCCCTTCTGGACAATGCATGTCTTTATCCCACAACATTAGGGATTCACTCACCCTGTAGCTCAATCTTTTTTTTCCCCCTTTGATCCTGTTCCCATGGCAATTTTTTACGCTGGTGCACACACTCTTTAAGCATGTCTGCCACCTGATCACTCTGCCCATGTTACCTCCAGTTGCCTGTTCCTTGATGTGTACACATCCCACCTGCTTCTCTGTTCTTCAGCCCCTAACTTCATATTCCCAGTAAGATTTGTAAAACCCTGTGGCTAACGGTTAAATCTCCAGCATCGTGAGGTTCATTACAATGAAAAAAAAATCTGACCGTCTCTATCACAGTCACCCCTTCAACCTGAGGTGAGACCTCCTTTTTGTTTCTGACCACTTCTTCTCTGGCTGACCTGCCCTCTTTCATCTTCCCAATTTTGAACACTATCGTGGTGGTCAAGCTGCCACCAAGACCCTCGGGACACACTGGCTCAGAGTCGCTGGTTGGTGCTGTGTGTGTCTGATGGTGGGAGGGGGTACGTGGCTTCCCTCCTAACAGGGAATCGGGTACCAGGTTGAACTACGAAATACTGTGCAATCGGCTTGCGCCGTCCAAGCGGAAGAGGTACGACACACGCATGGAAGCTGAGTGCGACCCAATTTAAAATTGGGTCTAAAGTGCTTTGGTCTGTTAACCAGCTCATAGTCATCCATAAAGACTCTTTAAATCCTCCAGCAGAATGATCTCTCTGAGGGCTTCCTGGGTTTCTCCTTTTTTACCCAAGGCCCTTATCCAAAATGACTTTGTTTAACACTTTCAAAATTCCAGATAAGTCTGTTCAGCCTGTTTTCTTACAACTCAATTTTAATCTGTACACCTCTGGTACTAGACCATATATCCCCAATGTCACTTTTTTCACTGCCTCACAGTCAGTTACCAGACGTTTCCTCTGGCAAGGACACATGAACGTCACTAGCCCTACCCACATGTTTAGCCTGTAAGACTAGGGTTTAGCTATTTTCTCAAGCACAAAATATGTCTCAACATCTCACATGAATTTGGGTAAACACTTGTAGATATCAGAACATCCCCACTAGGCCACCTTCCTCTGCTGTCTGCTCTAACCTTTTGGTTGCTACTTCCTCATACTGTGCGACTTTCTCCATTTTCCTTTTAAACTCCCTCGTTCCTGTTGAAATGCTCTCCCTCTCTTTTTTTTTTCCTGCATCTCTATAATTTTTTTGCATCTCTTGTAAAGAAGCTTCGCTATATGGGTGGCACAGTGGTTAGCACTGTTGCACATTCTCCCGTGTTTGCGTGGGTTTCGCCACAACCCAGAGATGTGCTGGGTAGGTGGATTGGTGTCACTAAATGGTGTGTAAAAATATTTTTTAAAGTTACCACAATACAGAGATGATACTCCATCTGGGAACCGTCTTTTTCCTGATCTAGTTATTACAAAGGTTTTCTACGCTACCTTAGTTCTTAAGACGTAGAAGCTTGTTTGTTGTGGCCTTGGTCTTCAGGCCTTGTAGAAGGCCCTGTGTTCATGGAGACTGCCAGATTGGAACTGTTTCACCTGTCTTTTCAGCGTCTGGGCAATTATACCTTGTTTATAATTGTTTATTCATTATGCCGTAAGTGTTTGGCTGTCTGCCCCTAATCCACTTCCTTGGTTATACGTTAACATGTATATCTCCGGGTTAACATGTATATCTCCGGGACTGTCCCAATAATCTATAATCTCTTTCTCTTCCATAAACTATTCACACATGATTATCTAACCTCATCCCCATAACAATTGAGGCCCTTTGAATACTGTCTACTGCTGTCTCCAGGCAGATTCATGACCAATGATTATCAAAGGGATAGAATAGTTGGTTTTTGGACTAAGAATTGCAGTGGTAATCTTCATCTAGGTTTAGTACTAGGCCCATTATTTTTGATGTACATTGGATTTGGAGATACAGGGTACAATTTTGAACTTTTCCGTTATTTAAAACTTGGACAAACATAGCAATGTGGCGGAATTGGCAGACACTTTCATCTGCCAAGTGTGAGGTGATCTATTTTGTTGGAAAGCAAGATGAAGGTACTTTTGGAAAACAAAAGATGCATGGACACAGAGACCTGGATCTTTGCACAAATTTACAGGACAGGTTATGGTACAAGAGTCCAGATAAAACTAGTTCGACCCAGGCTGGAGTGTTTATTCCATTCAGGACACTAAACCTTGGGAAGAATATAAAGACAGTAGAAAGATTTAACCAGGGTTCCTCTAAGAATCAGGGATTGCAGTTACTTTGAGAAGCTAGAATTGATTTTTCTCGGGCAGTGTAGGACAAGAGGGTTTGAGATGAAGTAAATTAAGATAAATTGTTGCTAATGGCTAGTAAGGGAGATTTAAGGTGCAAAGAACCAGAGGTAACATGAAGGAAAAAACTTCAACTCCGTGATTGGGGGTGGGTTCAATAGTAAACTTAAAATTGGGCAATACTTTAATTTAAAATAAAAAATACTTGGATGAGTAATTCGAATGAGTTCTCTTCTCTTTTTGAAGGAGCTGCTCCAGACTCTGACTGAATGGTCATACCCTTCGCATGCCAACAAGCCTGCTCTGCCATATGCTAAGATCATGGCTGATTGGCCTTGTTTGCTCTCATCTCTGTTCCCCATAACGCTTGGACAGCGATGACTTTAAAATATCCAATGACCCAGCCTTCACCGATCTGGGGAAGATAATTCTGAAGACCCAAACTGTCAGAAGAAATTCTTCCTCCATGCCCACCTTTAATTAATTCAGACTGGTCCACCATTTTCAAACACTGTATTTAACTACAAATTATATGACATTTTCTCCTTTTCCTGTTACATGCTTTTAGGCTGGAAACATATGCACCATTCCTCTTCTTTTTGGCAATCGGTGGAATGCAGCACCCAGTAAGTAACTTTCAACAATTTCATTATTCAATCTTTTTAAAAATTTATTCAGTAGTCTTCAATTGTGCTCATCGGATTAAAAGGTATTGAATAGTTTTCATTCTAGGCATTCGCTGTTCTCATCAAATAAGAGACAGCACATCTCTGGTTCGTTGAAGTGTTTCGGCCACCAACTATGCTACCAGTATTTCAGTTGATGCAAATTTCAACTTTGAATGATCATGAGTAGTGTCATTTTACCTGAAGGTTCACCTTTCCCAATCCAAAGCAAATTTGTGCGGGGGAAATGTGTCCCTCCTTCCCTTCTGTCTGTGGCCTACATGAAACCAGCAATCTCCATCAAGCTCTCAAGAATTGCTATTCTGATAGTAGCAAATTCCTTCGCAAAATCGAACTACATTGTCGTCAAGGTATGGTTTCTTTCAAACTAACCTTGGGAGGCCGAGACTTGGCTGACAAGTAGAAGAACCTTCCATTCCCTAATTCATGACACTTGCACTATCTACTGGCATTGTCGCACCATGCACGATAAAGGAGCGGACCGGTTTGATCACGGATGAGGCTGACATCACCAGCTGCACTGATTGATTGGTCTGGCCTGCTCCTGTTGGCGAGATCTGGATCCTTCTGCAGCATAGCGAGAAACCAGTAAGTCCAATCTCTATATACCATTAACACTAAGGACCCCACCCCATTGTGCAGTCACTTAAGCGACGTTTAGTACATCACATGAAGCCAGCGCAATGGCTGCCGTGGGGATCTGAGGAGGTGAGTAGCTGTCTTCGAAACCGAGTTGTCGGGGTCGTTGAGCCACCTCCTGGATCATGTATACCCACTGCTGGTTCTCTGTCCCAATGAACACCGTGACAGAGCTTTGTCCATGGTGATATTTGCTCCCGCTGGCCCCACAGCTGACGGCTATTTCTGATGGGGAATTGGTAATTTTAGTAATGTGAGCACTTCACAGCTCCCCAAGTGGATTCTCATGGGTTCACTGGCCATGACACAGGTGGTTGTTACTGCCTGGCACCTCAATCAGGCTGAGGCCTGGACACTTTGCCTGACCTCTGGAGTCAGCAGCCGATATTGTAACATCCCCAAGAACTGAACTGGGCCACAGCACTGGGGTCATCCCGTGCCAGACGGTGGGTGTGGATCAGTGAGAACCAGCAGCCGATCCAGGTAACTTTTCCAGTGGGTGTCGGGGGTCCGGTGCCTAGGAGCCCCTGCTGCAGCTGGGGGTGCATGTGCAGGGTGTGTTGGATGGTAACATGAGGGATGGTGGGGGAGGCCTGGAGGACCAGTAGATCCAGAGTGGAAGCCATGGCTGATGTCCATCTTGCCCTCCAATTCCTTACAGATATCACATGGGTGATATTGTGGAGCTCACGGAAGCTGCCTTCAGTGCTGCTGACAGGCCAGACTGTCAGATTTGACACAGCATCAACAGATGCCCAGGGCAGCGGCCCATTTGCAAGGCCCTGCCCCCTACCAGTGGACCCAGCTGCCCATCATGCCAGATAGGGACTGAGGGGGAGGCCGGCAAAGGCCCATGGTCTACAGGTGCTGGTGTTCTTTTGAACTGATGTTGGACAGCATGTGCTGCTGGAGGCTCCACCTCAACAAAGACTTGGTGCAGCACCTGTGCCATGTCCTTTCAGGCCTGGCACCACGTGTAGGAGGAGGATATCCACTCCGAGTGGCCATCGAGGTCACCGAAGCCCTGAACTTCTACACCTCCGATTCATTCCAGAGTTTGAGCAGTGACTTCTCTGGCATCTCCCAGGCAACTTCCCACAAGCGCCCTGAAGCCATGGATGCCGTGCATGACCGCTACATCCTGGGCAGTCAGAGATTCCTTGAGGGACACCCCAAGATGACCGGTTGGCTCTTGGCGGAGAGGCCGTTCCAATGCCTCCACTGCTCTGGTGGTCCACAGGGGCCCAAGGAGGCCTGCTTCTCATAGGATATGGCTTTCTATCATTGCACCCCCTCTGTCCATCGCCCCATTATACCCTCCCCAGGTTCCTTGTTACATCACTCCCTCCAGGTGATGGGCCTGTATCAGCACTGTCATGTGGGTCAATATACAAGGCAGGTGGGTGATGATAGCCCACAGCTGAGCTCTGGTGCTCCTCAATCTATGCCATAATCTGACTGTGGAGTATGTGGTCGTACCCATTATCACCTGCACGTGAAATTCGAGGAGTGGGGGGATTGGTGGCCAGGTCTTGTAACAGGTCGCTGGCCCACAGTGCGGAATAATGTGACAGAGGCGCAACATCTCTGGTGTTTTACTGGTGTACAAGTAGGGTGAAGGCAACCTGCTGCTTACCATGGACTTTATGCGCCTGATGGGCATCCTTTGGAGGGTTGGACGTTCCCAGCCGACTCGCTGGTGGCACATGCCTTTCCACCCTTCTCTGCACGTTGACCCAGAGACGTGACATTGTCAGTGGGGGTGGATTCAGGAGAGCTGGCTACCACTGGGGGGGGGGAGGGGGGTGGAGCAAGAGAAGAGAGTAAGGACGGGGTATATCCCTCCTGAACCCCACTGCATCCATGAGCCTGGCCAGATCAGCATCCCTAAAACATGGAACGTCTGCGCACGGCCTGGGGTTTGCTCTGCGGGATCGTAAGTGCTGTTCCCCCTAGTTAGTGGGGAGCTCCGGGAATGGTCCTGGTGTATCATCTGGCATGACAGTCATTTACGGCATTAGCCTGTGGGGCATCATAAAGTGCCCTAATTAATGGCAGGCTGGCCCAGGAAACACCACAAAATGAAAAGGGACTCCGAATAAAGCACCTGCCCAATCCTGCACCATAGCCAATCGACAGAATGTACATAGCCCACGGATCACTTGTGGCTGGGGAGAGACACAAAGCCACCAATATTTGTATAATGTACTAGCCTGTCTCATGTGATTGCTATCTCACTTTTCCCACCGCCTCTATTTGATGATCAGAGCATTGTTATAATTAGTCTCTTGCTGTAATGCTAATATTTGTTCTTGGGGTTAGTTAATTTTTGATAAATGAGGTCCAATAAAAATATTTTCAAAAAAAGTACCCTAGTGACTGCCTCGCTGCGTTAGCCATTGGGAAACTCAGCAATTCCTACTTTCTAACACACTAGGTTAGATCATGCCCTTTTATTTTAAATGCAAACTTAATACACTGCCAAATCTGGCTGGAAATGGCAATCTGTAGATTGGAACTTTGCCAATAAATTCAAAAAACTTGACTCTTATTGAAATATTTTCAGATGAGTTTATTTGATGCACCTTGGTTATTCTTGGGGGGGGGAGGAGAGGAGAGAAAGTTCCTCATTTCAATCTCCTGGTTCTTGTCGTTGGATATGTTTTTGCATGCTGCTCTGCAATGAGAACTACGTACTGTTTTCAGCTGCATTCTTCATTATCTTGACTATAAAGTCATCCAGTATTCAATTAAATTCTAACTGTCACTGATGGCCATATTCAACAACAATATTCAACAACAACTCTTAATTTACCGGTCCTTGGTTTGATTATTCTCTGAATTCCACTAGCAACTTAGCAACTATATACATGTTTTCTTTAATACATAAAAAAGACTGTTATTCCTTTCAAATGTTTCTCAATGATTTTTAGAATTTCTGCTCCATCAAAATCTGAATAGTTCAGTAACAAGTCAATGTTGTAGTCTTCTGAGGAACCGAGAACTATTTTGTTTACACTCCAGTTAAAAGATGGCTGCATCCAGTGCCTGACCTGTAAAAACCCTGCCACAAATCCAGGGTTGGATAGGTCAAGTTGGGAGAATTATGCACTCTCCAGCTGCTCATCACCTCCTGCATGCTCCTGAAGTTTCTTTTTGGTGCCTTCTCCATTCTTTTTATTGGTCCGTCACAAGCTCTATGCAAAAGGAGGCCATTGAGTCTGCACCGGCCCTACTCTATCACCTCCCTAACCCCACTCAAACTTTGGACACTTAGTGGTAATTTAGCATGGCCAATCCACCTAACCTGCACATCGGTGGACAGTGGGAGGAAACCGGAGCAACTGGTGGAAACCCACACAGGCACTGAGGATGTGCAAACTCCACACAATCACCCAAGGCTAGAATTGAACCTGGGATGTCCTGAAAGTATTTCCACCGTCCTCTTAAGAAGTCTCTGCTGTGATAAAGTTTGGTTTCTTGAGGAGTCTGGTGTCCATGTGAATGACGTGACCTGCCCAGCAGAGCTGGTTTTAGGAATTGGCTTTGATTCTGAGTATGTCCAGTTTGCTGTACATGCCATTGAATTTTGTGGATCTTGGATGGTACTCCAGTGCTTTGAGTGCAGTGTCACATGTCTCAAAGCATGTAGGAGCACTCAAAAACTGATGCAGTACATGGGAGTTGAGAAAATGAGCTTTTCATTAAACAACCTGGGAAACAAAAATCCTCTGGCTACTCAATGCCATAATGTATCAATAATGATGTCTTGGGAGCATCCTTTTGACAAATGCAGACATAATAGCAACAACAAAACTCATTATCACCTCAAATGTGCCGACCCTGCTGACAAAGGATCTGAAACCCAAGACTAAGATTGTGGTTTACTGGGCAGCAATGATCACCATGCTCCTTTTGTGCTTCAAAGACTTGGATAATCTATTGTCTTTGGTAATTGTCAAGATAGCCCCAGTGCACTTAAAAGCACAAATCGGCAAGTTCCACAAAGCAAATTTTGGCTGAGGAAAGAATGTTAGTTCTCCTGGTGCCCTCACCATCTACCATGGAATCTCCTCCATTCCCTTCAGAAGTCAGTACCTCAAAATTACACTTCAGCATTGCAGCCTTTTTAATGTACAGCACTGAATGATAGCCTTGTGTTCTCTTGTCTGCAAGTTCAAACTTGTTGAGTGGACGTTATCAATATGTTTTTGTTTTAAGCGACTGGCCAGTGCACTCGGAGGAATTTGGATAATTGGAAGACTTGTTTACGCACACGGTTATTACACTGGAGGTAGGTGCTTCAACCTAAATCTATATCAGACTTTCTGTATCACTCCAATGTACATTACAATTCCATAACAATTTGCCTCCTGAATTACCTCAGCATATAATTTGTAGCAGTCACTCCTTGTAACTTAAAGAAACGCTGCCACACCCACGAGCATAATGCTAGACACATTCAAAAAGACATTGCGATGATATTACAATCAAATATAATTCACCTGTCATTTAATTAAAAAAAAAAAAAAAAAATTGCCTAGATATTGGAATAATTTTTAACCCTCAATCAGGTGATTAGTCAAATCCAGGGATCTGCAGGTTCCATAATGGCTGGTTGGGTTTCCCAGAGTAACTCTGGAGCTGAAGGGAGGCGAGGATGATTCTGGTGAGAAGGAAGTTACCTTGCTACAATGCCTGTGGGGCAGGAGGAGTTTATGTATACCCATTCCTATATAGGAAGATTCCTGTAGTTGGGGGATTGCATCTTCACTGTGCCCACCCTCCTAAGAACCCAATTCAGCAGGTTCCTTACTTGTACTTGCAGTGTGCTCTGGTGTACACTATTATCCCAACTGGAAGACTAGCTGATTGATCAGACTCTTCTGAAGGGAAAATAAGCAAGCTGAGGTTCTTCAGGTCTGACCCTCCTGCCCGTCATTGTGCCTAGTGTCAAATTGAGCATCTGTCATGAGTACCTTTAAGAAATGGGTGTGTATATAAATATCTGTAGTGAGTACCTTTTAATGGGTGTTTATTACTGCAGTGATGTCAGTGGGGGGAGCTGGGCTATCTGTCAGCTTTTTACTTTTGTTTTAGGCTGTTTGCTGTAGGATATGTTTTAGTTTTGTTTTCAGTGTTGGAGCTGAAGCCAGACAGAGCAGGTGTACTGTTTATCTCTCTGCCATGAAAAGACTATCTCGATCATTTGGTGAATTCAGAATTATAAATGTTTTCAGTAGTAAATGTAAACCTAATGTGCTTCTGTTAAAAGGTGTTTGTTTTTTCTTGATGTTGTTTGGGAAGTTATTGAGGATTACTTAGTGTTGTATTCTTTGGGGGTTGTATTTGAATTGATGGTTGCTAAGATGTTCACTATGTTTTAAAAAGGTTAACTTGAGTTCATAGAATAAACATGTTTTGCTTAAAAAAAACAAAAAAAACTTTTCCATTTCTGCTGTACCACACCTGTAGAGTGGGCTGTGTGCTCCCCATACCACAATCTATTAAAAGTTGTGTGTCAGGTGAACTCCATGATATACTTTGGGGTTCTCTAAACACTGGCCCATAACAGAACCTAGATCTTGCTTTGCATAGTTGACCCCTGACATAATCAGAACACAACTATTTGCTTCAAACCTCAATCAGATCACTAGAGTGTATGCCTCAAAGTGTAGACAATTTGCTTTTTGTCCTGCACTTATCCAAGTTAAACATTTGCCAGTCTTAATCAATCCTCAGGAGGATCTTAACATATCTTCCTGCATGGAGTGCTCTTCAAACATTAGCAGATTGCACAATGAACCAGACATGACCCAACCTCTGTCCGTTGTGTAAGTGTTCATTTTCTTTGGGTGGGGGGGGGGGGGGAAGGAGAGAGAGAGATGCAGAAGAGTTGTCACCCCCTGTTTTAAAAGATTAGCTGAAACGCAAGTGCAGCAACTTTTGACAGCTTCAAGCCTTTTGAAGAAAATAATCTTTTTATTGTAGGCTTACATCACCACTTCAATGAAGTTACTGTGAAAATCCCCTAGTCATCACACTCCAGCACCTGTTTGGGTACACAGGGAGAATTCAGAATGTCCAATTCACCTAATCAGCACGTCCTTCGGGGCTTGTGGGAGGAAACTGGGGCACCCGGACGAACCCACTCAGAATGTGTAGTCTCTGCACAGACAGCAACCTAAATGGGAATCGAGCCTGGGACCCTTGGTGCTGTGAAGCAACAGTGCTAATAACTGTGCTATTGTTAGCATAGTTCCAGTTTAAACTACTTCAATATTCAGTTAATGAATTGTTAAGTCTTTGATTTATATTTCCTTTCTTTCCTTTAGACCCTAGTAAGAGAGTATATGGTGCATTTGGTTCACTGGCTCTTCTGGCACTCATGGGGACTTCAACAGCATTTGGAATTCACCAACTGGGATTGCATGGACATTGCTGCAAAGGTTAATTTATAACCTTGACAAACACTACACTACAGCAGCAACTTTATCTCTAATAGCAATCACTTGCTGCTGAAGTTTGTACACTGAATTTTTTATAAAATGAGAATAAAGTTATTGCAGATCGTAGTTTTATATGTTTAACTGGATCCAATGCATTACAAACTCCCTTTGTTTTTGACTATGCTCCAAATCCACATGCAAGACTGCTGAATTGGTGCTTTAAAAAATTCTCCATCTTGGGCAGTATTGGTCAGGCCCCTCTCAGCATCCTCCATGGCTCAAGCCCATGGTTCCCTTGGATAAAGCATCAACTTTGACTGTGCCCCTAACCTAGTGCTGCCAAAATTGCCTTATCCCAACATGTGACCTCTACCTATATGTCACCACCGGAAGTCTACAAACTCCCTTTAAACTGAGCATCTTACTGCTGGAATATTACCCAGTACTCACTCCCCACAGGTTACTTCTACACGGTCATTTTGAAAGCAGTGTGCAATTCTACAAGTTGGAAAGAAAATTTTGTTTGAAGTAACCATGTTACAAAATGCAATCATGATAATGAACAGTATCATTTAATAATGAGGAAAATCTCAGAACACTATTTAAAAAGCAACATCTGAAGATGATTAATCTTGCTTACCAAGAACTGAATCGCCTCCCTGGTCTTAAATATTAAATTTGCTGCTAATTTAATTTTGTAAAATAACTTTTCACCAGGGGAAAGGCAGCAAGTTTTATGTCTGCTATTCCTCACTTTTTTCATATTCATTGACATGATTTTCTGCTCTTGTCTGTGAACATTTAGAATAATGAATTTAATTATATACATCAGACTTTATACAATATTATTTGTATGGAATGCAGATATAGAATTCTTTATGGGTACGACATTACCGTCCCCCTGAGCAAGAGGAAAACAAACTAACTGAAGCTATAAGGACATTCACATTTATCTTCACAAAGTTGTCATAGACTGTGCTTCAGTCAGACCTGGCTAAATGAGAGAGAATAAGGTACTGCTTTAAAAAGAATTAAAGACTGGTTTATAATTTTATTAAAACAAATTTTATTAAAACAAAACTAAGCAGCTGAACAGATGGGAGGGAGGGAGGGAGGGAGACAGACAGACCTCCCTCACTTTATACATTGGGTCCAAAAGCTTGAATGGAGAGTGAAACTTCACACCTTTTACTAGATACAGAATCAGTACAATTACAGTTTGAAAATTTTAAATAAGAAACGATAGCTTTCACTCCTTGTTATATGCGGCTATAAACTAACCTGAACCAACATTGAATTCAGGCACCAACAGATAAGATTGTCGCAATTTAGAAAGAACATTGTGGATCTCCCATTTCCACATAAACGCTTTTTAGTTGTGTGTAATATTCAACTGTCGCTATTCCATTCTCTTTTCCAAATCCTGTAACAATTGAACTGGGATTACTTTTCAGTTGAATGAAACACTTAAAATTCTCAATTTTTTTCAGAAAAACGAAATTGATAGCTACCTGACATTTTATACCCTCCAAACGGTATCTCAACTGGGGAGACATTGTAGTTGTTTATGAAACATGTCCCTGCTTCAAGAGCTGCTGCCATTCGATGCGCTCGAGTCACATCTCTGAAAAATACACATTACCTGATGCAAAACAAAAACTCCAACTCCTACACGATCACAAGCAAACTTTCCCTGCCCCATTCCCGCTGCCCAATAATTTTAGGAGTACAAAAATAACATTTCTCAAATAAGCTTTTCACAATTGTTCATCAAGGGGGTTACCTCCCACTAGCTTAAGCCTCAAGCAGTAGGCGGGGAAATGTTTGCCAGTGTTCTGGAGGTAAACTGCATAGCTTATGCTGGCTAAAACACCACCATTTTAAGTGATCACATATATAGGATCCCTAAAAACATGGATTTGTCACAGCCTATCCTTAGGCGTCTGGGTTTGGCTAGGTGAGGTGTGCCCAAAATAGGGCAGGGAGGTGAACGCTCTGTACTAGGCAAAGAAATCCCATCAGTCTAGGTTTTTCAGGAGCTTGATTTGGCGACACTTAAAACATTGTTGGAAGATCACTAAAAATGTAGTGTTTTTGAAACCAGAATGGCCTAAAGTGAAATCCACTTTTACATTGCTACTAATAATCAGGATACAAGTTAGACTCAAGAGTTTGAGCACCCTCATTTCCAGATGCATAAACTGAACAGCACAGGCACAGTACCAAGTGAATTTGATGATCACCATCATTAAACAACTACCTCAGTCCTTCGAACTGGACTATATAAACTATCTCTCACCCAATCATATTGATAAGCACAGTATTACTCCTACATTCTGTGCTATGCGATATTTCATTAGCATTCCTGTTTTGCTCTGTGAAGAATTCTCTCTTCTGGTCATTCAATATGCCTGCTACAGATTCTAATCCTTCTCTTGTGGTCACGGCAGGAATCAAACATTCCCCCAAATCCAATTTACCTACTGCACATCAGCTGGACGATTATCGAAAAAACACCAGGCAAAATTGTTCAGAGCATTAAAGCAGACAGTCCAAGTAAGTGGACTGATTCCATTTCATTCGAACATAATGTGGTATGGAATGAAAGTTGATTTATGCAACAAAATGTTGATACAGGACACTTACATATTGCAGGGTTTGACAATTAAATTTATGTTAAGAATGATATTGTATAGCAAAGCTGGACAGAAAACTATGTAAAGTGGCCACAAGAATTAAAATATCTACAAGTATGGAGCACAATAACGTGCCTCCATCAAACAGCAACAGAACCACAACGTGTTATTTTGCTGGAATAAAGGTGTAAGAGCACTTCAAGCACCGGCATTGATTTTCTAGACCCCCTTCACTCCTAAAAGCATTACCTCTTGACTGGGATAAAACTGCACATGCCTCAAACAGCTCTGGCAATCTGAATGTTCTGTGTAAAATTTCAGATACGAGTGTCTGAAGGTTATTCTATTGAAACTGCCTACGAGTCTCGCCTGACCTTGTCAGAAGACATCCTGTGGTGGGGAAGATACAAAATTGCAACTTTCCCCTTCCTAACCCAGGGGCATGGGTCTGTAATACCATCCCTATTAACTGCATCTAACTAGGTCCACATTACAGAAAGAGCAGATAGGCCACCGCCAGTATTGATTAAATAAACAATCTAGCATTAGGGAAATGTGAGGTGCACAGTACCTGGTGAACACGCCAGCTGCCAGACCAAGATTGGTGTTATTTGCTCTCTCGATGACCTCATCCTCAGTATCGAATTCCAACACTGACATCACAGGTCCAAATATCTCCTCCTTAACACAGGTCATCTCATCTTTGCAATTCCCTGCCCACACACAGATCATTACTTGTAAATGCCACAGATTCAAAGCCAGCATGTAACAGGAAATGAAGCATTTAACTCCCCCAATATTCAAGCATCAGGCACTCATTGCCTGTGTGTGAGAATTAGTGCACAGGTAATTCATAACACAGCACTTCAAAGTGGGGGCTGGTTCAGCACAGTTGACTAGACAGCTGGTTCGTGATGCAGAATGAGGCCAGCAGCAAGGGTTCAATTCCCGTACTGGCAGAGGTTATTCATGAAGGCCCTGCCTTCTTTAACCTGACCACCAGTCAGCTCTCCCCCTCAAAGAGGAAAGCAGCCTATGGTCATCTGGGACTACAGCGACCTTTACTTCAAAGTATTAAAACACTGTACTCGACAGAAATGTGGATCAATCCTATTTCACGTTCGTACATTACTACTTTGTACCCGTTTATCGAAATTATGGCACTGGGATTTTTATTTTTAATTAAAGCCATTTATTTTTTTTTGTCCTTTAGTTTGCAAGTGTTTAGAGGCCTTCATGACTAATTTCTAGTAACGGATTTGTGAAAAAGACAAACAGACTTGCATTTCTTTTGGGACATCCCAAAACACTTTACTGTCAATAAAGTACTTCCAAAGTGTAGTTACTGTTGTTATTTAGTAACCAGCTCATCAGTGCACAGCAAGATTCCGCAAACCTCAAGGTGATAACGACCAGATTAATCTTCATTTTAGTTGAGGGCTAATGTTGGCCAGATATCAGGGGGTGTTTCCCTGCTCTTCTCCAAAATAGTGCTGATAGTGGCACCTCAGATAGCCCAGTGCAGTACTGAGGGAGCACTGTGCTAACAGACTAGATTTCTCCCTGCACTGAGACGTGAACGGTAAATAGTCACCATGATGGAGAAGGTTTAAATAACAGCCAACCTGTTTATGAATTACTTATAGAATTAAGACCTAATGAAATAAATTGATATACATTTATTATCTGGAGAATAAATTAAGAACAAGGCAGGCCCATTATAAATTGTGCCTGACTCCTCAGGAGCATCCAGATAGGAAATGTATTGTTGTCTTAAAGACTTGTGACAAAATTTGTTTTCGCATCAATGCCTCGAGGTAGACTCAACATCACCTTTTCAAAGGCAACGAAGGATGAGCAATAACCATAACCTTGCCATCAACACCTATAATTCAAAGCGTTTCCAGGTCACTATGGTGAGGTTGTCAAAGTGAGAATTTATGCAAAACGTTAATCCAATGATTCTGATTTAAAATTTCGAAACTCCAAGTTAACAGTCTCAGAAAATGGTCAAAAGCAACAGAGCATCAAGCAATGGATGTATTGCTGTTTCAACTGAATTAATCCGTTTGTGTAGATTTATTTCTTGTAATAGGAAACAAGTCGTGACTGATCCTGAAAAACACGGTCTGGCAATGTGGCATTTTCTACCCGAGGTATCCGGAATCGGCATCATGCATTACATCCTGATGGCTTAAGTGAGAACACGGTAGTTGTTTAAGCCTGAAGTGTTCTCCATCCCACTTACCACTAAGTTGGAGACAACGGCCTACTGATGGAAGCTGTTTTTTGTAGTGAGCACCAGTAAAGATTGTTGGGAATCAGGCCAACTACAACACTAATGTTCTAAATATATCATATCCTTGGAAGACAAGTCATTTAATTTGCATTTAATGGCTGAACAATTACTTCACATGCATTTATAGTGCAATGGAAAGGTGTCAGAGATGACAACGCATCACTTTACACCAATCAAGATCTAATATTTTAAACAAAATGATCTTCGGTATCAAGTCTATTCTAATGACTTTGATCTATTAATTGTAGCATTGAGCAATGTACCTAGAACACAGGGATTCATGAAATATCCATCTTTCAGATTTGGATCATCAGGAACAAACAGATCTCCACCACACAGAACAGCTGCACCCTGTAAACAAGGATCAGGATTACAAATCTCATATCAGCAACTAGCATTCCAATGCAATGGCATGAACCTGGACTTACACAGCACTGCTCACATGCAGGAAGATGTTGCAGTGTGTTCACGCTATTGTGGAAATAGATAACCTGCACACTGAACACAGGAAGGGACTAATGTGGGGGAACCAAAGATATAGGCACGGGAGGGTTTTTAAAGACAGCAAGTTGGAAGGAAACAAGCAGTAAATTCCAGAGGGTAGGATCAATACGTGAAAGAGTATTTGCCGAGAGAGGAACAAAGAAAGACGGGTCCAGTATTCGATGGACAGAGTACAACAATGTAAAGCAAAGGAGATCCCCAAAGTAGGTTGGGGTGAAGGCATGCATAGATTTGAGGGCAGGTACAAGAATTATAAAATTGGCAGGCAAGTCAGTGAAGCTCAGACTAAGACAGGGGAATGTTAAACGGAGTGTAAGTGAGCACATGGAATTTGGCAAAGTAAATGAGTTGAAGCACAATGCAGAAGACAACTGGAAGAGCAATAGAGAAATTGAGCTTTGATACTACAACAGATTGACTAAGGCTCTGGAGAGAGTCTGAGACTCAGGAGGTGCAACTATGTTGAGGAGCGAGAAAGCAGCTTGCAAGCCGAATGGATTTGGGGTGGGGAAGAGAGCTGAACTGGCAAGTCGAGCAGGACGTGCCAGATTCTAGGTTTTCTGCTGCAGTCGAGGCCTCTCTTGGAGAGGCTGGCCTCAGTTTTGCCGACATTAATCTGACACTTGCAGTTTTCATTTTCCAGTTAGCATAAACTGCGGAATGTTCATTATCACCAACTAGTGGCAAATATCTTTGTAGAAGCTCCATCATCCTTTTGACATCTAACAGACGAGATGCAAGCTTTGTATTACTTCTCTATTGTGACTTGAATATTTTTTATTCTGGTTAATCAAATCAGTCGCTGTGCACAAAGATCACTGACTGGCAGAATCAAACGAGCTTGACTTAGACCAGCATTTGATCCAACCAAGCATATCAGGTTAGACTCTCTCGTTGCAATTCCAGTTCAGTGAGTGCAAGCATGCATAGATTTCCTTACCCAGCAGTTGAAATATAAATGTTTAGAGGCACCACTGCCCAAGCTGAGGACCCGGGTTCGAATCCCGTCCCTGGGTCACTGTCCGTGTGGAGTTTGCACATTCTCCCCGTGTCTGCGTGGGTTTCGCCCCCACAACCCAAAAGATGTGCAGGATAGGTGGATTGGCCACACTAAATTGCCCCTTAATTGGAAAAAAAAATAATTGGGTACGCTAAATTTATAAAAAAAAACATTAAAATGAACCCATAATGTGCTTGAAACTCCATGGGCGCGATTCTCCGCAAATCCAGCGTGCCGTGAAGGCTGGCGTGAAACTGGCCGTGTTTCACGCCAGCCTCGGAGCTCCGTCCCGGGACCCGATTCTCCCCCCCCGGGCGGGGCTAGTATCGGGGCAGGGGGAATCACAGCGACGCGGAGTTAGCGAACGTCGCTAACTCCGCCCGCCAAGAGTCACGGCGGCTGACGTGCACGATGATGTCAGCCGCGAATGCGCGGGTTGGACGGCTCCAACCCGCGCATGCGCGGATGACGTCATCACGCAGACGCGTCAAAACCCACGCATGCGCGGGCCGTCATGCCCCTCAGCCGCCCCACGGACTGATCCTGCGGGGTGGCGGAAGAACAAATAGTGCGCGGGCATCGGACCCGCTGCCCGCGATCGGTGCCCACCGATCGCAGGCCCATGCCACCCTTGGCACGGCCGTGCCAATCGGTGCCATGGTTGTCCGGGACGGGCACTTTGCGGCCGTTTTCACGAACGCTGAAAGCAGGTGTGATCGCGGCCGTGAAAACGGCCGTAAAAAAAGGCGAGCAGCGATCCGTGTCGGGGGGCGGCCGGAGGGGGGGGGGGGGGGGGGGGGGGGGGAGAATAGCGGGAGGCCGTGAAAATTGTCGGGAAGGCCCTCCCGTTATTCTCCGACCCGTCGTGGGCAGCGGAGAATCGCGCCCCATGGGCATCCAATGCAGTGCTCAAACTAAAACAGTGCGAGGCATTAGAAACATAGAAAATAGGAGCAGGAGGCGGCAATTTGGCACTTCGAGCCATTCATTATGATCATGGCTGATCATCCAGCCCAATAGCCTGATCCCGCCTCCCCCCCTCCCCCGTATGCTTTGATCCCCTTCGCTCCAAGAACTATATCTTTCTAAAAATAAATTTAGCGTACCCAGCTCATTTTTTCCAATTAAGGGACAATTTAGCATTGCCATTCCACCTACCCTGCACATTTAGGTTGTGGGGGCGAAACCCTTGCAAACACGGGGAGAATGTGCAAACTCCACATGGACGGTAACCCAGGGCTGGGATTGAACCAGGGATCTCGGCAGCGTAAGGCAGCATTGCAGACCACTGTGCCACCATGCTGCGCTCCAATTACTATATCTAACTGCTCCTTGAAACATACAATGTTTTAGCTTCAACTACATTCTGTGATAGCAAATTCCACAGGCTGACCATTCACTGGGTGAAGAAATTTCTCCTCATCCTTCTCCTAAATGGTCTATCCCGTACCCTCTGACTGTGACCCCAGGTTCTGGACACCCCCACCATTGGGAATATCCTTTATGTATCTACCCGGTCTAGTCCTGTTAGAATTTTATAGGCTTCTATGTGATCCCCCCTCATTGTTCTAAACTCCAGCCAATACAATCCTAACCGACTCAATCTTTCCTCATACAACAGTCCTGCTATCCCAGGAATCAGTCTGGTAAACCTTCGCTGCACTCCCTCTATAACAAGAACATCCTTCCTCAGATAAGGAGACCAAAACTGCACACAATATTCCAGGTGTGGCCTCACCAGGGCCCTGTATAATTGCAGCAAGTCATCCCCACTCCTGTACTCGAATTCCCAGTAGTTTCACTGCCTCAGATTAGACCACTCACTACGTTACAAACAACATATATGGCTAATGAGGATAATTAGTGCAGCAAACTTAGAACAACCAAAATGTTGGAATACCTGTTCCTTCGCCTGCTTTACATAGGACAGCACTCGGTCAAGGTGTGGACGATTGATGAGACCCCCCATTTGAGTATCTTCAAGTAGTGGATCTCCGATTTTTATTGCTTTTGTCTTTGCCACCACTTTTTCCACAAACTTTGACAATATGTCTTTCTGTACAAACACTCTGGTGCCATTGCTGCACACCTGGAAAGAGAAGAAAAATAAACGGTACATTCACATGAATATTTACCCCAATAATAATTAAACAGCAAACAAAATTGTACCTACAGGCAGAAGATCATGATTTTAAAACTCACTACAGGAGTGGAGTTCACACCAGTGATAACCAGATTGAGCACAGAAACTTCCGAGGACGGGAGAGTGAGAACGTAAATAAAAAAGCAAAGAGAGAGTATGTGAAGAGAATGGCAGCCAATGTAAAAGTGAATCAACAAGTCTTCTCCAGGCATATAAATAGTAAGAGGGTGATAAGAGGAGGAGCAAGGTCATTTAGGGATCAAAAAGGGGATCTATGCATGAAGGCAAAGGGCATGACTGTAATACTAAATTGTAAATAATAATAACAACAACAACTTATTGTTACAAGTAGGCTTCAATGATGTTACTGTGAAAAGCCCCTAGTCGCCATATTCCAGCGCCTGTTCGGAAAGGCCAGTACGGGAATTGAACCCGTGCTGCTGGCATTGTTCTGCATTACAAGCAAGCTATTTAGTCCACTGTGCTAAACCAGCCCGTAACAAATACTTGCATATGCCTTTGCCAAGGAAAAAGATGCTGACAAAGTTGTGAAAATGGAGATAGTTGACAAAATGACTGGGCTAAAAATTGATAGAGGTATTAGATTGGCTGTACTTAAAAGTTGATAAGTCACCAGGACCAGGTGAAATACATCTGAGCATACAAAGAAACGTAAGGGTGGATATTGCAGAGGCATTGGTCCTAATCTTCTAATCCTCCTGAGATACAAAGATGGTTACAACCTTGTTCAAAAGGGGCACAAGGATAAACTCAGTAATTATAGGCCAGTCAGTTTAACAATAGCAGTGGAAAACTTTGAGGGATGATAATCTGGTAAAGAATTTCAGTCACTTGGATAATTGTGGATTGATTAAAGAAAGCCTGCATGGGACTTCCGACAGCGGCCATGGAGTGAGTGGTCGCACATTTGGTGGCTCCCGCTCAAGGTGGAATTGCTTGGTCATTTTTAACTCAATGTTAAGGGGTGTTAGCTGGTGTGAGGAGCATGAGCAGTGAGGAATAGAAGTGCTCCATCGGCGGGGCCGGTTAATGGCTTACCAGACGAGGGATGTTACATGGTAGCATGGTGGTTAGCATAAATGCTTCACAGCTCCAGGGTCCCAGGTTCGATTCCCGGCTGGGTCACTGTCTGTGCGGAGTCTGCATGTCCTCCCCGTGTGTGTGTGGGTTTCCTCCGGGTGCTCCGGTTTCCTCCCACAGTCCAAAGATGTGCGGGTTAGGTGGATTGGCCATGCTAAATTGCCCGTAGTGTCCTAAAAAGTAAGGTTAAGGGGGGGGTTGTTGGGTTACGGGTATAGGGTGGATACGTGGGTTTGAGTAGGGTGATCATTGCTCGGCGCAACATTGAGGGCCGAAGGGCCTGTTCTGTGCTGTACTGTTCTAAAAAATTCTAAAAAGTAAGAGGCAGCAGCCTGGTCGAGAGGCCATTCGAGGTGTGACAGAGGAAAAGATGCTGGAGGGTTCTGGGATGGTGTTCCCGCCCTGTGGTCTACTGAGCAACTGGTGGACCTTCTGAACACCAAGCTCCAGCAGCAGAGGCAGGAGGTATCAGAGGACCTAGCGAAGGTGGTGGAGCTGCTTAGGATGACTATTGAGAGAGTGGAGCAAAGGGTGGAGGCGCAGAATCTGTCGCTCCAGAAGGTGGAGGAGGCAGTGGGTGAGCATGAGGACCAGCTGGCCTCGTTGGAGGCCGAGATAGCGTTCGTGGCGGAGAGCCAGAAGGGGTGGCAGAGAAGGTGGAGGACAGGGAAATAGCAGAGCAGGCTGAGAGGTGGAGGTTGGTGGTGGACATTCTGAGGGTGGATCAGAGATATTCGGTGGCGCCTGAGATGGCATTGCTGAAGGAGAGGCAGCGGCTCCAAATGGAGTTTGGGTTGGTGTCCACAGGGAAGGCGGTCCCACAATTGCATAGAGCCAGAGGGGCGGTACAAGAGTATGGGGAGAAAGCTAGCAGGATGCTTGCTCATCAGTTGAGAAGGCAGCGAGGGAAATTGGGAGGGTGAGAGACAATAAGGGCACGGTGATATTGCAGCCGGAAGGGGTGAACTGGTTTTTTGAGACTTTTTAGCAGAGTTTATATAATTTGGAACCTCCGGTGGGGAGTGAAGGGATGAGGCGGTTTTTGGATAGGTTGAAGTAAACGAAGGTTGAGGAGGAGAAGGTGCAGGGGCTGACGGCTCTGATCATGCCGAGGGAGGTAATGGAATGTATGGGATCAATGTGTAAGTGGGCAAGGCCCCGGATAGGGATGGGCTCCCAGTCGAGTTCTATTGGAAGTTTGGGTTGGGATTGGAACTGAGGCTCCTGCTAGTGGAGATGTAAAATGAGTCGTTGGTGAGGGGCTTCCCCCCACACTGTCTCAGGCTTCGATATCGCTCATTCTAAAGAAGGAGAAGGAACCGGAGCAGTATGGATCGTACCGCCCGCTCTCACTGTTGAATGTGGATGCAAAGTTGTTGGCGAAGGTACTGGCAACACGGATAGAGGATTGTGTGCCTGGGGTGATAGATGAGGACCAGAAGAGGTGACACTTGTTGGCGAATGTACGGAGGCTGCTTAGTGTTATAATGATGCCCTCGGAGGGCCGAGAAGTAGAAGTGGTTGTGGCAATGAACGCAGAGAACGCGTTCAACTGGGTCGAATGCGCGTATACGTTCGAGGTGTTGGGGCGGTTTGGGTCCGGGAATCGAACCTGGGACCCTGGAGCTGTGAAGCATTTATGCTAACCACCATGCTACCCTGCTGCCCCTTAGATAGGGGTTTGTGCATTGGGTTCGGTTGCTGATCTAGGCACCCAAGGCGAGTATTCAGACGAACAAGGTCAGTTTGGATTATTTTGGGTTGTACCAGGAGATAATGCTGGGGTGTCCGCTCGCTCTGCTGCTCTTTGCCTTGGTGATTAAGCCGCTGGCAATGACATCAGGGGTTTGAGGGAATAGAGAGGAATTGAGCTTTGGGGGTGGGAGGGGGAGGGGGGAAACGTTAAGTACGGTGTTTCTTTGTACACGGACAATCTCCTGTTGTATATTTCATTTGGAACCAGTGTTGGCAGCACTTTGGATTGGAATGGGGCGGCACAGTAGCACAGTGGGTAGCACTGTTGCTTCACAGCGCCAGGGACCCGAGTTCGATTCCCAGTTTGGGTCACTGTGCGGAGTCTGCATGTTCTCCCCGTGTCCGAGTGGGTTTCCACCGGGTGCTCCGGTTTCCTCCAACAAATCCCAAAAGACATGCTTGTTAGGTGAATTGGACATTCTGAATTCTCCCTCAGTGTACCCGAACAGGCACCAGAATGTGGCGATTAGGGGCTTTTCACAGTAACTTCATTGCAGTGTTAATGCAAGCCTACTTGTGACACTAATAAAGATTATTATTAAAAAGGCATATCTATTGGGGCAGCACGGTAGCATGGTGGTTAACATAAATGCTTCACAGCTCCAGGGTCCCAGGTTCGGTTCCCGGCTGGGTCACTGTGCGGAGTCTGCACGTCCTCCCCGTGTTTGCGTGGGTTTCCTCCGGGTGCTCCGGTTTCCTCCCACAGTCCAAAGATGTGCGGGTTAGGTGGATTGGCCATGCTAAATTGCCCGTAGTGTCCTAAAAAGTAAGGTTAAGAGGGGGGGGGGGGTTGTTGGGTTACAGGTATAGGGTGGATATGTGGGTTTGAGTAGGGTGATCATTGCTCGGCACAACATCGAGGGCCAAAGGGCCTGTTCTGTGCTGTACTGTTCTATATGTGGGTGTCGATTTGCGATAATCATAGGTTTGCTCCGGCGGTGTTGGATGTGAGGTTCCAAGGGTTGCAGGTCAGGATAGAATATTTTAGGGATTTGTTTTTGGGAAAGAGGTTCGCAGGCCTGGAGGAGTTGGAGGGGACATATCAGTTGCCGAAGGGAATGGGTTCAGATATCTGCAGGCTAGGGACCTCATAAATAAGGAGGTGCCGTTGTTTCCAATGTTGCCGCTCCCGGTGCTGCAGGATAAGCTTCTGTCCTGGGCGGAGATAGGGGACAGCAGGGTTGCAGATATATATGGGGAGCTGTTGAAGAGGGAGAGCGCTCCGGTGGACAAGGTTAAGCGAAAGAGGAGGAGTTGGGTGGGGTGTTGGGGGCTGGAGTATGGAGTGAAGCTCCGCGGACGTTAAATGCATCCTCGGTGTGTGCAAGACTAGGCCTTATCCAATTTGAGGTGGTGCACATGGCCCACATGATGGTATCCAGGATGAGTCAGTTATTTCCAGGGCCGGAGGATAGGTGTGGGCATTGTACAGGGAGGCCGGCGAATCATGTGCATATGTTTTGGGCGTGTCCGAGATTGAGGGCGTTTTGGAAGTGATTTTCGGACGTAACTGCAACAATTTTGGGGGTAGAGGTAGCCCCGAGTCCAGAGGTGGCAATATTTGGAGTGTCAGAGGATGCGGGAGTGCAGGTGGGGAGAGAGGCCGATGTATTGGCTTTTGCCTCCCTGATAGCCCGGAGACTGATTTTGTTGTGCTGGCAGAACTGAGCTGCCGAACGCGGAGGTGTGGGTGAGCGATTTGGCAGAGTTCCTGCATTTGGAAAAGATCAAGTTCACCATTCGAGGTTCGGAGGAGGGGTTCACCTCGAGGTGGAAGCTGTCCATCAATTTCTTTAAGCAGTTATCGAGTCGTCAGTCGGGGAGGGGGGGGGGGGGGGGCATTCTTGGCTTTATCAACAGACTTTCGTAAAACACTGGTTCAGCCTCAACCGGAGTATTGTATCCAATTCTAGGCACAACACTTCAGGAAGGATGTGAAGGTATCGGAGAGGGTGCAGAAGAGATTTCCGAGAAAATTCCCTTTAGGGAAAGTCGAGAGAAGATTTGGCAGATGTGTTCAAAATCATGAGGGGTCTGGATAATTGGATAAATACCGGAAGATAAAATTTTGCAGGGCAAAGGGGAAGAGGTAGGAAAGTTGGGCCAGCTGTTACAGGGAGCCAGCACTGACACGATGGGCTGAATGGTCTGCTTCTGTGACCGAACCATTTATGATTCTATAATTTAGGTTAACTTTTAAGTCTAAGAAGGAGGGAGCATGGAATAGTCACAAATTCTATCAGAAGTCAGCCTCTCTGTTCAGCATTCTGCACAGGCCCATTTGAAATCTGAAACAGCGAGGACTAGCTGGAACAGATGGCATTTTGTTCCAATATCTTCCAAAAGTGCTTCAGCAACTCGGGGGAGGTTTACTAATCGTCCTGCCTCCAGTGCAGGTGATTTAGATGTATTCAATGTTTACAAATATTGTAAAAGACAACTGAATGGTCAACCCAAGATCACAAAAAAAAACGTTGTTTACTTACCTCCCCTTGACTCAGGAAGTTCGCCAGCATTGCACCTTTCACAGCATTTTCCAAATCACAGTCAGAGAAAATAACGAGAGGCGATTTCCCTCCTAGTTCGAGGGTGATATGTTTGACACTTTTTGCTACTGTTTCCATGATCTAGAGTTAGACAGAATGTTCAATACCACAAAGGTTTGGAACTGGGGCTTTCCCAGAGAGCAACTAATTGAAGAGAAGAACCTGTATTCATATCGTGGCTTATCGTGTCTGAAGAATGTTTCAAAATACTGACGTGCAATTAATTGCTTTGAAATATAATCACCATGTTTAATTAGGTAAAGGCAACAGCTCCAAGTAACCCACAAAGAAAAGTAAAATGACCAGGTCATGAAGACCAAATACAGATTTTGTGAACTTATCCCGCCATTACTCACCTGTGGCCTGTGATCCAGTGACGATATTAGGCTACGGGTGTGTGTCGTACTGGCAGCAGCCAATCCCTCCCTAGTCACACTGCTGTTCAATACATCTGCTGACCACAGAGGCCGGCAGCTCTCGGCGGTCAGAACTGAGCCCTTGGGGTCCTTTATCATGGGGAAAGCCCGCCACTGTCCAGTTAGGTGCCTGCATAGCACTCAACAGGGTGGGCTTTTCCTGAAAGAGGCAAAACAGATCTCCCACTGGCGGGTGAGACCCCTGTCACCTCCCTTAAAATGTCACGCAAAGTCTCTGGATTGTGGAATTGGGTGGGGTGGAATATGAACACTTATCATCTCCCAGTCACTATTTTGTGATGTTGGATGACAGGGTACACACCATCAGGCAGAGGAAAAGTTCAGAGTCAGTTTTAATGCTCCTTCCATGTTTGAGGACCATGTTTACAACAAACATCTGGACCAGCTGTGAAAATGGCAAATCCAAACAGTAACCACACCTGTGTGGAGTGCCCCAATATGTACAACATCTTTGAGAGGGAAAAGGATGGTGAATATTAAAAACACGACAGTAGAACATTTATAAAATAAATAGAAATATAAAGATAAAGAAGTGACAAGCCACTTTAATTGCATGGCATGCTGAATATGGGACAATGTGTACAGTTCACTGTTGAATTTCAGCCTATGGCAAGCAGCTTCTCTGCTTCAGAGGAAAGTTTATTTTATTTTTTATAAATTTAAGAGTACCCAATTCTTTTTTTTTGCCAATTAAGGGCCTATTTAGCGTGGCCAATTCACCTACCCTGCACAACTTTTGGGTTGTGGGGGTGAGATCCACATGAAAACTCCACATGGACAGTGACCCAGGGTTGGGATCGAACCCGGGTCTTCGGTGCCGTGAGGCAGCAGTGCTAACCACTGCACCACCGTGCTTCCCCCTAGGTAAGTTCATTTTTAATCTGGATGAAAGCAAATTACTGCGGATGCTGGAATCGGAAACCAAAGAACTTTGGATAAAGGGTCATCTGGACTCAAAATGTTGGTCCTTTTGACTCCCTACAGATGCTGCCAGACCTGCTGAGATTTTCCAGCATTTTCTCTTTGGTTCTATTTTTAATCTATTCTTTCATGGAATGCGAGTGCCACTGGAAAGTTCAGGGTGAATTGCCCTTGAACTGAGTGGTATTTCAGAGGATACAGTTAAGAATCAACCACATTGTGGAGTCACATGGAGGCCAACCAGGTAAGGCGACAGATTTCCTTCCCTCCAGGACATTAGTGAAGCAGATCGGTTTTAAAGATGATAGTTTCATAGCCACCAATTACTCAGACTATCTTTTCATTCCATGTTTTATGAATTGAATTTATATTTCACCAGCTGCTGTGGTCCCCAGAGCATCAGCCCGATCCCCCCCCCCCCAGATTACATCGATCATCAAACCTATCTTCAACAGATCACTAAAATCTTCACCAAGAGCAGCCAAAACACCTCTTCCTCCCTTTAGGTAAGTAGTTGACGTCTGTTAAATACCTCCCCACGACGGCACAGCTGGAATTAGCACCTCAGCATGAAGCAAATTTATTGGCACAAGCCTCAATTCCCGCTACTCACTGGTGTTGTGCCTCACCACCTCAACACATGGCCCCAGATGATGTAACCTTCATTCTTGGGTGATGTTTAAATTAAGAGCAGCTCCATGACTTTAAACATTTCTAGATGATTTATACTGGTAGCCTCAGCCAGCATTTACCTTGATTCCAGTAGGAACGCTCCCAGTGAAAGAAACCTTTGCCACATCCTTGTGTTGGCATAGAGCATTCCCCGTCTGTACAGCCCCTTGAACCACATTGAACAACCCATTCGGTGCCCCTGCCTGTGTGTAGATCTCAGCAAGCATCACCGCAGTCAGAGGGGTCAAGGGTGAAGGCTTGAAAATCATGGCATTTCCTGTTTGGAGAAGAGACAGGATTTTCAGAATATTCTAACATATATTTTCGCCTCTACAGAAAAAGACTGCCTTTTCTCCCTCTTGGCTCATAACCGTCCAGAGATAAATCTAAGATGCCAGGTGCTAACTTGGTGAAAAATCCACACTTTCCAGCATCGGTTGGGATGCTCAATCATACTTGAAGCAAATGCACTGCTACAGTGTGAGCACAAGATTGGTTAATTCTGAAGGGAATGCAACTAAATTCTCAGTCCCAAAGATATGAACAGCAGCATCAGAAGATAAATCATTTCCTGGAGACGCAAGATTCAGAACCATTACAGTGCAGGCATTATTTTATACTGGTATGCGCATTCCAACCCACAGAGCTCCCTGACCAGACAATTAACCTCTGCTTGGTTAGAGATTGCATTTAGTTCAACATTCGATTTGATGGCCTTAAAGGGAAAGAGCACTGAAATGGTAGCCCCCACCTTAGCATGGCAATGGGCCAGATATTGCCCTAAAGTAGAGACCATAAAAGAGTGGCACTAGGCCATTCGGCCCATCAAGTCTGCTCCAGTACTCATTGGGATGATGAATGATCTAATAGGATAATCCTCGACTTCATTTTTCCACCTTATCCCCTTAATCCTCGGTTGGCCTGCTGATTAAAAATTTGTCGTCTATCTCAGCCTTGAACATAGGAGTTATTTTTTTCCAATTAAGGGCCAATTTAATGTGGCCAATCCACCTAACCTGCACATTTTGGGTTGTGGGGGCGAAACCCATGCAGACACGGGGAGAATGTGCAAATTCCACAAGATAGTGACCTGGGGCTGGGATCGAACCCAGGATCTCAGCGCCGTGAGGCAGCAGCGCTAACCACCGCTCCACCGTGCTGCCCCTGCCTTGAACATGCTTAATCACCCAGCCTCTACGGCCGCTGGGGCAAAGAATTCCACAGATTCACTACCCTCCCAGAGAAGAAATTCATCCTCATCTTGGTCTTAAATGGGCGACCCCTTTACTCTGAGGCTATGCCCTCTGGACCTAGACTCTTCCCCCAGGAGGAATACTAATTAATCATTTAACAACACTGGATAAAATAATTGTTAAACATCAAATATGTTGCTGAAAGGAATGGGGCAAACTTTAAAAATAGTCTCCGCGGTACATTTTGTTGTAATGTTCACGATAAGTAGAATTAAACCTTATTTATAAGGGTGGGCCCACTATATCACATAACGTGTTACTGCATTTTACAGTGAGCGGAGTGGAGGGGGTTAAGGTTTATTGTTTTCAGAGCCAGTTCTGTTATTCGCATTGCCAATAAAATCCCGGTTGGCCCAGGCTGAAAAGGTATTGTGGGTTTTTTCGGGGTTGCTAACATAGTGACGTGGGAGTAGGTATGTTGACATTCTCAGTGACTGCTGGCTCTCGACATGCAGCAACACAGGCAGTGTCAGAGACCCGCAACGTCAGAATTTTCACACAAGCCTGCACATGCTCGACATCCTACATTTGCAGGTGGTTTCAGAGGGATAACGACAGTGAATGCCGACAGTTCACCATCAACCACTCCCCACTGCAGCTTGCAATATTCAGGGGGAACGGGGTCGCGCTGTGGCACTGTCACTGGACTAGTAATCCAGAGAACAGGATAATTCTCTGGGGACCCGGGTTCAAATTCCACCATGGCAGATGGTGCAATTTGAATTCAATGAAAACATCAGGAATTAGAAGCCCAACGATGACCGTGAAACCATTGTTGTTGTAAAAACCGATCTGGTTCACCAGGCCCACAGCAATGTGACTCTTAGATGCTCTCTAAAATGGGTCTCGCAAGCCACTCAGTTCAAGGACAAATTAGGGTGGGCAACAAATGCAGGCCCAACCAGCAAAGCCCATAAATGAATAATAAAAAATACAGCCCAGTATATATTGTTACAGGATATATTCTAAGAAAATTATTTGTATTAATACATTTATAATTCTTTTAAGGGAAACTTTCCTGCTACCTACTATGAACACCACTACAAAAGTTTAATTGAAAGCAGACTTAAAATACACACCTCATTCCTTTCAGCCCCACGATTGATTTCTGGCTAGTATTTTGCACCGTGCTTTGCTTGGGTTAAACAACAAAAAACAGCAGCTTTTCTGTAGTGCAGTGTTTTGAAACTGCCACAGTTGCATGGAGCAAAGCCATGGAGAGATGGTATCGACAGACTGCTCACAGCGTACAGAGCAATTGATTTGGGCTGAGGGGTCGTGCTCGTGTTGCAGTGCACAAACTAGTCCACAACCTTCACCGGGTTTTCCACAAAATGCAATTACCCATTTTGTTTCCACCCTTACACTGTTACTGGGGGGGGGGGGGGGGGGTGCATGGTAACACGACAATGATCTTGTTCGCCTGGCAACCAAAAACGTTCTCCCGGAAACAGCGGGAAATTGAATTACACGTTAACTGCTTGAATAGTTTCACAATGATCAGTAGCCAAGTTGTGATGGTGGATTGTGCAGGGTGCAAGCAATCATACGAGCAGGTGACACAAATAGGCAGGAAAAGACCAACACTCAGTCTAGATAATGCATAACCCAACCGCTCAACCAGCCCACCAATCAAACCCAGCAGCATGTAACCTGCAAGAGGAAACAAAGCATACAAACCCAATGCCAGTAAGAATTCAAACACTTCCTCTCCAATCCCCTCAAGGTGATCAGGAGCAGTCAGAGAGATCACGTGGACTACATGCACGCTCAAAATGTAGTTTAAAAAAAAAAAAAATAGAATATGGTTCTACCACGAAATGTGAAGTTGCGCTCTCACCACAAGCCAGAGCTGGGGCAGACTTCCAGCAGGCTATCTGGAATGGGTAATTCCAAGCTCCAATCCCCACACACACACCGAGGGGCTCCCTCCTTGTATAAGCAAACGATCCTCCGGAGAGTTGAATGTGTTGGCCTATGCACAGGAATAAAGGGAAGATACTCAATAGGTGAGATTCAGAAAATATACAATCGATTCACCAAAACAAAACAAAATAAAATAAGTAACAAAAGACCAAAGGAATGATATAACTGTGCCATGCAGGGCAGGAATTCCCCAGGTTAACAACCCAGTCAGTCCTTCAGTGTGTAGTATCAGCTTCCACAGTGTAAGAACAAGATCAGTAATTACCAGTAAGTGTGTGCATAGCTCTGCCAATGGACTAGAGAGACAGTCATCCATGGGAGTAAAGCATTCAACTGGGAGATAGTCTTGGGAGATATTGATTACAGCTGTTTAAACCCCACTTTGGAGGTCCCTCCAGTTTAATTACTTTTTTTATTAACTTACCAATGAGGTTACAATGAGTGAACAAATGTTCAAGTTACTCATAATTACATTATGACACTAAGTCCATTTGTTGGAATAGTATGGCATGAAAGAGAATTTCAGTACGTTCCCCTTTAGTGATATGGCATATGATATGGTTGGGATTCAATGTTTGCGTGAGAAAGAACAAATGGAAAAGGTCATGCGAGAGGTATAAAAAAAAAATTGCTCACGGGGCGGCACTGTGGTTAGCACTGCTGTCTCACGGTACCGAGGATTCAGGTCACTGTGCGTGTGAAGTTTTCACATTCTCCCCCGTCTGGGTGGGTCTCACCCCCACAACCCAAAAAGATGTGCAGGGTAGGTGAATTGGCCAGGCTAAAGTGCCCTTCATTGAGAAAAAGAGTTATCAGGTACTCTAAACTTTAAAAGAATAATAATTGTTCCTTTTTTTTCCCTCCTTAGATCACGTAACCTCTATCCTAAACAGAGGTCAGCCACGTTTCTTGAAATATGTGGCGCTGGGGCAACAGAAGCTTTCCCCTCTCCCTGTGAGGAGATTCCTTCAGCAGATCTGGCATCATCTGTGGAGAGAGGGAGAGAGAGGAAAGAGCGATTGGAGTCCAATATGACTCTTCCTCGCCGGCCCTTTGCTCGGTCACGTTCAAGATCTTTTCCTTTATGTAAGGAAACCTTAAGAAATAACTTTGTTATTTATTGGTCCTTCCTTATGGCAACATAATGGAGTTCAGAAAATTAGCATGAGGGGGGGTTCAGTAATGCCAACCCGTCATCCCAAATCAACTCTGAAAAACCAAGAGATTCAGTATAAATTAGTGAGTTGCTTCCTCCCCTCTCCCCCACCTCAGACATAAATCAATGTAGATTGACAACTGGTTTCTAATTCACATTAATGGTTGATTTAATCTCTTACAGATCATATGAAGCTACTTACTCCTATAGTTTATCTGTTGACACACTGGGTGGCACGCTCCAAGATCCTTGATCTCCACCCAGCTCTCTCTCCCCATTTAGTTTTCTTCCTGCTTCCATTCAAAATTATGAATAATTCCACAAGGAAGGAAATTGAGTTCCATGCTTTTACATTTGTTAGTTCCGCAGTCTTATTCATTTTCATTATTCTTACATGGATGCTGCCCAGGCCAGCATCTATTGCCCATCGCCAGTTGTCCTAGTGGCATTTTCCCATAGAATGTCCACAGTGCAGAACTGGAGGCCATTCAGCCCATCAAGTTTGTACCAGCCCTCTCAAAGAACACACTACCCAGCCCCACCCACCCTAGGCCCACTCCTAGGGCATTTAAGAGTCAACCACATTGCAGTGGATCTGGAGTCACATGTAGGCCAGACCAGGTAAGGATGGCAGATTTCCTTCCCTTCCTTAGATAAAGGATCTGGATCGGCGCAGGCTGGGAGGGCCTGTTCCTGTGCTGTAATTTTCTTTGTTCTTTGTTCTAAAGGACATTAGTGAACTAGATGGCTTTTTCCAATAATCAACAAGATTTTATGGTCATTATTAGACTTTTAGTTTCATATTTTCCCCGAATTCAAGTTTAAACATTTACTATGGTGGAATTAGAGCCCAGATCTCCAGAAATTATGGTGTGTCTCTGGATTATTTGTCCAGTGTCATTACCACTACGCCACTGTGAATTGGCTCTTTGGATTAACACTGTAAAAACCGTACCGTTAGCAGGATATTTAGCAGTTAAAAATGATGAGTGCTGTTTTGTAGAAACAGGCGGGGGCTCAGCGCATAAAGCCAGGGGCAGCATCAAGAGCTGTGCAGAGGCCAAGTCGGCATCAGCAGACAAAGTCAACAACCTGGTTCCGACAGGGCTTCCGGAACATTAATACACCATTTTTAAATTTGTTTAAGGGATGTGGGTGTCGCTGCCTACGCCAGCATTTATTGCCCATCCCTAATTGCCTTTGTGAAGGTGGTGGTGAGTCTTCTTGAACCACTGTAGGTGGTATTATGGAGGGAGTACCAGGATTTTGACCCAGTGACAGTGAAGGAATGGCGATATATTTTCAAGTCGGGGCGGTGAGTGATTTCTAGGTGAACTTCCAGGTGGTGGTGTTCCCAGGTATTTGCTGCCCTTGTCCTTCTGGATAGTAATGGTTATGGATCCAGAAGGTGCTGCAGAAGGAGCCTTGGTGAGTTTCTGCAGTGCGTCTTGTAGATGACACATATGGCTGCCACTGTGCATCAGTGGTGAAGAGAGTGCTAATCAAGTGGGTCTCCTTGTCCTGAACGGTGTCAAGCTTCACAAGTGTTGTTGGAGCTGCACTCATCCAGAATATGCCAACACATTCCTTGTGCCTTGTAGATGGTGGAGAGGTTTTGGGGAGTCAGAAGGCGAGATACTCTTCGCAGGATCCTAGCTTCTAACCTGCTCTTGTAGCCACAGTATTTAGATGGCTAGTGCAGTTCAGTTTCTGGTCAATGGTAATCCCCAGGATGCGGATAGTAAGGGATTTGTCGAATGCCATGGGATGATGGTTAAATTCTGTCATGTTGGAGATGGTTATTACCTGGCACTTGTGTGGCGTGAATGTAATTTGCCACTTGTCGGACCAAACCTGGATATTATCCAGGTCTTGCTGCATTTGGACATGAACTGCTTCAGCACCCAAGTTGCGAATTCTACTGAACATTGCACACTGATGATTGCACAACCATCAGCGAACATCCGCACTTCCGAGCTTCTGACAGAAAGAAGGTCATTGATGAAGCAGTTGAGGATGGGTTTGGTCTAGGGCACTACGTGCTGTAGGGATATACCGGGCCATGAGGTTACAGATAGTGGGCAAATACAATTCTGCTGCTGCTGATGGCCACAGTGCCTCATGGATGCTTAGTCTGGAGTGGCTAGATCTATTCGAAGTCTATCCCATTTAACACAGTGGTAGTGCCACACAACATGTTGGAGGGTATCCTCAATGTGAAGATGGGACTTTGTCTCCACAAGGAATGTGGAGTGGTCACTCCTATGGATAATGTCGCAAACAGATGCATCGGGACAGGCCGGTTGGAGAGAATGAGGTTTTTCCCTCATCACCTGCCGCAGACCAGTCTGGCAGCTATGCCCTTTCGGACCTGGCCAGCTCACCTGTAGTGGTGCTGCCAAGTCACTCCTGGTGATGGACATGAAGTTCCCCACTCAGAGTACGGTGCTCATTAATGGTTCCAAGCTTTATTTTGTTTAATTCAAGCTGCACTATCTACAGTAGTGAGATTCAGACATTGGTTCCCAAAGCATTACCCTGGGTCTCTGGATTAAGAATCAGGCGACAATACCAATACCCAATTGGAAAGAAAATGCTGGGAAATGCGGAGTTCTGGCTTGTTTTCCTTTCAATTCTAACTCTGTGAAGAGGTGCAGAAATTGTACTATATTACCCAAACATGGCAAGGATTTAGCAAATGGTAACACGAGCTTTGGCGTGTTCCCTGGGTTGTCACTGACAGACAGTCACCGGTTGGTGCATGGGCCTCTGGCAGCAGTCTGAAAATCCTGATTCTTCAGAGCCCTACAGCTTGGCTTTGAAAGCCCACGCTCCAAGCCCAAGTTCGATCACGTGAAAATTTCGCTTCAGGCAGTGCCGGGCAGCAGTTTTTGGCTTCTGTGGAACTGTATCCCGTTACTGGCAAATTATTTTTCAATAATCTATGAAGAAAACATTAATTCCCACAACTTCAGGGAGAAAGCTGGAGCTGTGTTCCAGCAACGTAAAAGGGGGGGAATTTCTGAATAAATTTTTGGGTGTGTCAGAAGAAGGATTTCAACCATGTCCATATGTTTTGGGCATGCCCGGCACTGGGGGAATTCTGGCAGGGGGTGGCGAGGACGGTGTCGAGGGTGGTAGGGTCCAGGGTCAAGCCAGGCTGGGCACTCGCGATATTTGGGATTGGAGTGGAGCTGGGAGTGCAGGAGGCGAAAGAGGCCGGTGTTTTGGCCTTTGTGTCCCTAGTAGCCCGGTGGAGGATCTTGTTGCAATGGAAAGATACGAGGCCCCCAAGTGTGGAGACCTGGATCAATGACATGGCGGAATTCATTAAGCTGGAGAAGGTCAAATTCGCCCTGAGGGGGTCGGTACAAGGTTTCTTTAGGCGGTGGCAGCCTTTCCTCGACTTTCTGGCTCAACGATAGGGAACTAGGTCAGCAGCAGCAGCAACCCGGGGGAGGGGGGGGGGGGGGGGGGGGGGGGAAGGGGGGGGGGGTTTCAGGGGGGCATTGTTTATGTCAATTTAATTTATTGTTAATTTATTTTGTTGTTTATTGGGTTGGGGGGGGTGGGAGGGTTCATTATATGCATTGTTACGGGTGCAGGGGGGTGTTTATTATTGTTATTATTATTACTGTTATGTTGTTATACATTTTTCAAAAATTTCAATAAAAATTATTTTTTTTAAAAAGAAGGATTTCAGTTTGGTGCCACAGTGTGGTGAAATACTGTACTGCACACCAGGGGGAAATTCATGAAGGAAAGTAATGAAATAAGCAGAAGCAACGGGATTGACAGAGATCAACAACAACTTGTATTTAAATAGCATCTTAAAGTAGTAAAGCCTCCCAATGGGTTTCACAGGTTCATTAAGAAATAACATTTGACATTCTCCCCGTGTCTGCGTGGGTCTCACCCCCACAACCCAAAAATTGTGCAGGGTCGGAGGAATGGCCATGTTAAATAGTCCCTTAATTGGAAATATTTAAAAAAAAGAAACAACATTTGATACCAAGCCATCCAGGGGTACGTTTTAATGAATGTCTTTAATGAAAACAGGACGAAGGAGATCACTGCTGAGGTTAGGGCCTCGGCTGTTTAAAGGATGGCTGTCAATGTTGGAACAATGAAAATTCCATCCAGCTCTGACAAGACTTTATGTGAAGTTTCCTTAACTTTTACAAATCAAGGCTCTGTTCAGGATTATTTTTACTCCATTTTGTAAGTTTGTTCTTACCAGCCAGTGTTCCAGCAATACCAGCGTAATATTCCACAGACTGCCACGCTGTGTCCACATCAGCTCTGGACTCACTGATGGGCTTTCCAGTATTAATGGATTCCACAATTGCAATATCTTCTCTCTGTTCCTGTTTTGAAAATGGTAAACAGTTTAATTGTTTGTACAACTGTTGGCAGGATGATATAATTTTTCTTCCACTACATGTATTGACATTTTTCTCCCTTACCCTCAACTTATTTCAAGCTGCCACCTGGACTTTGACCAAATGTCCATTATCTAATGTCCAGTTTTCCTTTACCCCCAACCAAAGGTTCTGGCCCACGATGGTTGAAATACCCTTGATCACATCTATCCCATTTCCTGCATTACTGTTCTCACCCTTCCCCACCCTCACAATCCCACAATAGGGTTCCCTTATCCTCACCAGCCTGTGTGTACAATGGATCATCTCTACCATTTCCTCCATCTCCACTGTGAAGCCACCAACAAATGCTTCTTCCCCTCCCTTCCCCATCAACATTCCTAGCAGACCCTTCCCTCCAGACACCATGGTCCACTCCTCAGTTACCCCCAATTTACCTCATCTTCCTACAGCACCTCTCTATGCAAGTAAAGGGAATGCATCACCTGTCCTCTTATCTCATAAGAACATAAGAACTAGGAGCAGGAGTAGGCCATCTGGCCCCTCGAGCCTGCTCCGCCATTCAATGAGATCACGGCTGCTCTTTTGTGGACTCATCCAGTCAGATCTCAACTGTTCAAGGCCATAAACTTTCCTTCCAGTGAGACAGTAATTTATTTATACTTCTTTCAATTTAATTCTGCTCATAATGCAGCCCTTTCTACATGGAGGAAGCCAAACGCATATTGGGCAAGCTCTTCGCAACCCACCGTGAAAATTTCAATCATTTCAAACTGGCATATCCTTGTTTTTAATTCATTCACAGGTTGTGGACAATACCAGCTAGGGCAGCATTTATTGCCCATCCTTAACTACCTCTGAAAAGATGTGCTTGTAATGATGTGACACAACAAAGTGGCTCGTTGGGTCACTAAGAGGGCAACGGGTGGCACAGTGAGTAGCACTGCTGCATCATGGCACCAAGGACCCGGGTTCAACCCTGGCCCGTCCGTTTGGAGCTTGCCCATTCTCCCCGTGTCTGCGTGAGTTTCACCCCCATAACCCAAAAAGCTGTGCAGGGTAGGTGGATTGGCTATGCTAAATTGCCCTTAATTGGAAAAAAAAAAGAATTGGGTATTCTAAATTTATATTTTTAAAAAGTCACTACGAGGGCAGCTAAGACTGAATCATTCTGCTGACAATCTGATGTCACGTGTAGGCCAGGCCCGGTAAGAAAGGCAGACTTCCTTCCCTGAAGAACATTAGTGAACCAGTTGGGTTTTTACAACAGTCTGTTAGTTTCATAGTCACCATTGCTGACCCGAGCTTTTCGTTCAAGATTTTAGAGTACCTGAAAATTCAAATTCCTCAGGTCCTTTGCTGAACTCCGATTTCTGGATTATTCATCCAGGTTGCTGGATTACCATCAGGTAACATAAGCACCAAGCTATCAGACCCAATAAAGGAGGAAAGTGGTGGCATAGTGGTATTGCCAGTGGACTGATAATGCAGGATACTGTTCTTGGCGACGGCGTTTCCATTGGGCGCAACATGTACCGGGAAATAGAAAAGGCATGTCAGAAAGGCAAGGTCACGGTGATCATGGGGGACTTCAATATGCAGGTGGATTGGGTAAATAACGTAGCCAGTGGATCCAAAGAAAAGGAATTCATGGAATGCTTACAAGATGGCTTTTTGGAACAGCTTGTCATGGAGCCCACAAGGGAGCAGGCTATTCTGGACCTAGTGCTATGTAATGAACCAGACTTTATAAAAGATCTTAAAGTAGGGGAACACTTAGGAAGCAGCGATCATAATATGGTTGAGTTCAGTCTGCAGTTTGAAAGAGAGAAGGCAAAATCGGATGTAATGGTGTTACAGTTAAATAAAGGTAATTACGAGGGCATGAGAGAGGAACTGGCGAAAATCGACTGGAAGCAGACCCTAGTGGGGAAGACAGCAGAGCAAAAATGGCAGGAGTTTGTATGCATAATTGAGGACACTGTACAGAGGTTCATCCCCAAGAAAAGAAAGATTATCCGGGGAGGGATTAGACAGCCATGGCTGACAAAGGAGGTCGGGAAATGTATCAAAGAAAAAGAGAGATCCTATAAAGTGGCCAAAAGCACTAGGAAATAAGAAGATTGGAAAGGCTATAAAAACAAACAGAGGTTAACAAAGAGACAAATAAGGAAGGAGAGGATCAAATATGAAGGCAGGCTAGCCAGTAATATAAGAAATGATAGTAAAAGTTTCTTTCAATACATAAGAAACAAACGACAGGCCAAAGTAGACATTGGGCCAATTCAAACTGATTCCGGAAGGCTAGTGATGGGAGACGAGGAAATGGCTGGAGAACTTAATAAATACTTTGCGTCTGTCTTCACAGTGGAAGACATGAGTAATATCCCAAAAATTATAGAGGGTCAGGGGGCTGAGTTGAGTATGGTTGCCATTACAAAAGAGATGGTGCTAAAAAAGCTAAAAGGTCTTAAAATTGACAAATCTCCTGGCCCCGATGGGCTACACCCTAGAGTTCTGAGGGAGGTGGCTGAAGAAATAGCGGAAGCGTTGGTTGAGATCTTTCAAAAATCACTGGAGTCAGGGAAAGTCCCGGACGATTGGAAGATCGCTGTTGTAACCCCCTTGTTCAAGAAAGGATCAAGACAAAAGATGGAAAATTATAGGCCAATTAGCCTAACCTCGGTTGTTGGTAAAATTCTAGAATCGATCGTTAAGGATGAGATTTCTAAATTCTTGGACGAGCAGGGTCGGATTAGAACAAGTCAACATGGATTTAGTACGGGGAGGTCGTGCCTGACGAACCTGTTAGAATTCTTTGAAGAGGTGACAAGTAGGTTAGACCAGGGAAACCGAGTGGATGTGATCTATCTGGATTTCCAAAAGCCCTTTGATAAGGTGCCACACAGGAGGCTGCTGAGTAAGGTGAGGGCCCATGGTGTTCGAGGTGAGCTACTGGCATGGGTTGAGGGTTGGCTGTCTGACAGAAGGCAGAGAGTTGGGATAAAAGGTTCTTTTTCGGAATGGCAGCCGGTGACCAGCGGTGTCCCACAGGGTTCAGTGTTGGGGCCGCAGCTGTTCACCATATATATTAATGATCTGGATGAAGGGACTGGGGGCATTCTAGCGAAGTTTGCCGATGATACGAAGTTAGGTGGTCAGGCAGGTAGTGCTGAGGAAGTGGGGAGGCTGCAGAAGGATCTAGACAGTTTGGGAGAGTGGTGCAGGAAATGGCTGATGCAATTCAACGTGAGAAAATGTGAGGTCTTGCACTTTGGAAAAAAGAATCCAAGCTTAGACTACTTTCTAAACGGTGAGAAAATTCATAATGCCAAAGTACAAAGGGATCTGGGAGTGCTAGTCGAGGATTCCCTAAAGGTAAACATGCAGGTTGAATCTGTGATTAAGAAAGCGAATGCAATGTTGTCATTTATCTCAAGAGGGTTGGAATATAAAAGCAGCGATGTGCTACTGAGCCTTTATAAGGCTCTGGTTAGGCCCCATTTGGAGTACTGTGTCCAGTTTTGGGCCCCACATCTCAGGAAGGACATACTGGCACTGGAGCGTATCCAGCGGAGATTCACACGGATGATCCCTGGAATGGCGGGTCTAACATATGATGAACGGCTGAGGATCCTGGGATTGTATTCATTGGAGTTTAGAAGGTTAAGGGGAGATCTAATAGAAACTTACAAGATAATACATGGCTTAGAAAGGGTGGACGCAAAGAAACTGTTTCCGTTAGGCGAGGAGACGAGGACCCGTGGGCACAGCCTTAGAATTAGAGGGGGTAAATTCAGAACAGAAATGCGGAGACATTTCTTCAGCCAGAGAGTGGTGGGCCTGTGGAATTCATTGCCGCGGAGTGCAGTGGAGGCCGGGACGCTAAATGGCTTCAAGGCAGAGATAGATAAATTCTTGATGTCGCAAGGAATTAAGGGCTACGGGGAGAATGCTGGTAGGTGGAGTTGAAATGCCCATCAGCCATGATTGAATGACGGAGTGGACTCGATGGGCCGAATGACCTTCCACTCCTATGTCTTATCGTCTTATGGTCTTAACACTTAGCCTCGGGATCACAGAATCCCACCCTGTATATGTCTCAATAAGATCACCTCTCATTTGTCTAAATAAATGAGATTGAGTACAGGCCCAAACTACTCAGCCTCTTCTCATAAGAAAATCCCTCCATCCCTGGGATCAATGCAGTGAACCTTCTCTGGGCTGCCTCCAATGCATCTTTCCTTAGATAAGGGAACAAAAACTATTTACAGTATTCCAGGTGTGCTCTAACTAGTGCCTTATATAGTTTCAGCAAGACTTTCCTATTTTTATACTCCAGTCCCTTTGAATAAAGGCCGACATTCCATTTGCCTTCCCCAAGTACTTGCTGAACTTACATGCTAGCTTTTTGTGATTTATGCATGAGGACCCCCAAATCTCTCACTGCTGCAGTTTTCTGCAGCTTTTCTCCATTTATATAATATTCAGCTCCTTTATTATTCCTATCAAAGTGCATAACTTCACATTTTCCAACATTCTATTCCATCTGCCAAGATTCTGCCCACTCACCTAACCTGCCTATATCCCTCTGTAGTCTCTTTGTGTCATCCTCACACTTGCCTTTCCACCTACTTTTGTGTCATTCGTAAACTTGGAAATAGTGCATTCATTTCCCTCATCCAAGTCATTACTATATATTGTAAATAATTGTTGCCCCAGTACAGATCACTGTGGCACTCCACTAGTTACAGGTTATCATCCTGTAAATGCTCCTCTTATCCCAACTCTCTGTCTTCTATCAGTTAGCCAATCCTCTATCCATGCTAATATACTACCCCAAACACCACAGGTTTATTTTATTTAGTAACCTTTTGTGTGGTAGCTTATCAAAGGGTTTTTGGAAATCCAAGTATATTACATCTACCGGTTCCCCTTCATCAACATTGCTCGTTACCACCTCAACATAATTCTGATACATTTATCAGGCAATGATCTCCCCTTCATGAAGCCATGGTGACTGCTTGATTATATTATGCATTTCTAAATGCTCTGCTATTGCATCCTTTATAACATTTTCCCAAGTAGTGGGCTCTTCCCAAGGGCCAGTGCCGAATGGCCTCCTTCTGCACTGTAGGTAGTCTATGATTTATGGTCCCTATGTCAGGGTCCTATTCAGGTCTTTAAAAATAATCACTGACAAGATGACACCATAAAAAGGTAGACATGCATTTTATAGCATCTTACATGACCGCAGGATGCCTAAAGTGATTCACACTTTAAGGAAGTACTTTCTTTGAAATGCAATAACAATTATGATTTAGGAAAATGCAGCAAATTAAATGCAGCAAGATTCCATAAACAGCAAGAAGATAATGACCAAATATTAGCAATGTTATTTGGGGAATTAAATATTTTTTCTTGGGGGGGTGGGGGGAAATGGAAAGAGAGTGGCACAGTAGGTATCATTGCTAGACTAGTGTTCCAGACAGCCAGGGAAATGCTCTGGAATAGCAGAAGCTTAAATCAGAATTCATGAAAAGAAAATCTAGAATCAAGTCTAATGGTGACCATGAAACCATTGTCGATTGTCGTGAAAACTCATCTGGTTCACAAATGCCCTTTAGGGAAGGAGATTTGCCACCCTTACCTGGTCTGGTCTACACATGACACCAGATTCACAGCAATGTGGTTGATTCTTAAATGCCTTCTGAAATGGCCCTTGGAGCAACTCAGTTCAAGGGCAATTTAGGCCCAGCCAGCTATGCCCACATTCAGTGAGTAAATTTTAAAGAATAAAAGCCCAGGACAGCAAGAAGAAAATACCCATCTTTTTAAAATAGTACAGGATTTGTTAAAGTAGCCATGTTATAATAATAACCTTTATTGTCACAAGTAGGTTTACATTAACACTGCAATGAAGTTACTGTGAAAAGCCTCTAGTCGCTACATCCCAGCGCCCGTTCAGGTACACAGGGGGAGAATTCAGAAATGTCCAGTTCACCTAACAGCATGGCTTTGTGGGCTTGTGGGAGGAAACCGGAGCACCCGGAGGAAACCCACGCAGACACGGGGAGAACATGCAGACTCCACACAGGCAGTGACCCAAACTGGGAATCGAATCTGGGACCGTGGAGCTGTGAAGCAACAGTGCTAACCACTGTGCAACTATGCTGTCCTACTACTCAGCAAGGTCATAGAAAATGCGCTCACACAAACATTCTTTAATGCTGCCAATGCCCTGATATTGTCAGAAATATCGAGAAAAAAAGTCTATCATAGGAAGCTTCTCCATCAAAAGCAAAATACTGAAAACAAGACATCCATTGGCATAGAAGGTAAAAGCTGGAAAGACACAGCCAGTCAAACAATATCCAGAGGGAGGACAGTCACTCAATGTTTCAGGCAAGAGTCAGAAACATCACCTATTCCTCCACTCTGCCAGTGTGTTTAGCTCTGCTGTGGTGTAACCAGCTTGGTTGCTTTTTACATACAGGAACCAACCACAATGGGCCAATTTGTGCACTTCTGACAGTCAAGACACTTGCCCACAGGATAACCTTTGCTGAACTGTTCTGCCCGCTAGGCAAGGAGTGTAGGGTGGGCAGGATAATAGTTTCAAACAAATGATAGTAGAGCGACTTCCGGGTGTGCATTATGGAGTGAGTGTGCACACAGAGGCAGCTCCTGCCTAATATTGCAGAAAAGAGCTCTTTTTTGGGCAGCACGGGTTGGAATTTCGATGAAAAGGCGTGGGTGAAGGTTCAAGGAGTATTTTCCCCCAGGAATAGGATGTTTCTTGGTTATCAGACCCTTAGAAACAGTGCAGGATTTGTCTGAACAGCAACAAACAAAAGCAAGCATGCTAGCGGGGGAAGGGCCAGCTTATAGGTCTCAAGCTGACCTGAGGGCCTTTATGAAAGCTGAATTCCAGCAGCAGAGGGAAGAACTGTGAAAAGATCTCACCAAGGCCATTGAAGAAGCGGAGACGGACTTCCGGTAGTGGTGATGCGGAGCTAAGCCGCACGTTCAGTGGCTCCCACTATTTTCGGACTTTGGGGCTCTTTTAAGGGCTCGTAGTGGTGCTGTTTGGGCTTTTCCCCGTGTGGGAACACTCCTTCTCAGATTCTCCACCGGTGGATGGCCTGGACTAGGAGTGGAGCGGTCAGAAAATCGGCTTTGTAGGTGCGGCACCGCAGCTCCCGCTACTTAAGGACTTTTGGGCCGATTTGAGGGCCTCAAACGGCGCTGTCTCAACGAATCCCGGTGGGGGAAGGTGTCTAGAGGCGCATTCCCCATAATTTATGGTGCTCACCCGGAGTGGGGCAAAGGAAAAAGCTGCAGCAGCTCCCCAAGAAAAGCGGAGGAAGCAGGACAAAATGGCGGCCGGCGGAACACCCGAGGACTGGTGGAAGTGGGCGCAGGAGCAGCAGGCCTCTCTTCTGCGCTGTTTTGCGGAGCTGAAGGCTGAGTTGCTGGACTCCCTGAATGCGACTACCAACAAGCTGCTTGGGACCCAGGCGGCCCAGGAGGCGTCTATTCGGGAATTGCAGCAGCAGGCCGCTGAGCGGGAGGAGGAGGCCGTGGTCCTCGTGGGGAAAGTGGAGTTGCACGAGGCACTTCACAAAAAGTGGCAAGACCGCTTGGAGGAGCTGGACGTTCGCACGAGGCGAAAGAATTTGAGGATCCTGGGCCTGGCGGAGGGGCTGGAAGGGTCGGATCTCCCGTCGTACGTGACCACGATGTTGAACTCGTTGATGGGAGCGGGGTCCTTCCATTTGCCCCTGGAGCTGGAGGGAGCTCACAGAGTGCTGGCCAGGAGGCCTAAGGCAAATGAACCCCCGCGGGCGGTGCTGGTGCGGTTCCATCGATTTAGTGACCGGGAGTGTGTGCTGCGCTGGGCCAAGAAAGAGAGGAGCAGCAAGTGGGAGAATTCGGTAGTGCGAATCTACCAGGACTGGAGTGCGGAGGTGGCAAAGCGGCGGGCCGGGTTCAACCGGACGAAGGCGGTGCTGCATGCCAAGCAGGTCAGATTTGGAATGCTGCAGCCTGCGCATCTGTGGGTGACATATAAGGACCGGCACCATTACTTCGAGTCCCCGGAGGAGGCGTGGGCCTTTGTACAGGCGGAGAAGCTGGACTCGAACTAGGGTCTGGGGACACGCTATGGCCGTTGCTGTTTTTGCTGTTGCTGTTCTTCAATTTTGACACGTGTTTTTTTTATGGTGGTTTTCTTTTTGCTCTGTTTCCGGGTGGGTTTGTCTGTTGGGTATGGGTGTGGGGTAAGTAGGGAACGTTGGGGGCATGTGCTTTATATGTTCTCTTCGGTACGGGGCTGGGGGTTGGGGTGAAACTGGATTTTGAGGAGCTGCGTCAGAAGGGTGGGGTGTGGCAGTGTGAAAGCACGGGCTCTCCTCTGGTTGTCCGCGCTGCGGGGCGGGGGGGGCGGAGCTGGAGGTGGGGGCGTGGCCTCTACTGGTTTTCTTTCCCACGCTGAAGCGGGGCCAAGGAGGTGTGGCAAGAGGGGGATGACCCCATGCTGGGAGGAGATGGGTTTTGGCAGGAGCAGCCGGGTCAGCAGAAGTCAGCTGACTCACGGAAGTACCATGGAGGGTGCGTCGCGGCTAGGAGGGGTCCTAGCCTGGGGGGGTGGGGGGGGGATACCGGGTTGCTGCTGGAATGGCCAGGAAGGAGCTGGCATGGGCCGGGGGGGGTAGAGGAGAGGCGTTATCGCCATGGGGAACGGGTCAGGCGGGGCGAGCTGGCCTGGGGCGAGCAGTCGATAAGCTATGGCTAGCCGGCGGGGGGAGAGGGGCGGGTTGCCCTCTGATCCGTCTGATTACCTGGAACGTGAGGGGGCTGAATGGGCCGGTTAAGAGAACTAGGGTAATTTCTCATCTGAAGGGGCTGAAGGCGGACGTGGCTATGCTCCAGGAGACCCACTTGAAGGTGGCGGACCAGGTTCGTCTGAGGAAGGGGTGGGTGGGGCAGGTTTTTCACTCAGGATTGGACGCGAAGAACCGGGGGGTGGCGATTCTGGTGGGGAAGAGGGTGGCGTTCGAGGCGGCTGAGGTGGTGTCGGACAAGGTGGGCAGATATATTATGGTGAAGGGTAGGCTGCAGGGAGAGAAGGTGGTGCTGGTTAATGTATATGCCCCGAATTGGGATGATGCTGGCTTTATGAGGCGCATGTTGGGCCGCATTCCGGACCTGGAGGCAGGGGGCCTGATCATGGGGGGAGACTTTAACACAGTGCTGGATCCCCCACTGGACCGGTCCAGTTCAAGGCCACAGTGCTGAGGGGGTTTATGGACCAGATGGGAGGGGTGGATCCCTGGAGGTTTGGGAGGCCGAGAGCGCGGGAGTATTCCTTTTTCTCCCATGTCCATAGGGTCTATTCCCGAATAGATTTTTTCATCCTGAGCAGGGGATTGATCCCGAAGGTGCAGGATGCAGAGTATTCGGCCATAGCAATTTCAGACCATGCTCCGCACTGGGTTGATCTGGAGATGGGGGAGGCGCGGGACCAGCGCCCGCTCTGGCGCCTGGATGTGGGGCTGCTGGCTGATGAGGAGGTGTGTAGGAGGGTCCGGGGAAGTATTGAGGGGTATCTTGATACCAACGACACGGGGGAGGTCTGGGTGGGGATGGTCTGGGAGGCTCTGAAAGCAGTGATCCGGGGGGAGCTGATCTCCATCCGGACCCATAGGGAAAGGAGGGAGAGGAAGGAGAGGGAGAGACTGGTGGGGGAGCTCCTGGATGTGGACAGGAGATACGCGGAGGCACCGGAGGAGGGGTTGCTGGGGGAACGCGTAGTTTGCAGGCCAAATTTGACTTGTTGACCACCAGAAAGGCAGAGATACAGTGGAGGAGGTCGCAGGGCGCGGTATATGAGTATGGGGAGAAGGCGAGCAGGATGTTGGCGCATCAGCTCCGCAGGCGGGATGCGGCTAGGGAAATTGGTGGAGTGACGGATAGGGGTGGGAATGTAATGCAGAAGGGGACAGAAGTAAATGGGGTCTTTAGGGACTTCTACGAGGAACTGTACCGGTCAGAACCTCCGATGGGGAGAGGGGGGATGGAGAGCTTCATGAACAGGCTATGCTTCCCAAGGGTTCAAGAGGAGCTGGTAGAGGGGCTGGGGGCGCCAATAGAGTTGGAGGAGCTAGTCAGGGGGATCGGGCAAATGCAGTCAGGTAAGGCGCCGGGGCCGGACGGGTTCCCGGTGGAATTTTATAAAAAGTATGCGGATCTGGTGGGCCCCCTGTTGGTGCGAGCCTTCAATGAGGCATGGGAGGGGGGGCTTTGCCCCCGACGATGTCGCGGGCACTGATCTCTCTGATCCTGAAGCGGGATAAGGACCCCTTGCAGTGTGGATCATACAGGCCTATCTCGCTCCTCAATGTTGACGCTAAGTTGCTGGCGAAGATCCTGGCCACCAGGATAGAGGACTGTGTGCCAGGGGTGATACATGAGGATCAGACAGGATTTGTCAAGGGACGGCAGCTCAACACGAATGTGCGGAGACTACTAAATGTTATTATGATGCCGGCAGTGGAGGGGGAGGCTGAGATAGTGGTGGCGCTGGATGCGGAGAAAGCATTTGATAGAGTTGAGTGGGGGTACCTGTGGGAGGTGCTGGAGCGGTTCGGATTCGGGGAGGGATTCATCAAATGGGTGAGGCTGCTCTACGCGGCTCCGATGGCGAGTGTAGTTACCAATGGAAGGAGATCGGAGTACTTTAGGCTCTACCGTGGGACCAGGCAGGGGTGCCCCCTGTCCCCCTTGCTCTTTGCACTGGCGATTGAACCTTTGGCTATGGCGTTGAGGGAGTCAGGGAGATGGAGGGGTCTGGTGCGGGGTGGGGAGGAACATCGTGTATCGCTGTATGCGGACGACCTGCTGTTGTATGTGGCGGATCCAGAAGGGGGAATGCCGGGGGTGATGGAGCTGTTAGCGGAATTTGGGGGCTTCTCGGGCTATAAGTTAAATTTAGGCAAGAGTGAGGTATTTGTAGTACACCCGGGTGATCAGGAGGAGGGAATCGGGAGACTCCCATTTAAGAGGGCAGTGAAGAGTTTCAGATACCTGGGGGTGCAGGTGGCCAGGAGTTGGGGGACTCTCCATAAGCTTAATTTTACCAGGCTGGTGGAGCAGATGGAAGAGGAATTTAAAAGGTGGGACATGGTGCCGCTATCGTTGGCGGGTAGAGTGCAGTCCGTCAAAATGACGGTTCTCCCGAGGTTCTTGTTCCTTTTTCAGTGTTTGCCCATCTTTATCCCTAGGGCCTTTTTTAGAAGGGTAACTAGCAGCATCATGAGCTTTGTTTGGGTGCATGGGACCCCGAGGGTGAAGAGGGTCTTCTTGGAGCGGGGTAGAGATGGTGGGGGGCTGGCGTTACCCAATCTCTCGGGGTATTATTGGGCGGCCAATGTGTCGATGGTGCGCAAGTGGGTAATGGAGGGGGAGGGGGCAGCATGGAAACGGATGGAGAGGGCGTCCTGTGGCGATACAAGCCTGGGGGCCCTGGTAACGGCGCCGTGGCCGTTCCCTCCTACGAGGTATACCACGAGTCCGGTGGTGGCGGCTACCCTCAAGATTTGGGGGCAGTGGAGGCGACATAGGGGAGAAGTGGGGGGCTCGATGGAGGCTCCGTTAAGGGGGAACCATAGGTTCGTCCCGGGGAACATTGATGGGGGATTTCAGGGTTGGCACAGAGCGGGCATCAGACAGCTGAGGGACCTGTTTATTGATGGGAGGTTTGCGAGCCTGGGGGAGTTGGAGGAGAAATTTGGGCTCCCCCCGGGGAACATGTTCAGGTATCTGCAGGTAAAGGCATTTGCTAGGCGGCAGGTGGAGGGATTCCCTTCGCTTCCCGCGAGGGGGGTGAGCGACAGGGTGCTTTTGGGGGTCTGGGTCGGAGAGGGGAAGATATCTGATATCTACAAGGTTATGCAGGAGGCGGAGGAGGCGTCAGTAGAGGAGCTGAAAACGAAGTGGGAGGGGGAACTGGGGGAACAGATCGAAGACGGGACATGGGCTGATGCCCTGGAGAGGGTTAATTCTTCCTCCTCGTGTGCGCGGCTTAGCCTCATCCAATTCAAGGTGCTGCACCGGGCCCACATGACTGGGACGAGGATGAGTAGGTTCTTTGGGGGTGAGGACAGGTGTGTCAGGTGCTCGGGGAGTCCAGCGAACCATGCCCATATGTTCTGGGCATGCCCGGCACTGGAGGAGTTCTGGAAGGGGGTGGCGAGGACGGTGTCGAGGGTGGTGGGATCCAGGGTCAAGCCAGGATGGGGACTCGCGATTTTTGGGGTTGGGGTGGAGCCGGGAGTGCAGGAGGCGAAAGAGGCCGGTGTGCTGGCCTTTGTGTCCCTAGTAGCCCGGCGAAGGATCTTGCTACAATGGAAGGATGCGAGGCCCCCAAGCGTGGAGACCTGGATCAATGACATGGCGGGTTTCATTAAGCTAGAGAAGGTCAAATTCGCCCTGAGAGGGTCGGTACAAGGGTTCTTTAGGCGGTGGCAGCCTTTTCTCGACTTTCTGGCTCAACGATAGGGTACGGGGACAGCAGCAGCAGCAACCCGGGGAGGGAAAAGGGGAGGGAAAAGGGGGGGGGGCCGACAATGACTATGTTTGTTTATTTAATTTTAATATTTTTAAAGTTCTTTTGTTGTTCATTAGGGTTGGGGGGGTGGGGGGATGTGATACATGCGCCGATACGGTCTGGGGGTGTCACAGTTATTATGGGTTATTTTGTTGCATTTCATTGTTTGTCGTTATGTTTTATATTTTCTGTAAAAAATTCCAATAAAAATTATATAAAAAAAAAAAATGATAGTAGAGCATCTGATGAGAATATGGCAGTCGAACAATCAAACAGTAGAAACCAATAATTTGACAAGTCACAGTTAGGCCAAGAATGTATTTGCGATACTGATGCGACTACAGGAGGGTGGGTGGTGTGGGGGCAGGGAATTCAGGTACCAGACGAGTACAAGTATTTACTAGAGGAATATATCAATGATTCCAGAAAGCAAAATCTGATAGAAGAGAATTTGAGGTAATTCTTTGTAAAACATTTCTGTAACCATGGTTACCTAGCTTGAAAACGGTTAACGTGCGCCAAAAAGGGTTATTCCACATCAGCCCAATCCCAAGTCTACCACAAGAGCCAGAAAAACAAGCTCACAAGCTATTAGGTGAATTAACTTGCATCTGTTTCTAACTTTCTTCCCCTGCCTGAAAGTTTACTTTCCTTCCCATTTTCACACATCATGTCCACCAGCAAAGAGGACTGGCGTCGACTTCCGGTGACGGCCATGGTGTGAGTGGTCGCACAAAGGGCAGCTCCTGCTTGAAGGCACAGAAAAGAGCTCTTTTTACCCGCTATTGGGTGGAATTCTGATGAAAAGACGTAGGTGAAGGTTGGAGGAGCAGTTTCCCCCCGAAGTGGTATGTCCGCTGTTTACCAAACCCGGCAGAAGATGGTGAGAGACCAGGCCAAAGAGTTGGAGGAAACCTGTGGCACAACAGCCAGTTTAAGGATGGCTGAGGGGGAAGGGCTGGTGCAAGGTGGAAAGCCCCAGATGGAGCAGTTGATGGCTTTTATTAAGGAGGAATTCCACCAACAGAGAAAGGAAATGTGGAAGGATTGCTCGAAGACCATCGAAGGAGCTGTGGTACCCCTGCAGAGATCGATGGAAAAAGTGGAGAAGTGTTAGGAGGTGCAGGGGTCACAGATTCGGAAGATCGAAGGAGTGATCTCAGACCACAGCAATCGTGTGGTGGCTCTGGAGGCAGAGGTGGGGCTCCTAGGGGACCTGTGTAAAATGTTGAGGGCAAAGGTGGAGGAGCTGGAGTTAAGTGGGGAAAATGATGGACAGTAGAGGGGATTGGAGATGTAAGCCTTCAGTACAGCTGGTAATGTGGAGTCTGGGGACTGAATGGGCCGGTTAAAAGGTTGTGGGTGGACTTCCATGGTGGCCATAGAGTGAGCGGTCGCTTATTTGGTAGCTCCCACTCGCGGTGGACCTTTGGGACCTTTTTCCCTGATGTATGGGGGATTTGATCAACAAAACAGGAGATTGGTGAGGTAGAGGAGTAGGATTCCCCACCAGTGTATGGATTTGTGGACCATAAGTGGTCTGAAAAGGAGAGATCATTGGTCAAAGAGGGAGGGAGTCTGAAGCACAGAAAAATATGGCGGAGGGTCAGGGACTGAAACTGCTGGCCCAGTGGTCAATGGAGCAACTGGTGGCCTTTCTGCAGGAGAGCTTTGCTCGGCAAAGAAAAGAATACCTGGATCTGATTAAGACGGGGATTGACTGTGCGGAGCAGAGAAAGGAAGCCCAGGGCCAGTCAATTAAGAAGGTGGAAGAGGCAGTTGCTGAGCACGATGAGCAGCTAGCCGTGTTGGCAGTGGCGATGAGGCTGTTGAAGGACCACCAGAAAAGGCTGCAAGACAAAGTGGAGGATCTGGAGAACCGGTCGTGCAAGCAGAACCCATGGATCGTTGGCCTCCCGGAGGGCAGCGAGGTATCGGATGCAGGGTCTTATGTGGCTCGTATGTTCAAGATGCTGCTGGGGGAAGGTGCGTTTACTCGGCCCTTGGAAGTGGACAGGGCGCACAGAGCTCTGAAGAGGAAGCCGCTGAGGAATGAGTCACTGAGGGCGATGGTGGTATGAATGCACTGATTCCTGGACAAGGAACAGATCTTGAAGTGGGCCAGACAGACTAGGTGCTGCAAATGGGAAGATAGCGAGCTGCGTATTTACCAGGACTTGGGTGCAGATCTGGCCAAAAGGGCGAGTTTCAATAAAGTGAAATCGGCCCTCTTTAAGAAGGGGGTGAAGTTCAGCATGCTGTACCCAGCTCGTCTGTTGGTCACTTTTGAGGGCCAAGAATTTTATTTTGGATCGCCAGATGAGGCAATGAACTTTGTTAATGACAGGGGATTAGCAGGTGATGGAGGACATTGAACTTGGGGGCGAGTGGCTGTGTTCTTATTATGCTGCTAAATTTATTTTATCTTCTTGGGTTTTGTATGTGTTGTTTTGCACCAAGGCTTGGTCCGTGGCTCCGTTTTGTATGCGGATCTCTTAAAGGGGATGGTCTGTGTGTTTGTCGGGGATTGTAATGTTTGTATATGTATGTTCGAGCGGGGGGCAGGATGCTTGGTGCCATGGGTGGGGGCTACCAGGCTAGCTGGGCGGACTAGCCCACGGAAGCACAGTGGGGGGGCGAGCAGGTGATCAGTTTGTTGAGGGGGGTTGGGTTGGTTATTTTGTTATGGGGGGGGTAGAAGGAGGGGGAATTGATATGCTGACAGGGAAGGGACTGGCGCATGGAGACAAACTAGAGGTCGATGACAGTGGGCACCTGAGGGCAGGCCTGAGGAGGCGCGGGACACAGGCTGGCCTAAGAAAGGTGATGGTTGATCGGCGGGAGAGGGGTCCCCCACACCAGGCTGATCAGCTGACCACATGGAACGCGAAGGGGCTAAATGGGCCGAGCAAGGGGGCTCGCGTTTGCGTGCATTTGAAGAATTTGAAAGCGGACGTGGCAATGCTACAGGAAACACACCTGAGGGTAGTGGATCAGACTAGGCTGAGGAAGGGGTGGGTTGGGCAGGTATTTTATTCGGGGCTGGACTCTAAAACTAAGGGGGTAGCGATCTTGCTCAATAAGTGGGTGTCATTCGAAGTAGGGAGTATAGTGCCGGATTCGGGGGTGTAGGTACGTTATAGTGAGCGGGAAGCTGGAGGGGATGCCGGTGGTATTAGTGAATATTTATGCATGACGTGGAATTTATGAGGGGGTTGCTGGGGAAGATCCCGGATCTGGACTCACATAGGCTGACCATGGGAGGGGATAAGGTGGGGGTGGGGGGGCACTTTAATACGGTTATAGATTCGAGGCTGGATTGGTCGAGTTCAAGGACAGGGAGGGTGCCAGCGGCTGCGAAGGAACTAAAGGGGTTCATAGAACAGATGGGAGGAGTAGATCTGTGGAGGTTTGGATGACCAAGGGCGAAGGAATTTTATTTTTTCTCCCATGTACACAGAGTGTACTCCCGGATTGATTTTTTCATTTTGGATAGGGCTTTGCTGGAGGGGGTGGTAGATGCCGACTATTCGGCAATTGTTGTGTTGGACCATGCCCCATACTGGGTGGATTTACGGGTGAGCAAGGAGGGGGGCCAGCACCCGAACTGGAGATTAGATGTAGGACTGTTAGCGGATGAGGTGTGGCAGGTGAGGGAGGCCATCCAAAATGATTCAGAAAGTATCTTTACAATCTTTATAAGTTATCTATTTGCAGTCTTATCAGTGAAATTATCTTCCCTTATCATACTTTTTCTAATTTCAGACTCGACTACACCAATGCTCTCCTGGCTGACTGACCTCCCATCTTCCTCCCTTTGTAAACCTCAGCTAATCCAAAAACCTACTGCCTGTATTCTAAAGCATACTACTTTCACCCATCGCCTTCAGGTTTACTAACCTATATTGGCTCTTGGTCCAGCAATGTATCAAATTTAAAATACTCATTTTAGCCTGCTATTCAAATCCCTCCGTGGCCTCACCTTTCCCCATCCCAACTCCTCCAGTCCTATAACCTTCTGATAACTCCGCGTTTCCTTCAATTTTGGACTCTTGTGCATGCCCAAGTTCGCTCACCCCTCCGTTGATGGCAATGGCATTAGCTATCCAGGCCATAAACTCTGAAATTCCCCACCTTTAACCGTTACATATCTACCGCGCCCTCCACCTTGAAGACACTCTTTAAAACCTAGCTCTCTGACCAAGCTTTTAGTCACCTGTCCTAATATCTAATTATGTAGGCCAGGTGTCAAACCTAGTCTGATAAAACTCAGGTGACATTTTACTAAATTAATAGAGATGTGCAAATGGAAGTTGTAGCTCTTTTGGCAGGCTGAAAATAAATCTAAATATATCCCTTGTACCCTTATAAGTCGTGCAGCCTCAAGTAAGATGCGGCCTCTTTCCGACCCAGATAGTCGACTCCAGGATTTATATGCTTCTTTCGAGCTCTGCACAGCAAGATCTATCTCCTGTTGACCTGAACAAAGGAAGTCACATATCACACGACCTAAGAAAAAGAATAAGGAAAAGGTCAAGCCCTGAAGACCAGGAAGAGAACTGTCAAATGAACACAGCAAAATAGTTCAATGTTTAATATTTGATCCACCAAAATATATTTAGTGTGCAACTGAAGTCTAGGAAATTCTCATATTTGATCCCTGGCCCGCGCCGTTAGCTGATCGAATTAGCTCAGTTGGCTGGGTGGCTGGTTTGTGAAGCGGAGTGACACTAACAGCGCGGGTTCAATTCTCGTACTGGCCGAGGTTATTCATGAAGGCCCCGCCTTCTCAACATTGCCCCTCACCAGAGGTGTGGTGATCCTCAGGTTAAATCACCACCAGTCAGCTCTCAAAAGGAGAGAGCAGCGTATGGTCCTCAAACAGTGGCAACATTTACATTACTATGCTGCCCTCAAGACTAAATCAATCCGGCAATAGAACCAAAATTCTGCAGATTCTGGAGATCTGAAATAAAAAGAGACTGCTAAAAGAAATACTGAGCAAGTCAGGCAGCATCTGTAGAACGAAAGGCAGATTTGAATTTATCACAATCTCAGATTATTCCAACGTGCTTTACAGCCAATGAGCTACTTCAGTCATTGTTGTCACAGAGTTGGAAACAAGAGTTAATAGCTCAGGTTGATGACTTTATATTCAAACAGAGTTTTGATGAAAGATCATTGATCTGAAATGTTAACTCTGTTTCTCTGTAGCACTCGGTGTTATCATACTCCTAGTTATTTGAATCATTTTGGTGAATCATAAGCCAGTCCTCTTTCAAATCATAAAAAAAAGTGTAATTCCTGTGGAAAACTCATAACTTGGCAGTTTGGTTGAAAGCAAGTAATCCCTGGAAGAACGGTACCTCTCTTACAGGAAGGTCATGCATTATTGTATTTTCCGGTCACCAACATTAATAGTACTGGCCAGCCCACTGGTATGGAAGGGGAGAAGCAAGGGCGGACAAACTGGTCAGTGCCAGTGTTTATGCTTCACACGGACATCCAGGCCAGATGGTGGGGGGGTGAATGTAATGCAACATGAATCCAAGATCTCAGTTGAGGCCACACTCATGTGTGCGGAACTTAGTTATAAGTTTTTGCTCGGCAATTCTGCGTTGTCGCGTGCCCTGAAGACCGCCTTAGGCCTCAACCGGGATCTTGGATTCATGTCGCATTACATCCACCCCCCACCATCTGGCCTGGACTTGCAAAATCCTACCAACTGTCCTGGTTTGAGACAATTCACACCTCTTTAACCTGTGATTACCCTCTATCTTTGGATCTGTAATGATTTGATTACCCGAAAATGCTCGCATTCCAAGCATTGTCTGGCATCTCTGACTTTGTCTATATATATGTTTCTGGGACATACCTCTCCATTCACCTGAGGAAGGAGCTGCGCTCCGAAAGCTCGTATTTGAAACAAACCTGTTGGACTTTAACCTGGTGTTGTAAGACTTCTTACTATTAATCTAGCCAGGAGCTTAAGGTGCTAAATCATTACTAATTCCAGTGTGCACCTCTTCAGTAAAATGGTTCTTTGTTCACCAGCCACCAACTATTCTAGATTCTTTTGGCCTTAGGCTTTCCTGTGACTGGTTGTGTCCAATTTGTAGTACCTCTATCTTGACATCAGGCAGTCCTTTCACAAGAGGAAGGGGATAAATTTGAGACACAAGAATGTAAACTGGCAACCTGAAAGAAAAAAAACTTCTATTGATGCAGCACCTTGCACAACTTTGGGACGTTCCAAAGCACTTTACAGCCAATGATGTATTTGTTTGAAATGCAGTCACTGTTGGAACGTAAGAACTGGTTACTTATGCTGCTCCACATAAAAACACGCACAATACAAAACTTCTCTGCCATCCCTCACATTTACAAATACACGGGGCCTGCACGTTCTTCCCCAACAGTCTTTCTGTGAAACAGTTAGAATTCCTACAGGCAGCTAGTCTCACTGTTCTTCTCCTTCCCAGCATGCTCCACTCACTGTCACTTACTCAATCTGTTACTTGTGCAATATGTCTGCTGATGGATGTACCAGCAAGAGGTGCTCACGCTCTCAAGTCCCAGGTCGTGATGAACTTCATCCGAGCGTCTAAGTAGCTACTGAGATAGCAGATGTATTGGCTTTAATTTTCCAAAAATCCCTCGATTCTGGAAGGTCTCATCAGATTGAAAAATAGCAAGTGTTACTCCTCTACTCAAGGAAGGAGGGAGACAGAAAGCAAGAAACTACAGGTCAGTTAGCCTAACATCTATCAGAGGGAAAATGCTGGAATCTAGTTTTAACAAAGTTATAGCAGGCCAGAAAATCTGAATGCAATCAGGCAAAATCAACATGGTGTTGTGAAGGGGAAATCACATTTGACTAATTTATTAGAGTTCTTTAAGTAACTAACAATGTGGATAAGGGAGCACCTATGGTTGTGGTGCACTTCAGACATCCAGAAGCCATTTGGCAAGATGCTGCAAAGCTAAAATGCAAAATACAAGCTCATGGCATAGGGGTAACATATTAGCAAGGATAGGGGATTGGTTAGCTAACAATCTTTATTGTTAGAGGCATAAATGGGTAATTTTCAGGTTGTGAAATGTAAATACATTGTGAAGACGACATGGGGGCGGGATTCTCCACCTGCGGGATGCTCCGTTTTGTCGGTGCCCCAGGGGATTCCCGACGGCGTGGGGTTGCCCCACAATGGGAAATCCATTGACCGGCCGGCGTAACAGAACTGCCAGCAGGGCAAGGCAGAAATGTAGCACGGCGGGGCGGAGAATCCAGCCAGGCAATTTGCAAAGGAAATGGCTATGTTAAGTGAGTGGGCAGAAATTTGGCAGATGGGAGTATAACGTGGGAAAATGTGAACTTGGCCACTTTGGCAAGAAGAAAAGAAGAGCAGCATATTAGCTAAGTGGAAAGATTACAGGGCTCGAGGTACAGAGGGTGTCCTGGTGCATGAATCACAAAAATGTGTATGTTGTAAAGTAAGTGATTAAGAAGGCAAGTGGAATGTTGATGTTTATTGCAGGGGGAATCAAATATAAAAGTAGGGATAAATAAGCAAAATACTGTGGATGCTGGAATTTGAAACAAAAAACAAAAGATATAAAAGTGGTATTAGGTATAAAAGGAAACATCCCCCTCAGGATTTTGTGTGTTTCTGTAAGATCACCTCTCATTCTTCCAAGCTCTAACAGGGTGCAGGCTAACCTGTCTAACCTTTCCTCCTGTGATAACGCCCATCATCCTAGGAATCAGTTGAGTGAACCTTCGCTGAACTGGTTCCAATGAAATTATGTCCTCTGTTAAATAAGGAGATCAAAATGGTACACATTAGGGATGTTTTGCTACAGTTGTACAGGGTATTAGTGAGACCATATTTAACATCCCTACTGCATGTCATTTTGGTTTCTTTATTTTAAGAATGGGCGGATTCCTGGGGTGAGGGGCATTGCTGTAGGAGAAAAGGTTAGACAGGTTGGGCCTACATCTACTGGAGCTTAGAAGAATGGGAGGTGATCTTATTGAAACAAATCCTGAGCAGGCTCGACAGGTTGGATGCTGAAAGGATGTTTCCCCTTATGGGAGAGACCAGAATGAGTGTACACAGTTTACAAATATGGCATCTCCATTTAGGACAGCAACAAAGGAGAATTTATTTTTCCTCAGAAGGTTACTAATCTGTGGAATTCTCTTCCCAGAGATTGGTGGAGGCAGGGTCATTGATTTTCACTTTATTCATTTTGTGCCAGTCTAACTGCCATAAATTAGCAATTTTACATTTAAAATGATCTATTTGCAGTGTGAATGAAATAAAATGAAGTGAAACTACATTTGGGAACTTCACTGGCTGACATGTTAGCTAATATTGTAAACCGTTCTCTCTTCGGATGCTGGCTCCCTCCCTTTCGGTTCCACTGTAATCAACGCTCGTCCCTCAGCTCAATAAACTCAACCCCATCCCTCTGTATCACTGCATCTCCAACATCCTTCAACTGTTGTCTCCCAAACTCATGCTCATCTATCCTTTGAGCTTGCCCAATCAGGCTACTGCCCCTGGGACAGCACTGAAATAGTCAGAATCACAAGGTACAAATGATATCAATGCCTTATGTCATCCAATTCAACTTCGCTGTCATCTCATTTGACCCTTCCACTCTGCATGTTATCAGGATGCTTGCCTGACACACACTGCTGAATAAGCCACACTTTCCTCCAGTTATACACTGGAAATGTTTAAAACTATTGCCTGCAACTCCTGTCGCATATCAATTTCTTCCTTCTCACTGACCACTTTCTCAGTAACCACTATCTCAAATTGAACCAGTATGGTTGCAACCTCGTCAACTTATCTGCACTGAGCTTCCAATCCCATTGTCCACTGACATGATGATTGGTTTCCACCTCTGATATTGGTGTCTCCACCCTAGTCTCAGCTATTTGTTATACCCTGTTGGGGAGCAATAGCGTTTAAAGAGAAACTTCAACACCCAGCAATTAACCATCAGAACTACACCATGAGATTTCATATTTTTGCACAACAAAAAACATCATATATAAGAAAAGTTAAACAAAGTACTATTAACAACACTATAGTATATAATTACTACTGTTGTGAACTCAATTCTACTTTCTATTTCCACCATCCCCTCAAAGAATTCCCTTATACAGTACTACAATCTTGATGGTATATTCTCTTCTGTAGGGGCCAACCAAAAAGCTATGCCATAGAGCTCTGGAATTCACTTTAATTCTTCTCAGTGGTCCAGATATTCTCCAAAGCAAAGTCTTTTATGGGATCCTGCTGTTAGCTTTTTTGGCAACGTGACGCTCCACCTTTTCTTTACAGATCTCACCAGTATGGTTGCCTCAACACCTTGATTTTGTTGCCGGCAGGTAGCCAACTGCCTTCTGACAGCTTTCCAACACAAGGCTCTGCGAGAACCACTATATATTTTTCCACTAACTACAAGCTACAACACATCTTCAGCTGATTTTCCCCTCATGAAACCCAAACTGAGAGTGAGCTTCACCTATATTCCATGTGGTGAACAAAGTTTGTATTCTTTTACTTTAATTTCCGTCCTGACTAACAATCTTCTCCTGTTGGCTCTCACTCCAGTGACATGTAGTCTACAATGAAAGCAACACTTCAACTGCCTGCTTTCTCAGCAAGCACCCAGCCAATTTAACAAAGATGTACATCATCGAAAATTAAACAATAGCTTCTATTTAAGCAGCTACAAGGTCACTGGGGAAGAGGATAGTAGAATGACAACATCATTTTAAGCGACGTAAAAGTTTGGAGGTTACATTAAAGGCTGAATACGTTAAATTGTAAGATCCCAGGGAGAGATCCAATGGATTCTCAGGGGGTGGCAGAGATATGAACAGATCACTTTGCGTCAGTCTTTATTCAAATTGTCACTTAATATAAATAGTTATCAGTCTAGTTATAATTAAAATCTTAATGTAGACAGGGCTGCATAGGGTCAGATGGCATCCCCTCAATGGTTTTAACGAGATGGAACACATGTTTGGCGAGCACCTGGTTCTCCTCTCCGGTGACTGGTTCGTAACTTGGGAGCTATGCCCTTGGATGAGAAAGATGCACGGTGTACCTTCAAGAGGGAGCGGACCTGTTCCTGGAGCAGTTTACTTTGCACAAAAGGTAGGTATGAATTAATATAAGACAATGGGATCTCCTGGGCAAGGTTTGATCCTCTGGAACAAGAGTGTATCTTTCCAGACATTTCTCTCCCCCATAACTGACCTTGGGTTTTTTGATCTGGCACTACCTGGCACTTGGGGGACAGTCGCTTGATCTCATGTACAAGGCATCTCATTTTTCTACGTTCTCAAGTCGCAAACTGCCCTGACTTACATTCGCTGGCCCCAGGTGGGAGGCCGCTTTGTTACAATGCAGCGTACTTTTATAGCACATGAAAGCATACCTCTGTGGTTGGACTTAAGTCAGTTAGCTCCAGGTGCAAGACTATCCTCACAGGTGTTTTGCTATCACATTCTGAAACATGTTTATGTGTCTGTCACTTCACCCCCAACGTGATGGTGGTTGTCTCAGGCTTTGGCGGTTCAGTAACAGAATTTTCACAACATTGAGTGCAGCTGCAACAGCTTTCTGCACCAACGCTTACAAGAACCAGATCTGCTCAGAAACTCCATATCAAAGCCAGACTTAATGTCACCATTATGTGTCAGATACTGTTAGAAGTAAATACCCGTTATCAGAACAAGTCAGAAGCATCTGGTTAAATGGTGTCACCATCCTGACCTACGGGCAGCTTAATCCACAAGCTTCAAACACACAGACTTAAAAAGAATGCTTAAAGCACAGAGCACGCTGCAACAACTTATATTTGTAATACAAAAAACATGTCACAGGAGCATTACAAAACAGAGTATGAGCCAAATAAGGAGATACTAGATCAGATGGCCAAAATCTTACTCAGCGTGGTAGGTTTTAAGGACTATCTTAAAAGGATGATGTGGAGATGCAGGCATTGGACTGGGGTGAGCACAGTAAGGAGTCTTACAACACCAGGTTAAAGTCCAACAGGTTTGTTTCAAATCGCTAGCTTTCGGGAGCACTGCTCCTTCCTGAGGAGCAGTGCGGAGGAAGGAGCTGCGCTCCAAAAGCTAGTGATTTGAAACAAAGCTGTTGGACTTTAACCTGGTGTTGTAAGACTTCTTCCTATCTTAAAGGAAATAAAGGGGAGAAGAGGCAGAGGGAAGGAATTCCACAGTTTAGGGCTTAGGGTCGACAACCTCATTACGGAATTGTGTGGCTCCTGACTTTAATCGTCAAAACCCATTTTCATGGTTATTCAACAGTTTGTTTCATTTTTTAAACTTTTATCAACAATGCACTTATGGAAAGTATTCAAGTAACTACCTTTTTGTAAAAGCCCTTACTTAAATAAATGTTTCCATCTGGTTTTTCAGCATTATTTCATATTTAAATAACACCTTTGCAGCCCTTAAGATATTGCATTTTAAAAATGGCACGTCTCATTATTAAGGTTGCCGAACCCTAGCCGAGGCAACTGAAGGGGCAATTAAAACCAGTGTTGCACAAGAGACCAGAATTAAGTGAGAACAGATATCTTGAAGGATTGTGGTGCAGGATGAGATTACAGAGGTAGGGAGGGGTGAGACCATGGAGGAATTTGAAAACAAGGGTGAGAATTTTAAAATCAAGATGTTGCTTGAGGGGGAGCCAATGCAAGTCAATGGGGTCATAATGTGATGATTGGGGACTTGTTGACACAAGCAGAGTTTTGGATGAGCTGAAGTTTACGGAGGGTAGAAAGTGGAAGACCACGAGGAGCATGTAGAATCATAGATTTACAGCACAGAGAGACCCTTCAGCACATTGTATCCAAACTGGCCATCAAGCACCTATTACTCTAATCCCATTTTCCAGCACTTGGTCCAAAGCCTTAGTGCCCGTCTAAATACTTCTCAAATGTTAGTTAGGGTTCCCCTCGTCTCTACCACCCTCTCAGGAAACGAGTTCCAGATTACAACCACCCTCTGGGTGAAAAATTCTTTCCTCACATCCTCTCCAAACCTCCTGCTCGTTGCCTTTAATCTATGCCCCCTGGTTATTGACCCCTCGCTAATGGAAATAGTTCTTCCTATCCACCCTGTCTGTGCCCATGTAATTTTATAGGCATCAATCAGGTTCCCCCCTCAGCCTTCTCTGCTCCAAGGAAAATAACCCCAGCCTATCCAGCTGAAATGATCCAGCCCAGGCAATATACTGGTGAATCTCCTCTGGACCCTCCCCAGTGCAATCATTTCCTTGGAGTAATCAAATCTAGAGATAACAAAAGCACGACTGAAGGTTTCAGCAGATGACCTGATGCAGGACCAAAGTAAAGCAAAGTTATGGAGTCGGAAATAAGCTGTCTTAATGATGAAAATAATATTTCGGAAGCATGTTACTAACAGGTAACCTGATTGTTATTATCAGAAACACAAAAGGTGATATAGCTGAGCACTAATTCCTTTTGAAAGTTAAAGAAAATTGACTTTGTACCAACTGTATTTCTACCGTGGCATGACGGTATGAATCGGCTGGATCGGCTGGGGTTGTTTTCCTTAGAGCAGAGAAGGCTGGGAAGGAAGAGGAGGTGCACAAAATTAGTGGGGGGGCATAGATATGGTGGATAGGAAGAAACATTTCCCATTAGTAGAGAAGTTAATAACCAGGGGGCACAGATTTAAGGTAAGGGGCAGGAGATTTAAAGGGGTTATGAGGAAAAGCCTTTTCACTCAGAGGGTGGCTGGAATCTGGAGCTCTGCCTGAAAGGGCGGTAGAGGCAAGAATGCCCACATTTAAAGGTGCATTTAGATGAGCACTTGAAATATCATAGCATAAAAGACCAAGTGCTGGAAAGGGGCATTTGAATAAATAGGTGCATGATGGTCAGCATGGACTCAATGGGTCGAAGAACATTTTTCTGTGCTGTAAAGGTCTATGATCTAGTGCCACTGATGCTTTTAGCCCAAAATCCAAAACACATGCCAGTTTACCTGGAATTATAATGTAGATTAATGCAGGTGAAGTTAACTCAACCAAGTGGTCCAAGCACCTCATGACCTAAAATAGAATTGCTACAGTACAAAAGGAGGCCATTCAGCCCATCAAGTCCGCACTAACCCTCTGAAAGAGCACCCTACCTAGGCGCAACTCCCATCCTATCCCCTGTAACCCCACCTAACCTGGACGTATTCAGACAGTGGGAGGAAAGGCCCCTGAGGAGGAAACCCATGCAGGCACGCGGAGAGAAAGTGCAAACTCCACATGACAGTCACCCAAGACTGGAATTGAACTAATGAGTTTGGCCAAATGCCAAAGTGGTTCCAGGCATTAAGGGGCTGCAAGATACTTGCACTGGCTGCAGTCACACTCACAACGTCAACTTCAATGTCAGGCAAAGTCCAATTGTCAAGTTTCGGTTTGTCTATGTGCTCAGGCCAACATTTCGAACTCTTTTTGCAAAACAAAAATACCTGCATTCATTTCGGATTATTTTGCAGCTCGGGTGCATCAACGGTTAACAGGGCGGTGGGACTACAGTCAGGAGAGTAAAACATACCCCACCCTAGACGCTTTACCTGAGGCAGGTTCGTGCACCTTCTCTCTCATGCTGTCCCCGTCCCCACTGTGCGGCTGCACCCGGCCTCCGTGCCGGTAGTTGAGCGGCTCCTTGAGTTGGAAAGCGCCGGTGGAGGCGGCGCGGAGCCAGGAGGCTGAAATCAGACGAGTGCGGAGGATCTCCATGAGAGCGGAGGGCCTACTCAGTGGGCTTTGCGGTAATGCAGGGGGGGGGGGAAGAGAGAGTTACAGCAAACAAAGCCTCTGCAGCCAGAGCTACCGTTATGTTTTATTTCCAAACCTTTCCAGCAAGCGCTATGCAAGCTATAAGGAAATGCAAAGGCCGAATGAAGTTTGCAGCACTATATTTCTGAGATGGACTTTGTCTCTCATTCCAAGCCGCACCTCCCCCCCATGTCTGTGATTGGAGAGAGGTTTTATTGTGCGGAAGGCGCTTTGGCAAATTTGTTCAATTCACTTTATTACATTGCGCTGCTCCGTGAAGGACGTTGTTTTAAATGTTTCCCAATGTTTTTAGCCGCTGCCGCTGTAGAAACAGGAACCCCCGACTCAAAAACGACGGCTTATTTGCGTTAACCCCTCCTCCCTCCTGGTGTCGGAGGAGGCCCTGGGGAGGCGGCAGTGCAGGGATTTGTGGTTCTGGAGGCAGTCACAGAGGGGCAAGGCCGCCTGGATCCTATGGCAGGGGTCTTGGGTGTACAGGACTTTATCAGGCCATGGAAAATAGACAGAGCATTGTAGATGAGCTGATTTAATAACAATCTTTATTGTCACAAGTAGGATTACATTAACACTGTAAGTTACTGTGAAAAGCCCCTAGTCACCACATTCTGGCACCTGTTTAGGTACACGGAGGGATTTCCAAATTACCCAACAGCAAGTCTTTCAGGATTTGTGGGAGGAAACCGGAGCACCCAGACAAAACCCATGTAGATACTGGAGAATGTGCAGACTCCCCACAGACAGCGACCCAAGCTGGGAATCAAACCTACGACCCCGGCGCAGTTTATATGGAGGTCAGGAGGCAGGTCAAGAGCATTCAAAAAGTCAAATATCAAGAGATTCTGGGAATTACAGTATCTTGTACAAAAAGCTTTGACAAGTCATCCAGTCGAAATGTTAGCTCCCTTCTCTCCACAGATGGTGTCTGACCTGCTGATTTTCCAGTATTTTGTTTTTGTTTCAGATTCCAGCATCTGCAGTAATTTGCTTTTATATTGTACAAACTGTTTTTAAAATCTGCCTTGCACCCAAAGCAGAATAAATGACTGAACAAACATGATGTGCGTGTATAAAAGCAAATTACTGCGGATGCTGGAATCTGAAACCAGAGAAAATGCTGGATAGTCTCAGCAGGTCTGGCAGCATCTGTAGGGAGAGAAAAGAGCTAAGGTTTTGAGTCCAGAAGACCCTTTGTCAAAGCTACATGAACATGTAGGCCTTAATGACTACGTTGAGAATATAGGTTCAAGCAAAAAGCTAATAATGTTTCCCTTTTCTTATGAGAAATCAAAGCCGGCTGAGCCTGTCTTCTGTCACTGCTGTGACATAAAGTTAAGTATGGACCCACACAATAGGGCAGTGTTTTTCAAACTTTATTCCCAGAACCCACTTTTGCCAACTGGTCGACCTTCGGGACCCACACCAGCCAACCTTCACGACCATATTCACTTATCTTTAATGCAAAAGCCTGCTTGATTCTCACGATCTCAATTGAATCAGGTTCAAAGGAGTTGAGAGTAATGTGCATTCAGGTGCAGACAGCCAGTTCCTTTGTATTGTCTGCATCTTTGTGAAAACGGAAAATCAAACCTCGCAAATGTAGGTCACCGTGAAGGGCAATAGCAACAAAATGTTTGTTTTACTCGGCACTGGAGACTCCTGGGAGATGCTACTCCAGAATTCTGGCCGCCTCACAGACTTTTGGTGTGTTCTTAATGTGGTTTTAGATTTATTGTCATGTGATCCGAGGTACAGTGAAAAGTATTGTTCTGCAGACAGTCCAGTCACATCACTCCATTCATGAAAAACATAGGACATATGATAAATACATAGTAAGAAGTCTTACAACACCAGGTTAAAGTCCAACAGGTTTGTTTCAAACACTAGCTTTCAGAGCACTGCTCCTTCCTCAGGTGAATGAAGAGGTATGTTCCAGAAATATATATATAAAATCAAAGATGCAAGATGATAGTTTGAATGCGAGCATTTGCAAGTAATTAAGTCTTTACAGATCCAGAGAGAGGGGTAATCCCAGGTTAAAGAGGTGTGAATTGTCTCAAGCCAGGACAGTTGGTAGGACTTCGAAAGCCCAGGTGGGGGATGAATGTCATGCGACATATATCCAAGGTCCCGATTGAGGCCGTACTCTGTGTGCGGAACTGGGCTAGTTTCTGCTCGGCGATTCTGCGTTGTCGCACGTCCTGAAGGCTGCCTTGGAGAACGGTTACCCGAAGATCAGAGGCTGAATGCCCTTGACTGATGAAGTATTCCTCGACTGGAAGGGAACATTCCTGCCTGCAATTGTTGCGCGATGTCTGTTCATCTCTGGAATCAATCCAGTGAACCTCCTCTGAACTGCCTCCAATGCTACTACATATTTCCTCAAATAAGGGGACCAAAACGGTGCACAATACTCCAGGTGGGTCTTACCAATGCCTTGCATAGTTGCAACAACACTTCCTTACCTTTGTACTCAATTCCTTTTGCTATAAATGTCAACATTCCATTTGCTTTATTATCTGCTGCACCTGCATACTCGTTTTCTGTGACTCATGGACGAGGACACCCAGATCCCTCTGCATTGGAGCACCCAAAGTCACTCCCCATTTAGATAAGTTGTCTTTCCATTTTTTCGACCAAAATGCATGACCTTACACTTATCCACGTTAAACTGCTACATCTGCCACATTGTGGCCCACTCTCCTAACCTATCTATATTCACTTGTAAGGTTATTATTTCCTTATTGCAACTTACTGACCCACCTATTTTTAAGTCATCTGCAAATTTGGCTATTAATCCTTCTATCCCCGTGTCCAAGTTGCTAATATAGATTGTAACTAGCTGGGGCCCAAGGACCGAACCCTGTGGCACCCCACTAGTTACATCTTGCCATCCAGAAAATTACTCATTTATCCCGACTCTCTGTCTCCTGTCTGTCAGCCAGTCTTCTATCCAAGATAATAAATGATCCCTTATCCCATGTGATCTCACCTTGTGAATTAACCTTCTGTGTGGCACCTTACTAAATGCCTTCTGGAAGTCCAGATATATTACATCTACAGGATTAGTCAAACATGATTTGTCCTTCATAAAACCATGCTGACTCTGATGGATAGTGCTTTGGCTTTCCTAATGTCCTGATATTACGCCCTTAATAACAAATTCTTTTTTAAAATAAATTTTGAATACCCAATTTTTTTTCCCAATGAATTTAGTGTGGGCAATCCATCTAACCTACACATCTTTGGGTTGTGGGGTGAAATCAACGCAGACACGAGGAGAACGTCCAGACTCCACACAGGCAGTGACCCAGGGCCAAGATAGAACTCGAGTCCTCAGCACCGTAAGCAGCAGTGCTAACCACTGGGCCTACGTTAGCATTTTTGCAAACCACTGGAACCTTTCCCACGTCAATGGAATTTTGGAATATCATAACCAATGGATCCATTATTTCTGCTGCCACTTCCTTTAACACCCTAGGATATAGGCCATCAGGCCCTGGGGACTTGTCTTCCCTCAATCCCGAGAGTTTGCTGAGTACCGTTTCCCTATTGATGCTGATTGTTCCAAGTTCCACCCTTTCTATTACCTCTGAATTGCCCATTCCTACAGGAGTGGTACTAGTGTCCTCCACCGTGAAAACTGAGGCAAAGTATTGATTTAGCATCTCTGCCATTTCTGTGTTCCCCACTATTAACTCAGCAGTTTCATCTTCCAAGGTTCCAACATTCAATTTTGCAACTCTCTTCCCTGTTTTTGTATCTGTAGAAGCGTTTGCTTTCCTTTTTGATATTCTGTGCTAGTTTTATTTTTTCGTAATTTACCTCAGCTTTTTAAATTACTTTTTTAGTGTCCCTTTGTTTATGTTTGAAAGTTTCCCAATCTTCCAGTCTGCCACTGGCCTTAGCAATATGATATAACTTAGTTTTTGCCTTTATAATATCCTTGACCTCCTTGTTTAGCCATGGATGTTTTTTTACCCCTCTTCGCATCTTTCTTCCTCACTGGGATATATGTTAGTTGTGAGGAATTGAGCAGCTCCTTGAACAACTGCCACTGAACACCAGTGTCCTACCTTTTAGCCATCCTGCCCAGACTATATGGGCCAAATCTGACCTCAAGCTTATGCAATTTCCTTTGTTTAATTCCAGAACACTAGTGTGGGGCTCCACTTTCTCATCCCCAAACTGAATTCTTAAATTCTACCATACTATGGTCGCTACTCCCTAGTGGATTCTTAACTGAGGTCATTAATTAATCCCTCCTCATTACAAAATACCAAATCGAGAGTAGCTTTCTCCCTGGTTGGTTCCCAACACACTGTTCCAGGAAACAATCTCTTAATGCATTCAATGAACTCTGCCTCCAGAATCTGTTGGTGCGTGTTCTCAAACTTCTGTATCTTCTGCCCGATGGAAGAGGTTGAAAGAGAGAGTAACCCGGGTGGGAGGTGTCTTTGATTATGCTGCCCGTTTCCCAAGGCAGCGAGAGGTGTAGACAGAGGATGGGGAGGAGGGTTCGCATGATGGACTGGGTTGTGTTCATGTCTCTGTAGTTTCTTATGGTCTTGGGCTGAGCAGTTGCCAAACCAGGCTGTGATGCAACCAGATAGGATTCTTTCCATGGTGCATCTGTAAAAATTGGTAAGAGTCCTGTGGACATGCCAAATTTCCTGAGCAAGTATAGGCACTGTTGTGCTTTCTTGGTGATAGGATGGACCAGGACAGGTTGTTGATGTTTCCACCTAGGAATTTGAAGCTGTCAACCAGCTCCACCACGACACCATTGATGCTGAAAGGGGCCTGTCCGACACTTCACTTCCTGAAGTCAATGACCAGCTCCTTAGTTTTGCTGACATTGAGAGATGTTGGCATTGCACCATGCCACTAAGTTCTGTATCTTCCCCCCAACCCCTGTACTCTGACTCAACGTTGTTTGAGAACCGACCCATTATATCATATCATCAGCAAACCTGAAGTGGAGTTGGAGCTGAATTTTGCCAGAAGATCCCACTGCTGACCACTGGCAGGCCGCCCTGTGCTGCTGGGAACACACGATGGAGGAGGAAAAGTCCCACCCCATGTTCATCTGTTTATGCTAAAATGTAGATGAATTGATTCCATATGGAATTTATAGTACAGAAACAGGCCATTCAGCTCAACTGATTCTTTCTAGTATTTCCCACAAGCCTCGTCCTTTAATTCTGTCAGCATTTACCTTCTATTCCATTCTCCCTCATATGTTTATCAATCTTTCCTGTAAATGCATTATGATGTTCATGTATATGGGCGCACTACATACTCTCAACTTGCTGGAAGCATGTGAAAAATAATTTCCAGGCCACAAGCACCATCTTTGTTATCCAAGTTGCCCACAAGGATGTTAGTATCTTATTAATTATTCAAGAGGCTGGGATTGATCAAATTTCTGAAAAGTCACTCTTAAGAAGAAAAACATTTTAAATATAAATTTAGAGTACCCAATTCTTCTTTTTCCCACTAAGGGGCAATTTAGCGTGGCCATTCATTTCCTTTTTCAAAGAGTTAGTCACAATCAGTTGTTAAAGGGGTTTTAGTTTAATGTTGGGGATTAAAATTGGGTGTCTTCTTGATTGATGATCATGTTCATTTTACATTCTAACTTGAAGCATCAGTTTTATTTTATTCTATCGATAATGAAAAGTTATCAGTAAAAATATATACAAAATAAAATCCTTCAGCGGCAATATCAATATGTGGAAATGAAAAAGCTTTTCCACAAGTAATTGTCTGCGGCGGCAGTGCCTCGATTCGAGGATGACATCTGCTCAGGGTCATGAGTTTCCATCATGGGTCTTCATGTGACTGAACAGGCAGGTTCCAAACACACAGATCTTTGGGCAGATGGGGTAGGACATCCTACAAGGTAGTGCAATGCAGAGTGCAGGATTTGTTTCCTTTCCTTCTCTGCCCCATCATTAATTCATTGTGAGTGAAAGCGTGATGCAGCTGAATGGGCAAGTTGTCACCATTTTGAACGATTGGTAGAAACCTCCTCCCAGTCATTAACATCAATGATGCCAAGCTTCAAGGAGAGCTTCAGAATATGTTTCCCTTTTATTCTTTGTCCTCTCCTGGAATGTTAGTCATTTGAGAGTTGAGAAAACAGGACCTGGCAGAGGAGGTGTTTTTCAGCTATCCGGACAAATTGATTTTGCTGGGGTTTTGCTTGAACGCTCATAGAGCTGGCTTCAAGGACACTAGCAGAGATATTGCAGATGGACCAGGTCTACTGCAGTACAGGGGTGTAACAACAATTGCTCTATACAATAGGACTTTATTTGACTTAAGATCTTTATATGTTAAAGGCTGAGCTGAAACATAAGATCCGGTGTTGGATTGCCTCATCAATGGTGGCTTTTTGAGAGAGATGGGAAGTGCTGAACGTACCCCAGCGTCTCTCCTTCAACATATATGGGAGGTTGAATATTTGGCTGACCATTCTGATCAGTTTAGTTTTGGCATGAAGGTGACTGAGGTTAAAGAGTTTTCCATCTAGACCAAGGTCTTTCAAAGTATGGGTTTCAACCTGCGGGTGAGTGTTAGAAAGGCCATTGAGTTAAGGGTCACATGTAATTGGATGGAGGTGGAGGGTAGAATTTTTTTTAATTATAAATTTAAAAGTACCCGATTCATTTTTTAATCCAATTAAGGGGCAGTTTAGCATGGCCAATCAACCTACCGCGCACATTTTTGGGTTGTGGGAGTGAGACCCACGCAGACACAGGGAGAATGTGTGAACTCCACAGTGACCCAAAGCTGGGATCGAACCTGAGTCCTCGGTGCAGTGAGGCAGCAGTGCAAGCTTGTACATATAATCATTCTATAGTTTTAATGATGTCTCTGTTTTGCAGAAAGTTATTGCTGCACATGTAGAACGGGCTTCCAAAACGGAGGAAATTTTGAGGATAATAGTGGCAGCAAAATAAATAAATAGCTATCAATTAACTCCAGAATTCTCTTGGGTAAATATTGGAGCGGGAGGGTGTTGATTTAAGCTCAGTTGGCTGGACAGCTGCTTCATGATCCAGAGTGAGGCCAACAGCACAGGTTAAATTCACGTACCAGCGGAAGTTATTCATGAAGGCAAAGCCTTCTCAACCTTGCTCCTCGCGTGAGGTGTGGTGATGCTCAGGTTAAATCACCACTAGCCAACTCCCTCTCAAAAAGGAGAAAGCAGCTGTTGGTCATCTTAAATGGATATGGATACTTTATTTTAAACAGTGGAGTAAATGTCCATATATGCCCATTGAAAATTTAAGTTGAGAATTTGATAGCAGCTCCCAAATGTCGGTTCATATCAAGTGTTGCAGTAATTCCATAAAAAAATGATGAGAGGTAGAAAGACTATTTACCAACTCTCACAACACGTTATATTTTCATGGAAGGAGCAAATCAATGATTACCTTTGGCATTCAATAGGCGTCTACCTACAATTCAGCAATTACAACAATAGACATGGAAAGCATTTGAACTGCATTTACTCAGGAAAACTGAACAGCTTCTTGATTTGTTGTCTGGAAATTCGAGAGACTGAGCAGGACACAAATAAAATATTAAAAGATTAAATCGTAAATTTTATGTATGGAAACAGCAAAGTTTCCATGTTAAATGTCATTACTTGGGAAAACTGAAAGAAAATTCTGGCATCTACACAAAAAAATGTCAAAAGTGGAACAAAAAAAAACGCTTATCCAATTAAGGGGCAATTTAACATGGCCAATCCACCTATCCTGCACATGTGCTCTACTGTTCTATGTTCTGTTCTACCTGTGGGTTTTGGGGGGTGAGACCCACACAGACGCAGGGAGAATGTGCAAACTCCACCCGGACAGTGACCCGGGGCCAGGATCGAAACCGGGTCCTCGGCGCCTTGAGGCAGTAGTGCTAACCACTGCGCCAGTGCTGCCCTTAAAGAAACTTTCAAACTGGTGAAATCAAGCCTTTTAAAAACAAAGCTAGAAGACTCGGGTGTGAGTTGCTGGAGGAGTGTATGGTGCAGAACCAACATCTAGCTGATTTGCTTCAAACGCCTGATGAAAATGAAATGAAATGAAAAGAAAATCGCTTGTCACAAGTAGGCTTCAAATAAAGTTACTGTGAAAAGCCCCTAGTCGCCACATTCCGGTGCCTGTTCGGGGAGGCGGTTACGGGAATTGAACCGCGCTGCTGGCCTGCCTGGGTCTGCTTTCAAAGCCAGCGATTTAGCCCTGTGCTAAACAGCCCCAAGCCTTTTGGCCGGTTATTGACTTTCCACAAATTATGCTGGATCAAACTGCAATTCCATGCACAATCTGGGTAAATGAACATGGCATAGGTCCTGAAGGCCAGTCAGTTGGCACAAATGTTTTTAAAATACACTGATCTAAATGGTATTTAATACTGACGCCAGTTGATCTTTGATGAAATAGCATGGGGGCTATTACACAGCCTTGCTTGACCTGGTCCAGATTTTTAAAGGTGCCTGTTTCAGATCTCCCACTCAAGACAGTAGAAGCCACATCATCATGAAGAAATTCCAGGATTGAGATTAAGTTTTTTGGGCATCCAGATCTTTGGTGCACAATGCAGGGACTCACGATTTACTTATCAGGTTGATCAATGCAATGAGAGTCCCTGGTGATGGTCTCGACATTTTTGTTAGGTTTTTTCTTGAATCAAAGAGCATGTTAGAGATTCCTCTGGAACAACTAAACCCACACTGCCTCTCTGGGAGGATTTCCTCAGTCACAGGAAGTAGGCAAATGCATGTCAGGATTTTCCCTGCTACAGACAAGAGGGAAAAACTGCAATAGTTTCCTCAGCATGATTTCTCTCCCTTCTTCATGTGGTAAAATGACCAACAACCTGAATCTTAGACCCAGTAGAGAATTGGACACTTTAAATTAAAGCCACAGTCAGAGCCACAGACAGTTAGCACTGCTGCCTCACGGCACCGAGGACAGGGGTTTGATCCCGACCCCGGGTCACTGTGGAGTTTGCACATCTCCCAGTGTCTGCGTGGGTCTCACTCCCACAATCCAAGATGTGCAAGGTAAGTGGATTGGCCACACTAAATTGCCACTTAATTGGAAAGATTTTTTAAAAACACCAAAACTCAGAACACTAGACAGAGACAGATAGCCAGGCAAGTCTGGGCTTGTTCTGCAACAAGACATTGGAAGAGAATCAGATCAGCCCCATTCAAATGTATCAACTGTTGTGGATTGCTCAGATAAAGTCAGACTTTCTGGCACCTAATTACCTTATATAGGATAAGGTTACGTGCAGACCATGCACCTGAGGATGGACATCTGGGAGGAGTTCCTGGTGTCCTACAGAGTTGTAATCGGCAACTTCTTTGGACGTTGCAATCCCCGCTTAGTGACCTCATTGGCTGAGGGCCAGAAAAGCTTCTGGAGGGCACGAAGAGAGGGATAAAATGGAGGCATCCAGTGCCCTTCCCAGCGAAAACACAAAACAGAGGCAATGGAGAAGACTCAACGGCAGACCAGAGGACAGTAGGAAGCAGTGTGCGAGAGCCACCTTCGCAGCCAAAGGCCCTGAGACGACCAAGACTCAAGAGGATTGGATTTGTTTATTGTGAAATGTACCGAGGTACAGTGAAAAGTATTTTTCTGCGAGCAGCTCAAACAGATCATTTAGTTCATGAAAAGAAAAAACATAATAGGGCAACACAAGGTACACAATGTAAATACATAGACACCAGCATCGGATGAAGCAATCAGGGGTGTAGCAATAATCAGGTCAGTCCATAAGAGGGTCATTTAGGAATCTGGTAACAGCAGGGAAGAAGCGGTTTTTGAATCTGTTTGTGCGTGTTCTCATACTTTTGTATCTCCTGCTCGATGGAAGAAGTTGGAAGAGTGAGTAAGCCGGGTGGGAGGGGTCTTTGATTGTCCTGCCCACTTTCCCCAGGCTGCTGGGGCTGAAGGGATATCATGGGGAAGGTAGGTTTAGGGTATTGAACTTGTGATGAGCCATGATCATAATGAATGGTGGAGTAGGCTCAAAAAAGGGCCAAATGGCCTCCGCCTGTTTCTATTTTCTCCTGTTTCTATTTTCTATATAATAAAATCTGTTAATGTTAAATACTGTGAAATAATTATTTGTGGACTTCTCCATATTTCTTCTCTTCCTGTTGGACGAGTCAATTATTCTGGGACTTGTACAACCGTAGTGACATGGAAAGTTTTACCATATTTCTCCTGGCAAGCTAGTCATATATACATAAAAATCCAAAACAAAAAAATGTTTGAAATACTCAGTAGGCAAGCATGAATCTGTTCAGAGAGAGAGAAAAGGCCTTTTCTCTCTCCATAGATGCCGAGTATTTCAGATTTCCAACATACACAGTATTTTGCTTTTGTTTTAGTACATAAAATTGGAACTGGTTTCAACATTTTTTTAAAAACCTTTGATTTTAGTAACTTAATGACCAGCACATCCTAATACTGTGATCATACTTAAATTTCCATCAGCACTGTCTGCATTCTATTTTAAAGTAGGGATGGTTTCCATTTATTCATTATCGTTCAAGAATGCCAAGTAATTAATATTTATCTGTTCTGTTCAGTGCCCTCACTGAATCCGAATTGTTTTGTCTGACTATCAGAATGTCAAGCATTATCAAGACTGATTGAAATTTCCAGGAACAGATGATATTCATCCCAGGATTTTAAAGTAAGTGGAACATTTAGTGTCTATGGGAGAGGAGCAGGTATGTGCATTATGGTTTGATTGAAGTATTGGTTTTACGTTGATGTTTGCATATTTCTGTTATCTGTAACTGTTTACAATGCCCAAAAATACCTCAACAAAATGGTTTGTATAAAAGAAAGTGGAACATTGCCGACACCCTAACTATAATCTCATCAAGTTCTCGTGATTCATGAGCCATTTCTTTAAGAAACAAGAGAAACAAATAAAGGGGTCTAACCAATGACATGGTTCAGATGGTTTGAGTGTGGCATAGAATAACACCAACAGTGCTGATTCAATCCTCACAGCTATCAAGATGGCATATGATTAGCAATCCTCGGACAATAAATGTAAGACTTTTTACTATGTTCTCTTCAACACCAGAGAAGTCTTACAACACCAGGTTAAAGTCCAACTGGTTTGTTCCAAATCACTAGCTTTCGCAGCACTACTCCTTCCTCAGGTGGATTCACCCGAGGAAGTAGTGCTCCGAAAGCTAGTGATTTGAAACAAATCTGTTGGACTTTAATCTGGTGTTGTAAGACTTCTTACTATGCTCACCCCAGTCCAACGCCAGCATCTCCACATGAAGAGAACATGGCAAGACTTTGAACGAGTATTTTGCATTGGTCCTCACACGATACGACACAAAAACCATCCCAAGAATAGGAGGAAAGCAGGAAGCAAAAAGGACAGAGGAACTTGAAACAATCGGCTTGAGAGAAAGTGTGCTTGAAAATTAATGGGGCTACACTTGATGGCCTGCATCCAAGAGTCTTGGGCTGCAAAGATAGTGGTCACGTTAGTAGTAATCTTTCAAAGATAGTGGTTACGTTAGTAGTAATCTTTCAAAATTCCGTAGATTTTGGGAAGGTTCCAGCAGATTGGAAAACTGCAAATATAACACTACTGTTCAAGAATGAAGGAAGTCAGAAAGCAGGAAATTGGGCCAGTTTATCCAACACATCATTGGGAAAATGCTGGAATACACTGAAGAATTGGCAGGACACCTGGAGAATCATAATACAATCAGACATAATCCCTTTTGTGGAAGGAAATCATGTTTGACAAATTTATTAGATTTGAGGATGTTACAAGTGGAGTGGATATGGGGGGAAGGAATGTATTGAATTTCCAGAGGGCATTCTATAAGGTGCTATGAAAAAGGTTACTGCAGAAGACAAGAGCTCATGGTGTTGGGGGTGATATTAGTCTGGATGCAGTGGTTAGCATTGCTGCCTACGGCGCTGAGGACCCGGGTTCGAATCCCGGCCCTGGGTCACTGTCTGTGTGGAGTTTGCACATTCTCCCCGTGTTTGCGTGGGTTTCACCCCCACAACCCAAAGGTGTGCAGGATAGGTAGATTGGCCACTCTAAATTGCCCCTTAATTGGAAAAAATTATTGGGTACTCTAAATTTAAAATTTAAAAAATATAAATATTAGTCTGGATGAAGAATTTGATAACAGGAAACAGTCAGAATAAGTGGGTAATTTTCACTTTGGCAAACTGGAATCTCAACTATTTTCAATCTACTTTAATGACTTAGATGACTGTATTGCAACCAAATTTGCAGAAGATTTGGGTAGGTAGGAAAGCAAGTTGTAAGGAAGACATAGTCTGCAAGGGTTATAGATAGATTAAGCAAAAAAACTTTGCAGATGGGGCATAATGGCCTGTAACCCAAGTTCCAGGACATTGTAACTGGGGTGGAACCCCAATGAAGTGTACCCTCCCGGCTCCCCCCGATAAGGGTTGCATGGCAAGAGTCTGGGAAGTTCAAACTTTTGTTGGGCAATTGGCCTGCAACGGGAACCATCAAATAGTACAATATAATAAATTGCAAACCTCAGACTCTTTTATTGGAGTTTAAAAGAAAAAGGTGTGATCAAGACCTTTGAGGGTAGATGCTGGCAGGATGTTTTCTCACACGAGGGAAATCTAGAACTAGTTTAAAAATAAGGGGTCTGTCATTTAAGATGAGGATGTGGGGAATTTCTTCTCAGGTTGGTCTTTGGAATTCTCTTCCATGGAGAGCAGCGGAGGTCATGAAATATAATCAAGGCCAAGTTAGACAGATTTTCATTGAAAAGGGTAGGAGGTTAGACAGCCTGTCCCCAAAGCCACAATCAGATCGGCCATGATGTTACTGAATGGTGGAGCAGGCTTGATGGGTCAAATGGCCTACTCCTGCTCCTTTTGATCTTGAGAAGGGGAACAAGGGTATTATAGACCAATTAGCCTATGTTGTCAGGGAATTATTAGTGTATCAATTAGGAAAGGAAGAAGAAGAAGAAAAAAAGGAAGAAAATCACTTGTCACAAGTAGGCTTCAATGAAGTTACTGTGAAAAGCCCCTAGTCGCCACATTCCGGTGCCTGTTAGGGGAGGCTGGTATGGGAATTGAACCATGCTACTGGCCTGCCTTGGTCTGCTTTAAAAGCCAGTGACTGAACCTTTAAACTTTTCACCCAGAGAACATCAGCATGAACTTGCAAAGTGTAGGTCATGCTAATGGATCTGATTGAATTTTTTCACAGAAGTGACTAAAGCAATGGACAGTCTATGGATGGAACCTAAATAGATTTTCAGGAAGCATTTGATAAAGTCCCTCACAAGAGGTTGAAGCTAATGGAATTGAAAGCAAATTATTAACCTGGTTTGGAAACTGGTAGGAGATAGAGTACGGATAATGGGCAGATACTTTAATTGATAGGATGTGGCAAGTATTGTCCTGTATGGATCTGTGTTGAGGCCTCAATTTATCACCAAATTTTGATGGTGAAAAAAAAAAGCCAAATGCCCTAGTTTGGTGATGACACAAAAACAGACTTTAATGTAATGGGAGTGTCAGATCATAAAGATAAATTAATAATTTAAGTGAAAGGACAAAACTGTGGTAAATAGATTTTAATGTAGGAAAATGTCAGGTTATTCACTTTGAACGCAGAAGAGATAGAAAGGAGTACTTTCTAAATGGTGAAAAATTAGCTAAAATGGATGTCCAAAAAGACCTGGGTGACCAAATGTATAGATCGTGAACAGGTGCAGAAAAGATCAAGTTAGAGGAATGCTGGTCTATATCCCAAGAGGATTGAAAAACAAGGAGCTATGCTTCAGTTATACAAATCCCTGGTTAGGTCACACCTGGAGTGCTGTTAATACATGGCGCATTCAGAATGATATACTGGATTTGGAGAGTGTGTGTTTGGACTCCAAAGATTAAATTATGAAATTACACAAAATCTGGCTGGAATTGAGAAGATTATGGGGTGATTCGATCAAAGTTTGTACAATACTAAATGATACAGATAGGATTGAGATAGAAACTATTCCCACTGGTCGGGGAATCTAGGAAAGGGACTGAAGCGGTGGGGGAAGATATCATCTAAAAATTAGAACCATAGGTCAAATACCTGAAACATCAATTGTTGCTCTCTGCACAGAAACTGACAGACTTGCTGAATATTTCCAACATTTCATTTTAGTAGGAAATTTAAACTACCTCTTTTCCATCAAATGGTGCCTCAAGATAGTTTATTCCCACAGCACATAGACATGGTCTCAGCTCAACATCACATCCAAAGGATGGTATTTCTGACAGTACAGCATCACTATCACATTGAAGAGTATCTGCTTTGCTTGACCTCTTCTGGATGTCTGACCCGGCATACTGCTGAAGAGCAACAGGAATTTTATACTTGGCCTATGATATGCCTAGACTCAGAAATTCATGTAGTATCATTGGTTATATAGAGAGGGAAAATATTCTATTAATTAGAACAAATGTCCATCACCCTGATGGACACCCTGGTAAAATACCAGTTTCTAGTTACTACCCCATGTAGTTTCCCTCTCCCTTCCTATTTTCAGGTCCTCGAAGCATCCACCTCTAACAAGGACTAAACAGACATTTTAAAAAGACTAAAGTAACACATGACAACAACTTGTTTCAACTGCGAATTGTAATGTGGAGTCAAATTCATATTTATCTTTTATTGTTGCTGTATTCAAAAATTATTAGAGTTGGACCTTGAAAGATTAAAGTTTTTATTCTTTTTGGATATCAGCTGCATTGTACAAGTTAATTTTCCTTTTTATTGACTAACAGTTCAAAACAAAACTGCTTCAAAAGATAGCAGTCATGTTGAAATTGAACATTTGATCAAACCTAATATAACCATAAGGAAATAACTCCTGTTGTTCACAACTTGTTTTAATTATCCCACCATCTTGAGCCTAATGATATTATTTATTCAACAATTCAAACAAACGACAGGTAGTGAATGATTTACCTGGCTTCTGATTTTTTAATCCCAAAAATGGCAGTTTAATATCATGTAATTTTTCAATTATCATTCAATTTTTCACACACCAGCCTTTTTGCATTTCTATCATTGCTAGATACAAATAAGTTCAAAATGTTTTTTTAGCTGTGAAAGGTACAAATTATACTTCTGCATACAGTATGCAGATATTCGATACACAATACTACACACCAGTTACATCATGAGAATTTGCTTGCTTGAGGTGGAGGTCCCAGAAATCCCCCAGCCTGTTTGGTAGCTGCACGTGAAGGAGCCAGACCCAGGAGTTTCTGAATATTCTGGAAGAACAAGTAAGAAAATTTAATAGAATATTGATTGAAATAAAGTTCAGTAATATGATCACACAAAATTGAATAATGTAAATCAGTAACAGACCACAGAGAAACTAAACTTAATATAAATGTACCAAAAACTTTGGAGTGAGCTTTCAGTGCTGTTGGCTTCATAATATTCTTAGATGAAGATTTTTCTTGCATTAGCCGCAGCCCAAAAGTACAGAATACAAAAAAGGCTCCTGCAAATTAACTAGTATTAGGTCAAAAAATGGAATTACGGTTAAATGTTTGTTCAGTTCAAAATGGACTGAAAACAAGGGTCATCTTTTTCCTAATGCAAGCATCAAGCCAGACGGTACTGAATTACTGAATATTAAAATGTGGAAAATTTTGTTATCCGTTTTGCAAAATGCGAAATAAAGATTTCTGCACCAAGAAAGAACAATCACAAACACACAAGAGCCTGCATGTGCACAGGCAGATAAACCCACCCATCCTAAACACAGGAAATGTGAACTAACTTTTAAGGCAGGATTTAAACTTTTTCCTTCCCTTCCAAGGTAGTGAGTAAACAGCAATACTGTGACCCCCAGATAAACTCAGCAAATAAAGTCAGACTCGCAATCGAGCAATCACAAACCAATTCTACTCAATAGAAAATGAACATTAAACAAAAATCTATTGTACTCTAGGCTGTCAATTAGAAAATACACTACAGTATGGAATCCATGCGAGTGAAACTGTTCCAGATTGAGAATATATAGGTAAACCAGGCAGATACATTTGTGAAGTAAAATAACTTCTACGGCATTTGCAGTTATTTAAAGCAGGCAATATTTTCTGTGATGAAATAGTTTACATAGGAATGTGCTGAGCACTAGCATGAGTGTTCATTTGAACTGAATGGCATTGGCCTTAATCCATATTATCTACTAAGCTAAATTGTTAGTAATGGTTCACAAATTTGAAGTCAGTCAGTTAAAGAAAGATTAGCCTTAGCCCTATGTAAATTTATAAAATTAGGGCAGCAGGGTGGTGCCAAGGACCAGGGTTTGATCCCGGTCCCGGGTCATTGCATTGTGGAGTTTGCACATTCTTCCCATGTCTGCGTGGGTCTCACCCCCACAACCCAAAGATGTGCAGGGCTGGTGGATTGGCCATGCTAAATTGCCCCTTAATTTAATTTTTTTTTAAACTTATAAAGTTAGAGATTAATAGTGCATTCATTTTATTTAGTCTGGTGCTGTGTATATGTATATGTGCGTTAAACATCTACATTTCTTTCCATTCTCTGTGTGAATGTTATGTTTAACATCTACATTACTTTCCATTCCTTCTCATGCCTGCACACAGCAATGTATTAATTGCTTACCTGTCGAATGGACATTGTACATAAAATGTACAAGAAAATAAAAGAACAGTCAGTGTAATCTTCACCAAGAAGGTTGCGGTGAGACAATCCCTGGATGTACGACAAAGGCACAAATGGGAGCTTAGCTACCACTCTTCCATCAAATCTGTTAAGAGAAAACACCTCAAATTACATAAACGTATCACGATAGGGTGAGTTAAAGCACCAGGAGTGATCAGGAAATCACAAAATTCTCTTGTTTGGTGCAATTGTCAGGACCCATTTTTGAAAAGCAAAACCATAGAAGGGAAGTGAATTTTAAGGGAGCTCAGATAACCTCTTAAAACCATGAGACCAAAGCATGTGGTTTGTGGACTCAAGAGGTTAACATAGATTCCCCATCATTCCTTTTTAATGGTTTATTATGGACTTAATAAAATGAAAACAAGTTGCATTAAAAACAATGTGGCCAGAAAATAAAAATAACATGTGTTTACAAAGATACAAGGGAATTATTTTGCTGCTCCAGTCCAGTCTGTGGTACGGAGTAAAAGATTCTGTCTAATGTATCCTATACTCGGGCTACTGAAAGAAATTGAGAATGGAGGACCTTGAACAAAGCGAAACAAATTGCCAAATGTTCTTTTATGTTTTAAACATAAAAAGTAAAATGTTTGAACGTTGCACTATTTGAATAATGATGACATCTCGAGCACTGGAATGTTGTTTATAGCTGTTGGTGGGAAGGGGGGCAGGGAAAAAAAGAGACGGAATATATTTTTTTTAAACATTAAATTGGCAACAGGCAATGAAATCAATTGTGCAGAGTGGCAGTCTTAACCATTAAATCTTTAGTCATTCGTCCTGAAGTATTTTCCATTCTGAAAATCAACAGTTTAAAATTGCAGTTTTATAAGAACATAAGAACTAGGAGCAGGAGTAGGCCATCTGGCCCCTCGAGCCTGCTCCGCCATTCAATTAGATCATGGCTGATCTTTTGTGGACTCAGCTCCACTTTCCGGCCCGAACACCATAACCCTTAATCCCTTTATTCTTCAAAAAACTATCTATCTTTACCTTAAAAACATGTAATGAAGGAGCCTCAACTGCTTCACTGGGCAAGGAATTCCATAGATTCACAACCCTTTGGGTGAAGAAGTTCCTCCTAAACTCAGTCCTAAATCTACTTCCCCTTATTTTGAGGCTATGTCCCCTAGTTCTGCTTTCACCTGCCAGTGGAAACAACCTGCCCGCATCTATCCTATCTATTCCCTTCATAATTTTAAATGTTTCTATAAGATCCCCCCTCATCCTGCTAAATTCCAACGAGTACAGTCCCAGTCTACTCAACCTCTCCTCATAATCCAACCCCTTCAGCTCTGGGATTAACCTAGTGAATCTCCTCTGCGCACCCTCCAGTGCCAGTACGTCCTTTCTCAAGTAAGGAGACCAAAACTGAACACAATACTCCAGGTGTGGCCGCACTAACACCTTATACAATTGCAACATAACCTCCCTAGTCTTAAACTCCATCCCTCTAGCAATGAAGGACAAAATTCCATTTGCCTTCTTAATCACCTGTTGCACTTGTAAACCAACCTTCTGTGACTCATGCACTAGCACACCCAAGTCTCTCTGAACAGCAGCATGCTTTAATATTTTATCGTTTAAATAATAATCCCGTTTGCTGTTATTCCTACCAAAATGGATAACCTCACATTTGTCAACATTGTATTCCATCTGCCAGACCCTAGCCCATTCACTTAACCTATCCAAATCCCTCTGCAGACTTCCAGTATCCTCTGCACTTTTCGCTTTACCACTCATCTTAGTGTCATCTGCAAACTTGGACACATTGCCCTTGGTCCCCAACTCCAAATCATCTATGTAAATTGTGAACAATTGTGGGCCCAACACGGATCCCTGAGAGACACCACTAGCTACTGATTGCCAACCAGAGAAACACCCATTTATCCCAACTCTTTGCTTTCTATTAATTAACCAATCCTCTATCCATGCTACTACTTTACCCTTAATGCCATGCATCTTTATCTTATGCAGCAACCTTTTGTGTGGCACCTTGTCAAAGGCTTTCTGGAAATCCAGATATACCACATCCATCGGCTCCCCGTTATCTACTGCACTGGTAATGTCCTCAAAAAATTCCACTAAATTAGTTAGGCATGACCTGCCCTTTACGAACCCATGCTGCGTCTGCCCAATGGGACAATTTCTATCCAGATGCCTCGCAATTTCTTCCTTGATGATAGATTCCAGCATCTTCCCTACTACCGAAGTTAAGCTCACTGGCCTATAATTTCCTGCTTTCTGCCTACCTCCTTTTTTTTTTATAAATGTTTTTTATTGAGTTTTCATATTTTATATATGACAAATTACAAATTATTAGAGAGAAAAAAAAAGAAAACACAAAAATTTAACATTAATATTTACAGGTAAGCATCTTCATAACAACAATTGTGGCCGCCCCCTTTAGCCCGCATACATATTTTACATTCCCCAATATGGCCGAGGCACATGTTTATAGGCATTTATTTATAGTTTGGTTTTGGGCCTTGGCTTGCCATCAAACCCCCATAACGAGCCCTTAACCCCCCCCCCCCCCCCCCGGCTACCTTCCCCCGATTCCCGTCCATTTTCCCCTGGTTCTTGGCCACCCGACTATTCTTCCTCTTGTACGTTGGCCACAAACAGGTCCCGGAACAGTTGCATGAATGGCTCCCACGTTCTGTGGAAGCCGTCGTCCGACCCTCGGATGGCGAATTAGATTTTCTCCATTTGGAGATATTCCGAGAGGTCGGACAGCCAGTCTGCAGCTCTGGGCGGTGCTGCTGACCGCCAGCCAAACAGGATTCTACGGCGGGCGATCAGGGAGGCAAAGGCAAGGGCGTCCGCCCTCCTCCCCAGGAATAGATCTGGCTGGTCTGAAACCCCGAAGACCGCCACTATCGGGCATGGCTCCACCCTCACCCCCACCACTTTGGACATAGCCTCGAAGAAGGCTGTCCAGTACTCCACAAGTCTGGGGCAAGACCAGAACATGTGGGCGTGGTTGGCCGGGCCTCTTTGGCACCGCTCACATCTGTCCTCCACCTCCGGGAAGAACCTACTCATACGGTTTCTCGTTAAGTGGGCTCTATGTACCAGTTTTAGTTGCGTCAGGCTGAGCCTTGCGCACGTGGAGGTGGAGTTGACCCTATGCAGTGCTTCGCTCCAGAGTCCCCACCCTATCTCCATCCCCAGGTCGTCCTCCCATTTCCTTCTTGTTGCGTCCAGTACGGTGTCGTCCCTATCTACCAGTCGGTCATACATGTCACTACAGTTCCCTTTCTCTAGGATACTTGCGTCCAGTAGGTCTTCCAGTAGTGTCTGTCGTGGCGGTTGTGGGTACGTCCTTGTCTCCTTTCGTAGGAAGTTTTTGAGCTGCAGATACCATAGCTCGTTCCCCCAGCTAGCTGAAATTTCTCTGTCAGTTCGTCCAGTGTTGCGATCCTGTCGTCCGTGTATAGGTCCCTGACTGTCAGTGTCCCCCCGTCCTGCCTCCACCTTTTGAAGGTGGCGTCAGTCAGTGCTGGTTTGAACCTATGGTTGTTGCAGATGGGAGCCTTGTCCGACATTTTGTACAGGCCAAATTGCTGCCGCAGTTGGTTCCAGGATTGGAGGGTGGCTGTCACCACTGGGCTGCTGGAGTGTTTTTTGGGTGGGGATGGGAGTGCTGCCGTGGCGAGGGCCCGGAGGGAGGTTCCCATGCAGGAGGCCTCCTCCGCACGCACCCACTCGGCTTCTGGCTCCTGGATCCATCCCCTTACTCGCTCGGCTGTTGCCGCCCTGTGGTAGAATTGTAGATTCGGGAGGGCTAGCCCCCCCCAGGATTTTGTTTTTTGTAGGACCTTCTTTGGGATACTAGCATTTTTACCCCCCCCCCCCATACGAACGCCATGATAAGTTTGTCCAGCGCTTTGAAAAAGGCCTTGGGGATGTAGATCGGAATGGATCTAAACAGGAAGAGGAACCTGGGCAGTACGTTCATTTTGATCGTCTGGACTCTCCCCGCGAGGGAGAGCGGGAGTGTGTTCCATCTTTGCAGGTCCTTTTTAACTTCCTCCGTCAGGCTGGTGAGGTTCCATTTGTCGATCCCTTTCCAGTCATGGGCTATTTGGATCCCCAGGTAGCGGAATTTATGTCGGGCTTGTTTGAACGGCAGCCCCTTTAGTGCTGCCCCCCCCCCCCCCCCCCTCCCCTTGCGGGTGTACTGGGAAGATCTCACTTTTGCTCATGTTTCAGGAGCGCGATGATTCCGTCCATGCTGCTTTGTGGGTCTGAGATATAGAGGAGCAGATCATCCGCATAGAGTGAGACTCTGTGCTCTCTACCTCCCCTTCGGATCCCCCTCCAATTTTTTGCTGCCCTGAGCGCGATTGCCAGCGGTTCGATTGCTAGGGCGAACAGCAGCGGGGACAGTGGGCATCCTTGTCTGATGCCCCTGTGCAGCTGGAAGTATTGGGAGTTGGTATTGTTGGTCCGTACACTCACCATGGGAGCGTTGTATAGGAGCTTTACCCAAGCGGTGACCCCTGTTCCAAGCCCGAACCGCTCCAGTACCTCTATGAGGTATTTCCATTCGACTCTGTCGAAGGTCTTTTCTGCGTCCAGGGAGACGATCACCTCTTGTGTTCTCTCCCCGGAGGGGGTTATTATCACGTTCAGCAGGCGCCTGATGTTCACGGTAAGCTGTCTACCTTTGACGAAGCCCGTCTGGTCCTCTGTGACCACCTCAGGTACACAGTCTTCTAGCCTTTTGGCTAGGATTTTGGCCAGTATTTTGGCGTCTGCGTTCAGCAGAGATATGGGTCTGTATGACCCACATTCCGTTGGGTCTTTGTCTTTCTTAGGTATCAGTGAGATTGAGGCCTGTGCTAACGTGGGTGGCAGTGTGTCCCTAGCTAGCGAGTCTGTGAACATCTCCCGCAGGTGCGGGGCCAGCGCTGTCGTGAATTTTTTGTAGAAGTCCGCCGAGAATCCGTCCGGTCCCGGCGCCTTCCCCGTCTGCATGGAGCTAATGCTCTCCATGATCTCTCCCAGTGCTAGTGGTGCTTCCAGATCCCGTTTTCTGCCCTCTCCCACGACTGGTATGTCCAGTCCATCAAGAAACCGGTTCATCCCAGCCTTCCCCGTTGGGGGCTCGGAGGTGTACAGCTCTTGGTAGAAGGCCTTGAAGGTTTTGTTAATCCTCTCTGGTTCTGTTTCCCACGTGCCTCTGGTACCTCTGATTTGCGCAATTTGCTACCTCCTTTTTTAAACAGTGGCGTCACGTTTGCTAATTTCCAATCCACCGGGACCACCCCAGAGTCTAGTGAATTTCGGTAAATTATCACTAGTGCATCTGCAATTTCCTTAGCCATCTCTTTTAGCACTCTGGGATGCATTCCATCAGGGCCAGGAGACTTGTCTACCTTTAGCCCCATTAGCTTGCACATCACTCCCTCCTTAGTGATAACAATCCTCTCAAGGTCCTCACCTGTCATAGCCTCATTTCTATCAGTCGCTGGAATGTTATTTGTGTCTTCCACTGTGAAGACCGACCCAAAAAACCTGTTCAGTTCCTCAGCCATTTCCTCATTTCCCATTATTAAAACTCCCTTCTCATCCTCTAAAGGACCAATATTTACCTTAGCCACTCTTTTTTGTCTTATATATTTGTAAAAACTTTTACTGTCTGTTTTTATATTCTGAGCAAGTTTACTCTCATACTCTATCTTACTCTTCTTTATAGCTTTTTTAGTAGCTTTCTGTTGCCCCCTAAAGATTTCCCAGTCCTCTAATCTCCCAGCAATCTTTGCCGCTTTATATGCTTTTTCCTTCAATTTGATACTCTCCCTTATTTCCTTAGATATCCATGGTCGATTTTCCCTCTTTCTTCCGTCCTTCCTTTTTGTTGGTATAAACCTTTGCTGAGCACTGTGAAAAATCGCTTGGAAGGTTCTCCACTGTTCCTCAACTGTTCCACCATAAAGTCTTAGCTCCCAGTCTACCTTAGCTAGTTCTTCTCTCATCCCCTTGTAATCTCCTTTGTTTAAACACAAAACACTAGTATTTGATTTTACTTTCTCACCCTCCATCTGTATTTTAAATTCCACCATATTGTGATCGCTCCTTCCGAGAGGATCCCTAACTATGAGATCATGAATCAATCCTGTCTCATTACACAGGACAAGATCTAGGACCGCTTGTTCCCTCGTAGGTTCCATTACATACTGTTCTAGGAAACTATCGTGGATACATTCTATAAACTCCTCCTCAAGGTTGCCTTGACCGACCTGGTTAAACCAATCGACATGTAGATTAAAATCCCCCATGATAACTGCTGTACCATGTCTACATGCATCAGTTATTTCTTTGTTTATTGCCTGCCCCACCATAACGTTACTATTTGGTGGCCGATAGGAGTCTATCAGTGACTTTTTCACCTTACTATTCCTGATTTCCACCCAAATGGATTCAACCTTATCCTCCATAGCACCGATGTCATCCCTTACTATTGCCCGGATGTCATCCTTAAATAACAGAGCAACACCACCTCCCTTACCATCCACTCTGTCCTTCCGAATAGTTTGATACCCTCGGATATTTAACTCCCAGTCGTGACCATCCTTTAACCATGTTTCAGTAATGGCCACTAAATCATAGTCATTTACGATGATTTGTGCCACCAACTCATTTACTTTATTCCGAATACTACGAGCATTCAGGTAAAGTACACTTATGTTGGGTTTTTTTACCTCTGTTTTGAATCTTAACATATCCAGTTTTATTCCTTTTGTTATTACTGGGCCTATTCACTGAGCTCCCCTCAGTCACTGTACCTTGTACTGTCACCCTTTTAGATTTTTGACTATGTCTTCTCTGCCTTGCACTTTTCCCCTTACTTCCTTTTGCTTCTGTCCCTGTTTTACTACCTTCCAACTTCCTGCATCGGTTCCCACCCCCCTGCCACATTAGTTTAAACCCTCCCCAACAGCTCTAGAAAACACCCCCCCAGGACATCGGTTCCAGTCCTGCCCAGGTGCAGACCGTCCGGTTTGTACTGGTCCCACCTCCCCCAGAACCGGTCCCAATGCCCCAGGAATTTGAATCCCTCCCTCTTGCACCATCTCTCGAGCCACGCATTCATCCTATCTATCCTGACATTCCTACTCTGACTAGCTCGTGGCACTGGTAGCAATCCTGAGATTACTAACTTTGAGGTCCTACTTTTTAGTTTAACTCCTAACTCCCTGAATTCCGCTTGTAGGACCTCATCCCGTTTTTTACCTATATCGTTGGTGCCTATGTGCACCACGACAGCTGGCTGTTCACCCTTTCCCCCCCCCCCCCCCCCCCCCAGAATGTCCTGCAGCCGCTCCGAGACATCCTTGACCCTTGCACCAGGGAGTTTTCATCAAAAGCAACTGGCCATTTCGTCCTAGTGTACTGACTGACATTTAGAGTCAATAATTCATAAGGTTATACCTGAACAAAGACTTCTATAGGCATGCAATATAAAAAAGGGTGGGACTGATTAGAGACCAAAAGGGGAATGAAATCCATGCATGAATGCAGTGGGAGGGCATGGCTGAGGTACCAAAACAAAGTACTTTGCATGCACCTTTACCAAGGATGAAGAGATGCTGCCTATAATCACAGTGAAAGATTAATTAGGCGAGACAATTGGGCTAAAAATTGAAGAGGAGGATTAAAAAGGATGGCTGTATTTAAAGTTGACAAGTCACCAAGAACCGATGGGATGCTTCCGAGGATGCGGAGAGAAACAAGATTTATTGAGAATGGTTCCAGGGATGAGGAATTGCAGTTGGATAAATTTGAGAAACTGGGGTTGTTTTCTTTAGAGACTTGATAGAGGTTTAAAAAATTACGAGGGGTCTAGACAGTAGATAGACAAACTTTTCCCACCATGGAAAGGTCAAAAACTAGAGGGCACTGATTTAAGGCGATTTTCAAAAGAACCAATAGCGATAGCAGGAATTTTTGTTTGCTGTATATTGCGAGTGGTTAGGATCTGGAATGCACTGTCCGAGTGTCGTGGAGGAAGATTTAACTGTGGCTTTCAAAAAGGAATTGTATAAATACCTCCAGAGGAAACATTTGCAGTGTTATGGAAAAGACATGTAGGAATGGAACTAGCAATCCTGTTCTTGCAGAAACATCTAGAGAGGGTGACAGATGGTGAACATTACGTTGCTTTACACTGTTGCAAGGCTGACATTAAATGACTTGGATAGAGCTTTGATGCAGCTCCCCTGACTGCTGTTCGTAATGACACTCCTTGCTGTGTAACTAAGTGTGACTAATGCAGGATTTTAGATTATATTAGATTATAAAGGGTTAAAAGCCTGGGTTAGAGTGTGTTTGACCGCAATAGTCAGGTTTTAAAAATAATCTTGTTTTGCTAGACCAGAAAGCTTTCAGAGTCAGAGGTGAAGTTGACCATCGTTAAAGCCTGGGATAACGCATTGTTGTTTGCCATGGGGAAATCCATGTGTTTTCAGCCTGGGGAGATTATGTCATAGCTGGATGGAGCCAGGGCATTCAGCCATTTTTGAGAAAGCTTTTTGGGTTACCCTTTTAGATCACAAGTATTTTGCTCTCATAGTAGAATAATTACGTAGGATAATTTAAAAATATAATTAAAGCAGTGCAGATTTGTCTGACGACAAGGAGGAAGCTGAAACAAACCAGTCGAGACAGCTTCTTGAAGCCATCCAGCCAGAGTCTGCAGGGGTTCTAACAGGAGCCAATTCTATTATGGAAAGCAGGCATGACTCTGTGCCTCAGGCCCAAGCAGCTGGGACTCCCACATGCATGTGAAATAAAAACTTTTCCTTATAGCTCAACGTAGTCTCCAGGACTCACCTGGGTGAGTAAATCTGCAAATGACACTAAAGTCGGTGGAGTTGTGGACAGTCCAGAAGGATGTTACAAGGTACAGAGGGACATATATAAGGTGCAGAGCTGGGCTGACAGGTGGCAAATGGAGTTTAATGCACAAAATTGTGAGGTGATTCATTTTGGAAGGAATAACAGGAAGAGAGAGTACTGGGCTAATGGTAAGATTCTTGGTAGTGTGGATGAGCAGAGAGATCTCGGTGTCTATGTCCATAGATCCCTGAACGTTGCCACCCAGATTGAGAGGGTTGTTAAGAAGGCGTACGGTGTGTTAGCTTTTATTGGTAGAGAAATTGAGTTTCGGAGCCATGAGGTCATGTTGCAGTTGTACAAAATTCTGGTGCAGCCGCATTTGGAGTATTGCGAGCAGTTCTGGTCACCACATTATAGGAAGGATGTGGAAGCATTGGAAAGGGTGCAGAGGAGATTTACCAGGATGTTGCCTGGTATGGAGGGAAGATCTTATGAGGAAAGGCTGAGGGACCTGCGGCTGTTTTCGTTAGAGAGAAGAAGGTTAAGAGATGACTTAATTGAGGCATACAAGATGATCAGAGGATTAGATAGGTTGGACAGTGAGAGCCTTTTTCCTCAGATGGTGATGTCTAGCACAAGGAGACATAGCTTTAAATTGAGGGGAGATAGATATAGGACAGATGTCAGAGGTAGGTTCTTTACTCATTAGTACAGGCGTGGAATGCCCTGCCTACAACAGTAGTGGACTCGCCACCACTAAACGCATTCAAATGGTCATTGGATAGGCATATGGACGATAAAGGGAATAGTGTAAATGGGCCTTAGAGGGGTTTCACAGGTCGGCACAACATCGAGGGCCGAAGGGCCTGTACTGCGCTGTAATGTTCTATTGGGATGTAGGATGGATTGAGAGTTGTATGTTTCAGACCATTCAGCGACCACTGCGAGTAACTGCATGTCATAGTAGCACAGTGGGTAGTACTGTTCCTTCACAGCTCCAGGGTCCCAGGTTCGATTCCCGGTTTGGGTAACGGTCTGTGTGGAGTCTGCACGTTCTCCCCGTGTCTGTGTGGGTTTCCTCCAGGTGCTCCTGTTTCCTCCCACAAGTCCCGAAAGACAAGCTTGTTGGTGAATTGGACATTCTGAATTATTCCTCAGTGTACCCGAACAGGCACCGGAGTGTGGCGACTAGGGGCTTCTCACAGTAATTTCATTGCAGTGATAATGTAAGCTACTTGTGACAATAAAGATTATTATCATGTCAGTGGTTGAACAGGAACAGCCAGTTCTGATGCAGGAACCCTCATGCTAAAATAAATATTACTAATGAAACTAGGATTGGGTCAAGATAAGAGGTGATGTTAAACAAACGTTTTTTCTAACAATAACTCAGTCATGAAGTGCTTTGTAACTTCCTGTAGACTTCGCAAAATTTCAATTTCTTTAATTTATAGGACCCAATTATTTTTTTTCCAATTAAGGGGCAATTTAGAGTGGCCAATTCACCTAACCTACACATTTTTGGGTTGTGGGGGTGAAACCCATGCAGACATGGGGAGAATGTGCAAACTCAATACACTATTGTCTTCTGCTATTTTCCCCTGGCCATTATAAAATTTGAATATGGGATGGGAGGAGGAAGGAGCAGAAACAATGGGAAGGGAAAATGTGGTGAATGTCAATCACTTGCTGCACATGAAACACGTACAAAATTCAGCAATTTTGAAAGCAGCAAGAAGATGAAGTCTGAACACCTTACAATCTGAGAACGGATGTTTGAAAACATGGAAGATTTAGATAAAAGTAAACAGGGGGGCTGCTTCCAATGCTGAAGGGTCAATAGCATGATAGAACACATTTAAACTCTTTGCAAAAGTTTTTTTTTAAATGAGCTGGAGTTTGAAATCCACTGCCCAATAAGATATCTGGATGCAAATTCAACAGTAGAATTCAAAAGAGAATTGGATAAAGACAAAGATTAAAATGGATATGGGGAACGAGCAGGGGTGACATTTAAAAGAGCCAACATAGATTTGATGGGCCAAAGGATGATCTCCCCATTCACTGTTCGATGGGTCTAAAATTCTATGGCGATTGGATATCTAAAGTAAACATCAAATAAATTAGAAAGGAACCCCATCTCAAATTTTCCACTTGGGAGGAGATGGTGGCATAGTGGCAATGTCACTGGACCAGTCAGTCCAAAGGCGCAGGTTAAAGCTCTGGGGACAAGGGTTCAAATTCCACCATGGTAGCTGGTGGAATAGAAATTTGATTAATGAACCTGGAACACAAAGCTAGTCTCAGTAATGGGGACCATGACAACCATCATAGAACCCATCTGGTTCACCATGTCCCTAAGAGAAGGGAATCTGCCATCCTCAGCTGGTCTGGCCTACATGTGACTCCAGACCCACAGCAATGTGATTAACTCTCAACTGTCCTCTGAAATGGCTGAGCAAGCTACTCAATTCATGGGCAATTAGGGATGGCCAACAAATGCCGGGCCTACTAACGACACCCACATCCCATGAAATTATTATTTATTTATTTTTTAAAACATTTTCCAAAGCAAAATGTTTCTCAAATTTACTGGAATCAAATCTCAGGTGGGCATTAAAATATCACAGGCTCTTTCTCCCAGAGTGCCATTTCTCTTACCAGGGCAATGCTGCTGGTGGAGGTAACATAGAACAGTACAGCACAGAACAGGCCCTTCGGCTCGCGATGTTGTGCCGAGCATTGTCCGAAACCAAGATCAAGCTATCCCACTCCCTGTCATTCTGGTGTGCTCCATGTGCCTATCCAATAACCGCTTGAAAGTTCCTAAAGTGTCCGACTCCACTATTACAGCAGGCAGTCCATTCCACACCCTAACCGCTCTCGGAGTAAAGAACCTACCTCGGACTTCCCCCCTATATCTCCCACCCTGAACCTTATAGTTATGCCCCCTTGTAACAGCTAACATCCACCCGAGGAAATAGTCTCTGAACGTCCCCTCCACCTATCCCCCCTCATCATCTTATAAACCTCTATTAAGTCACCTCTCATCCTCCACCACTCCAAAGAGAAAAGCCCTAGCTCCCTCAACCTTTTCTCATAAGACCTATCCTGCACACCAGGCAGCATCCTGGTAAATCTTCTTTGCTCCCTTTCTAATGCTTCCACATCCTTCCTATAGTAAGGTGACCAGAACTGTACACAATACTCCAAATGTGGTCTCACCAGGGTCATGTACAGTTGCAGCATCACCCCGCGGCTCTTAAACGCTAACACTCTATAGGCCTTCTTCATGGCTCTATCCACTTGAGTGGCAACCTTCAGAGATCTGTGGACATGAACCCCAAGATCTCTGTTCCTCCACATTCCTCAGAACCTGCCGTTGACCCTGTAATCCGCATTCAATTTTTTTTCCAGTGTAGCCACCTGGGGTGGCCACGTCCCGATTCCATAATGGACACTCGCAAAGAGTATAGGGAAAATTGGACAGTACTAGGAAAACAAGCAGGTGCAAGGTTTGCCTGTGGATTGGAACTTGCAGAGCCCAGACAGAACTGATACTACAATCCATTAGCATAGTAATGAGCTATCTCCGGGGACAAAAGAGAAACATTTAAACAATCGGTACCAGGGCAGACTCCCCGGCGCCAGTGGAGACTAAAACAAAGGCAGGCCAACGGTTACCTAGGGTCCGCCCAGCGATCGAGGAACGACCCTTTTATTGGAGAGAATCGATACAAATGATTGGGACATGGTCCAATTAATTGGGGGCCAAGTTCAGGGTCCGCCCAGAAGGCCGCGAAACCCTTTGGGCTATAAAACAGAGTTCCCAAGGTCAGAGCACTCTCAAGAACTCTTCTTCTTCACCTTGGTATTTGTCTCTCAGCGACGAGAGGCCTTATAGTTATGCCCCCTTGTAACAGCTAACATCCACCCGAGGAAATAGTCTCTGAATGTCCCCTCTATCTATCCCCCTCATCATCTTATAAACCTCTATTAAGTCACCTCTCATCCTCCTCCGCTCCAAAGAGAAAAGCCCTAGCTCCCTCAACCTTTCCTCAAAAGACCTATCCTGCAAACCAGGCAGCATCCTGGTAAATCTCCTTTGCACCCTTTCCAATGCTTCCACATCCTTCCTCACTTACCAGTCTACTGTCTTACAGTAAACTATTTACCAGTCACCAGCCAATCACTTACCTGCAGGCTGTGACGTCACAGTTCAACTTCTTTCTACTTCTACCTGCCCTCGAGTCTCCCTCTTGATCTTTACTCGGCTGGGATCCTTACAGTGACTGTGTTTTTTTTTTGGTTAGTGGAGGAGGTAGGGAGGGAAACACTGAAGTAGTGTTTGGGCTTGAACTGTCACTTGACAACAGCTCCTCCACAAACCACCTTCTAGATACAGTGACTGCAATGCACTGTGCAAATTTTCCCCACAACAGCCAATCAGCAGCTCCGCTCTGCTGCCCTCTGCTGGATGCTTGCCCATGCTTTCGATTCAATTAATTTCTAGCAAATAAAATTTTATCCATGTGCTACATGAACACAAACTTCGGGCATCATAACAGCACTACTGTAAAAGGGGAAGGAGGAATTTCGTGACTCGTTGAAAAAGACATAACAATAACAGGTTAGCCTATTTTTATCAGTCTATTGTTATTAAACTCGCATTTAAAATTTCTACTATTTTCCACTTCTGGTTTAGTAAGCCAGAAGTACAGAAGCTCAACTTTTGAGCCATTTTGAACCTCTCAACCACACAATTTGCATACATCTCTGTTCACCGAGACCTTGGTGTCATAATGTATAATAAAATAATAATAGTAGCTTATTGTCATAAGTAGTTACTGTGAAGTTACGGTGAAAAGCCCCTCGTCGCCACATTCCGGCGCCTGTTCGGGAAGGCCGGTACAGGAATTAAACCCGTGCAGCTGGCATCGTTCTTCATTACAAGCCAGCTATTTAGCCCACTGTGCTAAAATCAGCCCCATGGAGAGGGGGAAAACGAGAGAAGAGGCACAGAAACTTCCCCGTCACAATAATCCCCTGGAACATCGGGGACTGAAGTACCCAATTTTGTTTTTCCCAATTAAGGAGCAATTTAGCATGGCCAATCCACCTATCCTGCACACATCTTTGAGTTGTGGGCGTGAGCCCCACACCGGCACAGGGAGAATGTGCAAACTCTACACAGACAGTGACCCAGGGCCGGGATCAAACCCGAGCCCTCACCACCGTGAGACAGCAGTGCTAACCACTGTGCCACAATGCGCCCTTACATCAGGAGACTTAAGGCCCAGTGAAAAGATCCAGAGTCTTCGCCCATCTGAAAAAGCTGAGGGCCGACATAGTCTCCCACCCCTACCCGAGGGAGAAGGACTGGCTGCGCATAGAAAGAAATGGGTGGGACAGACGTACCAATCATGTCACAGGCCATGGGCTAGGGGAGTGGCTATACTGCTCAATAAGAGGACAGCATGTACAGCAACAAGGACGGTTATGGACCAAGGGGGACAGTATGTCAAGGTTAACGTGCATGCTCCCAACTGGACGGCACGGAATTCATGAAGAAAACCATGGCAGTAATCCCCGACAGAGACTCATATCAACTGACTCCATTGCGAGGTTCCTCGAAAGTGACTGAACTATTAGCAGAGAGGAAAAAGCTACAGATGGAATTTGACCTGTTCTCCATTGGGAAAGCAGTGCACCAACTTCGCCAGGCACAGGGGACCTTCTACGAACATGGGCACAAAGACAGCTGCCTGCTGGCTCACCAGCTGAGAAAGTAGGCAGCCACGAGGAAAATAGCTCAGGTTAAAGAAAGAAGCAGCAAGCTAGTCACCGCACCAGAAAAGATAAAAAAAAACACTTTCGAAACCTTCTACCAAGGGTTGTACATCTCCGGGCCCCTGGAGGGGGACTCTAAGATGAAGCTGTTCCTCGATGGACTGGACATGCCAGTCATGGGAAAGACAAGAGATGGGGCCAAGAAGTTCCATTAGAATAGAGGGACATCATGGGAGAGTATCAACTCCATGCAGGTGGTGACGGCACCGGGGCCTGATGGATTCCCGGCAAACTGTTATGAAACTTCATGCCAGCATTGGCCTCACACTTGCAGGAGATGTTTGCAGATTTGCTAGTAAGGGGCACCCTGCCAACAACACTGGCACACGCCTCAATAATAGCCAATACCCAAAAGGAGAAATTCCCGACTCGAGTGTGGGTCCTACAGGTTCATCTCACTACTCAACATAGACGCAAAGATCCTGGCGAGGCAGCTGGAGAGCTGCGTGCCAGAAGTAGTCACGGAGGACAAGACGGGCTTTGTCAAGTGCAAGCAGCTAACATCGAACATAAAGTGCCTGGTGAACATGATAATGACCCCATCCGGGGAGAACATCAGAAGTGATCACATCCCTGGACGCAGAAAAAGCCTTTGACAGAGTCGAATGGAAGTACCTCTGAGGTAATGGAACAGTCTGGGTTTAGGTTAGGGTTCACCTCCTGGGTAAATCTACTGTCCAGTGCTCCCAAGGCAAGCGCACAGACAAACAGCATCAGCTCAGATTCCTCCAGCTGCACAGAGGCACGAGGTAGGGATGCCCGCTATCTCCACTGCTGTTTTCTCTGGTAACCAAGCCACTGGCAATTGCCCTCAACAGTGCAAAGGGGTGGAGAGGTATCAGAGGGCCAGGAAGGTGGTGGAGGGGGGGGGGGGGGGGCACCAGAAAACACTTTACACAAATGACAGGGAGAGGGGACTGACGGTTAAGGATATGTACCTTAGCGTCCCTGGGGGAAATCACAGAGAGGTTCCAGTTACCAAGAGCAAACGACCAAGCCACAGTCTCGCTCTCTCGCGATAATGGATGCCCCCTTCAAAAGCTTGCGACAGGGCGAGGGGACTGACGGCAAGGACATATACACTGATGATAGAGTTAGCGACCCTGGGGGAAATCTCAGAGCGGTTCCAGTTACCAAGAGCAAAAGACTAGAGATACTAGTGACCCAAGATACCAGGACACACGTTAGAAGAACTACTGGACGCAGCCAATCTAGGGAAGGGAAACTGTGCAGACATGCAAGGCTGACTTTTAGAAGTCCCTGGATGAGGCACGGGAAAATGGGAGGAGGAACGACATAGTAGGGAAGACTCTGGATCGAAGCACTGCATAGGTCAAACAGATATCTCCATGTGCGCATAAAAGTGGCTCACAGGGCGCACCTAACTAAAACTTGCATGAGCAGGTTCTTCCAGAGGTGGAGGACAATGTGAATGGTGCCAGGGAGGCCATGCCAATCACACAAGTTCTGGGCATGCCCCAGACTTTTTTTTTTAAAAATAAGCAACACCCCCCCCCCCCCCCCCCCCCCCGGGTTGCTGCTGCTATTGACCAAGTTACCTATCTTTGAGCCAGGAAGTCCAGAAAAGGCTGCCATTGTTTATAGAACCCTTGAACCCTTGTCTTGATCCTCTCAGGGCAAATTTGACCCTTTCCAATTTTATAAATCCCGTCATGTCACTGATCCAGGTCTCCACACTTGGGGGCCTTGCATCCTTCCACTGTAGCAGAATCCTTCGTCGGGCTACTAGGGACGCAAAGGCCAGGACACCAGCCTCTTTCGCCTCCTGCACTCCCGGCTCTACCGCAACTCCAAAAATCGCGAGTCCCCACCCTGGTTTGACCCTGGATCCAACCATCCTCGACACTGTCCCCGCCACCCCCTTCCAGAATTCTTCCAGTGCTGGGCATGCCCAGAACATATGGGCGTGGTTCGCTGGACTCCCCGAACATCTGGTGCACCTGTCCTCACCCCCCAAAGAACCTACTCATCCTAGTCCCGGACATGGTGCAGCACCTTAAATTGGATGAGACTAAGCCTCGCACATGAGGAGGAAGAGTTGACTCTCTCCAAGGCATGCGCCCAAGTCCCGTCCTCTATCTGCTCCCCAAGTTCCTCCTCCCATTTAGCCTTCAGCTCCTCCACTGACAACTCCTCCATCTCCTGCATTACCTTATAGATGTCAGACACCTTCCCCTCTCCGACCCACACCCCCGAAAGCACTCTGTCCATCGTCCCCCGCGATGGCAGCAGAGGGAATCCCTCTACCTGTCGCCTAGCAAACGCCTTTACCTGCAAGTATCTGAACATGTTCCCTTGGGGAAGGCCAAATTTATCTTCCAGTTCCCCCAGGCCCGCAAACCTCCCGCCAATAAACAGGTCCCTCAATTTGCTGATGCCTGCCCTTTGCCACCCCCTAAATTCCCCCATCCTTGTTCCCCGGGATGAACCGATGGTTGCCACCCAGTGGAGCCTCCATCGAGCCCCCTGTTTCCCCCCGATGCCGTCTCCACTGTCCCCAGATTCTTAGGGTCGCCGCCACCACCGGGCTCGTGGTAAACCTCTTAGGGGAGACGGACAACGGTGCCGTTACCATGGCACCCAGGCTTGTACCTCTACATGACGCCATCTCCATTCTTTTCCGCGCCGCCCCTCCCCCCTCCATCACCCATTTACGCACCATTGACACATTGGTTGCCCAATAGTACCCCAGAAGGTTGGGCAGCGCCAGCCCGCCTCTATCCCTCCCTCGCTCCAGGAACACCCTCTTCACTCTCAGAGTCCCATGTGCCCACACAAAGCTCAAAATACTGCTAGTCACTCTCCTAAAGAAGGCCCTGGGGATAAAGATGGGCAGGCACTGAAAGAGGAACAAGAACCTCGGAAGCACCGTCATTTTGTCGGACTGTACCCTCCCCGCCAACGATAATGGCAGCATGTCCCACCTCTTGAACTCCTCCTCCATCTGATCTACAAGTCTGGTGAAGTTATGCTTGTGAAGAGTCCCCCAGTCCCTGGCCACCTGCACCCCCAGGTACCTAAAGCTCTCCCCTGCACGCCTAAGCGGGAGCCTACCAATGCCTTCCTCCTGGTCTCCAGGGTGCACCACAAACAACTCGCTCTTGCCTAAATTTAGTTTATAACCTGAAAAGGTCCCAAACTCAGCTAGCAACTCCATCACTCCCGGCATCCCTCCCACCAGGTCCGCCACATACAGTAACAGGTCATTGGCATACAACGACACCCTATGTTCCTCTCCACCTCGCGCCAAGCCTCTCCACCTCTCTGAATCCCTCAACGCCATTGCCAGCGGCTCGATTGCCAGTGCAAACAACAAGGGGGACAGGGGGCAACCCTGCCTGGTCCCTCGGTAAAGCCGGAAGTACTCTGACCTCCTCCTATTCGTGGCCACGCACGCCATTGGGGCCTCATATAGCAGCCTTACCCATCTAATGAACCCTTCACCAAATCCAAACCTCCCCAACACCTCTCATAGGTACCCCCACTCCACTCTATCGACTGCCTTCTCCGCATCCAGTGCCACCACTATCTCTGCCTCCCCCTCAATCGCCGGCATCATGATGACATTCAATAATCTCCGCACATTCGTGTTCAGCTGCCTTCCCTTCACGAAACCTGTCTGGTCCTCGTGCACAACCCCTGGCCCACAGTCCTCTATCCTGGTGGCCAGGATTTTTGCCAGGACCTTAGCATCCACGTTGAGGAGAGATATGGGCCTGTATGAACCACACTGCTGGGGGTCCTTGTCCCTCTTTAAAATTAACGCGATCAGCACCCGCGACATCGTCGGGGGCAAAGTCCCCCCTTCCCACGCTTCATTGAGTGTCCGCACCAGCAAGGGGCCCACTAGGTCCACAAACTTTTTATAAAATTCCACCGGGAACCCATCCGGCCCCGGTGCCTTCCCTGACTGCATCTGCCCGATCCCCTTAACTAGCTCCTCCAGCTCAATCGGCGCACCCAACTCCTCCACCTTCTCCTCCTGCACTTTCGGGAAAGAAAGCCCGTCAAGGAACCTCTCCATTCCCCTCCTCTCCCCCGTTGGCTCCGACCGGTACAGTTCCCCGTAAAAGTCCTTGAAGACCTCATTCACCTCTACCCCCTTCCGCACCACATTCCCATTCTTGTCTCTCACTCCAGCAATTTCCTTAGCCGCATCCCGCTTGCGGAGCTGATGAGCCAGCATCCTACTCGCCTTTTCACCATGTTCGTACACTGCCCCTTGTGCCTTCTTCCACTGTGCCTCCGCCTTTCTAGTGGTCAGCAAATCAAATTCAGCCTGCAGGCTGCGCCTCTCCCCCAACAGTCCCTCCTCTGGTGCCTCTGCATACCTCCTGTCCACCTCCAGCCTCTTTCCCACCAGTCTATCCCTCTCACTCCTCTCCCTGTGTGCCCGGATGGATATCAGCTCCCCACGAATCACTGCCTTCAGGGCTTCCCAGACCATCCCCACCTGAACATCCCCCGTATCATTCACCGAGGTACCCCTCAATACGTGCCCGGACCCTCCTACACACCTCCTCCTCCGCCAACAACCCCACATCCAACCGCCACAACGGACGTTGGTCCCGCACCTCCCCCATCTCCAACTCTTTCCAATGCGGAGCGTGGTCGGAGATTGCAATGGCCGAATACTCGGCCTCCTCCACTCTCGGAATCAGTCCCCTACTCACCACGAAGAAATCTATCCAAGAGTAGACCCTATGTACGTAGGAGAAGAAAGAGTACTCGCGTGCCCTCGGCCTCGCAAACCTCCATGGATCCACCCCACCCATCTGATCCATAAACCCTCTCAGTACCTTGGCCGCCGCCGGCCTCCTACCCGTCCTAGAGCTGGACCGATCCAGTGAAGGATCCAACACCGTATTAAAGTTTCCCCCCCCCATGATCAGAACTCCCGCCTCCAGATCCGGGACCCGTCCCAACATACGCCTCATAAAGCCCGCATCGTCCCAATTTGGGGCATACACACTAGCCAGTACCACCTTCTCTCCTTGTAGCCTGCCCCTAACCATAACATACCTACCCCCCTTATCCGCCACCACCTCCGATGCCTCAAACAACACATTTTTCCCCACCAGAATCGCCACTCCCCGGTTCTTCACATCCAACCCAGAGTGGAAAACCTGCCCCACCCATCCCTTCCTCAGGCGGACCTGGTCCGCCACCTTCAGGTGGGTCTCCTGAAGCATTGCCACATCTGCCTTTAGCCCCTTCAGGTGAGCCAGTACCCTCGACTGCTTCACCGGCCCATTCAACCCTCTCGCATTCCTGGTGACCAACCAGATCAGAGGGCGTCCCGCCCCCCTCCCCCCTCCCCCGTTGACTAGCCATAGCCCGTCGACTGCTCGCCCCAGGCCAGCACCCCCTGCCCGACCCAGTCCCCACAGCGACAACACCTCTCCTCTGTCCTCCCCAGCCCCCACCAGCTCCTTCCTGACCCTACCAGCAGCAACCCGGTATTCCCCTTTCCCCCCCTCCCTTCCCCCCCAGGCTAGGAACCCTCCCAGCCGCGGACCGTCCTCCATTGTACTTCCGTGGGTCAGTTAACTTCTGCTGACCCCGGAAACTCCCGCCAATAACCCGACCCCTCCCAAAGTGGGATCATCCCCCAATCTATCCCTCCTCCAGGCACCGCTCCAGCGCGGGGAAGAACCAGTTAAGGCCCCGCCTCCCCCGTCAGCATCTCCGCCCCCCAGCGCGGGAAACCAGAGGAAAGCACTTTTGCACTGACCCACCACACCCTTCTGATGCAGCTCTCAAATAACAGCCCCACTCCATACCCCCAACCCGACATAGAATACAACAAACCCCTCCGACCCTCCCCGCAAGATACACAACTCAACCAATGCCCCACAGCAGAAAAAAACATAGCAGAACAACACCCCCATAAATAACCATATCAAAATTGCAAAAGTACAAAAAAAAAGAACATAGCTACAGCAGAATCCAGCGCTAAGATATTACAACCGACCCCGCAACCCCAAACCCCTAGTTCAAGTCCAGTTTCTCCGTCCGCACGAAGGCCCATGCCTCCTCCGGGGAATCAAAATAATAATGCCGGTCCGAATAAGTTACCCACAGGCGCACGGGCTGCAACATTCCGAACTTTATCTTTTGCCTGTAAAGCACCTCCTTCGTCCGATTAAATCCGGACCGCCGCTTAGCCACCTCCGCACTCCAATCCTGGTAGATCCGTACTACCCCATTCTCCCACTTGCTGCTCTTCACCTTCTTGGCCCAGCGCAGCACACACTCCCGATCACTGAACCGGTGGAACCTCACCAGCACCACACGCGGGGGTTCATTGTCCTTAGGCCTCCTGGCCAGTACTCTGTGCTCCCTCCAGCTCCAAGGGCAGATGGAAAGACCCGGCCCCCACTAGCGAGTTCAGCATTATAGCCACATAGGTTGTCAGGTCCGACCCCTCCAGCCCCTCCGCAAGGCCCAAAATCCGCAGGTTTTTCCGCCTCATGCGGTGATCCAAGCTCCTCGAAGCGTTCCTGCCACTTCTTGTGGAGTGCCTCGTGCCCCTCCACCTTACTCACGAGGACCACGGCCTCCTCCTCTCGTTCAGTCACTCAGAGAATGCACAGAACAAGGGACAAAGCCGCAAGAGACTGGTCCGAGGGCAAGCCAAAGCCCAAACCAAATTGTAAACAGCACTTGCAAATTAGTGCTCTGGCCATATTTAAATATTGTCGTGGTGCAATACTATTGTGTATTTGCAAAAAAAATAAAAATTAAAATAAATAAATTAAAATCGCACACATAGATTCAGACAACAGGAGCATGCCATTCAAGTCCATTGTCCTTCTACAAGCTGTTCCATCCATTTAGTTCCACTTTCTGCCTTTCCCCATAGCCCTGCTATTTTTTCCCTTTCAAATATTTAGCCCATTCCCTTATGATACTACTGGATCTGCTTCCACCATCATATAAAGTACTGCATTCAGATCATAATGCAGTGTTTAAAAAAAATTGCCTTACTTTGCTCCTGGCTCATTTCCAATGGTCTTAAATCTGCAACATCCAACTTTCTGGCTAGTGGAAGATGGGGCAATGTGAAAAAGAGAATATCTAATAGAGTGATGTGGGTTACTCCGAAATATCTTGCGTATCAATTTGAAACTCAAGTTGCATTTACATTGATCAGAAACCACCAGATCCTACGGAGCAGGTCTCACACAGTGAGCCGCAACCACCAATAATCAGAATTGTTTAGGTCAGACATTGGACTTATTTTTTTTTATAAAAGGTGACTTTTGCAGCTACCATGGGTCTTTGGTGTTCTTGTACATGTGCTGATCCAAATTGGGTGCTCCTAACATTATAACACATGGCTGTACAAACAACCAGTGGGTGAGTCCATTTATTTCTCATCGGTCATGTGCATTGAACAAACAAACATTAACCAAACAGTATAAATCAGGGTTCGCGTGTGCACAGAATGTTAGGATTGCAGCCAGCATGCACTGCATAGATTTTAATGAGGACACAGATTTAAAATAATTGGATGAAGGACAGAGGGAGGAGTGTTTTTTTGTGAACACAGTGAGTTGCTATGATCGGGAATGCAGTGGTTGAAAGGGTGGTGGCAGAAGCAGATGAAAGGAAATTGGATAAATACCTGACAATGGAAAAAAGAATTGCAGGGCTGTGGGGAAAGGCGGCGGCTGTGGAATTAATTAGATAACTAGGACCGACACAGGCTCAATGGGCCAAATGACTTATCTGACTAAACGTGAAAAAGAGGAGAATATAGCTCATTGTACCAGGTTCCTGCAGCCTTTGATCATGAAAAGTAAAAACAGCTTTAAAAGCTTACAACAATTGGCATTATCACTGCTTGCTTCAGGTTTGGGTCAGTGAACTTTAATGAACACAAAAAGGCATATTACAATTACAAAGTAATTCCTCTCAACAGCTGCTTGTTCATGGTGCCAGGTGGCTTAACTGGAAGTGAATGTTGATGCAATTGTTTCACCAACTAATTTCCAGATCTGTAAATGGTATTTCTTGTTTTCAGATATTTTCCAATTGTAAAATACTTCCTCTGTAACAGGAAGCACATAATTGTGCAGTGTATATATCAGTAAAAGTGAAATTCCAAGGGGTTGGCACAACCCTTAAAAAAACATTTTCCACAACACAAGGGTTCTGTTTCATAGCTAACAAAACTTAATTCTCCAAATATTCTACTCAATTAATAGCAGTATCATCTCAAGTATTAAATCATAAGACATTATGTAGAATAAGATATCAATCTCTTGATAAATGCAAATATATAAATAGTGGTTTCTTCAAAAAACTCTCAGCCCCAAATCATGGAACAACCCAGGCTCACAGTTACCAGAAGGAAATTCATCCCCAAAATCACACGGTATACAATTTATGAGTGGAAAGCAAACAGCAGAGAATAAAAGCAGCATCTAACAAACACAATAATTAGTCAAGCATGGAAGCCATGGAGTATTCACATGGTAGCCACCGACCTTTATAGCTTTGCATATTTTAGGAGATTGGCAGTTCAGCATGGTATAGCTTTTGACAGCAAACATATTGTGACTTGATTCCAAGTCAAATTCAAGATTCTAAGAATTAATTCCCAAAGATCTGGCATATTATTTCTGCTTTCTTGAAACTGCAAGAGCCTACTGCTCTGCATCCTAGTATCCTGAATGTAGAAAATAGCAGGAGTAGGTCATTCGGCCCTTAGAGCCTGCTCCGCCATTTATTATCATGGCTGATCATCAAGTTTAATACCCTGATCCTCTTTCTGCAACCCCCCCCCCCCCCTCTTTTCCCTTGGTTTGTTTAGCCCCAGGAGCTACATCCAATTCCTTCTTGAACAACGTTTTGGCCTCAACTACTTGCAGTTGTAGCGAATTCCACAGATTCACCACTCTTGGGTGAAGAAATTTCCCAATTAATATAATCCTAACTGATTTAGGTCTCTCCTCATAGGATGGCCCCGCCATCTCAGGAATCAGCCTGGTAAACCTTTGCTGCACTCCCTTCATAGCACGAACACCCTTCCTCAGATAAGGACACCAAAACTGCACACAATACTCCAGGTTGCAGTAAAACATCTCTATTCCTATGCTCAAATCCTCTTGTTATGAAGGCCAACGTACCATTTGCCTTCTTTACTGCCTGCTGTACCTGCGTGCTTACTTTCAGCGACTGATGCACGAGGACACCAAGGTCTCGCTGAGTATCCACATTCAAATAATAATCCGACTTCCTATTTTTGCTACCGAAGCGGAAAACCTCACATTTATCTACATTATACTGCATCTGCCATGCATGTGCCCACTCACTCAGCCTGTCCAAACATAAGAACATAAGAACTAGGAGCAGGAGTAGGCCATCTGGCCCCTCGAGCCTGCTCCACCATTCAATGAGATCATGGCTGATCTTTTGTGGGACTCAATCCACTTTCCGGCCCGAACACCCTAACCCTTAATCCCTTTATTCTTCAAAAAACTATCTATCTTTACCTTAAAAATATTTAATGAAGGAGCCTTAACTGCTTCACTGGGCAAGGAATTCCATAGATTCACAACCCTTTGGGTGAAGATGTTCCTCCTAAACTCAGTCCTAAATCTACTTCCCCTTATTTTGAGGCTATGCCCCCTAGTTCTGCTTTCACCTGCCAGTGGAAACAACCTGCCCGCATCTATCCTATCTATTCCCTTCATAATTTTATATGTTTCTATAAGATACCCCCTCATCCTTCTAAATTCCAACGAGTACAGTCCCAGTCTACTCAACCTCTCCTCGTAATCCAACCCCTTCAGCTCTGGGATTAACCTAGTGAATCTCCTCTGCACACCCTCCAGCGCCAGTACATCCTTTCTCAAGGAGATCAAAACTGAACACAATACTCCAGGTGTGGCCTCACTAACACCTTATACAATTGCAGCATAACCTCCCTAGTCTTAAACTCCATCCCTCTAGCAATGAAGGACAGAATTCCATTTGCCTTCTTAATCACCTGTTGCAACTGTAAACCAACTTTGTGACTCATGCACTAGCACACCCAGGTCTCTCTGCACAGCAGCACGCTTTAATATTTTATCATTTAACTGTTTGCAGTTATTCCTACCAAAATGGATAACCTCACATTTGTCAACATTGTATTCCATCTGCCAGACCCTAGCCCATTCACTTAACCTATCCAAATCCCTCTGCAGACTTCCAGTATCCTCTGCACTTTTCACTTTACCACTCATCTTAGTATCATCTGCAAACTTGGACACATTGCCCTTGGTCCCCAACTCCAAATCATCTATGTAAATTGTGAACAATTGTGGGCCCAACACGGATCCCTGAGGGACACCACTAGCTACTGATTGCCAACCAGAGAACCACCCATTAATCCCCTTTGCTTTCTATTAATTAACCAATCCTCTATCCATACCCTTAATGCCATGCATCTTTATCTTATGCAGCAACCTTTTGTGTGGCACCTTGTCAAAGGCTTTCTGGAAATCCAGATATACCACATTCATTGGCTCCCCATTATCTACTGCACTGGTAATGTCCACAAAGAATTCCACTAAATTAGTTAGGCACCACCTGCCCTTTATGAACCCATGCTGCGTCTGCCCAATGGGACAATTTCTATCCAGATGCCTCGCTATTTCTTCCTTGATGATACATTCCAGCATCTTCCCTACTACCGAAGTTAAGCTCACTGGCCTATAATTACCCGCTCTCTGCCTACCTCCTTTTTTAAGCAGTGGTGTCATGTTTGCTAATTTCCAATCCACCGGGACCACCTCAGAATCTGGTGAATTTTGGTAAACTAGTGCATTTGCAATTTCCCTAGCCATCTCTTTCAGCACTCTGGGATGCATTCCATCAGGGCCAGGAGACTTGTCTACCTTTAGCCCCGTTAACTTGTCCATCACTACCTCCTTAGTGATAACAATCCTCTCAAGGTCCTCACCTGTCATGCCTCATTTCTATCAGTCACTGGCATGTTGTGTGTCTTCCACAGTGAAGACTGTTCCAAAAAACCTGTTCAGTTCCTCAGCCATTTTCTCATCTCCCATTATTAAAACTCCCTTCTCATCCTCTAAAGGACCAATATTTACCTTAGCCACTCTTTTTTGTCTTATATATTTGTAGAAACTTTTACTGTCTGTTTTTATATTCTGAGCAAGTTTACTCTCATACTCTATCTTACTCTTCTTTATAGCTTTTTTAGTAGCTTTCTGTTGTCCCCTAAAGATTTCTAGTCTCCCACCAATCTTTGACACTTTGTATGCTTTTTCCTTCAATTTGATACTCTCCCTTATTTCCTTAGATATCCACGGTCGATTTTCCCTCTTTCTACCGTCCTTCCTTTTTGTTGGTATAAACCTTTGCTGAGCACTGTGAAAAATCGCTTGGAAGGTTCTCCACTGTTCCTCAACTGTTCCACCATAAAGCCTTTGCTACCAGTCTACCTTAGCTAGTTCTTCTCTCATCCCATTGTAATCTCATTTGTTTAAACACAAAACACTAGTATTTGATTTTACCTTCTCACCCTCCATCTGTATTTTAAATTCCACCATATTGTGATCGCTCCTTCCGAGAGGATCCCTAACTATGAGATCATGAATCAATCCTGTCTCATTACACAGGACAAGATCTAGGACCGCTTGCTCCCTCGTAGGTTCCATTACATACTGTTCTAGGAAACTATCGCGGATACATTCTATAAACTCCTCCTCAAGGTTGCCTTGACCGACCTGGTTAAACCAATCGACATGTAGATTAAAATCCCCCATGATAACTGCTGTACCATTTCTACATGCATCAGTTATCTCTTTGTTTATTGCCTGCCCCACCATAACATTACTATTTGGTGGCCGATAGACTACTCCCCCTATCAGTGACTTTTTCGCCTTACTATTCCTGATTTTCACCCAAATGGATTCAACCTTATCCTCCATAGCACCGATGTCATCCCTTACTATTGCCCGGATGTCATCCTTAAATAACAGAGCTACACCACCTCCCTTACCATCCACTCTGTCCTTCCGAATAGTTTGATACCCTCGGATATTTAACTCCCAGTCGTGACCATCCTTGCATCCTCCTCACAGCTCACCCTCCCACCCAACGTTGTATCATCTGCAAATTTGGAGCTAATATATTCAGTTCCCTCATCTAAATCATTAATAAATAATGTGAACAGTTGGGGTACTGGCACAGATCCCTGCAATACCCCACTAGTCACTTTTGCTTCCTGTCTGCTAACCAGCTTTTTATCCATTTCCAGACACTACCCGTAATTCCATGCATTTTAACTTTACATAGTAATCTGCTAAGTGAGACCTTGTCAAAGGCCTTCTGAAAGTCTAAATAAACCACATCCACCGGTTCTCCCTGGTCAACTCTACTAGTTACATCTTCAAAGAATTCTAGTAGATTTGTCAAGAATGATTTTCCTTTCATAAACCCATGCTGACTTTGTTTGATTACACCACTGCTTTCCAAACGCTGTGCTATGAAAACCTTGATAATGGACTCCAGCAACTTCCCTATTACTGACGTTAAGCTCACAATCTATAGTTCCGTTTTCTCTCTACCTCCCTTTTTGAATAGCGGGGTTACATTCGCTACCCTCCAATCCGCAGGAACCATTCCAGAGTCCAAAGAATTTTAGAAAATGATGACCAATGGATCTACTATTTCTAGGGTCACTTCCTTAAGTAGTCTGGGATGAAGATTATCAGACCCTGAAGATCTGTCCACCTTCAATCCCAAAACCAGGGGCTGGTTTAGCTCACCAAGCTAAATCGCTGGCTTTTAAAGCAGACCAAGCAGGCCAGCAGCACGGTTCGATTCCCGTACCAGCCTCCCCGGACAGGCGCCGGAATGTGGCGACTAGGGGCTTTTCACAGTAACTTCATTGAAGCCTACTCGTGACAATAAGCGATTTTCATTTCATTTCATTAATTCCCAAAACCATTTCTTTACTAATATTAATTTCCTTCAGCACCACACTAAACTTGTGCTCCTCAGAACCTCTAGTATATTATTCATGTCTTCTTTTGTGAACAGTATGAATTTAGTTCCTCAGATATTTCTTTGTTCCCCATTATGAATTCCCAGTTTCTGACTGTATGTGTCTCTGTTATGAATTCCTCCGTTTCTGACTGTAACGGGCCTACATTAGTTTTTATTAATCTTTTTCTCTTTATACACCCATAGAAAAGGTTTGCAGTCAGTTTTTATGTTCCCTGCTAGTTTAATTTCAAATTGTATTTTCCCTTCTTAATCAATCCCTTGGTATGCCTTTGCTGAATTTTAAACTGTTTCCTGTGAACACGCAGAAAAAGGCCAAATGGTCAATCTAGCTCATCCCATGCCAACATGGCAAACTGATGAGCATCAACAACCCCAAACCACCCTCCTGTGCAATGCAATACAAGTTACTAGCTGAAACTAAACCATGGAGCCTACTCAAAAACAGAGGCTGAACTGTATCTATGCATTAATTATACTGCATTTACCACTTCAGTAGTTGTTTGTATTACATATTTGCAAATTTGTCATTAGTGTTCGGAAGTTACTTATTTGCAATTTCTATTCTGGGTGCCAGGGAAGAGAAAATTGGGAGAAAGCATTAGCTTCTCTGGATGCATTATGGTACTGTTTCATTTAGCTCAGTGTTGCTGTTAGCAGCAACATTATTAATCTATATAATTAAAGTTTCTTTTGACGAAAGAACAAGTTAATTTGAATTATCTACATACATCATTTTGAATATCATATTATCTTTATATGGCCATCCAAATTACAGAATTAATGCTAAAAACACAATTGATACGATGCTGCCCAGGCAGTTGTGGAACATAGCTAGCCACAAGTTCCAATATTCATGCACAGATTTAAATAAAAATTCTGTAGATAATTACAAATGATAAAAGCTCAAAGCCAGGTGTACTCACATGGAATTAAACATGCCCATCAAAGCTGTGAAACAAAATCCAATAGCAAACATGGACTTCATTCGCACCTAAAAATGAAAATTAACAAGTAATTCCCAAGAGACAACTTTATATTGCTCAGTTTGTAAATAGATTCCATGATGTCAAAGAACAAGTACAAGAGTACAAGGGAGGGTTCGCTCATTATTATGCCAGAATCTGTAAGATGCCTTTATACATATTTATTTATGTACAACTACTACAAGAGAAGACACCACAAAATGCAATTCCACTGACTCTTCAACGCCTCATGCCATATTTGCAAATATCAATAAAGAGGAAATAACCAAGTAAAAAGTACTGAATAATTTTCTCCAATGGAAATCACTGCATTGAACAGCATTAACAACATCTTGGGAACAGGTTTTTCTTACCATTGAGAGGTCCCGGTTATTATTTTTCAATTTTTCCTCTTGTCTCTCTGAAAGTAATGTCAATAAAGTTAAATTTACCTTTTGGTAATGGAGCATATACATTTACACCGTGTACCCTGCATCTTAATCCACATCTGCCAGGTGGAAAGTTTTTTTTTTTTATAAATGCTGTTCAAGAGCAAAGAATTACTCATATATAAAATAGGGCATGTGAAGTGTTCACTGTTTAAGAAACTGATTATAGAAAAGAGATTTGCCTCACATCATATAAATGTTATCAAATCCACTCCTTGCTGCAATGTGATAGGAACCATGCGATTGGCTGGGTATGGAATACACATGAGTGAAAAAGGGCACCTACCTAGTGCAACAGGAACTTAATAGCATATATTTACAATAGTTTATCAGCAGTGTGGCAGCTGGTTAGTTTAGATGGCTAACATGTGGTTCCAAATATCACCAACCAACAGTTTGATTCCTGATAAAAGCAAATTACAGGGAGGTGATGGAGTGCACAAGTAGACTGCAGTTGGGCACGACCCCAGAGGTAGACGGCTTTCGTGCAGAGTTTAACAAGCAGTTTGTGACGTATTTGCAATTTGTAGTTGGCCCACCACCTGGTGGGTATGTTTGGTGAGGCGGTAGAAAAGATTGGGGGGGGGTTGCTGGCTATATTAACGCAGGTGACAACTTCGCGATCCTGAAAAAGGCGAAGGACCCACTGGAGCATGGGGCCTACTTCACTGCTAAACACGGATGAGAAAGACCTGGCGAAGGTATTGGAAAGGGTGTCCCAGAGGTGGTTTCTGAGGACCAAAGGAGTTTAGTCAGGGGGAGGCAGCTCTCCAGTAACAGGAGGAGGTTGCTGAATGTAATTATGGTTCCGTCAGGGGGACGGGAGCCGGAGGTGATGGTGTCCAAGGATGCGGAGAAGGCATTCGACCAGGTAGAGTGGAGGTATCTGTTTTCAAAAAGGTTTGAGTTTGGACCGAAATTCGTGATATGGGTTTGATATTTGTACGCGTACCCCTTGGTCAGTTTTCGAACGAATGAGACGAGTTTGGGTTGCATAGGGGGATGAGGCAGAGGTGCCCGCTGTCGACATTGTTGTTTAAGTTGGCTATAGAGCCCTTGGTGATGGCCTTCAGGAGTCGGTTGAGTGCGCAAGATTGTGAGGGGGGTGATTAGGGAGCACCGGGTATCATTGTACACGGACGACATGATGTTTGTGTTGGACCGATTCAGGGCATTTTCAGGCTCAACGTTGAACGTAGGAGGAAGTGAGGTGTGGCTGGTGAACACGGCAGGGTGGGGCAAATCTGGGGGTGCTACCATTCAGGGTGGCATGGGAGCGTGCGGTTTAGATATCTGGGGATTCAGGGCCACAATGCATTGGTTGAACTTGACAGGGTTGGTGGAAGAGGTTAAAGGGGACTTTAAAAGGTGGGATTATGTTGCGCTTGATGTTGGTGGGGAGGGTGCAGGTGGTAAAGATGAATGTTTGTCTTTCAGTCCCTCCCAATTTTTCTCCCTTAGGCCTTTTTCCAGAAGGTGGAGGCGCTGGTCTCGGAGTTTGTGTGGGTAGAGAAGGTGCTGAGGGCGAGGAGAACCCTGCTGCAAAGGCAGCGGCACGGGGGAGTGAAGAGGAGGAGTTGGTTATTAATAATCGGGAATCAGTTGAAGAGCTACTTTAATTTGGACCTCATCAAGCGTGGACACCATAGTCCAGGTACTGGCAGGTGAGGGACTATGCGCGTAAGGAGCTACCGACGTTCCTCCAACTACCGGAGTACACGATGCTGGAGAAATTACTGCTCTGGGATGGAGGTGAAGGACAGTAGGATCGGGGACATATACAGGTAGTAATTGGGAGAGCAGGGCAAGGTGCTGGTGGAAAGGATTAAGCAGAAGCAGGAGGGAGATAGGTAGGTAGGTAGGTAGGATGTGGCACGTGAACGCAACTTCCTCCTGTGCTAGAATGAGCTTGATTCAGTTTAAAGCAGTGCACAAGAGCGGTGACAGAGCTTTGACAAAAGAATCATCCAGACTTGAAACGTTAGCTCCCTTCTCTCTCCACAGATGTGATTGTCCAGTATTTTCGGAGTTTGATTCCTATTCCAGCTAAGGTGGTTGGGATCTCAAGTGTGGAAGATAATGGTAAACCATCACTGAAAATTCACCAAGAAAATGGTTGGGTGACGCATTAGCAGACAATGAGCCAAGGACCTGTCTTTGGGCAGAGCATATAAGAAATAGACTTAAGAAATGGACTAGAACCAGCAGCATGTTAAACTGTGCAAACCAATTGGTAGAATTACAAATAAACAGAACTGAATTAATTATTAAAGACCGGTGTTCTCTGGGTCATTTGTTTTTTTTTTAAAACTGTTGGACAGCTAACCACTGGAAAATACCCTCTATGAATAATAACACTGGAGAATAGGGAAATGAGATAACTACATTCTAAAGTGACATACTCAAATAGCGACAGTTATAATCCATCTTGTTCCCAATTTCAAAATGGAGCAGTGGAGGTAAATTGACAAGGGAACACAGTCAGGTTGCTGTAAAAGTAGTCATCATACAAAAAGGTTTTGCGTTTACTTTCCCCAACATCTCCTGGGCAAACACCATGTACAAACACGTTTCATCATCTGCATCAACAACATCTGCACTATCCACATAAAACTTTGGACCTTGCAGGACCACTTTCATTCAAGAGTCCAGTCACTTACCATGGGCTGGATTCTCCACTGGGGTTTTCCATTATTCCGGGAGCACACTCACGCCCGGGGATTTCCCGACGGCGTGGGGCTGCCCACAATGGGAAATCCCATTGGCCAGCTCGTGGGACAAAGAATCCCACTGCTGGCGGGAGCATGCCACACCAGTTGTTTGGTGTGGCGGGATGGAGAATCCCGACCCATGAATTTTATAAAATACATACCCCCAAAACAAATGATGAGTTTAGCCTCTTGCAGACAGATTCCATTTTCATCGTACATTAACAGCATTGTGGGTGTGCTTACAACATATGCAGCAGTTCAAAAAGGCAGCTCACCAACACCTTCTCATGGGCAATAAATGCTGGCCTAGCCAGTGATACCCACATCCCTTGAATGAGTAAAAATGTAATGTTTGAAAGCATGTATTAGTTTCATCCTATGAATACTGGTCTGAATGTCAGATAAAATTAGGAAACAAAGAGGATGTGAAGAGCAATCACAATATTTCTAGTTTCTGACATTACAAAAAGAGTGTAGCTGTTAATCCCAAGCACTGTCCTAACATGGGTAATATAGGTAGATGTACAGACAGAGATTCATCCGGAGTATGAAAACTGCCTTTATACTGGGAACTCACAACTGATGAATCAGGATAAAGCCCAAACAGTTCATATGGGCACCTATGATGAACTCAAAAAGTCAGTCCCTCACTTATCTTGGAAATGAGCTCTCTTTTAAAAAAAAACGAGACTCTGGAACCAACCCAGTCAACGACTCCTGCAGCTCAACTTGGCTGTGCCAATCAGCAACCAGTTCAAACTGAGATTATTGGCATGCTTCACAGCACCAGTGACCCAGGTTCGATTCCCCGATTGAGTCACTGTCTGTGCAGATTTTGTACGCTCTCCGCAAGTCTGCGTGGGTTTCTTCCGGGTGCACCGGTTTCCTCCCATAAGACCCACAAGACATGCTGTTAGGTGAATTGGACATTCTGAATTATCTCAGTGTACTCGAACAGGCACCATAGTGTGGTGACTTGGGGATTTTTACAGTAACTTATTGTAGTGTGAATGTAAGCCTACTTGTGACACTAATAAAGATTATTATTCTCCAAGCAGCCTCAAAACCAAACAAAGATAAATTAATAGAAGATAAAAGCAAATTGCTGCTGATGCTGGAATCTGAAACAAAAACAGAGAACATTGGACAATCTCAGCAGGTCTGACAGCATCTGTGGAGAGAAAAGGAGCTAACAGAGTCAGGATGACTGTGTCAAAGCACAGCTCAAAATGTTAGCTCCCTTCTCTCCTTTGATTTGATTGTCACGTGTACCGAAGTACAGTGCAAAGTATTTTTCTGCAGCCAAGGGAATGTACACATTACGCACATAGTAGACAAAAAGAATCATTAGAGTAGATTGACAAATGGTGCATTAGCAAATAGTGATTGGTTACAGTGCGGAACAAGGGGCCAAACAAAGCAAATACATGAGCAAGAGCAGCATAGGGCGTCGTGAAGTGTTCTTACAGGTAACAGATCAGTCCAAGGGGGAGTCGTTGAGGAGTTTTGTAGCTGTGGGGAAGAAGCTACACCTGTGTCTGAACGTGCGGGTCTTCAAACTTCTGTACCTTCTGGAAGAAGGCAATGCCTGGGTGGGACGGGGTCTCTGATAATGCTGTCTGCCTCCCTGAGGCAGCGGGAGGTGTATACAGAATCAATGGGAGGGTGCGATCTTGGGCCGAGCAGTTGCCATACCAAGCTGTGGTACATCCGGACACAATGCTCTCTATCGCACATCTGTAGACGTTTGAGAGAGTCGATGCAGACATGCCGAATTTTTTTCGCTCCTGTAGGAAATAGAGACATTGTTGGGCTTTCTTGACTGTTGCATCAACGTGAGTGGACCAGGGCAGACTGTTGGTGATGATGACCCCATGCTGTCAGACTGCTGAGATTGTCCATTATTTTCTGTTTTTTACAACTTAATACAAGTGACCTATTGACATGAGTGACAATCTTCACTCAAACTTTAAGACGCTTTATTGTTCCAGTGTCGAATCATTTCTGAGCATTGTGCCAAGAAAAACATAATATTCTCCAGCTTCTTTTGGTGCAAGCTATGGGTTAACAAACCAAGGATGGTATTAACATAAGAATTCCCATAAGTGTCCAAAATAGCTATCATTAATGCAATAGTGGAAATGCACATTTGGCACACTAGAAAACAGAAACACTTTCTAATAAGATGACAAACAGAACCTCTCTAGCCTCTGCTTTTATATTTAGTCACAAGAAATTATAGCTCACAGAAGACATCTGTCTAGAACAAGAGATTGGGAGCGAGAGAAAAAAGTGCTAGTGTTGGAAGCTGTATCTGACACCCCACTAACAAACCGTGCCTTAACGGTAGCCCTAATTAATTATTGTCCTATCTAGCAGTAATGCCACATTCTGAAACTTGCATTTCTTCCAAAAGTAGAAAACATCACATTCAACATCATGCCTTCACAAGGGGCTGGTTTAGCACAGGGCTAATTCACTGGCTTTTAAAGCAGACCATGGCAGGCCAGCAGCACAATTCAATTCTCGTACCAGCCTCCCCGAACAGGCGCCGGAATGTGGCGACCCCCCCCAAAAAACCACAACCCAGGGTACTGCAGAGCACTAAATGAGATATTCGGACTGGTGAGTCATAGCTTGGTCACAGAGGTCAGTTGTGAGGGTGTCTTGAAGGAGAGGGAGAGAGAGAGAGAGAGAGAGAGAGAGAGAGAGAGATGCAGATATTGAGTTGCAGAGCATCATACCCAGATGGATGAACATATCTACTGTCAAATGGTGGATGCAGAGGTGGGGCGGGAAGAATGTACAATAAGCCACAGTTGGCAAAACAACAGAGAGCTGAACATATGGCCTTAATCTTAGTGACAAAGAATTCCATTAACTCCTCATATTGCCCATTGAAGGGATAGAGAAGGGGCCAAGGATTGTGAATCCAACAAAGCAGCCTGGGCATAGCTTGCTCTCCATGATGATCCTGGATTAGTGGACAGTCTAGCAGAGGAGAACAAGGCTCAGTAATACATGTTGCAATCCAGCCAAATCTGGTGATAGGTGGCTGCACCATCTATGTACCAGACTTGGTCAAACCTACATCTGAACTTCAGGAAGCAAAGAAAGATGGAGGCCATGATAGGGGAAATCAACCAAAATGGAAAAGAGCAAAAGGTTCCTTGACACAAGGGCATCAAAGGTGATAGTCAGGATCAGATTGGTACAGGCTAAAAGTACCAGTCAAACTTATTTACAGTTAAGCATTTTACTGAAGTGTAATGAAGACAGTAATTAGATACTAAACAGCAGAATAAGTACATGGGGTGTCCCTAGCCCCCAGACCTAGAATACCTGCTGATGGTGAAGTGTCGTCCTTTCTACCTCACATGTGAATTCACCTCTGTACTCATCACAGCAGTCTACATTCCACCCCAGGCGGAAGTGAAGAAAGCACTTGACAAACTACACTCCACCATCAACAACTAAGAAACAAAATCACCCTGAACCCCTGGCAATTGCGGCTGGAGACTTTAACCAGATCGACCTCAGGAGGGTTCTACCTAAACTCCATCAACATACCTCCTGCCCCATCAGAAGTGCAAACACTCTGGACCACAGCTACACAAGCATCAAAAAGATGCCTACCGCGCCCTTCCCTGATCATGCTTTGGCAAATCCGACCACAAGTTGGTACCCCTACTTCTCCAGACAATTCTTATACAATGCTTTTGATAAAGAACTTATAGTCAAGACTACAGGCAGAACTTTTAATTTCCTTTTTATTTTTTTTTTGCTGTATTCTTTTTTAAAATATTTTTATTCTCCTCCTCTTCCACATTTTCTCCCAAATTTACACCCACCAACAATAAACAATAATCAGTAACAAATAGGTCAATCCCATAGCAATAATAACGATCCCATCCTCCCACCAAACCCCAAACATTAGCTCGCATGTTCACATAAACAAATGACAAAAAGGAATTAGGGATCACCCATAGTCGCCATTAACACACACAGCCCCCCTCCCCCAAACCCTCCCATCTACCCGTCCCAACTAATGTTCGATGTTATCCAGTTCTTGAAAGTGCACAATGAATAACGCCCATGAATTGTAGAACCCCTCCATCCTTCCCCTCAGTTCAAATTTAACCTTCTCAAGAATTCCAACAGGTTCCCCGCCACGCCAGGGCACAGGGTGGAGAGGTTGCTCGACAACCTATCAGGATCCGTCTTCGGGCGATCAACAAGGCGAAGCATCTGCCTCCGCACCCGTTTCCAACCCTGGCTGGTCCGACACCCCGTATATGGCCTCCCGGGGGCTCGGGTTCAGTTTCACGTGCACCACTTTAGAAATTACCCTAAAAACCTCCTTCCAGTAATCCTCCAGCTTTGGACAGGACCAAAACATATGAATGTGATTAGTGACCCCTCACATTCCATGTGATTATCCTAACGGGGGGTCTCTCCCCCCCCCCCCCCCCCCCACCACCATCATACCACCAGGCCCTGCCCCATGAGTCTGACCTGCCCCGATCCATTATTAACATCGAATCCCCCCTCCCAAAAACCTCCCCGACATTTCCTTTCGAAAAAACATCTCCCAGCATCGATCCGCGCCCCCCCCCCCCCCCCCCCCGCCCTTGTTCGCCTCGTAAGGCCATCAAAACCTGCTAACCAGACTCCAATGTCCGCAGCCCTCCTCTCATCTCATTCACTAGCCGACATTAGGTAGCTAGCGTGGGTGACTCCCCCTGCCAAGGTATACTGTCCCCTCCCACCCAGTCCCAGAGAGAAAAAAACAGAAACAATCCAACCCATACAATTCACTAAGATATAACCGTCGCAACACAGAATGCCAATTAACCCAACCAATAACTTGAACTCTAACAATGTGAAGTAAATTACAATACATGTCAATGAAAAGAAAGTTATAGCATTTATACATTTTCCAGCTCCCCAATCACAGCCCACAGTCTCGCTTCCAGCTCCGCTCCTCACATCTGTCCCAAGCCTTCTGCCCTCATGAACGCTCCAGCCGCCTCCGCTGTCTCGAAATAAAAGTCTTTGGCGTTACAAGTCACCCTCAGCTTCGCCGGGTATACCATATCAAAATCGCACCCCCTTGTTGTACAGCGCTGCCTTCACTCACCCGAACGCCGCTCGTCTTTTTGCCAACTCCACCGTCAAGTCCTGGTAGATCCGAACTCCAGCACCATCCCACTGCGCCTCGTGCTTCTGCTTCGCCCAGCTTAACACCTTCTCCTTCATGCAGTACTTATGGAAGCAGATAATTACTGCTCTTGGCGACTCATTCACTTTGGGCTTCAGCCTTAATGACCGATGAGCTCGGTCCAGCTTGTACCGGGAGTGGTTCTCACCCTCCCCCATCAACTCCGCCAACCTCTTAGCGAAGTACTCGGTTGGCCTTGGGCCCCTCTGTCCCTTCGGGCAAGCCCAGAATTCTCAGATTGTGCAGCCTCGAGCGGTTCTCCAAGTCCTCGAGCTTTGCTCGGAGTCCTCTGTTGACCTCCACCACCCTCCACAGTTCATCCCCCATCAAGGTGAGCTGGTCGCTGTGCTGCAACACAGCCTCCTCCACTTCCTTCATCTTCTCAACTTGGTCTCTCACCTCGGCCGATGTGTTTGCCAAACCAGGGGGTTGCCTCCTCCACCAATGACTTCAATGCAACCACCATCTCCGTCCTCAAAGCCTCCATGTGTCTCGCAAACTGTTTTTCTAGCTCCACAACCATCACATCGGTCATCTTCTCCACCATAAGCAGTGTGGCCCCACCATGCGGTCCAGTATCCACCATCCTATCAGCACTTTTACTGGTCCTCTCATTCAACGGCAAGCCCGCGTTTCCTCCCTTCTTCGACGCTGCTTTTCGTATCTTTTAACGACTTACAATTTTTCATTTTTCATTCCCTTTCCTTCTTAATCTTTTTTCTTTTTAAAATGAAACGAAAATTCTTCCTTCAAGAAAAAGAAACTTCTCACAAAACTTTCTTTAAAACTTCTTTCTCTTCTTTTTTGTATTCCTCAAGAATTCCCCTGGGACCGACCTTCAGTCTTCTTAGAATATTCTAGGCGGGAGCCACCCGATGTGGAACAGCTCCACTACATCACGCCCTGTCTTCGGGCCTGCCGCCTTTTCCTCCGTTTGGCTCTGCCCCCGCTTCTCCGACCCGACTGCCACGCGCACTGGGTCGGCCGGGGTGGTGGTGGTTGGGGGGGGGGGGGGGGGGAATTCTGCTGTATTGATTTGAGCAAGAAAGTCATACTTCAAATCAATTCCAGCTGGAAAACTTCCATGATGTTATTTTAGCATTATACTTAGTATTTTAAAATCTCACTTCACCCAAATGCTCTTGATCAAAGAAACTCTTCACCTTAACTAATTCTTGATAAAGTTAAACTGTCCTTTCTCTCTCACACTAAAGCAAGTTTTTCCATCTTGTGGTGATGCAGTATTGATTTTGACAGTCACTTTCAAAATACAGAACTGCGACTGTAAGGTTTAAAACGTCAATTGCTCCCCGCCCCCTACCATTTCACTGCATCTGGGAGAAGATCTGCTGGTATGTCCTGCCCAAGCAGGATCATAATACATTCAGCAGGTATCTGATGTTCACTGTTAGCTGTCTGCCCTTGACAAAGCCCATCTGATCTTTCCCCAACTACCTCGGATACGCAACTATCCAGTCGCCTCGCCAGGGCCTTTGCCATGACTTGGCTTCCGTGCTCAGGAGTGAGATGGGTCTCTATGACCCACATTCCATCAGATCTTTGTCATTTTTAGGAATCAGAGACATTGAGGCCAGTGTCAGCGTGGGCAGCATCGACAACAAATCATTGTGCAGGTGCGGAGTAGCGCTGCTACAGATTTTTTGTAGAAAGTCCACCGGAAACCCCCTACTATTTCAAACTGCAAGGCTCATTTGGCTTTACAACATGAATATCTAACTAAATAACTAAATAATATCTTTTTAGATATTAAAACCCAGTTGAGAGTGGTCTTGGATTCATGTGAAAGGCACTATTGTACGTAGGCTTTACAAAAACATGCTCTTGAAGTGAATCTCTGATCATTTACCGATTTTCTTCTTTTGTTGCTTCCCAGCAGATTCTGTTATAGCCTCTTTCTTTTTTTCTACTGTTGGGGAAAAAAAAAAAGAGAGAATTCAAAATTGGTCAAAGCTGAACTATGTGGATACTAAAATAACTAGCCACCTATCCCCATTAGGGTCAACCCTTTTCTCCATCATAGATTAGGAGTGAAGTCATTCATCGACTATTCCACTGTCCAGTTTCACTCAACTTATCTGATAATGAAACAGCTTGTGCCACCCTCCAGCAGGACGTGGACGACATCCAAACAGAGTTGAGAAGTGACAGGTAAAATTCACATGTACACATGGTAAATTATTACTACATCCAAGGGAAAACTAGTCATTTCTATTGTCAACTCCCTCATTTACTTGTTGGGGTCACCACTGACTAAAGATTGCCACCATAACACCATGCCTAAACAGCAGTGCAGAGACTGAAAATTCAGACAAGTAACAAACCTCCTCATCGCTCAAAACATCTCCATCACCTACATGATTCAGGTTAGATGCTATACTCACCACTCACCTGGAGGCACAGTCACACTACCAGCCAAGAGTTTCAGCACCATCCAGTATTTACAGTAGTTTGTAATGATGAGTGTCCTGGTCAGTGAATACAATAGCCAGCCCCTCCATCACTAGCACTAGTTATGTATGCTCTACAGTCCCACCACAACAATTCACCAAGGTTACTGGAACAACACTTCCCTTATGTGACCACTATCAACGAGAAACGCTAACAGCAACGGTGTGGGAATTCCAACGAAGTATCTCTACAGTCAGGGTGGTGCAGTGGTTAGTGCTGCCTCACGGTGCTGAGGACCCGGGTTCGATCCCGGCCCTGGGTCACTGTCCTTGTGGAGTTTGCGCATTCTCTCCATGTCTGTGCGGGCCTCACCCCCATAACCCAAAGATGTGCAGGTGGGTGGATTGGCAATGCTAAATTGTCCCTTAAATTGGGGAAAAAAAATAATTGGGTATTCTAAATTTATATATTTTTTTTAAATGTGCCTCTACAGTCAAACCTGCCCGACAGACATACATCATCACTCCGTCAACCTTCTGGCATTCCCTACCCAACGTCTGGACAGCAGTGGTTCAAAGCAGCCTATTTTCAGCTTCTTAGAAACTGGGAGTAAACCACAAATGTGGTCTTTCCAGCAATGTTCACGTGACAAGAATATGTTTTTAAAAAATTCTTCTGAGCTAAAAGCAAAGCGATGCCCAATTCTCTTGCCAACTTTACAGATTCAAGTAGCTAATGGAGTACTGGATGCTAAAGAATAAGTCACTACGAATTACAGAATGGCTTAATGCACAGAAAGAAAAGTCGCTTTTGCCACTTGAGCATCACAGTAAATGTGTAAAATATCAGAAATAAGATAAATCTGTGGTAATTATAGTGCTGAAAAAGAACAGGGAAGGTAGTCACATTTTATCTTATAGAAGATAAGTACACTTTTTTAAAATAAATTTAGAGTATCCAATTATTTTTTTTCCAAATTAAGGGGCAATTTAGCGTGGCCAATCCACCTAACCTGCACATCTTTGGGTCGTGGGGGTGAAACCCACGCAGACATAGGGAGAATGTGCAAACTCCGCACAGACAGTGACCCAGGGGCGGGATTCAAACTAGGTCCTCAGCGCTGTAGGCAGCAATGTTAACCACTATGCCATGTGCTGCCCCTGAAAATGGCTTACACTTAATGGTGGCCACTTACACTTCTTGCTCTGTTTCTCTACTTCAGCCTTCAGTCGTTTGTATTTGTCAGTTCTGTACACCAGTACCCATGTGATACCTGTAAATACAACAAAAAACATGTTTTTATCCTCTGTAATCTAATGTTATTGCTTGTGGCTGCCTCTTGTCAATTCCACACAGGAGATCCATTCTTTGCTTCCAAACACATCACTAACAGGAAATTACTGGGGTGTACAAAACAGGGTTCATTCTCCTATTTTGCGACAAAACGTCCCTAATTGCTCCAAAATCTCAGCAGACTCTGAACCACAGCACAAGTAACATAATCAAGAACATTTCCTGTACATGCAACATCTCGGACCTCCAGTATGGTACAGGTACCCGACATCATCGCCTTTCATCATTGGTTCGAATATACAATGGTACAGGTCAGTCTCAGAAGTTTAACTTCAAATATCACAATTAATGGTTCATTCAAAAGGGCATTAGAGGATTGTTTGAAGAGAAAGAATGTGCCAGGATACAGGGAAAAGGCGGGGGAATTGCACTAAGACATGATGCTTGTTTGGTGAGCCGGTGCAGACATTATGGGCTAAAGGGCCTCCTTCTGCCCTGCAACAATTCTGTGATTTAATTTTAAGTCAATGGTGCTTCATGATTGAATTACTACAGCTAAATGCCACACTCTACTGCTACTTCTTACATATTGATTTTTATTCCTACGGCAGTTGAGCTAATCAAAAAATAACAATCCACTTACATAAAATTGAACTTTTGAAAAAATGAAAAAAAAAAATGAAAATGAAAATGAAAATCGCTTATTGTCACAAGTAGACTTCAAATGAAGTTACTGTGAAAAGCCCCTAGTCGCCACTTCCAGCGCCTGTTGGGGAGGCCGGTACGGGATGGTTTTTGATGGTTTCATAGAATCATAGAATTTACAGTGCAGAAGGAGGCCATTCAGCCCATTGAGTCTGCACTAGCCCTTGGAAAGAGCACCCCACCCAATTCCCACACCTTCAGCCTATCCCACTTTATCCCCGTAACCCCACCAAAACTTTTTGATCATTAAGGGCAATTTTGGTCACTAAGGATAATTTAGAACAGCCAATCCACCTAACCTGCACATCTTTGGACTGTGGGAGGAATCCGGAGCACCCGGAGGGAACCCATGCAGACACAGGGAGAACGTGCAGACTCCACACAGAAAGTGACCCAAGCCAGGAATCGAACCTGGGACCCTGGAGCTGTGAGGCAACTGTGCTAACCACTATGCTACCGTGCTGCCCAAAGGAAATGTCCTCTGAAAGGTTTCTGTCTTCCCATTTGTTTCACAACTGAACAGAAAGATAAAGCTTAATTCAGTGATACTAATTATGAATTTTACATCCAAATCATATACTGTCCTTACAGAAAATTCAAAGATAACATCCTGAAGCCATTTAAAATACCTTACCTTCAAGGGCTGACAGCGTTTTAATCCTTCATCCAAGTCTGTATGTTTCCCAAAAATACAGCAGTCATATGACCAGTTATGCACCATGTTTGCAGATGCTTTGATACCAGAAAACATTAACATTACTCTGAAAATTGAACTAACAAGCAACAGATCACACCACTGCAAAAGTAAAATAGTGTGAATGCTGGAAATCTAAAATACAAGTTCAATAGATGAGACAACATCTGTGAAGTGAGAAACAGTTGACATTTGGTCACAAAATATGAAATGTTATTTTAGTTTCTCTCTACAGATTCTGCTTGCCCTGCTGAGTATGTGCAGCATTATAAGTTTCTAATTTTGGTCATTCACTAGTTGAGTACATTTCAAAACTCACAACAGAGATATAATTCTTGCTGATTTCCTCAACACAGCAACTGATAGTCATTGCAATTCTACAGCAGGGGATCACAGCGTAAACACTTAGAAATCCTGAAGTGAAATGTTATCACCGGGAAGATTTGTCATATCACCGGGAAGATTTGTCACAGGAACAAATATATCAAAACATAAATGGAAAACCCTCAATTTAGAACATAGGTATTTATCTAATAATGTCGCAACAGTCACTGATGACCATTGGCTTCTTTCTCCTTCGAGGTGGAGAGCTGATTGGTGCCAATTTAACCTGAGGATCACCACACCACATGAGGGGCAAGGTTGAGAAGGTTGGGCCTTCATGAATTACCTCAGGGACTTCCAGTGACGGGGATGTACTGAGCAGTCACACATCAGTAAGGCCTTTGACAAGGTCCCTCATGGCAGACTGGTACAAAAGGTGAAGTCACACGGGATCAGAGGTGAGCTGGCAAGATGGAATACGAACTGGCTCTGTCATAGAAGGCAGAGAGTAGCAATGGAGGGTGTTTTTCTAATTGGAGGGCTGTGACTAGTGTTCCGCAGAGATCAGTGCTGGGACCTTTGCTGTTCGTAGCATATACAAATGATTTGGAGGAAAATGTAACTGGTCTGATTAGTAAGTTTGCGGACGACACAAAGGTTAGTGGAATTGTGGACAGCGATGAGGACTGTCAGAGGATACAGCAGGATTTAGATCGCTTGTAGACTTGGGCGGAGAGATGGCAGATGGAGTTTAATCCGGACAAATGTGAGGTAATGCATTTTGGAAGGTCTAATACAGGTAGGGAATGGTAGAACCCTCAAGAGTATTGACAGTCAGAGAGATCTAGATGTACAGATCCAAAGGTCACTGATAGGGGAAAAACAGGTGGAAGAAGGTAGACAAGAAGACATACGGCATGCTTGCCTCCATTGGCCGGGGCATTGAGTATAAAAGTTGGCAAGTCATGTTGCAGCTGTATCGAACGTTAGTTAGGCCACACTTGGGAGTATAGTGTTCAATTCTGGTTGCCACACTGCCAGAACGATGTGAAAGCTTTAGAGGGGGTGCAGAAGAGATTTACCAGGATGTTGCCTGGTCTGGGGGCATTAGCTAGGAGAGGTTGAATAAACTTGGTTTGTTCTCACTGGAACGAAGGTTGAGGGGCAACCTGATAAGAGTCTACAAAATTATGAGGGGCATAAACAGAGTGGATAGTCAGAGACTTTTTCCCAGGGTAGAAGGGTCAATTACTAGGGGGCATAAGTTTAAGGTGCGAGGGGCAAGGTTTAGGGGAGATGTACGAGGCAAGTTTTTTTAGTTTTTATTTTAATAAACAGAGGATAGTGGGTGCCTGAAACTCGCTGAGGGAGGAGGTGGTGGAAGCAGGGACGACAGTGACGTTTAAGGGGCATCTTGACAAATACATGAATAGGATGGGAATAGAGGGATACGGACCCTGGAAGTGTAAAAGATTTTAGTTTAGATGGGCAGCATGGTCAGTGCAGGCTTGCAGGGCCGAAGGGCCTGTTCCTGTGCTGTACTTTTCTTTGTTCTATCAGGTGGCTCTCCTCCAAAAGACAGAATATAGACACTTAGTCAAATTTAGCCCACTAAATTAGACTAAAACATCCGCTCACCCTTAACCAAAAGGTATACAACAAGGATGTCAGGAAGCAGCAGTAATTCAAGAGCCAATAGAGACACCAAAATTGCAGCAAGGGACAGGAGCAGCAAGCAAATGGGTCAGCAGACTCATGAGGGCTCACAGATCACTCAGGCCAAAACCCAAGGCGGGGGAGCAACTGAAAGCGGTCACTGCCAAACTGCACAAATACCAGAACCAGGAAAGGATCCTTCGCTAGGCCAGCCAAAGCTTGCAGCGGGGAGGGACGCAAAATCAGAGTCTATCAGGTCATTGGGGCTCACCTGGCAAAGCGCAGGGCAGAATTTAATAAAGGCAAAATCGGCTCTGTATAAAAACAATATTAAATATGGGGTGCTATACCCAGCCAGGCTCTGGGTAAAGGAAGAAACATTACTTCACTGCCCCTGCAGTAGCGGACGAGTTTGTCCAAAAGAACGGTCTAGACAGACAGCAAGGGAGACAGTGATAAAGAAGGCACAGAGGAGGCAGAGAAGAACCAATGGACAATTTTGTGCGGGTCTGCATCGCCTCGTTATGAACAGGGGCATCAATTCGTAGAAAGGAGGGTGCAAGTGCAGTAGTGCGCAGAAAAGGGTTCAGGAGGAGATAGAGGGGACACCAACAGAGCAAGCGTAGGAGGGGGTCAGACTGACCCCTAAAGGGTTGGGGGGGGGGGGGGGGGGGGTGCCTCCACACTAGCGGGAATGGTAGCGGAAGGAGGGGGAAATAATAAAAAGAGAAAACAATTCCGCTGGGGAACTGGCTTCAGCAGGTTACTCTCGGAAATGTGGAACAAGATGGCACCTCATTGTAGCCACTTGCAGGGCCTCTAAACAAAAGGGAAACCCAGTGTGCAGGGGATCAACCACATGGCATACACAGAGTTAGCAGCCATGGGGGGTGGCCCCTGGACAAAGGGAAAGCCCTGAGTGCAGGGGCCCGGGCTCATGAGTAGTACGGTGACCACGGCCATTTTGGATGCCTCCTCAGAGTGCAGGGTGCATCTGCAACGTGCGCATGGTTAGTTCCGCCATGGGAGGATGGGGGGGGGGGGGGAAGAAAGAGGAAGGACAACAGAAAATCTCCCATCGGAATAGTCACCTGGAGTCTGTACAGCCCAAGGATCCCAAAGAAGTCCTACAGGGAAGAAACAACTTGGGGGTCCTGGTCCTCCCAAACCTACAGTACTACCACTGGGTAGCCACGGCAGAAAGGGCGAGGGGACGGGTGAAAGAATCAGCGCTCCCATCCCCACCAACAAAATACTCAGCAAGCCCAGTGGAGGTATCCATCTTCTGAACCTGGAACCAGATAAGGCAGCACTTTGGCTTGACCGAAATGTCGACCACGGCCCCCACCTGCGGCCCCCACCTGCGGCAAACACAAGTATGCGGCAGCCATGCTAGATGCCAGCTTTAAGAGGTGGAGACCGGGAGGGGGGTGCACTGACTGTTGGGGACTTTTACTCAGAGGACAGGCTAGCGACATTGGAGAAACTGACTCAACTACCCAACAAGAATGAACTCCGACACCTACAGGCTAAGAACTTTCTCTGCAAGGATATGACAGCATACCCATACGCCGCGAGACACACAATGCTAGAGGAACTACTGGATGCCGGTAACCTATATGGACGACTATTAAAAAGGGGCACACTCCCCACTGGACAAAACAAGGGGAAAATGGGAAGAAGAAGAGCTAGGGATGGAAATAGGGTAAGGACTTTAGAGTGAAGCACTGAACAGGGTCAACTCCACCTCTACTTGTGCATGGCTAAGCCTCATGCAACTGGAAGGGGTGCACAGAGTGTACATGACAAGAACCTAAATGAGCAGGTTGTTCCTGGAGGCGGAGGACAAATGTGGCCGGTGCCAGGGAGGTCCGGCCAACCACACTCGCGTTCTGGACATGCCCCAGACTTAATCGGAGACTGGACAGCCATCTTCAAGGCACTGTCGAAGGTAGTAGGGGTGAGGGTAGGGCCATGCCCAGGAGTGGCAGTCTTCAGGGTATCGGACCATCCAGAACCATTCATGGGGAAGGGAGCAGGCACCCTGGCTATCCTTTTTCACCCAAAGAATCCTGCTCGGCTGGCGATCAGTAGCACCATCCACAGCTGCAGACTGGCTGGCAGACCTGTTGAAATTTCTCCACTTGGAGAAGATCAAATTCGCTATCAGAGGGTCAGAGGAGGGCTTCAACAAAACGTGGAGGCCATTCACCAACTTGTTCCAGGACCTGTGCGAAGCAAACAGCCAATAGACTGAGATGAGGGGGCACTCAGGAACCAGTGAGATAGCAGAGAACAGACAGGGAGGGGGAGGCTGGAGAACGGCTGACATGGATAATCGTCGGCCTAGAGTAAGGCCACAAAGGACAGAACCCCCCCCCCCCAAAGAAACAAACACAAAAAAAAACGGTTGGGGGTATAGGGAAGAGAGAAGAACCGCATGTATGCAAATAGAGGACAATCGTCCACTTTACAATAGGAGACCGAAGAAAATATCTTAAAGCAACAAAAAAAAAAATGGAGGAGGCGGGTCGATACCACTGAACATTTCTTATATATTGTACTCTTGCACACACCGCTGTTTACTGTTCAAATGTAGAAAATGAAAAACTGCAATAAAAGCTTTTTTTTTTAAATGAATATCGCCAGTACGGGAATTGAACCCGCACTTTTGGTCTCGCTCCGCATCTTGAACCAGCTGTCCAGCAAACTGAGTTAAACTCTTCTCCCCCTCCTCCTATTATCTAGGCTTGCTGGCCATACCCCCATGAAGGAATAAGGAATACCTGTGATTTCAAATTTCTATTCATTGGTAATCAGATTTGTCAGGTTCATTACTACATTCTTTGTTATACACGAGAACATTTTATTCTATCACAGCCCTATTTTCATTCAAAAGTCAATATTTACCACATTTTCCCGAAATGTTTGTAAACCTGTGATCTAGAAGATACCATTTAATTTGATGGTAGAAACAAATAGTGTTGAAGTTTTAGCAAGACAGTCAATATTTCAAACGGAAATTTAACTTTAATAATTGGGGCTAGAAAGACTAGGCTAGCTGGAAGAATTTAGGTTTGTAGGTCAACAACCACCAGTCATGGACTTCCGAGTGTGTCGAAAACAGGGGTGGGTGAGGGAAGAGTCTCGGAGATCTACAAAGAGTTAATGGACTGGAAGGGCGCCCCGATAGGAGACATCAAGGAAAAGCTTGGGTAGGGAGTTGGAGGCTGGGGTGTGGGTGGAGGTGCCTCTGAGGAGAGCGAATGCATCCTCTTTGTGTGAGAGGCTGAGCATAATTCGGTTCAAGGTAGTCCACAGGGCACATATGACAGTGGCCAGCTCAAGTAGGTTTTTTGAGGGGGTAGAGAATAGGGGGTAAAGAATAGGTTTGGGAGGTGTATAGGTGGGCCTGTAACCCATGTCCGAAGCTGGAAGTTTGCTGACGTGTTGAGGGTGAAGGTGGTCCCGAGTCCAGAAGTGGCAACCTTTGGAGTGACAGAAGACCCGGGAGTCCAGGGACAGAGATATGCCGACGTTTTGGTCTCTGCCTCCCTGGTAGCACAGAAACGGATCTGATTATAACTAGTGACTTATTAAGTTTGGGGGCATTGGAATCAGCACCTCTGCCATTCTCGCCTGCCTGATACGCCACAAGCCCGATGGTAGTGGCGGCCCTGAGTGTCTGGGGACAGTGGGGGAAAGCATACGAGAGTGGAGGGAGCATCAGTCTGGGCTCCTATCAGAAATAACCATCGGTTTGTACCGGGAAGGCCGGATGGGGGAGTTTCGGAGATGGCAGAGAGCAGGGATTGAGAGGATGGGGTGGATGTTTATAGATGGGAGCTTCCCCTTTTTGAAGGATTTAGAGGTGAAATTTGAACTGCCAGCAGGAATGGATTCAGATATCTGCAGGTAAAGGATTTTCTGCGGAGGCAGGTTTTGACCTTCACGCTCCTACCGCCACGGGGGATACAGGACAGGCTAGTTTCCAGAACGGGGGTGGGAAAGGGGAAGATTTCGAATATTTATAAAGAACTCATTGAGTCGGAGGAAACGCAGACAGAGGACTTAAAGCGCAAATGGCAAGATGAGCTGGGGGGGGGGGGGGGGGGGGGGGGGGGGGGGAAGAAAGAAGGAGGATACATGCAGGTCCTTGGGCGGATGTGTTAAGCCGAGTTAACACGTGCTCATCATGTTCCAGGCTCAGCCTGATTCAGTTTAAGGTCATTCACCAGGCAGACATGATGGTGGCTCGGATGAGCAAGTTTTTTTGGGATAGAGGACAGGTGTGCAAGATGTGCGGGAGGGCCAGCAAACCACATCCATATGTTTTGGCCATGTCCAAAGCTTAAGGGATTCTGGCAGGGGTTTTACAGATATCATGACCATGGTGTTAAAAACAAGGGTGGTGCAGAGAAATTTTCAGAGTGTCAGAAGATCTGGGAGTCGGAGGGGGGTGGGAGAGAGAAGAAAGAGAAGAGGCCAACGTCTTGGCCTTTACCTCCTTGGTAGCCCAGAGACGGATATTGTTAGCGTGGAGGGACTCGAAGCCCCCAAATTCAGAGATCTGGCTTAGTGACATGGCTTGGTTTCTCAAACTTCAGAAAATAAAATTTGCCGTAAGAGGGTCAATGCAAGGGTTCGTCCGGAGGTGGCAGCCGTTTGTCGAATTAGAACATAGAACAGTACAGCACAGAACAGGCCCTTCGGCCCTCGATGTTGTGCCGAGCAATGATCACCCTACTTAAACCCACGTAACCCGTATACCCGTAACTCAACAATCCCCCCATTAACCTTACACTACGGGCAATTTAGCATGGCCAATCCACCTAACCCGCACATCTTTGGACTGTGGGAGGAAACCGGAGCACCCGGAGGAAACCCACGCACACACGGGGAGGACGTGCAGACTCCACACAGACAGTGACCCAGCCGGGAATCGAACCTGGGACCCTGGAGCTGTGAAGCATTGATGTTAACCACCATGCTACCTTTGGAGAAAATTAATTGAACACCAGAGGTGGCGGGGGGGGTGGTGTTAGATTGTTTAGAAGAGATGGGACTTGTGAGGGAGGGAGGCGGTCTTTGCACTATGTTTATATTTACATTTCTACGGTTTACTATTATAAAATTATAAATGCCTTAATAAAATGTTTTTCAAAAAAAGAGAAGAATGTAGGGACTCGGGGCTGCTGGGGGTTTGGGTGAGCGACCTCGCGAAATTCCTTAGATTGGAAAAGATCAAGTTCGCCTTGTGTGTGCGCGAGCGTGTGTTGGCTGACGTTGGGGGTTAAAAAAGGTAGGGGAGATGGAGGGTAGTGGCAGGAGCGGGGGGGAGGGGGTGATCAGGGGAAATAGATATTTATGTTCTATTTGAATTAGTTTGCTCTCTTTTTTGTGATTTTTTTTTTAAAACACCAGTCATGTTTTAAATGTAATTGGGTAGATTTGAAAAACAATTTGAAATGTGGTGAAAATATTTCACCAACTCATTTAAAGCCAAAATGTTGACTAGCAGTTTCAGTTTCAAAACTACTTTTGGAATAAATAACTTTCCGTTCAGGAGATTCAATTAAACAGGATCGACCAACATGGACTGATCACTTCAGCTTTCCTTTCATAGATCCTTGTCCATTTCTTAGATGATAAAAAAATGGCACCCAATCACCAGTCTCCGGCACATTAGGAAAGGACAGAGTATTGCTTATTTACTAACCACTTCAACACGCTGTATAACCAAATGTCTTCTGTACATTTGAGCTACATTTTGGTAACCCCCAAGTTTACACGCAGCAACATTTTTTGACACTGATCAACTACTCCTTTTGTTGTAGATCTTTCATGCTTTGTACTTTTGCATAGTTAAAGGACAGGTTCCTACACTTTGCATGGCAATTTTCTCCTCCTCCAAATGCCATATTATAACAGGATGCAGTTGTATTTCCCACAGTCCCTGTTCCTCCACTTTCTAATGCCTAGTCTTCAAGTACTCCTGAAACATTACTTGGCTTCCCTCTCCACAGATGCTGCCTGATCTGCTAAGTATTTCCAGCATTTTGATTTTCATTCAGTTCACCAGCATCCGCTGTATTTCACTTTTGGATTGGTGTTTAAATTCATTGCCGCTTCTGTTCCAGCAATGCCATAAGTACATTCACTGAAAAGGAAAGTTCATACCCCAACTGTGACAGTAGAAGAACTAAATCCAGAAACAAACTGGTGATGAATGCCAACAAATTCTTAACACGCAACAGCCACTACCCATACACGGCTCCTGCTAGAGTGCGAAACTCTGTATAATGCAGATCTGTCTTGACTAATTTCTCAGTTTTTATCCTTTCAGAACTTTTTGAAAGCATTGCTGAAGTATAAAGTCTTGACAATTGATTTAGAACCAGCCAACAAGATGGCAGCCTCATGACTAACGAAAGCACTATTTTTCTCTGTACGAATACAAATTAAACATGCACTGATATCCACATAATGGGCATAGCTGCTAGACTTGATCTTGGGCAGTTGATGAGGGAACCAACAAGAGGGAATCCACACCAACCTGTCTGCCACAGATGCACCTGTCCATGACTGTATCAATAGGAGTGACTACCCCACGGTCCTTGGAAACAAAGTCTCATCTTCACATTGAGGACGCCCTCAATGTTGTGTGGCACTGTGCTAAACAAGAAAGATTTCGAACAGATCCAGCAACTCAAGACTTGGGCCGTCAGCAGCAACAGAATTGGACTCAACCACAATCTGTAGCCTCATGGCCTGGTATATACCCCAATCTACCATTACCACCAAGCCAGGGGGTCAACCCTCGTTCAATGAAGAGTGCAGGACAGCATGCCAGGAGCAGCGCCATGCTAACCTAAAAGTGAGGTATCAACCTGATGAAGATTAAACACAAGAATATTTGCATGTCAAACAGCATAAGCAGCAAGTGATAGAGCTAAACGATTCCACAACCAACAGATCAGATCCAAGCTCTGTAGTCCTGCCAAATCCAGCAGTGAATGGTGGTGGACAATTAAACTCATTGGAGGAGGCAGCTCCACAAATATCCCCATCCTCAATGATGGACGATCTCAGCAATTCTGTGCAAAATCTAAGGCTGAAACATCTGCTACAATCTTCAGCCAGAAGTGCCGAGGGGATGATCCATCTCGGCCTCTCCAGAGATCCCAAGCATAACAAATGCCAGTCTTCAGCTAATTTGATTCACTCCACATGATATCAAGAAACAAATTAAGGCACTGGAAACTGCAAAGACTACATGGTCCCCAACAATATTCTGGCAATAGTACTGAAGACCTGAGCTCCAGAACTTGCTGCACCCCGTATCAACCTGCTCCAGTACAGCTACAACACTGGCATTTACCCGGCAATGTGGAAAATTGCTCACATATGTACACAAAAAGCAGAACGAATCCAACAACCCCATCAGTCTACTCTTGATAAGCAGTAAAAAGTGATGGAAGCAGTCATCAATTCTATCAAACAGCACTTGCTCAGCAACAACCTGCTCACTAAAGCTCAGTTTGAGTTCCGTCATAAGACTGTTTTGAGTTCTGCCATAAGACCAGAATTAGGCTATTCGGCCCATCGAGTCTGCTCCACCATTCAATCATGCCTGATATGTTCTCATCCCCATTCTCCTGCCTTCTCCCCATAACCCCTGATCCCCTGTGCCAAGACCACACAGTTCCTGACTTCAGTGCAGCCTTGGTTCAAACATGGACAAAAGAGCTGAACCCCCTAAGTGAGGAGAGAGTGACTACCCTTCACATTAAGGTCGCATTTGACCAAATGTGGCACCAAAGAGCCCTAGAAATTCTGGAGTCAATAGGAATTGGAGTAAATACTCTCTGCTGGTTGGAGTCATACCTATCAGAAAGGAAGAAAGTTATGGATGTTGGAGGTCAGTCATCTCAGCTCCAGGACATCACTGCAGGAGTTCCACAGGGTACCATCTACAGCTACTTCATCAATGACCTTCCTTCCATCATTACATTAGAAATGGGGATGCTTATTGATGATTGCACAATGTTCAGCACCATTTGCAATGACTCAGAAGTTGCCCATGTCCTGCACAATGTTCAAGCTTGGGCTTATAAGTGGCAAGTAACATTCATGCCACACAAGCACCAGGAAAGGACAATCTTCATGAAAAAAATATTCTAACCATCGCCCCATGTCATTAGATCAAGACAGGGTAGACATCCTGCAGCAGGTAACTCACCCCCAACTCCACTTGCTACAACGCACAAGTCAGGAACAAGATGGAATACTCTTCACTTGCCTGGATGAATACAGTTCCAACAACACCCCAGAAGCTTGACACCAGCTTGGACAAAGCAACCTGCTAATTGACACCCCACCCACAAACATTCACTCCCTCCACCACTGACACACGGTAGCAGCAGTGTGTAGCAGCTACAAGATGTACTGCAGGAACTCACCAAGGCTCCATCGACAGCACCTTCCAAACACACAAGCTCTACCACCTAGAAGAACAAGGGCAACAGACACATGGATCCACCTGGAAGTTCCCCTCCAAGTCACTCACCATTCTGACTTGGAAACATTGCCGTGCTTCACTGTCACTGCATCAAAATCCTGGAACTCCCTCCATAATAGTACTGTGGGTGTACCTATACCACATGGACTGCAGCGGTTCAGAAAGGCAGCTCACCGTCATCTTCTTTTTTTTAAATAATTTTTATTGAAATTTTTCGATACAAACATTTACCCCTATTACAATTTAAATTATAACACCACAAGTCCCCCCGGAAAAACCTCCCCACGCCCCCCCCCGCGTGCACCCCCCCACCCTCCCCCTCCCCCCCCCCGCGCTATCAGTCTAGCAACCAAACCGTTTTTCCCTTTCTGCCGATGGCCTCGGGCAATCATTGCCCGCGACCCCCCGCTGACGTGCTCCCTTCGTTGCTATCCCCCCCCCCCCCTCCCTTCCCTCCCCCCCCCCCCCCCCCCTTTTCTCCCCGGGTTGCTGCTGTTTCGGCCTCCAGTTCCTATCTCTGATCCAGAAAGTCAAGGAAGGGCTGCCACCGCCGGAAGAACCCCTGTACCGACCCTCTCAGGGCGAATTTGATTCTTTCCAGTTGGATGAAGCTTGCCATGTCGTTTAACCCGGTGTTAACACTTGGTGGCCTTGTGTCCCTCCACTGAATCAAGATCCTTCTCCGAGCTACCAAGGACGCAAAGGCCAATATTCCGGCCTCCCTTGCCTCCTGTACTCCTGGCTCCACCCCAACCCCAAAAATCGCTAGCCCCCACCCTGGTTTGACCCTGGTTCCCACCACTCTCGATACCGTCCCCGCCACCCCCTCCCAGAACTCTTCCAGTGCCGGACACATCCAGAACATATGTACATGGTTCGCAGGGCTTCCCGAACACCTAACACACCTGTCCTCTCCCCCGAAGAACCGACTCATCCTAGTCCCCGTCATATGGGCTCTGTGCAGCACTTTAAATTGGATGAGGCCCAACCTTGCGCACGACGACGACGAATTGACCCTCTCTAGGGCATCCGCCCATGTCCCATCTTCTATCTGCTCTCCCAGCTCCGCTTCCCACTTGTCTTTCAGCTCCTCTATCGGTACCTCCTCCACCTCCTGCATTATTTTGTAGATGTCCGAGACCTTCCCTTCTCCGACCCAGGCCCCTGACAGCACCCTATCACTCGCCCCTCCATCGGGAAGCAAGGGGAATCCTTCCACCTGTCGTCTGGCAAATGCCTTCACCTGCAGGTATCTAAACGTGTTCCCCGGGGGGAGCTCAAATTTCTCCTCCAGCTCTCCCAGGCTCGCAAACCTCCCCTCTATGAACATGTCCCTCAGTTGCCTGATGCCCGCCCTGTGCCAGCTCTGGAATCCCCGCCAGTGTTCCCCGGGACAAATCTGTGGTTCCCTCTCAGTGGCGCCGCCATCAGACCCCCCACTTCCCCCCTGTGTCGCCTCCACTGCCCCCAGATTTTAAGGGTGGCCGCCACTACCGGACTCGTGGTATACCTTGTGGGGGGGAGCGGCCATGGTGCCGTTACTAGCGCCCCCAGGCTTGTATTGCCGCAGGACGCCCTCTCCATACGTTTCCAAGCTGCCCCCTCCCCCTCCATCACCCACTTGCGCACCATCGATGCGTTCGCCGCCCAGTAGTATCCGGAAAGATTGGGTAGCGCTAATCCTCCACTGTCCCTACTTCCGTTCCAAGAAAATCCTTCTCACTCTAGGGGTGCCATGCGCCCACACATAGCCCATAATGCTGCTAGTTACCTTCTTGAAGAAGGCCCTGGGGAGGAAGATGGGCAAGCACTGGAACAGAAACAAGAACCTCGGGAGGACCGTCATTTTGACTGACTGCACCCTCCCTGCTAGCGACAGCGGTACCATGTCCCACCTCTTGAACTCCTCCTCCATCTGCTCCACCAGCCTTGAAAAGTTCAGCTTGTGGAGGGTCCCCCAGTTCCTTGCCACCTGCACCCCCAAGTACCTGAAGCTCCTTACTGCTCTCTTAAAGGGGGGCTGCCCAATTCCCTCCCCCTGATCTCCCGGGTGTATCACAAAGACCTCACTTTACCCACATTTAATTTATATCCTGAAAAGTCCCCAAACTCCGCTAGTATTTCCATTACCTCCGGCATTCCCCCTTCCGGATCCGCCACATACAACAACAAATCATCCGCATAGAGTGATACCCGATGCTCCTCCCCTCCCCTTGTCAGTCCTCTCCAACCCCCTGAACCCCTCAGTGCCATCGCCAACGGTTCGATCGCTAATGCAAATAGTAAGGGGGATAGGGGGCATCCCTGCCTGGTACCTCGATGGAGCCCAAAATACTCCGACCTCCTCCCGTTTGTAACCACACTCGCCATCGGGGCCGAATACAGCAGCTTCACCCACTTGATAAATCCCTCCCCAAACCCAAACCGTTTCAGCGTCTCCCACAGGTATTCCCACTCCACCCTATCGAATGCCTTCTCCGCATCCAGTGCTACCACTATCTCAGCCTCCCCCTCCACTGCTGGCATCATAATTACATTCAACAGCCTCCGGACATTTGTATTAAGTTGTCGTCCCTTTACGAAACCCGTCTGGTCCTCATGGATTACCCCTGGCACACAATCCTCTATTCTGGCTGCCAGGACCTTTGCCAACAGTTTGGCATCTACATTCAAGAGGGAGATAGGCCTGTAGGACCCGCACTGTACAGGGTCTTTGTCCCGCTTCAGGATCAAGGAGATCAGGGCCTGTGACATTGTCGGGGGCAGAGCCCCCCCCTCTCGCGCCTCATTGAAGGCTCGCACCAGCACTGGACCCACCAAGTCCACATACTTCTTATAAAATTCCACCGGGAACCCATCCGGCCCCGGCGCCTTCCCCGCCTGCATCTGGCCTATCCCTTTAACTAGTTCCTGCAGCTCTATCGGCGCCCCCAGCCCCTCCACCCGTTCCTCCTGGACCTTTGGGAACCTCAATCTATCGAGGAAGTTCTCCATTCCCCCCCTCCTCCTGGGCGGCTCAGACCGGTACAATTCCCTGTAGAAATCCCTGAAGACCCCGTTCACCTCTTGCCCCTTCTGCACTACGTTCCCTCCCTTCTCTCTCACTCCCCCAATCTCTCTGGCTGCATCTCGCTTGCGCAGCTGGTGTGCTAGCATCCTGCTCGCCTTTTCCCCAGTACTCATAGACCGCACCCTGTGCCCTTCTCCATTGCGTCTCCGCCTTCCTAGTGGTCAGTAGGTCAAACTGGGCCTGTAAACTGCGCCGCTCCCTCAACAGCCCCTCCTCTGGTGTCTCCGCATATCTCCTGTCCACTTCTATAAGTTCCCCCACCAGTCTCTCCCTCTCCTGCCTCTCCTTCCTTTCTCTGTGTGCCCTTATGGAGATCAGCTCTCCTCTGATCACTGCTTTCAGGGCCTCCCAGACTACCCCCACCTTCACCTCGCCCGTGTCGTTCGTGCCCAGATATCTCTCAATGCCCTTCCGGACCCTTCCGCACACCTCATCGTCCGCCAGCAGCCCCACATCCAGGCACCACAGCGGGCGCTGGTCCCGTGCTTCCCCCAGTTCTACCTCTACCCAGTGTGGTGCATGGTCCGAAATCGCAATGGCCGAGTACTCCGTGTCCTGCACTCTCGAAATCAGCCCCCTGCTCAGTACAAAGAAGTCTATTCTGGAGTACACCGTGTGGACGTGGGAGAAAAAAGAATACTCCCTCGCCCTTGGCCTGCCAAATCTCCAAGGGTCTACCCCCCCCCATCTGCTCCATGAACCCCCTTAGCACCTCCGCCGCTGCTGGCCTCCTATTCGTCCTGGAACTCGATCTGTCCAGCCCAGGGTCGAGCACTGTGTTGAAGTCCCCCCCCATGATCAGGCCTCCTGCCTCCAGACCCGGAATGAGGCCCAACAGGCGCCTCATAAAACCCGCGTCATCCCAATTCGGGGCATATACATTTACCAGCACCACATTCTCTCCCTGCAGCCTACCCTTCACCATCACGTACCTACCCTCCTTATCTGCTACCACCAGCGCCGCCACGAACGACACCCTCTTACCCACCAAAATCGCCACCCCCCGGTTCTTTGCGTCCAAGCCTGAGTGGAACACCTGTCCCACCCACCCCCTTCTCAGGCGCACCTGGTCTACTACTCTCAAGTGAGTCTCCTGCAACATTGCCACATCCGCCTGCAGTCCCTTTAGGTGTGAAAAAACCCTTGATCTCTTGACCGGTCCGTTCAGCCCCCTCACATTCCAAGTAATCAACCGGGTCGCGGAGCGACCCGTCCCTTTCCCCTGTCTATTAGCCATGTTCTGTCCCCTGTCCGCCCCGGGTCGACCCTCCCCTTCTGACCCGTTCCCCATGGCGATGGCCCCCCCCCCCCCTCTCTCCTCCCATTCTTCCCTTCCCGTCCTCAGCCTTTCCAGCAGCAACCCGGTATCCCCCCCTAACCCCCCTTCCCCCCCCCCCCCCCCCCCCTGGCTAGGACCCCTCCTAGCCGCGGTGTATCCACCATCGTACTCCCGAGAGTCAGCTGGTTTTCGCTGACCCGGCTGCCCCTGCCACACTCCGACTCCTCCCGATGTGGGGGGGGAGGGGCCTCCCCCCCCCCCTTGCCATCCCTCTCTGACCACGCTTCAGCGCGGGAAAAGCCGCCATTGCTGGCCACACCCCACTCTTCTCTCCTCCCCCTTCCTCCGTCCCGCGCGCGGGAAACAGGGGAGAGCCCGCACTTTCGCCCGGCCACACCCTTCCCCGCCATCTTCAATTCCACCCCCGTCCCCATCCACACCGATAACAAAGCCCCCTTAAAACGAGAGGAAGAAAAAAAGAGAAAAAGAAAACACGCATAACCCACTTGCTCCCCCCCCGTCCCGCCTCCCCAACTTAACAATATAACAATTATAAATAACAAATCGCAAATAAATACATAAATACATAACTATGCCTGCATAACTAAATAACTAAATAACTACCCAATAATAACGTACTTAACCAACAGTAACCATAACCCTTAAAGAACAGATCAAAAAACAGTAAAAAAGCTCCCCCTACAACAACAATAATTAAGGGAAGTTGGCAACGGGAAGAGACACACAAAAAGGGAACAAAGAAACCCCCCATAACACAAGTTTCAAAGAAACCAAACGATCCATCAACTTTAACCAAGTTCCGACCTGGCCTAAGAAAGACATGGGCCACTTGATCAGTCAAGGGTACTCGGGCGGCCTCGACCGCCGGCGTTCCCAAGTTCTAGTTCAGGTCCAGCTTTTCCTCCCGAACAAAAGTCCATGCCTCCTCTGGGGTCTCAAAGTAATGGTGCTGGTCCTTGTAGGTGACCCACAAGCGCGCTGGCTGCAGCATTCCAAACTTGATCCTTTTTGCGTGCAGCACCGCCTTCGTTCGGTTAAACCGGGCCCGCCGCTTTGCCACCTCCGCACTCCAGTCCTGATATATCCGCACCGTCGAATTCTCCCATTTGCTGCTTTTCTCCCTCTTGGCCCACCTCAGCACTTTCTCCCGATCGCAGAGACGCTGGAACCGCACCAGCACCGCCCTCGGGGGCTCATTTGCCCTAGGCCGCCTAGCCATGACCCGATATGCTTCTTCCAGCTCCAGGGGCGATGGACCGGCCCCCTCTCCCATCAGGGAGCTCAACATCTCCGCTACATATTTCGGGAGATCAGGCCCCTCCAGGCCTTCTGCTAGGCCCAGGATCCTCAGGTTCTTCCGCCTCATTCGCGTGTCCAGCTCCTCAAAGCGGCTCTGCCATTTCAGGTGGAGTGCCTCGTGCACCTCCACCTTCCCCACGAGGACCGTGGCTTCCTCCTCCCTCACCGCCATCTCCTGCTGCAGCTCTCTTATCGACGCCTCTTGGGTCGCCTGGGCCCCCATCAGCCTTGTGGTCATCGCGTTCATGGACTCTAAGAGTTCCACTTTCAGCTCCGTAAAACACCGGAGGAGAGCGGCCTGCTGCTCCTCCGCCCATTTTCTCCAATCTTCTAGTGCGCCCCCGGCCGCCATTTTGGTCCTCTTCCCCCGCTTTTTTGGGGGAGCTGCTGCCGCTTTTTTTGTCGCCCCTCTCCGAGTACCGACCATAAAGTTGGTCTCACTCTCCTCAGGGAGCCTTCCCCCACCGGGATTCGTCTTTACAGTACTGTCGGGGCCCTCCAATCGGCCCTTAAACACCTTTGTCGCAGGAGCTGCCAAATGTGCGACTTAGCTGGTCATAGCCGCAACCGGAAGTCCCTCACCGTCATCTTCTAAAGAGCAATTAGGGAATGACAATAAATGCTGGCCTGAAGCCCTCATCGCTTGAAATTAATTTTTAAAAATGCAAAATCATGTGTACTCATCATGAAAATGAATCTGAAAATCATTGCTCAGATCAAGAAGTTTTGCCACCAATCAATTAAAATACCAATACCACAGAAGAGGTTGGATAAAACAAAGAATGCTTAGCAAGATTCAAGTTTGGCATGGTATGTTGCAAGATACAAGAGAAAGGTCCACAAATGAGCCAATTGCAGTATCATTGTTGCCAAGTTAAAGATCTGACAGAAAGATGGTAGCACCAGGGACCTGGGTTCAATTACAACCTTGGGTGAACCGTCTGTGTGGAGTTCGCACTTTCTCCCGGTGTCTGTGTGTGTTTCCTCCGGGTTCCACCCACAATCCAAAGATGTGCAGGTTAGGTGGATTGGCCACGATATACAAATTGCTCCTAGTGTCCAGGAATATGCAGTTTGGGGGGTTTAGAGGGATGGGGCAAGGAAATGAACCTGGGTAGGGTGCTCTTTCAGAGGGTCGTTGCAGACCCAATGGGCCGAATAGCCTCCTTCTGCACTGTAGGGATTCTATAATAAAAAGTAAGTCTACAATCGTGACAAGACAGCCCTGTAATACAAAATGTTATCAGAGAAAATGAAAAATGAAATGAAATGAAAATCGCTTATTGTCACGAGTAGGCTTCAATGAAGTTACTGTGAAAAACCCCGAGTCGCCACATTCCGGCGCCTGTCCGGGGAGGCTGGTACGGGAATCGAACCGTGCTGCTGGCCTGCTTGGTCTGCTTTAAAAGCCAGCGATTTAGCCTTGTGAGCTAAACCAGCGACAGAAATTACATTTGGCACATTTAAAGTGCCGATCAAATTTCCCTTTTCAAATTGTCTCCACTTCCGCCACCTTCTTTGGCAATGGATTCCAAGCCATTAATACACACGGCACAAAAAAGGTCTTCCTCACATCTCCCTGCATCTCTTCCCTTTTGGGCAGCATGATAGCAGTGATTAGCACTGTTGCTTCGCAGCTCCAAGGTCCCAGTTCGCTTCCCGTTTTGGTCACTGTCTGTGTAGAGTCTGCACGTTCATGTCTGCTTGGGTTTCGTCAGGGTGCTCCGGTTTCCTCCCACAGTCTAAAGATGTGCAAGTTAGATAGATTTGTCATGCTAAATTGTCCTTAGGTGGGGTTATGGGGATAGGGTGGAGGCGTGGGCTTGGGTAGGGTGCTCTTTCAAAGAGCCGGTGCAGAATTAATAGGCCAAATGCCCTTCTTCTGCACTGTAAATTCTATGAAAACCTTGATTCCGCATTTTTCTGTTCATGTACCATCAGCTAATGAAGACACTTTCTCTCTAGCTTTGACAGTCACCCAGACTCGAACCATTAGCTCCATTCTCTCTGCACAGATGTGATCAGACCAGCCGAGATTGCCCAGCATTTTCTGCTTTTGTTTCCTTTGTCTGCCTTATCTACATCTACCATGATCTTGTACACCTCTAACAAATTACCCCACAACTTCCTTTGCTCCTCCAAAAACAACCTTAGCTTCTACAACCTAACATTGCAGTTATATTCCTCATTCCTGGAATGATTCAAGTAAATCTCCTCTGTATTCTCTCAAGGACTTACCTCAGTGGGTAGCCTTCTCACCTGAATCAGGTTAGAGGTTCAATTTCCAGTCCAATGTCTTCAGGCTGTCTCTTCAATGCATTTCTGAGCAATGTTCAACCAAGGCCCCATCTGCCCTCTCAGATGGACATAGCACCAATCAAGGACCTGTGGCCTGACCAACATAGAACCTGCATCCACATTATCTCTCACATTGCTGTTTGTGGCATCTTGCTGTGCAGATATTGGTTGCAGTGTTTCCTACAACAATATGATACAAGGGCAGCACAGTGGCACAGTAGTTAGCACTGGTGCTGCCCCAGGTTCGATCCCAGCTCTGGGTCACTGTCCATGTGGAGTTTGCACAATCTCCTTGTGTTTGTGTAGGTTTCATCCCCACAACCCAAAGATGTGCAGGATAGGTGGAATGGCCACACTAAATTGCCTCTTAACTGGAAAAAATGAATTGGGTATTCTAAATTTAAAAAAAAAACCCAATATGATAGAATCCCTTCAGTGCCAAAGGAGGCCATTCAGCTCATCAAGTCTGCACCAAGCCTCCAAAGAAGCACCCTACCTGTGCCTATATCACAACCCACATAACCATTTGGACACTAAGGGGCAATTTTGCATGGCCAATCCATCTAACCTGCTCATCTTTGGACTGTGGGAGGAAACTGGAGCACCCAGAGGAAACAGACAAATGTGCAAACTCCAGTCACCTAATGTCAGAATTGAGCCCAGGTTTCTGGCACTTCGCTGTCTGTGCGGAGTCTGCATGTTCTCCCCGTCGTGCGTGGGTTTCCTCCGGGTGCTCCGGTTTCCTCCCACAGTCCAAAGATGTGCAGGTTAGGTGGATTGGCCATGTTAAATTGCCCTTAGCGTCCAAAATTGCCCTTAGTGTTGGGTGGGGTTACTGAGTTATGGGGATAGGGTGGAGGTGTGTCCTTGGGTAGCCCAAGAGCCGGTGTAGACTCAATAGGCCACATGGCCTCCTTCTGCACTGTAAATTCTATGAAATAGTGGCTGCACTCTGACTTGACATGATGTGAAGGGCTTGGGAAAAGTGCAAATCTTCCTTTACCAAATCTCCCCCCACCCAAAAAAATGCATTAAATCCCGAGCAGCTAAACCGACGAAAGGGAATACCATTGGCAGCAAGTGAGGTTCTTTATTTTGCAAGTATTGGTCATCCCTAACCCTGGGCCTATGGTGCCTGGAAGTGGGGCTTGAGTTATTGAACTCCGGGGCTTCGGGCCCAGCAAGAAATGCACTCACCTTCGGCTAACAGGGCGGTGCAGACCGAGATAAAGACGATCAGGATGGTGTCAGCACACATAGTGCTCATTGTGACCACCGGCTGTCGGAGCGAGAAGAGAGAAAGGTTCGGCTTTAAACTTGTCCCTGGGCCCAGGGCAGACCCCGCTCCCTAGCAACCGGCAGTGGCTGCTGGGAGGAGGGGGGAGGGAATAAGGCATGGGGGCCGTTTTTAATGCCTTTTTCCTGTTCAGTACTGAACCGTGTATGCCTACAGACATTCTGCATGGTTTTTCATTTTCTTCAAATAAATATTTATTTCTTAGTCGCCGTTTAGGGGCGACACTGCGCATGCGCGTTGCCGGCAGCACATTAACCCCGCCCCCTTCTGCTGGCAGTCTGCTGGGGTGACAGACAGAGAGGCTGCTGGCAATGGTCACCTGTGTGTACAAGGAAACCAAGTTACCATTTGAGGTTAACGGAGTAGTTATCAGAACTGATCATTTCAGAAATGATATTCGAATCCCTCCCTCCATCAACAATTGACTAGGAACTGAACTGCACCAGCAATATAAATAACGAAAGAAAAAATGCTGGAAAATCTCAGCAAGTCTGGCAGCATCTGTAGGGAGAGAAAAGAGCTAACGTTTCGATGACTCTTTGTCATCGGACTCAAAACTTTAGCTCTTTTCTCTCCCTACAGATGCTGCCAGACTTGCTGAGATTTTCCAGCATTTTCTCTTTCGTTTCAGATTCCAGCATCTGCAGTAATTTGCTTTTATCCAGCAATATAAATACTTTTGTTACAAGAGCAGTTCAGAGGCTGGGAGAGTAACTCCCCAAATTCTGTCCACTGGAATGGGCAGGCATGACTCAGGAATGAGATGGAATACTACTCTTGCTTAGTATGGGTGCACCTCCAACAATATACAAGAAACTCCACACCATCCAAGAAAAGTAGCCCACTTGATTGACAACCTCTCTAACCCCTTCAAAGTTCACTCCTGTCACTACCAGTATACCATGTCTGCAGCATATACAATCTACAAGAGGCAGAAACTTGCCTTGCAAGGCACCTCACAAGCTTGTGGCCTCCACCATCTAGAAAGGGGAAGGGCAGCCAGCACCTGCAAGTTTCAAACCATCCTATTGTTTTTGAATTATTCCTGGTTCAAAATCCTGGAATTTCCTCTCTGCACTATGGGTGTACCTTCACGTCACAGGTTATGATTGCTGCGGTTCAAGAAGATAACTTGTTCCAAGATGTTGGGCATAGTTCGATAGGTCTTATTATTCTTATGTGACTCAACATTAAATATTTATTAGTGACGAGAAACTATATACACAAGTACAGTTAAGCTAGGAGCTGTCTCCATACTTGCTTCTACACACTACTGTACCCAACACTACACTGATCCTGAGGTGTGGGTCATGTGTTCTCATGAATCACTGTAGGGTTACTCTACTCAGTTCCATGTTAACTGTTTATGTGCCAAAGTCTTATACTACACGTCCCCCCAAATCTTTATCCAATATATGTATAAGTTATCTGAGTTTAAGGCAGCATGGTGGCACAGTGGGTTTGCACTGTGGCCTCACGGCGCTGAGGTCCCAGGTTCGATCCTGGCTCTAAGTCACTGTCCATGTGGAGTTTGCACATTCTCCCCGTGTTTGCATGGGTTTCGCCACCACAACCCAAAAATGTGCAATCTAGGTGGATTGGCCATGCTAAATTGCCCCTTAATTGGAAAAAATTAATTGAGTAATTTAAATTTTTTTAAAAAGTTATCCGTGTTTATCCTGTGTATATAATTATTACTACCCCATATCACTCTTTCAAATCTGAGTTCATCGATTCAGGTGGTCTGGAAGCCTTATAGACCTTCCATTTTTTTCTGTCTACTGTCAGAGAGGTGGTAAACTTTGTCATTGCAAGTAAACATTCTTGGATTGGTGTTGTTCTGGCATTTGAGTGTGTTTAAATCCTCTTTTTCAATTCTTTGGCATTGAATTGCTCTTTTCTCTCTTCCCTAATTGTAGTGATAGATGATAGCTTATCCCGATCTTTATGGAGCGGATGAACTCTGTGCTCGTCTGTAGAGTGATTATTTTTTTCACTTCTTCCTTTGCTGTAATGCATGCCAGGATGGAAGGTGGCTCTTCCTCTTGTGAAGATGTGACTTTATAGTAAGCTTACTTTGTTTGCACTGAGTGCTGAAATTGGGTGCATTTGAGTGCTATAGTGAGAGTTTGGTGACTGAGGGAGTTAGGTAGCAAGGTGCTCCTTTCATTTTGTTTTGAAGGGAGCTGGGAGTTTACAGAGAGTGCAGCTGACTGGGAGCAGAGTTGGAGGGCGGAGTTCCAGTTGGTTCAGAGGGGATGGAGGCTAGGGCAGTTGCATGCTCCTCCAGTAGTGGTGAGGGATACCACCGGTGTCCCCGCTGACTACACCTGCGGGAAGTGCACCCAACTCCAGCTCCTCAGAGACCGCGTTAGGGAACTGGAGCTGGAACTGGATGAACTTTGGATCATCCGGGAGGCAGAGGGGGTGATAGAGAAGAGTTACAGGGAGGTAGCCACACCCAAGATACAGGACAAGAATAGCTGGGTTGCAGTCAGGGGAAGGAAAATGGAGGGGCAGACAGTGCAGGGATCCCTCGTGGCCGAACCCCTTCAAAACAAGTATACCGTTTTGGATGCTGTTGGGGGGCATGAACTACCAGGGGAAGGCCCTAGCGGCCAGGTCTCTGGCACTGGGCCTGGCTCTGTGGCTCGGAAGGGAAGGGGGGAGAATAGAAAAGCAATAGTGGTAGGAGACTCAATGGTTAGGGGAATGGATAGGAAATTCTATGGTTGCGAACGAGACTCCCGGAAGATATTTTACCTAACGGGTGCCAGGGCCAGGGATGCTTCGAATCAAGTCTACAGGATTCTTAAGGGGGAGGGGGAGCAACCAGAAGTCATGGTGCACATAGGGACCAACAACATAGCTAAGAAAAGGGATGAGGATCTAAAAAGTGATTTTAGGGAGTTAGGTTGGAAGCTAAAGAGCAGGACAAGCAGAATAGTGATCTCAGGATTGCTACTGGTGCCACTGCAAGTGAGGCAAGGAACAGAGAGCGAGTGCAGCTGAACATGTGGCTACAGGGCTGGTGCAGGAGGGAAGGCTTCAGATATGTGGATCATTGGGATATCTTCTGGGGAAGGTGGGACCTCTACATGAAGGACGGATTGCCCCTAAACTGGAGGGGCACCAATACCCTGGGTGGGAGGTTTGCTACAGCTCTTTGGGAGGTTTTAAATTAGTTTGGCAGGGGGATGGGAACCAGAGCTATGGATCAGAGGATAGGGTAGCTGTTAAACAGGCAGAAATAGTATGCAGCAAGTCTGTGAGGAAGGATAGACAGTTGATAGGGCAAAGTTGCACTCAGTGGAATGGGTTAAAGTGTGTCTGTTTCAATGCAAGGATTGTCAGGAATAAGGGAGATGTACTTAGAGCATGGATCAGTACTTGGAACTACAATGTTGTGGCCATTACGGAGACATGGATTTCACAGGGGCAGGAATGGTTGCTAGATGTTCCGGGGTTTAGATGTTTTCAGAAGAATAGGGTGGGAGGTAAAAGTGGAGGGGGAGTGGCACTGTTAATTAGGGAGTCCACCACAGCTGCAGAAAAGGAGATAGTCGAGGAGGGTTTGTCTACTGAGTCACTATGGGTGGAAGTCAGAAACAAGAAAGGAGTAGTCACTTTATTGGGAGTTTTCTATGGACCCCCCAATAGCAGCAGAGAGATAGAGGAACCGATTGGGCGGCAGATCTTGGAACGGTACAGGAGTAACAGAGTTGTTGTCATCGGTGACTTCAACTTCCCTAATATTAACTGGAACCTCTTCAGTGCAAATGGTTTGAATGGAGCAGATTTTGGCAGGTGTGTACAGGAAGGATTCCTGACTCAATATGTAAATAGGCCGACTAGGGGGGAAGCCATATTGGATTTGGTGCTTGGCAACAAACCAGGCCATGTGTCAGATGTCTCGGTGGGAGTGCATTTCGGTGACAGTGACCACAACTCCTTGACCTTTACCATAGTCATGGAGAGGGATAGGAAGACAGTATGGAAAGGTATTTAATTGGGGGAGGGGAAATTATACTGTCATTAGACAGGAGCTGAGGAGCATAAAGTGGGAACAATTGTTCTTAGGGAAATGCACAACAGTAATGTCGGGGTTGTTTAAGGAGCACTTCCTGCGAGTGCTGGATAGTTTTGTCCCACTGAGACAAGGAAGGAATGGTAAGGAGAAGGAACCTTGGATGACAAGAGAAGTGGAACTACTAGTCAAGAGGAAGAAGGAAGCTTACGTAAGGTTGAGGAAGCAAGGATCTGACTCGGTTCTGGAGGGTTACAAGGTAGCCAGGAAGGAACTCAAAAATGGACTGAGGAGAGCCAGAAGGGGACATGAAAAAGCCCTGGCGGGAAGGATTATGGAAAACCCCAAGGCATTCTACTTGTGTGAGAAATAAGAGGATGATCAGAGTGAGAGTAGGGCCAATCAAGAATAGTGGAGGGAACTTGTGCCTAGATGCTGAGGAGATGGGGGATGCCCTAAATGAATATTTTGCTTCAGTATTCACTAGAGAGCGGGACCTTGTTGCTCATAAGAACAGTGTGAACCAGGTTAATAGACAGGTTGATATTGAGAAGGAGGATGTGCTGGAAATTTTGAAAAGCAACAGGATAGATAAGTCCCCTGGGCCCGACGGGATATACCCAAGGTTGCTATGGGAAGTGAGGGAGGAGATTGCTGCGCCATTGGCGATGATCTTTGCGACCTCACTCTCCACTGGAGTGGCATCGGATGATTGGAGGGAAGCGAATGTTGTTCCCCTGTTCAAGAAAGGGAATAGGGAAATCCCTGGGAATTACAGACCCATCAGTCTTACGTCTGTGGTGAGCAAAATATTGAAAAGGATTCTGAGAGATAGGATTTATGATTATTTAGAAAAACATAGTTTGATTAAAGATAGTTAGCATGGCTTTGTGAGGGGCAGGTCATGCCTCACAAGCCTCATTAAATTCTTTGAGGATGTGACAAGACACATTGATGAAGGTTGGGCAGTGGATGTGGTGTATATGGATTTCAGTAAGGCATTTGATAAGGTTCCCCATGGTAGGCTCATTCAGAAAGTTAGGGGGCATAGGATACAGGGAAATCTGGCTGTCTGGATACAGAATTGGCTGGCCAAAAGAAGACAGCGAGTGGTAGTGGATGGAAAGTATTCCGCCTGGAGGTCGGTGACCCGCAAGGATCTGTTCTGGGACCTCTGCTCTTTGTGGGTTTTGTAAATGACTTGAATGAGGAAGTGGAAGGGTGGGTTAGTAAGTTTGCCAATGACACAAAGGTTGGGGGAGTTGTAGATAGTGTTGAGGGTTGTTTGCAGGTTACAACAGGACATTGACAGGATGCAGAGCTGGGCTGAGAAGTGGCAGATGGAGTTCAACCTTGATACATGTGAATTGATTCATTTTGGAAGATGGAATTTGAATGCTGAATACAGGGTTAAAGGCAGGATTCTTGGAAGTGTGGAGGAACAGGGGGATCTTGGGGTCCACCTACATAGATCCCTGAAAGTTGCCACCCAGGTAAATAGGGTTGTTAAGAAGACGTATGGTGTGTTGGCTTTCATTAACAGGGGGATTGAGTTTAAGAGCCGCGAGGTTTTGCTGCAGCTTTATAAAACCCTAGTTAGACCACACTTGGAATATTGGGCGGTATTCTCCCCCCCCCCCCCCCCCACGCCGGGTGGGAGAATCGCCGGGGCGCCGCGCAAGTCGCGTCACGCCGTCCCGACACCCACACGCGATTCTCCCACCCCCCCACCCAAACCAGCGCTGTGAGAATCGATCCGGGCCACTCAGAGAATCGCTGCAAAAAGCGAGCGGCGATTCTCCGGCCCGGATGGGCCGAGCGGCCGGCGAGAAAAATGACAGTCCCGCCGGCGCCGTTCACCCCTGGTTGCTGCCAGCGGGAACTGTGCAGGAATGCTGGGGGGACGGCCTGTGGGGGGGCAGGGGGGCTCCTTCACCGGGGGGGGCCCTCCGATGGGGTCTGGCCTGCGATCGGGGGCTACCGATCGGTGGGCCAGCCTCACCCCCCCCCTGGGCCTACTTCCTTCCGCGGCCGGCCCCAGAACCCCGGCGCCATGTTGGTGAGGGGCCGGCGCGCGTAAGAAGTTTCATGCGCATGCGCAGGATGGCGTGGCCCAACTGCGCATGCGCAGGAATGAGCTGCCCGAACTGCGCATGCACGGGTTGGCATGGCGCCCATTTGACGCTGCGTAAGGAGGCTGGAGCAGTGTGAACTGCTCCAGCCTGGAGGAATTTCAGGGGCGAAATTCTCCCCTGCCCGGCGGGGCGGGGGTCCCGGCGTAGTGGAGTGGCGCCAACCACTCCGGCGTCGGGCCTCCCCAAAGGTGCGGAATTCTCTGCACCTTTAGGGGCTAGGTCGTGCCGGAGTGGCTCCCGCTCCGCTGACTGGCGCCAAAACTGGCGCCAACGGCCTGTGATTAATCTGGGCCTTGGATAAGTCCAAGTTAATCTTTTTAAGAGTGGATTTCTGATCATGGTTAAAAAAATTTAATTTTTAAATTGGAGATTGTGGTTTTATGACGCTTCCTAAAATTATTTTTTTAATAAATATTTTTCTTGAAATTTACAGTTTTACACTGTACAAGAGATGAATGAACGGTTATTATTTACAATTTCCACGTTGTTCCTTTTTGGCACTCTCCCCCCCCCCCACTCCCACCCTGCTCCCCCCTCCCCTACCCCTGCTAACCCCTCCCCTTTTCTACTGTCTACGGGTCCTGTCTCAGGCCCTTTCCTTCGCCATAGATGGTTTGTTTTGTTGTTTGTTTTGCTCCTATAGCTTTGTGGGGCAGCCCTCTGGCCCTGTTTCGGTCTCTCCCTTGGGTTCCCTCCTGGCGTTTCCTTAGGTCGCTCTGCCCACTGCGTCCCCCCCCCCCCCCACCTCCTTCCTGTCTGCTTACTGCGGGCCTGGTGCTTCCCATGCACTAACCCCCCCCCCCCCCCCCCCCCCATGTACTTTTTTTCTAAATAAATTTAGAGTATCAAATATTAGTTTCCAATTAAAGGGCAATTTAGCGTGGCCAATTCACCTACCCTGCACATCTTTAGGGTTGTGGGGGTGAGACCCATGCAGACTTACGGAGATTGTGCAAACTCCACAGGGTCGGGATCGAACCTGCGAACCTGGACCTCAGCACCGTGACGCAGCAGTGCTAGCCTCTGCGCCATCATGCCGCCCGTTCCCCCCCCCCCGTTCCCGTACCAGCCTCCCCGAACAGGCGCCGTAATGTGGCGACTAGGGGCTTTTCACAGTAACTTCATTGAAGCCTACTTGTGACAATAAACGATTTTTCACTTTCGTTGTTGGCTTCATACAGGTTCTGGAAGAAGCTGATGAATGGCCCCCAGGCCATCATCCGACCCTTGAATGATGTATTTGGTCTTCTCCAGATGGACAAATTCCAGCATGTCTGCAGCTGTGTGTGGTGCTGCTGATCGCCAGCCGAGCAGGATTCTCTGGCGGGCGATTTGGAAAGCCAATGCAAGAGCATCGGCCCTCTTCCCCATATGTAGTTCTGGCTGGTCCAATACCCCGAAGACAGCCATTATCGCTTTTCACTGCTCCCCAGCCTTGTGCTTCAGTCGGAATGACCCGTGTGCCCTGTCGTTCTTTAGTGGCTGGGGGAAGCTGTCCCTCCTGACCAAGTTGCCCAGCATCTGGGCCACATAGTCTGTTGGATCCCTGCCCTCGATCCCCTCTGGCAGGCACACTATTTGAATATTTTGGAGCCAAGACCGGTTCTGCTGATCCTTGACTTTCCCTTTCAGGCACCCATGGGTCACCACCAACCTTTTTATTTCAGCCTCCAGAGCAACAATCCTTTCGCTCAGGTCAGTCGACACCTTTTTGAGCTCCTGGATCGTCATCCTCTGAGCCTCCAGCATCTTCCCCATTCCGTCGAGCGCCGTCTACATGGAGACCAGCGCTTCCACCACTTTGACCGCTACCTGGATCTTCACTTTGATTTCTTCCTTCATCGCAGTCAATTCCTTAATTAGGAAAGTCATGCATCTCTCTCCAGGTGTGTGTGTGTGTGGAGGGGTGCCGGCAGAGTCCGTTGTTCAGGTCATCGGTCTCCTCGTCTCGGGGGTGACCAGGGACCCCCTCAGCTCGTGGGTTCACTGACTAGCTCGCTCGCTGTTCCTGGCCTTTTCCATTGCTTCTGCCTTCCCTGCAGCCTCTTGAGTTTCCACTTGCTGGCATATTGCTTTTTTTCTCTTCCATTTCTGTTTATGGGTAGAATGAGTCTGAATTTTCGGGCTAAATTTGTCCAAACATGCCTATTTTACTGTGTTCTGGAGGAGAGCCACCTGATGTGCGACTGTCAGCACATTCCCATCATCGACTCTGCTTCAAAAAATCTAAGATGGTGTCGCCAAACACTTCTTCACAAAGGGCTTGCCCCACACTTGCCAGTTTTGGCATACTTCCACATTAATGGCATTTGCAACCTCCATGTTTAATTTTTTTTCATCAATGACTGCCTGGATTGACCGGTTAGCCTAGCTTGCTTTAGCACAATCAATGTTCTTGGGTCTTGGAAGTATCAAATCCCAGCTTTTGCTCGGTTTTTATAGCTGCCTGCACATTCACGATTAATTTATAATTGATTACTATTTTCTTCAGGACAGCACAGTGGTCCCAGGTCACTGTCCGTGTGCAGGTTGTGCATTCTCTCCTTTCTGCGTGGGTCTCACCCCCACAATCCCAAAAAAATTGCAGGGTTGGTGGATTGGCCACACTAAATTGCCCCTTAATTGGGAAAAAGAAAGAACAAGATATTCTAGATTTTTAAAAAAAAATTTTTTTTTTCTTTGTTTGGAGAGGGCTCAGCTTTGTTCGAGTGCTGGCTCAGGATTTGGATTTCTCAGTCTGCGATTTAAATGGCAATTTAGGAATTCTGCAATATTTGACTTTTTCAGAATTTGCGTTGTCCAGGAATTTTAAATGTTTAGGTCCCAACTGTGTGGCCTGGAGACTCTGCAAGCTCAGGGTATTGAAACTGGACTGTCACAGTATTCAATGGAGTTTGCTGCTGCAGTGAGAAATTCAATTACTGCCATCAGCTTCCAAGGTTTTCTTTGGAGCTTTTTTCTTGGGATTTCCTTCTGCACCTTCACTTCGTGAGCCTTTCTTTGGGGCAGAATGTTTCTTTGATTTTTTTCCTTCAGTTTTCCAGAAATTAATATTTTTCTGCAGTCTTTGCAATGTTTGAGGTGTTCCATTCACTGCCACCATGTTGTATGGCATTGGGAGTAGTTCAGTAGTTCTTTTTTTTGATATAAATTTAGAGTACCCAATTCATTTTCTCCAATTAAGGGGCAATTTTGTGTGGCCAATCTACCTACCCTGCCCTGTGTTGTGGGGGCGAAACCCACGCGTCACCGTGCTGCCCCAGTTCAGCAGTTCTTATTAAGGTATTTGTAGTATTAGATAATTCAACAGAAGGTATTTATTAATTACTAAAGTTTATATGGGCTGCACAGTGGCACAGTGGTTAGCACTGCTGCCTCACAGCGCCAGGGACCCAGGTTCAATTCCAACCTTGGGTTACTGTCTGTGCAGAGCGTGCACTTTCTCCATGTGTCAGCATAGGTTTCCTCTGGGTGTTCTGGTTTCCTCCCACAGTCTAAAGATGTGCAGGCTAGGTGGATTTGCCATGCTAAATTGCCCCTTAGTGTCAAAATGTTAGTTGGGGTTACGGGATAAGGTCGGGGTGTGGGCCTAGGTAGGGTACTATTTCCAAGGGTCGGTGCAGACTCGATGGACCAAATTGCCTACTTCGGCACTCGAGAGATTCTACGATATATATATAGGTACAGTAAAGGTCCAAGCTAGGAGCTGTCTCTATGTTTGCTTCGACACACTGCTCTGTCTAACACTGCACTAACCCCTAGATGTTGGTCATGTGTGTCCTTACATTACTGTGTGATCAGTACTGTACTCAGTCCCTTGTTCACCCTTTATGTGCCAGATCCTTATACTACACAACTCTCCACCATCTTCTTGAGGGTATTTACTTGTGGACGCTAAATGCAGGGCTTACTGAAGTGCCCAGGTCCGGTGAATGAATGAATAAAAAGTTATTTGAGAATTTGAGAATGGATTGAACATTCTGCAATCATCAGTGACATTCCAGATCTGACTTTATGATGAATGAAGCAACTGAAGATATTTGGACCTTGCACACTTCCCTGAAGAACTCATTCGGTGATGATCTGGGGCTAAAATGATTGACCTCCACCAATCACAGCCATTTTGCCTTCAGCTGCAGCCAGTGGAAAGGTTTTCCCTTACTCCCATTCACTTCAGTTTCACTAGGGCTCCTTGATGCTATATTCTGTCAAATGGTGCCTCGATACCAAAGGCAGTCAGTCTCACTTCATCTCTGGAACTCAGCTCTTTTGCTCAAATCGGGACCAAGGATGTAATGTGATGTGGTGCACACTTGCCAGGCAGATAGCAAATTTAGCCTCGGTGAACAAGTGGGGTTTCTGGAGGTGCTGAGTAAATGGCTAAGGTTTCAGCAACGGGCTGGCTGAGGGTGTGTGGAGGCAGGTGATATTATGGAGATGGTCTTTTACAGTATACAGAGCGATATGGATCATGTCATCAAACTTATTCAAATCCAAACATAGGTTTAGATTTAGTAATGTATGTACTGTATTGTAATGAGGTAATAAACATGTGCCCAATATGTTTATTATAAACTATCATGTTCTTGTGACCAAATTCAACACCACATAAGGAGACAATTGCAAGCATAAAAACCATAGGCTCGTGTAGTAATCCACGGGAGGCAGGAGTTCCGTCACCACACCAATATTTATTTACAATAACGATATTACAGGAGCAGCTACAAACAGTGCTGCTAGCAGTCCAGTCAACTTAAGACTGGCTCACAAAGCCTACACAGGTGATTATATGGGCCCCCTCAATGAGCTATCATTGAGGGAGCTCATACTCCAATTGGCCAACCATAAAGCCAATTGGAGTTCATTACACCCCTCCCCCCCCCCAAGGTCTGAGGAATTCCTGCCAGCTGGCATTCCTCTGAGCTTCTTCCTGCTCCTCATGTCTGGGTCTGTCACCTCTGTGTCATCCGCCGGGTCTTTTCCGAAGTGGGCGGGGTGTACCTTATAGGTGCCCGTCTTTTCCTTGACACCTCCTTGAAGTTGTTCTTCCTCCTCTCGGGGAGAGGTGTTGCGGCGGGCCTCGTCGAGTGTGTCCATCTCCGACTCTGATGACTGGATGACGGGGATCTGGAGAAATTGCTCGGGGCTGGGGTGTGGGTATCCTTTCTGTCTGGGCTATCCCAGCTTGAGGCGGTCCTGCTTCGCCTGCCTCCAGGTGTGGTTCCGCTGCCCTTATTTGGTCTAGGTGTTTCTTCAGCACCTTACCTCCTATTGAAACCTCATAGGATATTGGCCCTGTTTGGGACTCTACCATGCCTTTGACCCACGTTGGTCCATTCCCATAATTCTTGACCCAAACCGGTGCCCCCACCTGGAAATGTCTCTGCTGCCGACTATTATTATGCCCCCTGCGTTGGGCCTCCTGTTGTTTCTCCTCTTCCCCCGTTAAATTTGGGAAAAGGAGACTCAGCCTCGTTCGCAGCCGCCTTCCCATTAAGAGTTCAGCTGGCGGTATGCCGTTGTGGAATGCGGTGTGGTCCTGTAATCAAACAGCCAGCGGGAGAGCTTTGTGTCCATTGACGCTGCCGGCTGCTTCTTGAGTCCCGCTGTAAGTGTCTGGACCGCTCTCTCTGCCAGGCCGTTGGTCGCTGGATGGTAAGGGGCCGTTTTGATGTGACGGACTCCGTTTTCCTTCAGGAATTTTCCAAATTCCCCACTTGTGAATGCCGTTCCGTTGTCCGACACCATACCTCCGGAAGTCCATGTGCAAAGTTGCTTTGGCGCCTATGATTTCCCCCAAACCTTCCTGGAAGACCCTCCGGGTATTTTTGGAGTACTCCACTCAACTGCCCCTTCCACTCTGGAAAATTTTCATCCAATCTAATTTTAGATCTTTCAGCCAGTTCCGTCCAATTAAGCTCGGTCCGGAGCCCTCTACTATCGTCAACGGTAATCTGAGCAATTGTTTCTCATATTCCACGGGTACATGAGTCGTGCCTAGAACTTCCAGGGGTTCCCCCGTGTAGGTTTTAAGTATCGTCGATGTTTTTGTTAGGGTTAGTGGCTGGAGTCCATCTTTGATTTTTCTAAATGCTGCCACTCCCATTACTGATACGGCCGCACCCGTGTCTATTTCCATTATTGTTGGCCGCCCGTTCACCCGTGGGGTAATCCTAATAGGTTCTGCTTTCTTCGTTGTAATATTATATAATTGTTCCCCTTCGGAGGAAGATGGGGCGTCTATGTTGTGTACTTCCCTGCGTCCCCACCTGCTATTCCTCTTTTGCCACCTCCTTCTAGGGTTTCTGTTGTTGTTACCCCACTCTGTCTGGTGCCAGAAACGGTCCTTCTCTGTTGGGGGAGCCTCAGCCAGTACTTCCCTCTGTCTCCAGTTAGTCCTGGCAGACTTGGGGGCAGTTCTGGGGTTTTCCTTTTTCCCTCTATTCCTCAGGTTTTTTCTGAGAGCGGCTATCTGGTAGCAGGATCCATTGTGGTAGTCCCTCTCACAGGTATCTACCTCCATTGGCGTGTCCTGTAGTTCCTGCGCCCCACTTGCTGCCTTTTCTAGGGACAGTGCGAGCTGTAATGCCTGCATGCAGTCTAGCTCCGTTTCCGCCAACAGGCGTTTCTGTATTGTGAGGTCGTTTATACCACACACTAACCGGTCCCGAAGCATTTCATTTAGCGTCGGGCCGAACTCACATTTTTCCGCCAGCCTTCTCAGGCAGGTCAAGAAATTCGTGACTGACTCCCTGTCTTCCCGCTTCGCTGTGTAGAATCTGTACCTACGCAAAATGAGGGGTGGTTTGGGTCGTAGTGCTCTTTCACCAATTCCGTTACTTCTTGGAAAGTTTTCGTGTCCGGCACATCGGGATAAGTCAGACTACGTATAATGGCGAAAGCGGAGGGTCCGCACGCCGACAGCAGGATAAGCCGTCTCTTTCGTCCGTCAGTATATCATTTGCCCGGAAGAAGTAACACATTCTCTCCACATATTGGGACCAGTCCTCAATAGCCGGGTCAAATGCCTCTACCTACCAAAAACAGCATTTTAAAATGGCAAGGCTTACCCTCCGAGTGCGGCAGCTGGTCTCCGCAAAATTCGTAGTTTACCTCGTCGCCACTGTAGTAATCCACGGGAGGCAGGAGTTCCGTCACCACAACCAATATTTGTTTACAATAACGATATTGTACAATAACAGCTACAAACAGTGCTGCTAGCAGTCCAGTCAACTTAAGACTGGCTCACAAAGCCTACACAGGTGATTATATGGGCCCCCTCAATGAGCTATCATTGAGGGAGCTCATACTCCAATTGGCCAACCAATAAAGCCAATTGGAGTTCATTACAGCTCGCTTGGTCTGTCTTCATAGAATTCAGGCTACTTTATCCTCAATAGAAGTGTTCATTATAATTAGCCTTTCTGCATAATTCCGTTTAGAAGACAAAAATACATTGCTGCAATAATTCACACCAAGCCTTACTGTCTTAAAGTAAACAGATTCGCATGAGCTTCCCCATTGAATGGAGTGCGTGTGCTAGGTCCAGGCCTCCTGTTGCAAAGAAGCTGTCCGAACCTGAATTTCTGACCCTGGAGTGACTTCCCTGTCTCTCCCAAAAAAAGCTGCGTGTAATGGAGACAGAAACTAACTATGGGAAGTCTCAGAAGGAAGGACAAGACAAGGCTGTAAGCTGCTGAAAGTGTATTTTATTTTTGCAGATTTTCACCTGCGACTATCTTAGTAGGTGTACTGCCACCTTCATCTGAACATTGAAAGTTCCGCCTGTCACCTAGCCATGAGCCATATTTTCTCATTGTTTGTGACACGTTGTGTTAATTGAGGAGCATTAACGGTGTTGAGTGGGGTATGTTGTCCACTTTGTCAGCATTGCTAATATAAAACCACCCTTGTCAGGCATGGCAGCATGAGAAGAAAAAGAACCACCCTTTCAGATCCTCCTTCAATCTGTCAGTTTGGATTTTTCCATTTCTGCACTAATAATTCTCATGGATCCTTTGAGCGAAACTGGCTTGAGATGCTATGTTCTGGGCATCCATAGAGTAGGAATTGGGTTGTTACTGTTGCGTTCTCTATTTTGCCTTTACCTGGATGCCTTGGATGCGTAGCGTTGAATGAAGAACAAAAAAGCTTGTTAACAAACAAACTATTAATTTATTTACACTATTACGTTTCCTAAAATAGAAAGTTTCTATATTAAACTATCTCTAACTAACAGAGCTCTTAAGTACACAACTGCTCGCTATGCCTGACACCCTTCTAACTCCTAACTCTTAACTCCCAGAATCCCCAAGTCACATGATATAAATGACTATTCTGTGATTCCCTCTCGTGGTAAGAAGCTTTATCATTAACTTGTTAGCTCTTTACATCCCAGTGAATATACATATCATTACAGCCCCCCTTTTTAAAAGATGTTTGGAAATTTCTATAGACATGTGTATAGTAAGAAGCATTGTAAGTTCTTTACAAGTAATTGAGTAATGATATTGTACAGTAGCTAACAATTTTTTTTAACTTTTACAGTCCACAAATTGAGTCTGTACTCAGTCTTCACTGTGATAGTGTGTTACAGTACCAACAAGTCATCAGTCCAAGCCATCAAATGGTGAAGTGTTCGTTATCTGACGTGGTTTCTTCCTGTGTTGTGGTGTCGATTTTGTGTTTCCTTTGCCGTAAAAAACAGTTTGCTATCTGTATTTTTAGCAAGGACCAACTCTTCTAAACTGTTGGAAATATCATTGTTTCTTTCCAAACAGTGTGCCATGTTGGAACTTTCCCTCCTTCCTGAATTGGTGCCATATGCGTGAACTTGGCATTGTCAACACATGCATCGGTTTGTTCTACCTTGAATGTTAGTTGTGTTTCACACACTGTACTGCAGTCCGTTGCTCTGTTACCATCCAGATTTCTTTCCATGCTGTATGGTCTGCCAGTATGACTGCAAGTTTCAACACTTTCCTGTCATTCAAGTGCCATGTATCATTGAATTGTCCTTTGGTATCATACAGTCCGTACCTCTGAGTATATAACTGTAGTACCAGAACTATTCTTGTTGCGCTCAGGATCAGTTCTTTTTCGCTTGGTTGATTCAATTTTAACTTGTTTACCATCCGTGTCCTCAGGATTATCTGATGTCTCGTCAGGCTTTGTGATGTCAGTTTCTGTTGGATGATCGGATGTATGCACAAACTCTTGTTGCTCGTCATCTGGAGTCAACTTGTCCACGATGTCATTTTCTTGTAGGCTGTTCACAATTGATGCACTCTCAATTGATCTGTTCACTGCATTCATTGTTATTCAAGTTATACTCTTGTTGTCTGATCACTGTTGATGTGCTCTCATTGTCAGCCTTTGTACACTCCAGCTGAGATCTGTCAGTCTCGCTTTTGTCCCGCACAGCTTGTATGCTATTTGTGAGTCACTTCGTCACTATTCACAAATAAAGTGGATCGCTGTCATAGTCTTTTTTGTTGCTCATTATCTGTTTCTTCGCTGTTGTCCTTACTGGCAAATACAGTGGATAGACTTCAGAGTCTTCTTTCTTTGGATCAGCAAATATACGAGGTAGACCTTCATAGTCTGTTTCTTCTGTGTCTTTACTGTCCTCATTGGATGATTGCAATATCATTTCCCGTGGGCAGTTACAATGACCTTCTGTCTTCACGCTGTCTGGAACATACAGACGTTTAACGACGTTCAGGGGCTTCACACGTGTTCACTCCCAATATGGACGCTCACTCTGTGTCCACAACAGCAAATTGCACAATGTGACTTTGATTGTTCAACCATGCTTCGAGGTTACATATCCCTAACATTTCAATCGCATTCCCATTGTAGTCGATCAGCCGTTTCTGTCGATCAAAAACTGTCGGTGGAACTCTCGGATGGTTCAAATTGGAGAGGATAAGGAAATTGTCACTTCCTTACAAGCTTGTGACAAGCTTGCAGTTGATTAATGTGCCATTCAGCATCACTGGAATTGTCCATTCATCGATTTGGAACAATTGTGATTAGGTTTGTTTGTTCAGCTTCTGAAATTTCTTGTGTACCTTTGTCTATGCTTTCAATTATATCCACAAAGAATATTTCTTCCACATCTATTTCATCTTCTGCGATGTTGCACTCTTTATTTTTAGATTTGTTAAAATTTTCATCTTGCTGTATGCTGCAAACTTCTTGATCAATGGTGCTGCAAAGGTCTTCTTCAGCTGTTCAAATTCAGGCAATGTTCTGCCGTATGAGGTAAAATTCTTCTGTTTGGTGCCTTTTAAACTTTTTTTCAATTGCCGGGCATTGTTTCATAAGTGGGCATGGCCACAATGTTTACACGTCATCACGTTTGTAACGTCATGCGCAAACTTCCATTGCGCATGCGCAAATCAATTCTCATTCGGAGTGCGCTCTTTTTTCAAGTGCACATGCGCAATCTTGAACATGGATGTGAAACTACTGGCGAAGTGTTGGTGTGTAGGTTGGCGGGGGTGAGGGGTGTGCCAGAGGTGATCTCCGAGGACCAAACGGATTTTGTGAAGGGTAGGCAGCTCTCCAGTAACATTAGGAGGCTGTTGAATGTAGTTATGACTCCGTCAGGGGGGACGGGCACTGACGGTTGAGCAGAAGCCCCGCCCTCCTCTCCACCCCGCACACTAACAGCACATGTGTGTCAGACATGCATGCACTGTTAGTGTGCAGGGTGGAGAGGAGAAGGGGTGAGGCCTCTGCGCAGGGCCCTGTCGCCAAGGAAACCAATACACATTTCTATGCCTCATGTGCGAGACCGCACAAAGGTCAGGATCACCTTCTCTGAGGCATCAAGGTGTCTGGATTTTATTGGGTTAAAAAAATCACGTCAAGGGTGGGTGGACTACAGTAAGTTGATTCAACACTAGCTCTATCACTGATCTTTGTAGAGCACTATTATGTATTTAAAGGTCAGGCAGCATCAATGGGGAGAGAAGCAGAGTCTACATTTCAGAATTGTTGAAAGGTAATTGATCTGAAATTTTAACTCTATTTCCCTCTTTTCTTACTGATGGAGTGCAGCTGATAATACATTATTAAGTTTCAGCAGGATTCAGTTCATAAATCCTTGTTTTACTTGTGGAAACTGCGCTTTTTGCTGTGGTCATGAAACAAAAATGCTGAAAAAGTAAACCTGAATCATCATGCATCTATTTAACCATACCTTCTGCTTTCTACTTTTTGCGGCTATTCTTTTCTATGTATTCTTTTACCTTTATATTATTAAACCCTAATTTGAACATCAAGTATGTTTGTACTACTTCATGAAAATATTTTTTGAAAGAAAGAAATGCACTGGATTCCTTTTGTCTATATACAGTTTCCTGTAAAAATTCAATTAAGTTAATCAAGCGTTCAGGACAATTTTGAACTTCGTGCAAAAGGCGAATGTTTTGTTCACATTTTTCATTCTTAGATTTACTGAATGTTTGAAACTTAATTTGAAAAACCCACTCATAATGATGTTTATGTATGTAGCATTGGATATGAACTTTCCATTTGTGTTTTAGATTTGTGTAATAAAGGTGTAAAGCTAAACTTCAGATTGGTGTGCATTTTTCCTTTGAAATGAAAATCTGGATGTTATTGCCAAAATGCTGATTTTTGGTATCTGGAATACTGGTTTCTGTTGGGAAAGGTTGGCAGCTCTGCAACTGGCTCAATGCCTTACCTGTGGACAACATATCAAAACTGCGTCTGCAGCGTCTTCCTACTCGCCAGGACTCTGGGGTAGGGTCACACAAGTACCTGTGGTTCACCTCCAAAATATCATCCACCAACCTCTGCCATTCCACCCTTACCTTCCAAGCCATATGCATTTTATGTGATATAAGCTCCCCACTAATCTCCACTTTCAAGGCTTCCCAAAGCATGAAAGGCAAGACAGACTCATTCCTATTAAATTCTGCATACTCATCAATGGTCTTAGACATGTGCCTGCAGAACCCCATATCCACCAATAACCCTTCATCTAATATACATGGTGGATACTGAGCAGGTTACTGAATCCGCCAGATGTGGGGCATGATCTGAGATGACAATGATCGAGTACTCTGCCTTCCTCACCCAAGGAAGAAGAGACGAACCCACCAGAAAAAGTCGATCCTCGAATGCAGCTTATGCACAGGAGAAGAGAATGAGAATTATTTAAATGCTGTACTGTCCCACTTTGGGGCATATACATTAAACAATACCACCAATATATCTACCAAAGTTTCTGTGACAATCACGTGCCTACCACACGAGTCCTGCCTAACATAGACGCTGAAAAACAAACCTGTTTATTGATTAAAATTGCCACCCTAAGCCCTCTTGTCAAAGCCTGAGTGAAAGACCTAGCTCCCCCACCCCCTCTGCAGCGTGTTCTGATCCTTCACCCGCAAATGAGTGTCCTGCAAAAACACCACATCGGCCCGCAGAATCTTTGGGTGATAGAAAACTCACCACCTTTATACTGGGCCCCCATTCCCCTTACATTCCAGGTGACCAACTGAATCAGGGGTCTCCCATCTTTCCTCAACCAGTATTCCAGATACCAAAAATCAGCATTTTGGCAGTAAAATCCAGATTTTCATTTCAAAGGAAAAATGCACACCAATCTGAAGTAAAGCTTTGCACCTTTATTTCACATTTCCACCGTGAAGGATTATTAAGCGCCTGTCCAGAGGATGAATACCCAAGGCCCACCCAAGATGGCCGCCAAACCCACCCATAAAGTGAAACAAAGAAAACCGTATAATCACCATCAGAAAACTAACCCGATCCCCCACCCCTCCCCTGAACCAGACTGCATCCAAATGCACATGTTGATTACATGCCAAAGAACAATACCCCCTCATAACCAACCCCAACCTCCAACAAAACAAAGATCTAGACTCATTGAACCATGAAAAGCAAGTCCAACAGGTAGCAACCGACTTCTGCTGGCGGCCATGGAGTGAGTGGTCGCACATTTGGTGGCTCCCGCTGAACACAATTGTTACGGTTTTTTTTCCACCCGAAGGGCAAAGTATTTGAGGGCAAAAGGTACAGGAGTGCCTGGGGAAGATAATACTCTTTGGTGTGGCTGGTGCATGGATCAGCAGACGATGAGTGCCATGTGAAAGAAAGTGCAGTTGACGCCAGAGCGTTTTCATGGTGCGCCACAGGGATAGATGGCGGAGGGCAAGGGAGGTGCGTTGCCTGCCCAGTGGATGACGGAACAGCTGGTGGAGTTCTTGAATAAAATGTTTCAGCAGCGGAGGAAAGAGGCCCTGGAGGAGCTGGCCACGGTGGTGGAGCTGCTGAGATTTGGGATCGAGTGAGTTGAGCAGATGCTGGAGTCCCAGGGCTTGGCGATCCAGAAAATGGAGGAGGCCTTGGGGGAGTTTTTGGCCTCGTTGGTGGCTGAGCAGGGAGTGATGCGGGAGAGCCAGAAATGCTGAGGGAGAAGGTGGAGGATTTGGAGAATCTCTCCAGAAGGCAAAACCTAAGGATTGTTGGGATGCCTGAAGGCATTGAAGGTGTGGAGGCCACGGTGTATGTGACGAGAATGCTGGAGGAGAAATTGATGGGGGAGGGGGTCTTTGATTGGCTCATGGAGGTGGACCGAGCACACAGGGCGCTGAGGAAGAGGTTGCAGGGCGATGGTGATACTGTTGCACCGTTTTCTGGACAAGGAGAAAATCCTTCGATGGCCGAGGCAGACCAGGAACGTACCTGGGAAGGGAACGAGCTACGAGTGTACCAGGATTTGAGTGAGGAGCTGGCGAAGATGAGGGTCAGGCTTAATTGGATTATAGCTGCCCAGTTCAAAAAGGGAGTCAAGTTAGGGCAGCACGGTGCTGCAGTGGGTTAGCCCTGCTGCCTCATGGCACCGAGATCCCAGGTTCGATCCCGGCTCTGGGTTACTGTCTGTGTGGAGTTTGCACATTCTCCCCGTGTTTGCGTGGGTTTTGCCTCCACAACCCAAAGATGTGCAGGGTAGGTGGGTTTGCCATGCTAAATTGCCCCTTAACTGGAGAAAATGAATTGTGGACTCTAAATTTTTATTTAAAATTTTTTTTTTTTAAAAAGGGAGTGAAGTTTGCGGTATTGTACCCGGCCCGCCTATGGATAACTTTCCAGTAGCGAGAGATTTATTTTGACACGCCAGAGGAAGCGCTGAAATTTATGAGGAACGATGGTCTGGGAGGAGTGTGAGGACATTGGACTTTGGAGGAGTTCTGTGTGCGCTTCAAAGTGTTTGGTGGTGGGTTAACAGGTGCAGGTTTTCATGGGGGAGCAACGATGGTGAGTGTACCTTTTGTTACTCTTGAGGGACAGAAGGTTGGGTTGGTAGGAGGGGGCAACAGGAGGGAGGAAGAATAGTTGGAGGCCTTGGACGGGAGCCACCATGCTATCTGGGTGGGCGAGTTTTTTTTTAGAAATATTTTATTGAAGCATTTGTAATTTTCACAGTTTAACAAATTTGACAAATTAGCATTCCAAAAAACCTCGCGGTCCGACACAAGCAACCACATCACAATAACATACCCAACTACCCTCCCTCCCTAGCTCCTAACTACCCGTTTATTGGATTCCCTATCCTTATTTTACACCTGAGGAAGGAGCTGCGCTCCGAAAGCTCGTGTTTGAATCAAACCTGTTGGACTTTAACCTGGTGTTGTGAGACTTCTTACTGTTATTTTACACTGCCATGCCATTTTCTCCCCCCCTTTTCCCCTCCCCGTTGACGTTCAGTTTTCCTTGAAGTTGATGAACGGCTGCCACCTCCGTGCGAACCCTGAGTTGAACCTCTCAAGGCGAACTTAATCTTTTCCAGCCTGAGAAACCCTGCCATGTCGCTGACCCACACTCCTGACTTTGGAAGCTCCGAGTCTCTCCATCCCAGCAAAACCCATCTCCGGGCCTGCAGGGAAGAGGCCAGAACATAGGCCTCCCTCCCTCCCCTGGGCCCACAGATCTTCCGATAACCCAAATATTGCCATTTCTGGACTTGGAGTCACCCTCCCTTCCAGGACCTCTGACGTGACCTCCGCAAATCCCTACCAGAATCCCCTCAACTTCGGACACGCCCAGAACATATGCACATGATTCACCGGGCTTCCCCCACAGCATTCGCCCTGTCCTCCACTTACTCAAAAAACCTACTCATCTGGGCTACCGTCATGTGGGCCCTATGAACTGCCTTGAACTGGATCAGGCTAAGCCTGGCGCACGACGAGGATGAATTGACTCTTTTCAAGGGCTTTTCCCATATTCTGACTTCCAGTTCCCTTCCCAACTCTTCCGCCCACTTTCTCTTCACCTCTCCAATTGAGACCCTTTCCCACTCCATCAATTCCTGCATATCTTCGAGACCCTCCCCTCCCCAACTCCCGTTTTTGACATCACCTTATCCTGTAGTCCTCTCAGGGGGAGGCGAGGATAGCTTGGAACCTGCCTCCGAACAAAGCCCCGTACCTGTAGGTACCGGAATCCGTTCCTACCCGGCAACTCAAACTCGTTCTCTAATGCCTCCAGGCTCAGAAAGCCTTCCTCAATGAAGAGATCTCCAAATCACTCAATCCCTGCCCGCTGCCACCTCCTAAAGACCCCGTCCAGTCCCCCCGGAACAAACAGGTGATTATCACAGATCGATGACCATACTGATGCGTGTGGTGATATACAATCACTGTAAATACACAAGGGGTTAATGCAAATACACTACAACTAAGTAAACACTAGAGGGACCACCGGAGATGTCATGACATGCAGACATACAGCTAATGAACATATAGACTAGGACACGCCCAATGGGTAGTCAAGACACCCAGAGGTGACACTACCACAAGGGGGCATTTACACAACCCATATGAAAGAACAGGGCACACGTGATCTGTCTCTTTCCAGAGGCGACAGTTAGAGAGTAGGACAGGGGCAGATCAAAAGCATCACACCCACTGCTGAGAGCAGACTGGTTAGTTAGACTGAGTTACTATAGCAAGATTAGCAGGAGAGTCGAACTCAAGTAGGAGAATTGTTAACTGTTCAATAAATGTGTTAAACCTATCTCCAAGTCTGAACCTTCCTTTGTCAGAGTATACATCAAGGAAGCAGCTTATGCTACATGAAGAAGCATAACCCAACATGGTACCAGTGAGTGCTTGTTGAATCTATATAGTTCAACTCAATGTATCCGTGACTACCAGCAACAGAACCCAGGCAAGATGATCGGGATTCCGGTTCCTCAACAGCTCAGGTACCACGGCAATCTCAGTGCCAACTGGTGGGCATTCAAGCAGAGATTTGAGATCTACATGGTAGCATCCGACCTAGATGGCGTGCCCGATGCTGAGAAGATAAAGCTTCTACTCACCATTGCGGGTAAAAGTGCAACAGAAATCTTCAACTCCTTCAAGTACTCCAAAGGGCAAGACAAGAGAGACTTCCAGTCAGTCCTGGACAAGTTTGAAAACTACTGTGAAGTAAACACAAAAAAAAAATCGGTAAAACTGGAGCCTATACTCACCACGAGGCAAGGGTAGGCTTGCAAATTCAGCAAACGGCAGTTTTGATTGACAGCCATCTTGCGAAAGGAGCCGCACATGCACAGTTCTCCAGAAGACACGAACCGGTAAAACAGTGTTTTGCGCATGTATGAGAAGTCGCGCATGCGCAGTTGCGAAAAGGGCGCAAAGTAAAGGAAAAGCGATCTGCGCATGCGCAATCCATCCCTACACTCTACGTCACAAGTGTCATGACGTCAGAGGCCCCAGACAACGCCCACTTAAAGGGGAAATGCCCAAAAATAGTGGGAAAGATTTTTAAAGCCGGAAAACACGATTCTTTCCTCTGGAACGACAGCACACTGCCTGAACTTTGACCAGTAGCTGAAAGTAACCTCCGCAGAACCCTGCAACAAGCAGTTAGCACCGCCATAAGAGATAATGTAGTCCTTGAAGACTACGACTCAGACGTTGATTTCTTCCTTGGACAGAGCGAGCACAATGACAGCTCCAACACAAAAAGTGATGATATGGTCCTTGAAGACTACGACTCGGAAGATGATTTCACCATTGGACGTGGCGACCTCAGTACCAAATCCGAACCGCAACGAGATGAGTTGTACAGTGAAGCATCCGACACAGTCATGGATGGGTTCTTCGCATTTGAGGATCCTCAGCCCAGCATAGACGACATCCCAATCCATGAGTACAGGATTCTGTTGTGGCCTGAAGCCATGAGACAGAGAGCGGTACAAGCCCACAGAGGGCGGCCTGACACCACACCAGTGGTCCATGCACCATGAACAGTGCTCCACGCACCACGAAGAGTCCCCGACTCCACACAGAGGGTGATCCACGCACCACAAAGAGTCTCCGACTCCGCACAGAAAGCGATAACAGACTCCACAACGAGACCACTGCACGTCTCCACACAGAGAACACAGAAAGACTCCACAGCAAGACCACTGCAGGACTCCGTTGAGGGCGCACAGATCGACTCCACAGCGAGACCACTGCATGACTCCACACAGAGAACGATGCCAGACTCCACAGAGAGAGCGGTATAAGCTTCCACAGTGAGCTCGTTGACAGGCTCCACGATGGAAGCAATGCAAGACTCCAGAGTGCAATCCTTGCATGAACAAGACCATGAATGTCTAGCAACCTTATGTGAGCAACCAGCAGCAGATGATGTAAGTCTGCCACGCTCAAATGCACAGCAAGATGACTATGACAGTCGGCCACGCTCACGTGAACAACAGAAAAACTATGACAGTCTACCCAGATTATTTGAGCCACCAGAAGAACACTCTACCCAGCTCATCTAACCGACAAGAAGACACTGAAGGTCGACCCACTGTATGTGCGACAAGTGACAAAGGCGTCACAATTCCCATACAAGATGTGTGGCATCTCAGCGCGACCGACAGACCTCACCTAGTATGTACAGAGAAACTCGACAATCAAAGTGAGGCTACTAGTGACTCCAACAACACCACGTTAATTCAAACTTCATCCACTCGAGCCTCTCCACAAGAAAATTAATATTAAAGACAATGTTGAGGGCTTATTGTCAAGATTATCCAGAGGATTGGGATAAACAAATTCCATTTGTACTGTTTGCAATGAGGGATGCACCTAATGAGTCACCCAAATTTAGTCCTTTTGAACTAATTTTTGGTCAAGAGGTAAGAGGATCACTTAAATTGATTAAGGAAAAATTGGTGAGTGAGAAATCAGAAATTACATTATTGGATTACATGTCAAATTTTAGGGAACGATTAAATAGAGCAGGTGGGGCAGCACGGTGGCACAGTGGTTAGCATTGCTGCCTACGGCGCTGAGGACCTGGGTTCGAATCCCGGCCCTGGGTCACTGTCTGTGTGGAGTTTGCACATTCTCCCTGTGTCTGCGTGGGTTTCACCCCCACAACCCAAAGATGTGCAGGGTAGGCGGATTGGCCATGCTAAATTGCCCCTTAATTGGAAAAAATAATTGGATACTCTAAATTTATTTTAAAAAAATAAAAAAAATAGAGCAGGTGAATTGGCCAGACAACATTTAAAAGTTGCACAAAATGTGGTGAAACGGGTAGCGGACAAGGAATCCGAAGTTCGTAGTTTTGCCTGTGGAGATAAAGTTTTATTATTGTTACCAGTGGTAAGTGAACCTTTAAAAGCTAGGTTTTGTGGACCTTATCAAATTGAAAGTAAATGAAGTGAGGCAAATTATGTGGTAAAAACACCAGATTGAAGGAAGACTCACTGAGCGTGTCATGTGAATATGCTTAAAAGGTACTTTGAAAGGGAAGGAGAGAAAAAGGAGGAGGTTTTAATGATTCTAACTCAAATGACGAACCAAATCCAGATGACTGAATTTGACATACCTCAAATTAAATTAGAAAACGAGGATGTTCTTAAAAATTGGGATAAATTGTTGAGTTACCTTCCAGAGGAAAAACGGACTGACCTGAAAGAGTTACTGATATCACATGGGCAAGTTTGTGGAGATAAATTGTGAAGTACTAAAATGGCTATACATGGTGTAGACGTGGGAAATGCTGTTCCAATCAAACAACATCCATGTAGATTTAACCCTTTAAAATTGGCACAGGTTAACAAAGAAATTGAGAGTATGCTTAAAAATGGCATAATTGAAGTGGGTTGCAGCCAATGGAGCTCACCCATAGTGATGGTACCTAAACCAGAGGGTAGCAAAACCAGACGGTACCCAACTGTTGTGTGTGGACTATAGAAAGGTTAATGCAGTTACAAGAACGGACTCTTATCCTATCCCACATTCGGAGGATTGCATTGAGAAAGTGGGAGAATCAGCTTTTATTTCCAAACTGGATTTACTTAAAGGTTACTGGCAGGTACCTTTATCCGAAAGGGCGAAGGAGATTTCAGTTTTTGTGACTCCAGATGGTATATACCAATTCAAAGTTATGCCATTTGGCATGAAAAACGCACCAGCCACATTTCAACGGTTAACTAACAAAGTTGTTTCAGGATTACCCAATTGTGCGGAATACATCGAAGATCTGGTAACTTTCAACCAGACATGGACAGAACATTTAAAATATCAGATGGAGTTATTCGATCGACTTCAGGAGGTGGGTTTGGTGGTAAACCTAGCCAAAAGTGAATTTGGAAAAGCCCAAGTCACTTTCCTTGGCCATACAATCAGACAGGGTCGAATGGTCACACAGGATGTGGAACTAACAGTTATTGAGGAGTTTCCGATACCCTTGAGACAAAGGGAAATAATGTGATTTCTTGGTATGAATGGATTTGATCAAACATTTATGCAAACGTTTTGTTGCATGATTGCTCCACCGATGGACTTTCTGAAGAAACGTCAAAATTTCAGTGGACAGCACGGTTTCAACAAGCATTTGACTGCCTGAAAGCTGTGATAACCAATGCTCCTGTGTTGGAGAATTACAAGGGACTCTGTGATCAGATTGAACTAAAGTATCTGACTTTAAAGAGAAATGCCGTGGCATAGAGAAATGGATGGATCGTGCAGAGACCTTCTTGTTCAAAGAGACTGTCAATCGAGAAGGATTTTGGTTGGAGGACGAAGAAAAAAGATGGACTATATTATTATACCTGTTTACGTGTGTTGTTTTTTGAAACAAAAAGTATATTTACTGTGTGCATTTCTTAAAGGATAGTGAAAAGGTGAAAAATTAAACCATTTTGAAGTTGATGGTTTATTTTTTTTTCTTGGGGGGAGGTGTCATGAGAATGTCGCTTTAATAATTGTTTGGCTGCTCATATTACTGCAGTGATGTCAGAGTGTGGGTGGAGCTGGGCTGTCTGTCAGCTTTTTACTTTCGTTTTAGGCTCTTTGCTGCAGGGTGTGATTTAGTATTGTTTTCAGTGTTGGAGCTGAAGCCAGACAGAGCAGGTGTACTGTTGATCTCTCTGCCACGAAAAGACTATCTCTTGATCATTTGGTGAATTCAGAATTTTAAATCTTCTCAGTAGTGAATGTGAACCTAATGTGCTTCTGTTAAAAGGTGTTTCTTTTGTCTTCTGGATGTTGTTTGGGAAGTTATTAAGGATTACTTAGTGTTGTATTTTTTGGGGGTTGTATTTGAATTGATGGTTGATAAGATGTTCACTGTATGTTTTAAAAGGTTAACTTGAGTTCATAGAGTAAACATTGTTTTGCTTTAAAAAATACTTTTCCATTTCTGCTGTACCACACTTTAAAAAAATATATATTTAGAGTAACCAATTCATTTTTTTGAATTAAGGGACAACTTAGAGTGGCCAATCCACCTACCCTGCACATCTTTGGGTTGTGGAGGTGAAACCCACGCAAACATGGGGAGAATGTGCAAACTCCACACGGGCAGTGACCCAGTGCCGGGATCGAACCTTGGACCTCGGCGCCGTGAGGCAGCAGGGCCAACTCACTGCGCCACCGTGCTGCCCTTCTGTACCACACTTGTAGAGTGGGCCATGTGCTCCCCATACCCCAATCTATTAAAAGTTGTGGGTCAGGTGAACTCCATGATACACTTTGGGGTTCTCTAAACCCTGGCCCATTAGAAATCGGGAGTTCGAGGGGGATAAAAGTCTATCTATTGGATTGGCTTTGTGAACTTAAAGACAATGAGGGGTGAGCATTTTGTGGTTGCTTTTTGGGGGTGGAGACGGTCACACGCAGTACCTTCCGGACAGAGTCTAAAAGCAGACAGTTAGATTTGGCAAAAACATTGCAGTTAACATTACCTGACAAAATGCGAAAAGATGTGGGGCGGCATTCTCCAACCCCCCGTCGGGTGGGAGAATTGCCGGGGGTCAGCGTGAATCCCGTCCCCGCCGTCCTCCTAATTCTCCTGCCCCCCATAAATTGCCCCGGCGTGAAACGTGCCTCCCGCCTCGGAGAATGGCGGGGACCGACGCGACTCAATCGGCCCCGGGGCTGACCGAATTCTCCCGCTCGCGATGGGTCGAAGTCCCGCCTGTTCTTTGCCAGTCCCGCCACCGTAAATTAGAGTAGGTCCCTTACCAGCAGGACCTGGCAGCACAGGCGGTCTCCAGGGTTCTTGGGGATCGCGTGGGGATCTGGCTCCGGGAGCCCACCGATCCGTGGGCTGGCCTGCACCGTGCGGGCACTCTATTGTTCCGCACCAGAGGCCGTGGTCCTCCGCCATTCCCGGTGTGGAAGCGAATCCCTCTGCGCATGCGCGAGGATGATGCCAGCATGTGCTGGCGCTCCTGCGCATGTGCCAACTCGCACCAGCCGGCGGAGGCCCTTCGGTGCCGGTTGGCGTGGCGCCAAGCCCCTTTCCCGCCGGCCAGCGGGGCGCCAACCACTCCAGGGTGGGCCTAGCCCTGAAGGTGCGGAGGATTCCGCACCTTTGCTGCGGCCCGATGCCGGAGTGCTTCACGCCACTCCGTCCCGCCAGGACCCCCCGCCCTGCTGGGTAGAAGTGAATCCCGCCCGTGGGAATTATGGTGGCGTCTAAGCATTTAAAGTTGCCTGAGATACAGTTTGAATTACTGGAAATGGCAAAAATTCAGTTACAAATTAAACAAATGGAACATGAGAAAGAATTAAAGCAGCTTGAATACGAAAGAGAGAGAGTGGAAAAAGAAAGAAAGAGAGAGAGAGGAAAAAGAACAAAGAACAAAGAAAGAGAGAGAAGAAAGGAGAAAAGAAAGAATAGCCCTAGCAGAACAAAAAGAAAGAGAAAGGGAGATACAGATCAGGGGGAAAAATAAAGAGAGAGAGTTTGAACTTCAGAAAATGGACATGAAACATGACAGTCAGTTAAAATTGGCAGACATAAAGAGAAACGTACAGTTGGATGATAGTGATCAGGATAGTGAGAAAGAGCATCAAAGTCAAAGGCTTGGTGGGGATCTATTTAAATATGTCCAAGCATTGCCAATGTTTGATGAGAAGGAGGTAGTAGCCTTTTTAATTTCATTTGAGAAGGTAGCTAAACAAATGAAATGGCCACAGGACATGTGGGTATTACTGATTCAAACAAAGCTGGTAGGTAGGGCTAGTGAAGTGTTTGCATCACCACTGGAGGAGGAATCTGGGACGTATGAAGAGGTGAAAAAAATCAATCTTAGGTGCATATGAACTAGTGCCTGAAGCTTATAGACAAAGGTTTAGAAATTTAACGAAAGAATTTGGTCAAACATACATGGAGTTTGAAAGGCTCAAACAGAGTAATTTTAAAAAAAAATAATTTTATTGAAATTTTTTACAGAAAATATAACAACAAACAATGAAAAGCAACAATAAAACACCATAATAACTGTAACACCCCCAAGACCATAGCAACGCATGTATCCCGCCCCCCCCCCACCCCCCCCAAACCCAGTAAACAACAAGAAAACTTAAAAATAAATTAAAATTAAATAAACATTTTCCCCCTCCCCCCGGGTTGCTGCTGCAGTACCAGTACCCTATCGCTGAGCCAGAAAGTCGAGGAAAGGTTGCCACCGCCTAAAGAACACTTGTACCGATCCTCTCAGGGCAAATTTGACCTGCCAAGGAGTTTGAGTGCAAGCAAGCATCCAGCAGAGGGCAGCAGAGCGGAGCTACTGATTGGTTGTTCCGGGGAGGTTTGCATACGTGCAGTGCGGTCAGCCTAATTTGGAGGTGTACCTGCGATAGAGACCCGAGGAGTTCGAGTGCAAGCAAGCATCCAGCAGAGGGCAGCAGAGCGGAGATACGGATTGGTTGTTCCGGGGAGATTTGCATACGTGCAGTGCGGTCAGCCTAATTTGAAGGTGGTTTGTGAAAGGGCTGTTGTCAAGTGACAAGGCCCACGCCTCCTCCGGGGACTCGAAGTAGTGGTGCCGGTCCTTATATGTCACCCACAAGCGCGCAGGCTGCAGCATTCCAAATTTGACCTGCTTGGCATGCAGCACCGCCTTCGTCCGGTTAAACCCGGCCCGCCGCTTAGCCACCTCCGCACTCCAGTCCTGGTAGATTCGCACTACCAAATTCTCCCACTTGCTGCTCCTCTCTTTCTTGGCCCAGCGCAGCACACACTCCCGGTCACTGAATCGGTGGAACCGCACCAGCACCGCCCTCGGGGGCTCATTCGTCTTGGGCTCCCTCAAGCTCCAGGGGCATATGGAAGGACCCCGCTCCCATCAACGAGTTCAGCATCGTGGCCATATAGGACGGAGGATCCGACCCCTCCAGCCCCTCCGCCAGGCCCAGGATCCTCAAATTCTTTCACCTCGTGCGAAAGTCCAGCTCTTCCAAGCGGTCTTGCCACTTTTTGTGAAGTGCCTCGTGCATCTCCACCTTCCCCACGAGGACCACAGCCTCCTCCTCCCGCTCAGTGGCCTGCCGCTGCAACTCCTGAATGGCCGCCCCCTGGGCTGTCTGGGTCTCAAGCAGCTTGTTGGTAGTCGCATTCAGGGAGTCGGGCAACTCAGCCTTCAGCTCCGCAAAACAGTGCAGAAGAGCAGCTTGCTGCTCCTGCGCCAACTTCCACCAGTCCTCGGGTGCTCCGCTGGCCGCCATTTTGTCCTCCTTCCCCCGCCTTTTCTGGGGAGCTGCTGCAGCCTTTTCCTTTGCCCCACTCCGGGTGCGCACCATAAATTTCAGGGAATGTTCCTCCAAACACCTTCCCACACCGGGAATCGTCGAAACAGCGCCGTTTGGGGCCCTAAAACAGGCCCGAAAGTCCTTTGATAGCAGGAGCTGCCGAACGTGGTGATATGATTTGCATAGCTGTCTGTCATTGGGGCAGAACACCGGCTTACCATTGGCCCTGGTCGGTCATGTGCCTCTCGACCGATTGGTTGAGAGGCTGAGTTAACCACGCCTCCTTGCCGAGGTATAAATAGTCAAATGCCCGGCGGTCGTCCATTTTATTGTAGACAACCGCAGGGCTAAGTTCTAGTTTATTAAAGCCTAACTTTTGTAAAGCAACTCGTTTCTCATGCAATTGATGGCTCATCAATTTAATAAACTAGATTTTTGAAGATGGAGTTCCGGATCAAGCCCGAATGCCTCCGCATCAGCCCGCAAACTCCGAACTCTGCAGAACTTTTTCAACAGTGGTTGACATGCCTCGAAGGATACCTGGAATCTGCAACCAGCCCCCCCCACCGTGGCACAGAAGCTGCACGTCCTCCACTCCAGCGTGGGCATAGCAGCCGACGCGATAATCAAGGAGGAAAAGGATTACGATGCAGCAATACTAAAGCTGAATGGACAATTCATTAAACCAGTCAACAGGGTATTCGCCCGACATCTGCTGCCCACCAGACGGCAGCTCCCCGGAGAGTCACTAAACCAATATTACCAGGCCCTCGCTGTCCTGGGGAGGAATTGCTCCTGCGTCGCTGTCTCAGCTATGGAGCACATGGAACTACTGATCAGAGACGCTTACGTGGCTGGGATGCAGTCCCCCGCTATCCGCCAGCGGATGCTGGAGAGAGACGACCTCAGCTTAACTGAGGCACGGACTCTCTCCTCCTCCCTGGAGGTCGCCGATCAAAACGCCTGCGCCTATGTCCCCAGCCGGGCCTCCTGGCACGCATCCCCACCGCCATCCGCCGCTCTCGACCTCCCTCAGGCCTGTGCCGCGGGACGCCCCGACAAGTCCACGGGGCCCCGCTGCTACTTTTGCGGGTTCGCGAAACACCCTCGCCCGCGCTGCCCAGCCCGCTCCGCCCTCTGTAAGAGCTGCGGGAAGAAGGGCCACTTCTCCACGGCCTGCCAGGCCAAAACGGTGGCTGCGGTTCTTCTGGACGCCACGCAACACTCTCCCCCCCCCCCCCCCCCCCCCCCCCCCCGCCGCCGGGCCCCTGCGCCCAGCCTGTGCGCCTCTCTCTCTCTCCTCCGGGCCCTCTCGGTCCCCTCCTGAGCGCCGCACAACTCTCCCCCCCCCCCGCCCCCGGGCCCCTGCACCCGGCCTGCGCGCCTCCCTCGCTCCTCCGGGCCCTCCCGGTCCCCTCCTGGTCGCCGCGCCTCTCTCTCCCCCCCGGTCCCCGGCGCCCGACCTGCGCGCCTCTCTCTCGCTTCTCCGGGCCCTCCCGGTCCCCTCCTAACCGCCGCGCAACACTCCCCCCCCCCCCGCCCCCGGGCCCCGGCGCCCGACCTGCGCGCCTCTCTCGCTCCTCCGGGCCCTCCCGGTCACCTCCTAGAAGCCGCGCAACTCTCCCCCCCCGCCCCCGGGCCCACGGGCCCCCGCGCCTGGCCTGCTCGCCTCTCTCTCTCCTCCGGGGCCCCTCCAGCGCACCGCGCTCCTCTAAGCTCGCCGCCCTCGGGCTCCCGCGCCTGGCCTGCGCGCCTCGCTGCCCCCGCTCGCAGCCGCTCCAATCGGCCCGCCGGCACCACTAGCCCCGCCCCCAGCAACCACGAGGGCCCCACGGGCGCCGCCATCTTGGGGCGCCGACTCCACGTGCGGGTCATGGGCGCCGCCATCTTGGGGCGCCGACCCCACGTGCGGGTCCTGGGCGCCGCCATCTTGGGGCGCCAACCCCACGTGCGGGTCCTGGGCGCCGCCATCTTGGGGCCAATACTCCATGTGCGGGTCCTGGGCGCCGCCATCTTGGGGCCCCGACTCCACGTGCGGGTCCTGGGCGCCGCCATCTTGGGGCCCCGACTCCACGTGCGGGTCCTGGGCGCCGCCATCTTGGGGCCCCGACTCCACTTGCGGGTCCTGGGCGCCGCCATCTTGGGTTCCCGACTCCACGTGCGGGTCCTGGGTGCCGCCATCTTGGGATCCCGACTTCACGTGCGGATCCTGGCCACTGCCTTCCGGGACTGGCACGCAAGGTCCTTCCAGCATCTACTCGGACGACGACGACGAATACGGATTTTCTCCACGGCTCGCGGCCATTCAGCTCGACCAGTCACGTCCACGCACGCTCGCCAAAACGACGACGCTCATCTACCTCAACGGCCACGAGACGGGCTGCCTGCTGGACTCCGGGAGCACGGAAAGCTTCGTTCACCCTGCCACGGTAAGACGCTGCGCGCTCCCTGTCCATCCTGTAAAGCACAAAATCGGGTGATCCTCAGGTTCACACTCCGTCCACATCACCGGGTGCTGCATCGCGGACCTCACGGTCCAAGGGAAGGTTTTTTAAAATTATAAATTCCTTGTCCTCCCTGACCTTTGCGCACCGGCACTCCTAGGACTGGACTTCCAATGCAACCTGCAGAGCTTGACCTTCCAATTCGGCGGCCCTATACCCCCCTCACTGTCTGCAGCCTCGCGATCCTCAAAGTGGACCCCCCCTCCTTGTTTGCTAATCTCACCCCCGATTGCAAACCCGTCGCGACACGGAGCAGGCGGTACAGCGCCCAGGACCGGACCTTCATCAGGTCCGAGGTCCATAGGCTGCTGAAGGAAGGGGTCATCGAGGCCAGCAACAGTCCCTGGCGAGCCCAAGTGCTGGTGGTCCGGACTGGGGAGAAAAACCGGATGGACATCGACTACAGCCAGACCATCAACCGGTTTACGCAACTGGACGCATATCCTCTCCCCCGTATTTCCACCATGGTAAACGATATCGCGAAATACAAGGTCATCTGCACTGTGGACCTTAAGTCCGCTTACCACCAGCTCCCCCTCCGCGCGAGTGACCACCTGTACACCGCGTTCGAGGCAGATGGGCGCCTCTACCACTTCCTTAGGGTTCCATTTGGTGTCACAAATGGGGTCTCGGTCTTCCAACGGGAGATGGACCGAATGGTCGACAAGTACGGATTACGGGCTACCTTCCCGTATCTTAATAATGTCACCATCTGCGGCCACGATCAGCAGGATCATGACGCCAACCTCCAGCAATTCCTCCAAACCGCAAAACTCCTTAACCTCACATACAATAAGGATAAGTGCGCGTTTAGCACCGACCGTCTAGCCATCCTCGGCTACGTAGTACGTAAAGGAGTGATAGGCCCCGACCCCGAACGCATGCGCCCCCTAATGGAACTCCCTCTCCCCAATACCCTCAAATCCCTCAAACGCTGCCTGGGTTTCTTCGCGTACTACGCCCAATGGGTTCCCAACTACGCTGACAAGGCCCGTCCCCTCATTCATACCACAACCTTCCCGCCGTCGACAGAGGTCTGCCAGGCCTTTAGCCGCATCAAAGCGGACATCGCAAAGGCCACGATGCGCGCCATCGACGAGTCCCTCCCCTTCCAGGTCGAGAGCGACGCATCAGAAGTTGCTCTGGTGGCCACCCTGAACCAAGCGGGCAGACCCGTGGCCTTCTTCTCCAGAACTCTCCAGGCTTCCGAACTCCGCCACCCCTCTGTGGAAAAGGAAGCCCAGGCCATAGTCGAAGCGGTGCGACATTGGAGGCACTATTTGGCCGGCAGGAGGTTTACCCTCCTCACAGACCAACGGTCAGTAGTCTTCATGTTTGATAATGCACAAAGGGGCAAGATCAAGAATTACAAGATCTTACGGTGGCGTATCGAGTTGTCCACGTACAACTATGAGATCTTGTATCGTCCTGGGAAGCTCAATGAGCCTCCTGATGCCCTGTCCCGCGGTACCTGCGCCAGCGCGCAGATAGACCGCCTCCGCTTCCTCCACGCGGACCTTTGCCATCCAGGGGTGACCCGCCTCTACCATTTCATTAAGGCCCGCAACCTGCCTTTCTCCATCGCGGACGTCAGGACAGTAACCCGTGACTGCCACATCTGTGCAGAATGTAAACCGCACTTCTACCGCCCCGAGCGCGCGCACCTGATCAAAGCATCCCGCCCCTTCGAACGTCTCAGCATTGACTTCAAGGGGCCCCTTCCCTCTCACAACCGCAACATTAACTTCCTGGCGGTAATCGACAAATTCTCCCACTTCCCCTTCGCCATTCCCTGCCCCGACATGACCACATCGACCGTCATTAAGGACCTCCTCTCCGTCTTCTCCCTGTTCGGCTACCCCACGTACATACATAGCGATCGGGGGTCCTCCTTTATGAGCGACGAGCTGCGTCAATTCCTGCTCAGCAGGGCCATTGCCTCTAGTAGAACGACCAGCTATAACCCTCGGGGTAACGGACAGGTCGAGCGGGAGAATGGTACCATCTGGAAGACCATACTACTGGGCCTCCGGTCCAGAGATCTCCCTATTTCCCGATGGCAAGAGGTTATCCCCGATGCACCTACATTCTATCCACTCACTCCTCTGTACCGCAACTAATCAGACACCTCATGAACGTTTTCTTGTTTTCCCCAGGAAGTCGTCCTCCGGATCCCCTTTCCCAATGTGGCTGGCCGCCCCCGGACCCATCTTGCTCCGGAAGCATGTGCGGGTGCACAAGTCCGACCCGTTGGTGGAACAAGTCCAGTTACTCCACACTAACCCGCAGTATGCGTACGTGGAGTACCCCGACGGTCGGCAGGACACGATCTCCCTCCGGGACCTGGCACCCGCCGGCGTGCGGCCTTCCCCCCCTCCACCACAGACCCCCCCCCCCTGTTTTTTTCCCCCCAGCGCCCCACTCAGGTTCCCCCTTCCCCATCCATGGCGTCTCCACATCCAGCTCGGGTGACGGAGACTATTCAAGGACCATCGCTCCCGGACTCCAGGACGTCAGCGGAACCACCACCATCGGCCGACCTGACGTCACCTACTCCACTGCGATGGTCTGCCAGAACGTCACGGGCCACGAAAAGACTGATCGATTCGATCTAAATTTGAACAGCTCCATGGACTTTGTTGGGACTTTGTGTAATATTGCTTATTGTCTGGGCCAGTGGGAAGCCCCCAAATTTGATAAAAGAAAGGAGAGAAAATTTTTGTCCTCCCGGCTGCTACTCATATCACCAGTTCTCTCCCCCCCCCCCCCCTCCCCCAGCCCCCCACCCCGGCTCTCGTTGATACCCCCCCCCCCCCCCGGCTTCTTTCTCCGCTAGGGGTGAATGTGGTGATATGATTTGCATAGCTGTCTGCCATTGGGGCAGAACACCGGCTTACCATTGGCCCTGGTTGGTCATGTGCCTCTCGACCGATTGGTCGAGAGGCTGAGTTAACCACACCTTCTTGCCGAGGTATAAATAGTCAAACGCCCGGCGGTCGTCCATTTTATTGTAGACAACCACAGGACTAAGTTCTAGTTTATTAAAGCCTAACTTTTGTAAAGCAACTCGTCTCTCGTGCAATTGATGGCTCATCACTGCTGCAGCCTTTTCATAGAATTTACAGTGCAGAAGGAGGCCATTCAGCCCATCGAGTCTGCACCAGCTCCTGGAAAGAGCACCCTACCCAAGGTTAACACCTCCACCCTATCCCCAGAACCCAGTAACCCCACCCAACACTAAGGGCAATTTTGGACACTAAGGGCAATTTATCATGTCCAATCCACCTAACCTGCACATCTTTGGACTGTGGGAGGAAACCGGAGCACCCGGAGGAAACCCACGCACACACGGGGAGGGTGTGCAGACTCCGCACAGACAGTGACCCAAGCCAGAATCGAACCTGGGACCCTGGAGCTGTGAAGCGATTGTGCTATCCACAATGCTACCGTGCTGCCCACTTTGCCCCACTCCGGGTGCGCACCATAAATTTCGGGGAATGTTCCTCCAAACACCTTCCCCCACCGGGAATCATCGAAACAGCGCCGTTTGGGGCCCTAAAACAGGCCCGAAAGTCCTTTGATAGCGGGAGCTGCCGAACGTGCGGCTTAGCTCCGCATCACCGCAACCGGAAGTCCAAACAGAGTAATTTTGATAGGTGGATAAGGACTTTGAAAATAGACCAAATGTATGAAGCTCTCAGAGAAATTATACTTTTGGAGGAGTTTAAAAATTCAATTCCTGACGTACTGAGAACTCATGTGGAAGAGCAGAGGGTTAAAACTGCGAGATTAGCAGCAGAAATGGCAGGTGTTTATGACTTAGTTTATAAATCAGTTTCAGCCTGTGAGGGATAGAAACTGGGGACGAGAAATATTCAAGTGGTGATCTGATGGTCGATACTGTAGTAAGGAGAGTGTACATCAGATTAAAAATGAAATCCAGAACGGTGGAAAAGAAATGAAACATTTCAAATGTTTTCACTGTAATAACTTAGGCCATGTAAAGTCACAGTGTTGGTGGTTGAAGAAAAGTATTGGGAAGGCTGCTGTGGTAAAATAGGATAAGACAGCAGGGTTTGTTAAAGTGGTAAATGTTCTGCCGCTACTATCCCTGGAAGCACCGATATCCCTACAACAAAGAAGTCAATGCAGGGGGTACACTTTGTGGACTTAGGAGAAGAAGAACTCCTTCTCCCTCAGGTGTGTGAACTTTTTTTTAAATTTGTTTTTATTCAAAATTTTTACAAAACTTTACAAACCACTACAGAAAGAAAACAACAAAGAACATAATAATAATGATAAAGAAAAGAGGTGTGTGAACTTCCATGGGTCACCTTCCCCGTCCCCCTAATCTGTTCCATAAAGGTGTTCAGCTCTCTTGTCATGGCCGATTGCTTTGTTGATTTGGGGCTGGACTTGTCTGCCCGTGGGTCCTGTACACGGTTGAAGTCTCTCCCCATGGTGAGTCAGTGGGAGTCTAGGTTGGGGATTTCTGTTGTGGTCTTTTTGATGAAGTCTGCGTCGTCCCAATTAGGGGTATATATTCACCATCCCCTTCCAGGACACCGCTAACCATTACGTACCGTCCCCACCCCACCCCACCCCCTCCACCCCTGCTGAGGGGTCAGCCGTACTCACCATGAGGACGTGTCCCTGCACTCCGGGGTTTCCCTTAGTCCAGGGGCCATCCAATATGGCCACCATTGTCTTCTTTATTCTGGGCTCCGCACGTGCGATCTGTTGTAATCAGTGTTACCCATTCCCCCTATCTATTCCCCTGATCCTCCCTCTGAGTCCCCCTACCCTCACCTACCCCCCTTCCCTATGCCCCTGTGGGCTTCTCTTCCTCTTCCTGCCCTCCCTTGCCCTCTACCCCTCCCCCCCCATCTCCCGCCCTGCTATTTTACCACCCCCCATTCTGCCAGACACTCATTCCCTCTCGGGAGTTGCACCATTGCCCTCCCTCTCCTCATACCTCCGTGTGCTTGCATACTTGAATGCCCAGTGGCCCACTCCCTTCCTGGGTGTGTTTCCCCCAATCTTTGACCCGTTTAGTTCCTCTCCCTCCCCTCCTTCCCACTTCAGTGCCCCTCTGGCCCTGTCTCACCACTGCACCGCAACCCCCCCCCCCCCCCACCCCCCCTGCCCCACCACCGCCACTCCCCACTCCCCTGGGACGCCTGCAGATTGTCGTTGCAGTTGGCGCTCTGGGCATACATATAAAAAGAAGCCATACATGAGAAGACAAAGAACATCTTTTGTGGTCTATTTCTGTCCATTACTTTCGTCTTCACAGCCCATTTTTCTTGACAAATTCTTCTGCTTTGCCCGGCATCTTGAAGTAGAACTCTGTGTTTTATGTTACCCAAAGTTAGCTGGGTAAAGCATCCCAAACTGTTTTTATTTTTGAACTGGACTAGGCACATTGAACTCAGCCCAGCGCTTCGCCAGGTCAGCCCCAGTGTCCTTGATGCGCGATCAATGAAAACAGAAACGAAGGAGTAGTCCGAATCGAAGGCTTTAATCTACAAGAAGTGTGCCCAGCAGCATGAGTACAGAAAGAACGATGGCTGCTGGGAAACACGGGTTCTTATACTCCGCCTCATAGGCGGAGCTACCTTCCTCTCGACCAATGAGAAGACAAAACTTGGGCCAATGGGCAGCGAGCCTTCTACACCAATAGCAGCTCACACTCCCAGGTACCGTAGTACCTCTAGTCATACTACCACATTCACCCCTTGTTGAGAAAGGAACCGGGGGGAGGGAGGGTGGCGGGGTGTGTGCTTTTTGAGAAGCTGGGGAAGGGGGGGGGGCGGGGGGTGAGGGGGTGGGGGGGGGGGGGGTCCCGTGCGGGTGGGATAAGATACTGGTAGTATGACTAGTGATATGGGATTATACCTCTCCAACGGCGGCTGTCCACTGGCCCATAGCTATATACAGGGACGTGTTAGCACACGGTAATTATTCACAGAGTTGGAAAACGAGAGAACAAAAAAAAAGTCCATTAACAGTTCATATCGACTCGATCAGCCGATCGGGTGCCTTGGACGTCCTCTGAGACCTGCGGAGCTTCGTCGGAGACGTTGGAGATGCGGGCGTCCATGACTCCGGGAGCGATGATCCGGTCTTCGTGGATGTTTCCATACCCTTAGATGGAACTGGTGAGGGGCGGGCCGTGGAGGGGGGGGGGGGGGGGGGGGGGGCGTCTGGTTCTCTAGGTAGCACGGGTGAGGAGGTTGGCTGGCCAGGGAGGGGAGTGCCTGCGGGGAGCAGTTGCGGTTGGAGGGTGGGGTGGGGGGCTGGTGCCAGGGGCGATGGCAGGGATCCGGCGGGTGCCAGGTCCCGTAGGGAGACCATGTCCTGTCGGCCGTCGGGATACTCCACATACGCGTATTCCGGTTAGTGTGGAGCAGCTGGACCCTCTCGACCAACGGGTCCGACTTGTGCGCCTGCACGTGTTTCCGGAGCAGGATGGGCCCGGGGGCAGCCAGCCAGGTCGGGAGCGGGGTCCCTGAGGAAGACTTCCTGGGGAAGACAAGAAGGCGTTCATGAGGCATTTGATTGGTAGATGTGCAAAGTAGTGACCGGATTGAGTGGAGGGCGTCTGGGAGGGCCTCTTGCCAGCGGGAGACTGGGAGATTTCTGGACCGTAGGGCCAGCAGGACGGTCTTCCAGACCGTACCGTTCTCCCTCTCGACCTGTCCATTACCCCTGGGGTTGTAACTGGTCGTCCTGCTCGAGGCGTTGCCCCTGCTGAGCAGTAATTGACGCAGTCCGTCACTCATAAAGAAGGACCCCCTATCGCTGTGAATGTAAGCGGGGAATCCGAACAGGGAGAAAATGGTGTGTAGGGCTTTAATGATGGTGGGTGTCGTCATGTCAGGGCAGGGGATGGCGAACGGGAAGCGGGAGTACTCGTCAATCAAATTGAGGAAGTACGTGTTGCGGTTGGTAGAGGGGAGGGGACCTTTGAAGTCCATGCTGAGGCGTTCAAAGGGACGGGAAGCCTTTATCAGATGCGCTTTTTCGGGGTGGTAGAAGTGCGGCTTGCACTCGGCGCAGATGTGGCAGTCCCTAGTGACTGTCCTGACTTCCTCGATGGAGTAGGGCAAGTTGCGGGTCTTTACAAAGTGAAAGAAGCGGGTGATCCCCGGGTGGCAGAGGTCCACGTGGAGGGTTCAGAGGCGGTCCACTTGTGCGTTGGCACAGGTGCCGCGGGACAGGGCGTCAGGAGGCTCGTTCAGCTTCCCAGGACAATACAAGATGTCGTAGTTGTAGGTGGACAGTTCGATCCTCCACCGCAAGATCTTGTCGTTCTTTATCTTGCCCCTCTGTGCATTGTCAAACATGAAGGCCACCGACCGTTGGTCTGTGAGGTGGGTGAACCTCCTGCTGGCCAGATAGTGCCTCCAGTGTCGCACAGCCTGAGCTTCCTTCTCGACCGAGGAGTGGCGGATTTCGGAAGCATGGAGGATACGGGAGAAGAAGGCCACGGGTCTGCCCGCTTGGTTGAGGGTGGCTGCCAGAGTTACATCGGACGTGTCGCTCTCGATCTGGAAGGGGAGGGACTCGTCGATAGCTCGCATCGTGGCCTTTGCGTTATCCGCTTTGATGCGGCTGAAGGCCTGGCAGGCCTCCGTCGACAGGGGGAACTTGGCTGCTTGGATGAGGGGATGGGCTTTGTCGGCGTAGTTGGGAACACACTGGGCGTAATATGAGAAAAAGCCGAGGCAGCGCTTGAGGGCCTTGGAGCAGTGGGGGAGGGGGAGCTCCATCAGGGGCCGCATGGGTTCCAGGTCGGGGCCTATCATTCCATTTCACACTATGTAGCCGAGGATGGCTAGACGGTCGGTGCTAAACACGCATTTGTCCTTGTTGTTGGTCAGATTCAGGAGCTTTGCGGTTTGGAGGAATTTGCGGAGATAGGTGTGGTGGTCCTGCTGATCGTGGCCGCAGATGGTGACATTATTGAGATACGGGAAGGTTGCCCGTAAACCGTATCGGTCGACCATTCGGCCCGTCTCCCTTTGGAAGACCGAAACCCCATTTGTGACACCAAAGTGAACCCTTAAAAAGTGGTAGAGCCGCCCGTCTGCTTCGAACGCAATGTACTTGCGATCGCTTGCGCGGATGGGGAGCTAGTGGTAGGCAGACTTGAGATCCACCGTGGAGAAGACCTTGTACTGCGTGATCCTGTTGACCAGGTCGGATATACGGGGGAGAGGGTACGCGTCCAGCTGCGTAAACCTGTTGATGGTCTGACTGTAGTCTATGACCATCCTACTCTTCTCTCCGGTCTTTACCACCAGCACTTGTGCTCGCCAGGGGCTGTTGCTAGCCTCGGTGACCCCTTCCTTCATAAGCCATTGGACCTTGGACCTGATGAAGGGCCGGTCCTGGGCACTGTACCGCCAACTCCTGGTGGCGACAGGTTTGCAATCCGGGGTGAGGTTTGCAAACAAGGACGGGGATCGACCTTGAGGGTCGCGAGGCTGCAGACAGTGAGGGGGGGGGCATAGGGCCGCCGAATTTAAATGTTAGGCTCTGGAGGTTACATTGGAAGTCTAACCCCAGGAGTGCTGCCGCGCAGAGGTGGGGGAGGACGTAGAGTCTGTAATTTTTAAACTCCCTCCCCTGGACCTTGAGGTCCGCTATACGACACCCCGTGATCTCCACTGAATGGGAGCCAGAGGCCAGGGCGATTTTTTGCTTGACCGGGTAGACAGGTAGAGCACAGCGTCTTACCGTGATGGGGTGGATGAAACTCTCCCAGAGTCCAGCAGACAGGTCGTCTCGTTCCCGTTGAGCAGTATCCTCGTTGTTGCCGTAGAGAGGGTGCGGAGTTGAGACTGGTCCAGAGTGACTGAAGCGAGTTGTGGCAGATAGTCGGAGTCTTCATCGGGCAGTGCGTAGTCACCCGCGGGGTCCTCGGAGCTGATCCAAGATGGCGGCGCCCGTCGGTTGCATATGGTGGGGGGGTGAACAAAATGGAGGGGCCCGTCCCCCGCACGTGGCGTCGGATGCACAAAATGACGGCGCCCGGGGGTCGCACGTGGCGTCGGAGGTGTAAAATGGCGGCCCCCGAGATCACATGTGGCGTTGGGGGATGGGGGCAGCGAGGTCCGCAGACCGCACGGGGACCCTCGAGAAAGAGAAGGGGGAGTCCCGCGGTCGCAGCCCGGGACCGCAGCGACCGCCTTGGCCTGGCAGACGGCCACAAAGTGGCCTTTCTTCCCGCAGCCCTTGCAGGTTGTAGAACGGGCTGGGCAACGTTGTCGGGGGTGTTTCGCCTGGCTGCAAAAATAGCAGCGGGGCCCCGCGGGTTTTTTGGGGAGCCCTGCGGCGCAGGCCTGGGGGGAGTCCGAGTCCATGGGGGAGAGAGAGGCTGAATTCCACGCTGCCCAGGGGGCCACCACGTGGTCGGGGGCGTATGAGTGTGCGTTTCTGTTTGCGACATCTAGGGAGGTAGCGAGGGACCGTGCCTCCGTGAGGCTCAAGGTTTCTCTTTCTAATAGCCTCTGGCGGATCTGTGGGGACTGAATGCCTGCAACAAAGGCGTCTCGGATGAAGAGTTCAGTGTGCTTATTAGCAGACACTTGTGGGCAGCCGCAGTTCCTCCCCAGTACAAGGAGGGCACGGTAAAAATCGTCCAGTGACTCACCAGGGATCTGCTGCCTGGTGGCCAGTAAGTGCCAAGCGTAGACTTGATTTACTCTTCGGATGAAGTGTTCTTTGAGCAGTTCCATGGCTGCGTCGTAGTCGGTCGTGTCCTCGATGAGCGTGTAGATGGCGGTGCCGACGCACGAGTGGAGGATGTGTAGCTTCTGCTCCTTCGTCTGTACGTTTTCCACCGTACTAAGGTAGCTGTTGAAACAAGCCAGCCAGTGCTTAAATGTGGCTGTTGCATTCGCTGTGTGGGGGCTGAGTCGTAGACACTCGGGCTCGATGCGGAGCTCCATCCTTTAAAATCTTGTAGATTAAATTGTTGCGTGATCAATGAACACAGAAACGAAGGAGTAGTCCGAATCGAAGGCTTTAATCTACAAGAAATGTGCCCAGCAGCATGAGTACAGAAAGAACGATGGTTGCTCAGATACACGGGTTCTTATACTCTGCCTCGTAGGCGGAGCTACCTTCCTCTCGACCAATGAGAAGACAACACTTGGGCCAATGGGCAGCGAACCTTCTATACCAATAGCAGCTCACACTCCCAGGTACCGTAGTACCTCTAGTCATACTACCACAGTCCTGATATACGGATTGCATGAACTTACCATTTGCACGACCACGTCCTTCTCGCCCAGTTTAAGATTTGCTCCTTGTCATGGAGCCTGAGGAGCTATGCAATGATCGCTGTTGGTGGTTCCTCTGATTTGGGCCTTTGCCTGAGCGATCTGTGGGCTCTGTCCACTTTTGGAGGTTTGGGGAAGCTTTCTCTCTGTCCAATTTCCCCATCATCCGCACTACGTATTCTGTTGGGTTCCTGCGCCCCCCCCCCATCCCCTCAGGTAGCTCGATGATAGTCATGTTCTGGCAGCAAGATCTATTCTCCTGGTTCTCGACCTTCCTCTTGAGTGCTCCCTGAGCTGCCAAAAACTTTGCCACCTCTGTTTCTAGCACGGCGATGCGGTCGTCCTGGTCAGTCGCTGCTCTCTCCAGTTCCTGCACCGTCGCTTCCTGGATGTCTAACTACAATGCTATCTTTTCCAAGGCCTCTTTGAAGGGGGCCAAAGCGATAGCTATGGTTGCCGTCACGGTCTCCATGAGGTCTGCTTTGATGAAGTCTCTTAACTTTAGTTGCTCCTGAGCAGGAGCTCCATCCATTGCCCTGTCAGTGGCAGGGCCAGCAGGCGCATCAGTGATTCCCCCAGGAATCTGCTCTGTTTGGCCTCACGCTTCACATCTGCTGTCTGTGTTCTTCTCTCTGTCAGACAGCTCCTGCTGTCTTTTCTGTTTCTTGGTAGGTTTTTGGGCATTTTTGTGATTGTTTGTTTTGTTTTGGATGAGGTGCAGTTTTTGTAGCTTTAGTGGTCGATTTTTAGGTTAGGGCAGAATTTACTGGCTGTTCATGCCGGCAGGATATTCCGGTCAAAACAACGGCGCATTGGTTTCCCGGCGATGAGGGATGCGGTCAACGGGAATGGCAGCTGACGATGGCGGAACCAGAAAATCCCCCTGGCAGGCAGCCTCCACCGTCGAAAAGCACACAGCAGGTTGGTCGATAAATCCCACCAACATTTCTAGAGGAGAGACGCTTTTTATGCGACTGTTTAGCACATTGCCCCCACCCCAGTGTGAGCAACCCTGCCTGTGCCCTACGGTACCCAGTGTAAGCAGTCCTGCGTGTACACAGCAGCACTCAGTGTGAGGAGTCCTACCTGTGGGCTGGAGCACCCAGTGTGAGCAGTCCTGCCTGTGGGCTGCAGCATCCAGTGCGAGCAGCTATGTCTGCAGCCAACAGCACCCAGTGCGAGCAGCCCAGTCTGCGCCCTGCAGCATCCAGTGCAAGCAGCCCAGTCTGCGCCCTACAGCACCCACTGCAAGCAGCCCAGTCTGCGCCCTGCAGCATCCAGTGCGAGCAGCCCAGTCTGCGCCCTGCAGCATCCAGTGCGAGCAGCCCAGTCTGCGCCCTACAGCATCCAGTGCGAGCAGCCCAGCCTGCGCCCTACAGCACCCACTGCAAGCAGCCCAGTCTGCGCCCTACAGCACCCACTGCAAGCAGCCCAGTCTGCGCCCTACAGCACCCACTGCAAGCAGCCCAGTCTGCGCCCTACAGCACCCACTGCAAGCAGCCCAGTCTGCGCCCTACAGCACCCACTGCAAGCAGCCCAGTCTGCGTCCTACAGCATCCAGTGCGAGCAGCTATGTCTGCAGCCGACAGCTCCCAGTGCAAGCAGCCCAGTCTGCGTCCTGTAGTATCTAGTGTGAGCAGCCCTGCCTGGATCCTGGAGCATCCATTGTGAGCAGCCTTACATGCAACCTACAGCACCCAGAATGCATAGCCCCATCTGCGAACCTGCAGCACTCGGTGTGAACAGCCCTGTCTGCATCCCGCAGTAGTCGGGTAGGTAGCCCTGCCTGCGAACACCGTCAGTCTTGACTGAGAAAGCAGCTTTGGCTGTGGTTATGAGTCAGAGCAGCACTGTTGCAGGTTGGCTAACAATGTTGCACAAACCTCAAAGTCATGAGTGAAGTGAAAGTGGCCAAGTGCACAACACTTTTATCCGATTGTGAATCAGACCGTGCTAATTTCCCACTGGTGTAACATACATTTATGAGCAGAAATTATGATTCTGCCGTTTTGCAATTTTTTTTTAATAAACAATTTTATTGAGGTAGTTTTTGGCTTTGTAAACAGTTACAGACATCAACAGAAAGAAAGCAAAAAAGGCAAAAATGTGCAAACATCCACGTACTTTCAATACTTCAATCGTAACATACTGCACAAGTCCGCTCCTCTCCCACCGGTACTACCCGCCAATTTATCCCTCCTACTCTACTCTACCCCCCTCTCCCCCACCCCCTGCTGACGCTCACTCTCCCGCAAAGAAGTCAATGAATGGTTGCCACCTCCGGGCGAACCCCTGTACAGATCCCCTCAAGGCGAACTTAATTTTTTCCATACCCAGGAAACTCGACATGTCCGCAAGCCACAACTCAGTCTTCGGGGGCTTTGAGTCCCTCCACGGCAATAGTATTCGTCGCCGGGCTATCAGGGAAGCAAAGGCTAAACCATCGGCCTCTTTCTCCCCCTGGACTCCCGGGTCTTCCAAAACCCCAAAAATTGCCACCCCTGGACCCATCGCCACACTTGTTTTTAGCACCCGGGACATGACACCCGCAAATCCCTCCCAGTACCCCCTAAGCTTAGGGCATGCCCAAAACATGTGAACGTGGTTCGCTGGTCCTCCCACGCACCTAGCGCATTTGTCCTCTATCCCAAAGAATTTGCTCATCCGAGCCACCGTCATGTGGGTCCGGTGAACGACCTTAAATTGAATCAGCCCGAGCCTGGCACATGTCGCGGTCGAATTTACCCTACTCAGGGCCTCTGCCCACAGCCCGTCCTCCATTTCCCCGCCTAGCTCCTCCTCCCATTTAAGTTTCAGTTCCTCTGTCTGGGACCCTTCCTCCCTCATGAGCACCTTATAAATGTCAGAGACTCTACTCTCCCCTTCTTCCCCCCTAGAGACTATTCTGTCTTGGATCCCCATTGGCGGGAGGCGTGGGAAAGATGGGACCTGTCTACGAACAAAGTCCCGCAACTGTAGGTTCCTAAAATAATTTCCCCTTACCAGCCCAAATTTCTCCTCCAAGCTCATCAAACTTGCAAAGCTCCCTTCCAGGAACATAGCGCCCACCCTTCCCACCCCCGCCCGCCGCCATCCCCGAAACACCCCATCCATACTCCCGGGGGCAAACCGATGATTGTCGCAGATTGGCGCCCAAACCGACACCCCCGTCTCCCCTACATGCCTCCTCCACTGGCCCCATATCCGCAGGGTCGCCACCACTACCCGGCGCCGGCCCTAGGGTTGCTGGCGCCCCGGGCAAGCTGAACTTCGGCGCCCTTCGGGGGGGGGGGCGGGGGGCGGGGCGGGGGGGGCGGGGGAGGGGGGTGGGGGCAGGGGGTGGCCGATGGCCGGGGCGGGGCGGGGCCGAGGGGGGCGGGGTGGGGCCGAGGGGGGGGGAGGGGTGGGACGGACGGACGGAGGGGGGGGACGGAGGGGGACGGGACGGAGGGGGGGGACGGGAGGGGGGGGACGGGACGGAGGGAGGGCGGCCGCCGCGCATGCGCTGGTTGGCACCGGCCCAACTGCGCATGCGCGGGACCCGAGTCTCTGGCGCCCCCTCGCACATGGCGCCCCGGGCGACTGCCCGAGTTGCCGGTACCTTGGGCCGGCCCTGCCACTACCGGGCTGGTGGAGTACCTGGCTGGCGGCAGCGGTAGAGGAGCCGTGACCAGGGCTGCCAAGCTGGAGCCCCTGCACGAAGCCGCCTCCACCCGCTCCCAGATAGACCCCGTACCCACCATCCACTTCCTTATCATAGCGATGTTGGCCGCCCAGTAATAATTAATCAGACTCGGCAAAGCCAGCCCTCCCTCGCTGCGGTTCCTCTCCAGCATCGCCTTCTTCACCCGCGGGGATTTTCCCGCCCAGACAAAGCTCATGATCATCCTGTTAACTCTTTTAAAGAAGGACTGTGGGACAAAGATCGGGAGGCACTGAAAAACAAACAGAAATCTAGGGAGGATTGTCATCTTTACAGTCTGCACCCTCCCTGCCAGCGACAGCGGGAGTGCATCCCATCTCCGAAACTCTCCCTTCATTTGCTCCACCACCCTGGCCAAAGTAACTTGTGCAGCCTGCCCCAGTCTCGTGCCACCTGGATTTCCAAATACCGGAAATTTTCCTCAACCAGCCTAAACGGTAGCCCTCTCAATCTGTTCTCCTGGCCCCTTGCCTGTACCACAAACATTTCACTCTTGGCCGTATTTAATTTGTATCCTGAAAACTGGCTGAACTTCCTCAACATTCCCAGTATACTTCCCATCCCAGCCACTGGGTCCGACACGTACAGGAGCAGGTAGTCTGCGTAAAGAGAGACCCTATGTTCTACCCCGCCCCTCACCATCATCCCCTTCCATCCCTCTGCGCAATCGCCAGCGGCTCTATGGCCAGCGCAAACAGCAGCGGGGAGAGCGGACAGCCCTGTCTGGTCCCTCGGTACAGCCTAAAGTACTCCGACACTTCTCTGTTAGTCCTGACGCTGGTCCTCGGGGCCTGATATAATAATTTGATCCAATCCACCAGTCCCTCCCTGAACCCAAACCGTCCGAGCACCTCCCATAGATAGTCCCACTCCACCCGGTCAAAGGCCTTCTCGGTGTCCATCGCCACCACGACCTCCACCTCCCTGCCCGCCGGGGGCATCATTATCACATTAAGTAATCTTCTCAGGTTGGCCGCCAGCTGCCTACCTTTCACGAACCCAGTTTTGTCCTCCCCAATCACCTCCAGTACGCAGTCCTCCATTCTACCCGCCAGTACCTTTGCCAGGAGCTTGGCGTCTACATTAATCAGGGAGATTGGCCTGTAGGACCCGCACGCCTCCGGGTCTTTACCCCGCTTCAATATCAGTGATATAGTGGCTTGCGACATTGTCGGCGGCAGGGTCCCTCTGTCCCTTGCCTCATTGAAAACCCTCGCCAAGACCGGGCCCACCAGCTCAGAAAACCTCCTATAGAACTCTACTGGGTATCCATCCGGCCCTGGGGCTTTCCCCGACTGCATGGCCTTTAGGCCCCCCAATACCTCCTCCACTCTAATAGGGTCCCCCAGCTCATCCACTCGCCCCCCACCTACTGTTGGGAATGTTAACCCGTCCAGAAACCTTTTCATCTCCTCCGGTTCTTCCGGCGGCTCCGAAGTATACAGCTTGCGATAGAAGTCCCGGAATACCTTATTCGATCCTGCCGGGTCCTCCACTTTGCGCCCCTCCCCATCCATCACTCTACCTATTTCCCTGGTCGCCTCCCTCCTCCTGAGTTGCTGCGCTAACAGTCTGCTAGCCTTTTCCCCATGCTCGTACACCACTCCCCTCGCCTTCCTAAGCTGTTCCACGGCCCTACTCGTGGATAGTGCCCCCAGTTCCGCCTGTAGTCTCTGCCTCTCCCTGAGTAAAACCTCCCCCGGGGACTCCGCGTGCTCTTCATCGATCCGACCCATTTCCCTGACCAATCTATCCATCTCTGCCCTTTCTGCCTTGGCTCTGTGGGTCCCAATTGAAATCAGCTCCCCCCGCACTACTGCCTTTAGCGCCTCCCACAGGGTCGCCGCTGAGACCTCCCCCGTGTCATTCACCTGCAGGTAATTTTGCATACATCTCCGAAGCCTCTCGCAGATCCCCTCCTCCGACAGCAGTCCCACGTCCAGCCTCCATTGCGGGCGTTGGTAGCTCGCCCCCCCCCCCGAACTGCAGGTCCACCCAATGCGGGGCATGGTCTGAGATAGTAATTGCCGAATATTCCTTGTTCTTTACCTCCCCTATCCAATCCCTGCTTAGTACGAAGAAATCTATCCTAGAATATACTTTATGGACGTGCGAGTAAAACAAGTAGCCCCTTCCTGTTGGCTGTCTATCTCTCCAGGGGTCCACTGCCCCCATTTGCTCCATAAACCCTTTCAGCTCCCTTGCCATTGCTGGGAGCCTACCCGTTCTGGGACACGACCGATCCAAAGCCAGGTCAAGGACCATGTTAAAGTCCCCCCCCCCCCATTATTAGCCTGCGAGAGTCCAGGTCCGGGATCTTCCCCAGAACTTTTTTAATGAAGTCCACGTCATCCCAGTTCGGGGCATATATATTCACCAGCACCACTCTTCTCCCCTCCAGTCTGCCCCGAACCATCAGGTATCTGCCCCCCCTGTCTGCGGCTATGCACTCCGCCTCAAATTGCACGCGCTTGTTGATCATGATTGCCACCCCCCTGGACTTCGAGTCCAAGTCCGAGTGGAAGACCTGGCTAATCCAGCCCTTCCTTAGCCTGGTCTGGTCAGACACTTTCAGATGTGTCTCCTGCAACATAATTACGTCCGCACTCAGAGCCCGCAAGTGCGCGAACACCCGCGCTCTCTTAACCGGCCCATTCAGTCCCCTGACGTTCCAGGTGATCAGCCTGGTTGGGGGGCACAACCCACCACGCTGGTCAGCCATAGCCTTTCTCGGGCCGGCCCCCGGCCCGTGCGTCTCGCCATTCCTGGCCCGCCCGTTGGCTGCCTCCACCCTCGACCTCCTTTCCAGTGCCTATTTCAAGTCCCTCCCACGTCAGCAGAACAACCCCCCCCCCCCAACAACATCCGATACCCCCACCCCTGCCATCCACTGGCTGTGATCTCCCCCCCCCCACCTGACTCCCTTGACTAGCCAATCTGCTAGCCCGGTGACTCAACACTCTGGTGCCTTCCTGTCTCATTCCCATTGTTTCCCCGTCCTCCTCCCCACTCCCTGGCGCCCCATCCCCCTCTCCAACCCACTGGAGCAAACTCACTGGCACAGGAAGGCATGAACATCAACAAAACAAAAAACAAAAACAAAAAAAACCCCCAAGAAAACCCCCCCCAACCCACGTCCTTGGCCCCCCTTGCTGACCAGCCCCCCCTTCGTTACCGTGCCGGCTCCAGTGTCCTCCGCGAGCTGCACAAAAAGTACAAATCCGCCCAAAAAGGAACAAAGGGCAGCACGGTAGCATGGTGGTTAGCATAAATGCTTCACAGCTCCAGGGTCCCAGGTTCGATTCCTGGCTGGGTCACTGTCTGTGCGGAGTCTGCACGTCCTCCCCGTGTGTGCGTGGGTTTCCTCCGGGTGCTCCGGTTTCCTCCCACAGTCCAAAGATGTGCGGGTTAGGTGGATTGGCCATGCTAAATTGCCCGTAGTGTCCTAAAAAAAAAAGTAAGGTTAAGGGGGGGGGGGGGTTGTTGGGTTACGGGTATAGGGTGGATACGTGGGTTTGAGTAGGGTGATCATGTCTCGGCACAACATTGAGGGCCGAAGGGCCTGTTCTGTGCTGTACTGTTCTGTTCTGTTCTGTTCATAAGAGAAAAAACAAACAATAAAAAAAAACCCCAAACCAATGTCCATGAACAAAGGAAAGAGTCCCAAATGTTCCGCTTGGCACCTTTGGCCCAGCAAACCGTTGAACAGCAGTCCAGGCCCATTCAGCGTACCTTCCTACGGTAGTCCTGGGCCCTAATTCGCGTCCGTGGGGCCTCTTTTCGGGACCAGCCCCTGATCCCTCGCAAAGTCCATCGCTTCTTCAGGCTCGGAGAAGTAGTGGTGTTGACCCTGGTGCGTGACCCATAGACGAGCCGGGAACAGCAGACCAAACTTCACGTGCTTCTTGAACAGCACCTCCTTGACATTCTTAAAGGCTGCTCGCCGCCGAGTCACCTCCTGGCTTAGGTCTTTGCCCACCGCAGCACCCGCTCCTTGTCCACGAACCTGTGGAACCTAATCACCATCGGGCGGGGGGGGGTCCGCCCGGCCGCCCCTGCCTCGCCTGCACTCTGTATGCCCCCTCCAGCTCCGGCGGTCGCGGAAAGGCTTCGGCCCCCATCAGCTGCTTCAACAGGTCTGCTACAAACGCTGCGGCATCAGCTCCCTCAGCCCCCTCCGGGAGGCCGACCATCCTCAGGTTGTTCCTGCGGGCTCTATTCTCCAGCTCCTCCACTCTGTCCAGCAATCGTCTCTGCCGCTTCTTCAGCCCGTCAACTTCTAGCGCCGCAACCGTCTGCGCATCCGCCTGCTCCTCCACCGCCTCTCCCAGCTCCTTAACTTTAACATCTTGCGCATCCAGCCTCTGGTTCAGCTGATCCACCGCTTTCTGGATTGGGTCCAAGCTGTCCCGCTTCAGCACTGGACTTCATTACCTGGAGCATGTTATCCAGTGCCTGCTGGATTGCTGAGTCCAGGGTCAGTGTGTCCGCCATCTTAGGTTCCAGGTAAGTTTCTTCAGGTCCTTGCCTCTGTCCCTTTTTCTCTCTTTTCTTCTGCCTCCTGGACTCCCGCTGTTCCATGTGCCGCAGCCCGCTCCTCAGCACTTTCGCTGCCACCTTCCTTCAGGCCCGTGGTCCCGCTATCGCGGGGAATCAGCCCCTAAACGCCCGCCGGAGTGAGAGCCCGCCGAATGTGCGGCTCACTCGGACATCGCCGCCACCGGAAGTCCGTTTTGCATTTTTAATAAGCATTCATGCTATGTTAATGCAGGGCAGCACGGTGGCGCAGTGGGTTAGCCCTGCTGCCTCATGTCGCTGAGGTCCCAGGTTCAATCCTGATTCTGGGTCACTGTCCGTGAGGAGTTTGCACATTCTCCCCGTTTGCGTGGGTTTCACCCCCAAAACCCAAAAGATATGCAGGGTAGGTTGATTGGCCATTCTAAATTGCCCCTTGATTGGAAAAAATTAATTGGCTACTCTGAATTTATTTTAAAAAATTATATGTTAATGCATGGATATGATGTTCCCGATATAGATCAGTGGGAAAGTCGTCCCACCATTAAGCTGTTATAAAAGTGATGAGGAGGGGTAGCACGGTGGTGCGGTGTTTAGCACTGCTGCCTCATGCCGCTGAGGTCCCAGGTTCGATCCCGGCTCTGGGTCACTGTCCATGTGGAATTTGTACATTCTCCCCGGTTTCTGTGGGTTTTGCTCCAACAACCCAAAGATGTGTAGGGTAGGTGGATTGACCATGCTAAATTGCCCTTTAATTGGAAAAAATTAATTGGGTACTCTAATTTATTAAAAAAATAAAATCAAAGTGCTGAGGAGAAAGTGCTGCATTTTCCCACTGGCAGATATCCTACTTTGAATTTTCCAGATGTGCAGGTTAGGTGGATTGGCCATGATAAATTGCCCTTAGTGTCCAAAATTGCCCTTAGTATTAGGTGGGGTTACTGGGTTATGGGGATAGGGTGGAGGTGTTGACCTTGGGTAGGGTGCTCTTTCCAAGAGCCGGAGCAGACTCGATGGGCCGAATGGCCTCCTTCTGCACTGTACATTCTATGATTTCCTCCTGCCACGATTCCCACCGCTGGTAGTGCCGTAAGATTCTGCTCAAGGAGAAATAATTTCACACAGAGGATTGTGAACATTTGTTTTCTGCATCCCAAGGGGCTATGTAAGTTCACTTAGAGTATATTCAAGACTGAGATTGATCAAGATAATGGAGGAATAATGGGGTGGCACAGTGGTTAGCCCTGATGCCTCACAGCAGCAGGGACCCGGATTCGATTCCAACTTTGGGCGACTGTGTGGAATTTGCACATACTTCCTGTGTCTGTGTGGGTTTCCTCCGAGTGCTCAGGTTTCCTCCCACAGCCCAAAGGAGTGCAGGTTAGGGTGGACTGGATATGCTATTATTATATTAGAAAAGTGAATGGAAAGGTTTGTTAAGGGCCAGGGTTTAGAGAACCCCAAAATGTATCGTGGAGTTCACCTGACCCACAAATTTTAATAGATTGTGGTATAGGGAGCACATGGCCCACTCTGCAGGTGTGGTACAGCAGAAATGGAAAAGTACTTTTTAAAGCAAAACAATGTTTATTCTATGAACGCAAGATAAGCTTTTTGAAACATACAACACTAAGTAATCCTTAATAACTTCCCAAACAACATCCAGAAGACAGAAGAAACACCTTTCAACAGAAGCACATTATGTTTACATTCACTACTGAAAAGATTTATAATTCTGAATTCACGAAATGATCATGGAGATAGTCTTTTCATGGCAGAGAGATCAACAGTACACCTGCTATGTCTGGCTTCAGCTCCAACACTGACAACAAAATTAAAACACACCCTGCAGCAAACAGCCTAAAATGAAAGTAAAAAGCTGAGAGACAGCCCAGCTCCACCTACTCTCTGACATCACTGCAGTAATAAACACCCATTTCTTAAAGGTACTCTCACTACAGATACTTATATACGCACCCATTTATAAACACCCATTTCTTAAAGGTACTCTCACATGACAATACTCTTCTTTACAGAATACTGATTTCCCATGCCTTCTTTAAAGCAAACTACTGCAATCCTTTTCAGCAGGAAGCAGCCCAGCTTCTCCTAAAATATGTCAATTGTTGCCTTCAAATTTCCATATATTTATTCGACCTGGAAAAATGATTTTTTTTCCCCCAGCTCTCTAACCTTATGCAAGATTTTGCAGTCATTTTATTTACTGCTTTTGAAACCCAACCAAGCATTCATAATGGTTACAGCTCTCATAGCAAAAGCCTCCAGCTACATTGACTGAAACTGACAACGCACAATGATCTATGGTATACTTGTGTTCTCCCTGATCTGAGATTTGCTTGCGCTGTAATATTTTTTTTTACAATTGAAAGTGCCGAATTCTTTTTTTTTCCAATTATAGGGCAATTTAGCGTGGCGAATCCAACTACCCTGCACATCTTTGCATTGTGGGGGTGAGACCTACGCAGACACAGGGAGAATGTGCAAACTCCACATGGGCAGTAACCTGGGGTCAGGATCAAACCGAGGTCCTCAGCGGCGTGAAATAGCAGTGCTGTTTGTGCTCTTGTAAATGATAGAGTCATCATCGACTTGAAAATTTAATTGTTTCTGTCTCCACAGATGTCCCTGACTTGCTTTTAAACATTTTCTGTTTTATTTCAGATTTCCAGCATCTGCACTATTTTGCTTTTTCTGTGCTCTACCCGATTTGGGATTAGCTTGTGCTCTCAATGCTCAGTCAGTGCCTGAATGGATCAACCTTTTTTGAGAAAAATGTTAGTTCACATTGCTTGATGTTCTTTTCACTATATAAAGAATAGGTGATACATATTTGAGCTTTCTCACATGCCAGTTCCTTCTTTATTAGCTCTCACATGGCCAATATTTCAGGAGAGGACAACACTTCAAAGATACTGTGAAGCTCTCGTTGAAGGATGGTGACATTGACATTGATTTTTAAAAAATAAATTTAGAGTACCCAATTATTTTTTTCCAATTAAGGGGCAATTTAGCGTGGCCAATCCACCTACCCTGCACATCTTTGGGTTGTGTGGGCGAAACCAATGCAAACACGGGGAGAATGTGCAAACTCCACACGGTCAGTGACCCAGAGCCGGGATCGAACCTGGGGCCTCGACGCCGTGTGGCAGCAGGACTAACCCACTGCGCCACCATGCTGCAACATTGGCGTTAATGACTGAGAGGAACTTGCTCCCAGTCGTTCAGAATGGCGAAAGCCTCTCCATCAAGCTGCATCACACTCTTGAGTCACAACATCTTAATAGTGAGGCAGAGCCATGGAGGGAAGGAAGCAAATCAGGCACTCTGGATCCCACTACCTCATGGGATACTCTGCTCCATGTGTCCAAGGATCTGTGAGTCGAGAATTGGCCTGTTAAATCATGTGAAAACCTATGGCAGAAACTCACAATGCTGGGCAGCACGGTGGCGCAGTGGTTAGCATTGCTGCCTCATTGCTGCATTGCTGAGGTCCCAGGTTCGATCCCAGCTCTGGGTCACTGTCCATGTGGAGTTTGCACATTCTCCCCATGTCTGCGTGGGTTTCACCTCCACAAATCAAAGATGTGCAGTGCAGGTGGATTGGCCATGCTAAATTGCCACTTAATGGGGAAAAAATGAATTGGGTACTCTAAATTTATATTTAAAAAAAAGAAACTCGCAATGCTAAGTAGACCTCTTCCTCAAAACGAGGGAAAGCCACTGCCAATGGTGACAATGTAAATAGTCTTGCATCAGATTCCTCGGGCTGGATTCTCCGAGCATCCGTGCCAAAATTGTGATCAGCGCGAGGGTGGAGAATGGGCGTTTACGCTGAAATCTGGTTCGACGCCGCTTCTGCGATTCTCCGGACCCCAGAGTCTCTAGTGCATGAACTATGAGGTGCGGGTAGGAGGCCATTGGCAGAGGCCCTGCCCCGCGATTCTCCGAGGAAAACAGGCCGAGTTTCCGACGGCGTGGTCTAACCACCTATCGGCCGTCGTGAAAGGCCGGTGGTGGCTGCAGACTCAGCCCACGGCTGCCCTGAGGGGTGGGGCGGGGGGTGGGGTGGGGGGGGCTCCTTCACTGGAGGGGGGGGCCTCATGGACGGCCAAGCCAGCGATTGTGTGTCACCGATCTGCGGACATGATGCGAGTCCGCCATGTCGCATGGGGCGGTTGCCGCAGGCCGCCGTCGTGCGCATGCGCGGACTCCCTACAGGAAGTGCAGGGCCCCGTATCTGCAGCCAGAGCTGCGAGGTGCACTCCAGGGCCCAGCTAGCCCCCTGCAGGTTGGAAAATCACTCTGGAATTCTTCAGGAAAGTCCAGAGTAAAACACCAGCGTTTTGACGCAGGCGTGGGGACATAGCCCTATTTTTGGAGAATACAGCCCCTTACGCATTGTTAATCTACCCCCATATTTTTGTGGATTTGTTTTGCTTGAATTACAAAAGGTTGAGAGGACTCGAGGCCCAAATAGTTCCACAATCCTTGCATGTCACTTACATGCTGTTGGGGAGGGTTTACTTTAAACTAATGTGGCTGGGGGATGGGAACTGATGCAGGGAGTCAGAGGAAGTAAAACAGGGCCAGAAACAAAAAGCAGTAAAGGGGGAAAGTGTAAGGCAGAGAAGCCATAGTCAAAAATCAAAAAGGGCCACAGTACAGGGTACAGTGACTGAGGAGAATGTGAAAAGGGAGGTGGCCAATGCAGGATTGAGAATGCACGCAGTATACGGAGCAAGGTAAATTAGCTTGTTGAGCACATTGAAATTGGCCGGTATGATGTTGTGGGCATCACAGAGACGTGGCTGCAAGGGGATCACGGCTGGGATCTAAATAGCCAAGAATATATGTCCTATTGAAAGGACAGGCAGATGGGCAAAGGGGGCGGGGTTGCAGTGTTAGTAAGGAATTAAGTTAAATCGATAGCAAGGAACGATATAGGATCAGAAGGTATAGAATCTCTGTGGGTTACCTTCAGGAATCGCAAAGGTAAAAAGACCCTGATGGGAGTTATGTACAGGCCCGGGCAGTAGTCAGGATATGGGGCAGAAAATAAATCAGGAGATGGATAAGACATGTAAAAAAGGCAATATTACAATAATCATGGGTGACTTCAATATGCAGGTGGACTGGGAAAATCAGGTTGGTAGTGGATCCCAAGAAATGGAATTTGTGGAATGTCTAAGAGATGTTTTTTTGAAACAGTTTGTGCCAGAGCCTACTAGGGAACAGGCAATTCTGGATTTGGTGATGTGTAATGAGGCAGACTTGATTAGGGAACTTAAGGTGAAGGAACCCTTAGGGAGCAGTGACCACAATATGCTAGATTTTACCCTGCAGTTTGAGAGGGAGAAGCTGCAATCAGATGTAACGGTATTACAATTAAATAAGGGTAACTACAAAGACATGAGGGAGGAGCTGGCCAGAGATGATTGGAAAAGGAGCCTAGCAGGGAAGACAATGGAACAGCAATGGCAGGAGTTTTGGGGGTTATTAGGGAGGCACAACAGAAATTTATCCCAAGGAGGAGGAAACATGTGAAGGGGAGTACAAGGCAGCCATGGCTGACGAGGGATGTCAAGGACATTATAAAGGTTAAAGAAAAAGCATACTAAGTGGCGAGGATTTGTGGGAAACCAGAGGATTGGGAAGCTTTTAAAAGCGAGCAGAGGACAACTAAAAAAGCAATAAGGGTGAGAAGATGGAGTATGAGTGCAAGCTAGTAATAGAAAGGAAGATAGGAAGAGATTTTTTCAATATATAAAAGGTAAGAGAGAGGCAAAAATAGACATTGGACCATGAGAAAATGTGGCTGGAGAAGTAATAATAGGAAACAAAGAAATGGCAGACGAACTGAATTGTTACTTTGCATCAGTCTTCACGGTGGAAGACACCAGTGGGATGCCAGAGCTCCAGGAGAACCAGGGGGCAGAGGTGAGTGAAGTGACCATTACTAAGGAGAAGATTCTGGGGAAACTGAAAGGTCTGAAGGTGGATAAATCACCTGGACTGGATGGACTACACCCCAGGGTCCTAAAAGAGATTGTTCTGTTATGCTCCTGATGTATCATAAGCTGCTTCCTTGATGTACACTCTGATAACGGAAGGTTCAGACTTGGAGATAGCTTTTACACATTTAGTAAACTGTTAACGATTCTCCTACTTGGATTCTACTCTCCTATTAATCCTGCTACAGCTACTCAGAACCAGTCTGCTACAATCCACATGGTGGGTGTGATGTGTTTCAATCAACCCTGTGTACTCACTAAGTGTCTCCACTGGAAAGAGGAAGATCATGTGTGCTGTGTCCCTATATATGGGTTGGTGTAATGCCCTCCTGTGGTAGTGTCACCTCTGTGTGTGTCTTGAATGCCCATTGGTCATGTCCTATCTTACTGACCTATTGGTTGAATGTCTGTGTGTCATGTATCTGGTGCTCCCTCTAGTATCTATCTAGTCTACGTGTATTTACATTAACCCCTTGTGTATTTACAGTGATGCATATCACCACAAAGATAGCTGAGGAAATTGTGGAGGCATTTGTGATGATCTTTCAGGAATCACTGGAGGCGGGAAAGGTCCCAGAGGACTGGAAGGTGGCTAATGTAACACCACTGTTTAAGAGAGGAGTGAGGCAGAAGACGGGAAATTATAGGCCGGTTAGCCTGACTTTGGTCATTGGTAAGATTTTAGAGTCTGTTATTAAAGATAAGATTGTGAAGCACTTGGAAGTGCATGGCAAAATAAGAATGAGTCAGCACGGCTTTGTCAAAGGGAGGTCGTGTCTGACAAATCTGTTCGAGTTCTTTGAGGAGGTAACAAGCAAGTTAGACAAAGGAGAACCAGTGGACATGATTTATTTAGATTTCCAGAAGGCCTTTGACAAGGTACCGCATAGGAGACTGTTAAATAAGTTAAGAGCTCATGGTGTTCAGGGTAAGATCCTGGCATGGATAGAGGATTGGCTGACTGGCAGAAGGCAGAGAGTGGGGATAAAGGGGTCTTTTTCAGGAGGGCAGCTGGTGGCTAGTGGTGTGCCTCAGGGGTCTGTGCTGGGACCACAACTTTTTACAATATACATTAATGATCTGGAAGAAGGAACAAGGCACTGTTGCTAAGTTTGCAGATGATACAAAGATCTGTAGGGGGACAGGTAGTGTTGGGGAAGCAAGGGGGCTGCAGAAGGACTTGGACAAGCTGGGAGAGTGGGCAATGAAGTGGCAAATGAAATACAATCTGGAAAAGTGTGAGGTTATGCACTTTGGAAGGAGGAATTTAGGCATAGACTATTTTCTAAATGGGGAAATGCTTCGGAAACCAGAAGCACAAAGAGGCTTGGGAGTCCTTGTTCACGATTCTCTTAAGGTTAATGTGCAGGTTCAGTCGGCATTAAGAAGGCAAATGCAATGTTGGCATTCATGTCATGACGGCTAGAATACAAGACCAGGAATGTACTTCTAAGACTGTATAAGGCTCTGGTCAGACCCCATTTGGAGTATTGTGAGCAGTTTTGGGTCCCGTATCTAAGGAAGAATGTGCTAGCCTTGGAGATCCCAGAGGAGATTCACAAGAATGATCCCTGGAATGAAGAACTTGTTGAATGAGGAATGTTTGAGGACTCTGGGTCTGTACTCATTGGAGTTCAGAAGGATGAGAGGGGATCTTATTGAAACTTACAAGATACTGCGAGGCCTGGATAGAGTGGACGTGGAGAGGATGTTTCCACTTGTAGGTAAAACTAGAACCAGAGGACACCATCTCAGACTAAAGGGACAATCCTTTAAAACCGAGATGAGTAGGAATTTCTTCAGCCAGAGGGTGGTGAATCTGTGGAACTCTTTGCCGCAGAAGGCAATGGAGGCCAATTCACTGAGTCTATTTAAGACAGAGATAGATAGGTTCTTGATTAATAAGGGGATCAGGGGTTATGGGGAGAAGGCAGGAGAATGGGGATGAGAAAATATCAGCCATGATTGAATGGCGGAGCAGACTCGATCGGCCAAGTGGCCTAATTCTGCTCCTATGTCCTATGATCTTATTTGAGAGTTTTCACTCAGAGTTAGCTTTAAGAAGGGGACTCTGTACAGCTGTGCCAGGCGTCAACACAGTTGTTGTACATGATATGTGCTCCAATACCTTTCCTTATTATCGTGTTGGGGGTCGATTAGCAGTTGGTTCGACAAGTGATGCCAACAGCATGGGTTCAATTCCCATACATGCTATGGTTTTCATGATAGTCCCACCTTCTCAACCTTGCCCCTCCCTCACCTGAGGTGTGATGACCTTCAGATAACTCACTACCAGTCAGCTCTCTCTGAAAGGGGAGTGCAGCCTATGGTACTGTGGTGACAGTTACATTATCTCCTTAATTGCATCGGCGTAATACTTGGGTACAAAACTCTTCAGTAGATAGTATCATACGAGACCCTCACTTGATGAGATGAGAGACAGAAGAGTAAAACAAGGCACCAGTCACAACTGGAGTTAACATAGATAAAAGTTCATACCATCATCTTTTCTTTGGATTTCTCTAAAGTTATTTACTAATGAATTATTTCTGAAAAAATCGGACTTAAATAAAATGTTTTTAAAATATTTTTATTACATGCTATTTGGATGCCATTGGTTGGCTATTCCCAGTAGTGAGTCATGGGTGGTTTCTTTCCCCATTGCTTAGATACAGCTCCGCCCCGGGTATAAAGTTGGCATGCCTGAGTAATGTTGCTGGGGATGGCGGTTCTGACTCAGTAGTCAGCTGCACCTAGTCTGATGCAGCGAGTGGGTGGGGGTCGGAAAGCGTCTGAACCGTGTCATCGTCCAGTATTACAAATTCGGGCGTCCTTCAGAACTGCAACTGCACGAATTCCAAGCGAGTTAGCCCTACTCTCTCCCTTCCTAGGACCAACCAAGACCGGATTCGCAGGTGGGGGAGGGAGGAGGAAAGAAAGATAAGCAAAGGGCTGTGTGCAGCATGGCAGGAGACAGCGATCAGACGGTGCAGAACCGCAAACCCTTTGTAATCGGGGTCGGAGGGGGCACCGCCAGCGGCAAAGTATGGCTTTCTATATCCGATTGATGCGTTTTCGCAGTGATTGTCAGCGAGTTGAAGCGGCCGCGTGGTTCCTCCGGGGTTCCAGCCGCTTTGTCCCGGGCTGCCTGCATTGGTGGCGGCGGGGAGTAGACAGGGACCTCCTTTCGCTTGGTTATCTTACAGAGTTGCAATGATTTATATCGGGGAGGATTAGACACAGGTCGTAGTTTTAAGCATCGGAATATTGTTGGGTGATGTATCCATGTAATCTGCGACCCGTGGCGGGCGTATCAGAAACTGACGAGTCGGATAAAGCAAACTGGTGCAGCAGCACCCTTTTGTCTTTCTAACCATAACAAAGCACTTGGTAATAATGCGCACATATTTAATAGATATGGGTGCAATTTGCTGGGAGAGAGTAGTGTCTCGAAGTGCAAGCCGGAGGTGAGGGGCTCAGGATTTAACATGGAGTAGATGTATACAGGGGTAGTCAGTTTGTACCGGGATATGTATCGATTGACACGTGGGTCAGAAATGTGCAGAGCGAATTCGGAAGTGAGAACTTTTTTCTCTTTTAAAAGTCTGAGCTGTGCCAGATTCCTCCCAACACAGGCCAAGTTTATTTATAACTCTGCCCCTATTTCCCCTGCACATTATGTCCGCTCAGCGGGCTGCATATTTCCCGCTATTATTTTTGTTTTGGTGTCTCTCTTTTCCACCCCAGCTCATTCACACAAGTGATTTTCCTGAATTTCATGGCACTTAAACAGCAAGCCTTCAACAGTGTTTAAATCTGATATGTTTGCCAAACTCCTCCCAAGTTCAATAGTTTATTTTTCAATATGAGGATGGGGTTTTCCTGCCGTTTCCTCTCTGTGGGGGGGGGGGGGGGGGGGAGAGGTGTTGCTTTGATGGCTTCAACAAATGAACAGCGCGGTTTTAATTTTGACTATATTTCTTTTGCGTGCCCATTTTTAAAGGGGAGAAGTTTGCATAGAAAGTTGGCATCATGCTTTTGTTTGCTTCGTGCACGGTTAGAATTTAGAGCTGGAATTAATATATTAACATGTAAAGTCCCGCCAATGGAAAAGGGAAGGATTGGCGCTTTTACATTCAAATTCCCTCAATTTAATGAACACACGGATTAATTAGAATAATTATGCCCAAGCAGAACCAATTTTACAAGTGACAATTCACTTGGATTTTTGTCCTGGTAAAAATGCCATATTGTATCTGTAGTGTGTTCTGATTTGACCAGAAGTGCAAAAACTAGATCCTAAAGCTGCCTTCAAACCATTCTTTTCTTCTTGTGCAAATGATGCAACGGTAGAATGACCAGCTGGCGATCGCCCTGTTTTGATTGATGTGCGGTTTGCTCCAGGCCATTACTGACGCCTCTTTCATAATATCAGCAAGTTTTGGTGAAATTATAGTATGTGTAAAAGATCACAAGAAACTGGGCAGTTGGATTTGTAAAAGATCTGTTTTTTTTATTCCCCTACAATGTGACTTCATCCTTGTCTATAAAGTGCTATAGGGTGGTCAGAAAGGGGCTTTATAAATGTCAGACTGTCTTTCTGGTTCCCGCTGTTTTTGCTTTGCCGTCTGTTTCAGCAGTGTGGAAAAAGTCTTCAAACACCAACCCAAAAGACTGTATTCTGTTTAGAAATTCAGTGCAAGGGCAGCACGGTGGCGCAGTGGTTAGCACTGCTGCCTCTTGGTGCTGACGTCCCAGGTTCGATTCCGGCTCTGGGTCACTGTCGGTGTGGAGTTTGCACATTCTCCCCGTATTTGCATCCAAAGATGTGCAGGATAGGTGGATTGGCCACACTAAATTGCCCCTGAATTGGAAAAAATGAATTGGGCACTCTAAATAAAAAAAAAAAAGAAATTCAGTACAATGGGGTGGAAACTACAGGTACTCAAAATAAAAACAGAAAATGCTTGGTGAACATAGCAGGCCAATCAGCACCTAGAAAGAGAAACAAAACAAGCTGTGTATATCCAGCAAATTCCAGTTTTCATTTTAAATTGGCTTTTGAAAATTCATGCAGTTTTCTGATACTACAGATGTGCCTAACCGGTGTTTGCTTAACCTTCTATTGTTAAAATTGAATTATGTGCCTTAATCCTGCCATATTGCAGAATAATGACAGGATTGTAATGGTGAAAAGTGCTATCTATATGTCTTTGTATTTCTTTTAGTTATTCTTTTGCATGCGTTGTAAATTTAATATGACTCAACCAGAAGAAATGAATACAGCTTAGAATATTTTCTGTATAATGTGGCAGTCTTTAACACTAACCTTGCAGCACAATCCTATCACATTTGACGCTGGTACCTAAGTTAATGCTATACTGCATTGTGCTGACGAGTGCAGTCTGATTATGACACAGTCTAACTGAATAGCCAATATGTTTGCTGCATCAGGTAATTCAGTCTGTTCAGCATCTTGTATTACATTGATCTGCTGCATATTTTGTCCACTAAGTGGAAGTCTTGGCCCATTGGTGGTTTGGATTGCAAAATAAAATAACAACTGACCATTGTCTTGTCAAGGAAGATTGTGTTAACATCCTTTCTTCCTCTTTGGCTAGTGTCTTGCATTGCACCATGCACTGTGGCCCTTAATTGACACTGCAGTCATTTTGTGCGACCATTTCTGTTGACCATTGCATTTAATTCTTCAGGATACAGTTGCAGCAAAAACTGCACCAAGTTGATTTTTGCAGACTTAATTGCACAGCAACTAAATCAGAAGCACAATTGCACATGAGCAGTTTAGAATGGATCTTTCTGATGTGAATATATTTTTCCCGGTAGCTGTCCAGAGCCTGTTTCTCCATTCAATTGCATCATGGGCTATTTGTATCTTAACTCCATTTAGTGGCATTGGTTTTGTAACCCTTAATACCCTTGCCTATCTTTCAATGTTAATTCTTACATTTTCAATTGACTGAGCTTCATTGGTCTTTTGGAAGAAAATGTTTTTGGATGTCTACTCCTCCTTCTACTTCCATTACCCAAAGATGAAGCACTCTATCCACCCAGGAAGGCAAGAACACCACAGTTTCTGTCTTCTGTGGTTAAGATCTTTTGTGTGACAGAGCTTTGTTTGGAATTGGTTTTGGAAAATTACTTTGTTTGGCAGGACTCCTGACAGCCCGGAAGCTGCATCACTGTGTTGTTTGCCAGTTGTCGTGTTATGATCACGGTAGAGACCAGTGACTTTTACATTTTTTTTTAAGATCCAAAAACCCAGATATTCACTAAAGGAATGAACCCACAAGTAATTTTATTACAGAACATGGCTATCTTTAACTGGCTAAGATAAAAATACAATAAACACAATTGCTTATACTTTAAATCCACTTTTCTTCTACTTGTACCCCCAAATTCTCAAGTCAGATACTTTTCAAAACTTGGAAGATTAACACTTGGCCTGGGTATTGAGTCAATGATTTGTTGAATGTGATGAGATATCTTGGGCCTTCAGTTTTACTTCTGGCAAAGTTGCCCCTTCAAATCTTCTCCAACCATCCTAAGATTGCAAATTTCCCATTCCACTTGGTATCTTAAGCACTGCTACCTTAGGTCAAAACTTTTCTGGTTCCAATATTTAACTATGGAGTTTTCTACTGAAAATGCTAATTTTCTCGCAACAGCTGGGCTACGCTAGAAATTAAACTCTCTGTTAATGGAGTCTGTCAGTTAACAAGAGTTTTTAACTTCTTCCTTTTACTCCAGAGTTTGCTAAACCTAACTAAACTGTTTGAACTAAGAACTACTCTTAGGAATGTATTCACCCCTATAATTGTTTTTAAAAAAATATTTTATTCTCCTTTTTCACAATTTTTCTCCCGAATTTACACCCAACAACAATCAATAAACAACAACAAATATCTCAAACCCCATAACAGTAACAACGATCCTATCCTCCCACCATGCCCAGACATCAGCCCGCACGTTAACATAAACAAATGACAAAGGGAAAAAAAAGGAATCAGGGATTACCCATAGCCATCTTCAACATACACCCCCCCCCCCCCAACTAATGTTCAATGTTATCCAGTTCTTGAACGTGCATAATAAATAGTGCCCATGACTTCTAGAACCCCTCCGACCTTCCCCTCAGTTCGAACTTAACCTTCTCAAGGGTCAAGTATTCCAACAGGTCCCCTCGCCACTCCAGGGTGGAGAAGCTGCTCTCCATCCCAGCAGGATCCGCCTTCGGGCGATCAACGAGGCGAAGGCTATGATATCTGCCTCCGCACCCGTTTCCAACCCTGGCTGGTCCGACACCCCGAATATGGCCTCCTGGGGACCCGGGTTCAGCTTAACATGCACCACCTTAGAAATGACCCCAAACACATCCTTCCAGTACTCCCCAAGCTTTGGACAGGACCAAAACATATGAACGTGATTAGCCCCCCCCCCCCCGCAACGTTCACACACATCTTCTACCCCTTCAAAGATTCGACTCATCCTTGCCCTTGTGAGGTGTGCCCTGTACACCACCTTCAGCTGTATCAGCCCCAACCTCGCACACGAGGTGGAGGCATTCACTCTCCGGAGCACCTCACACCAGACCCCCTCCTCTATAACCTCTCCCAATTCTTCCTCCCACTTTGCTTTGATCCCCTCCAGTGGTGCCTTATCCTTTTCCAACATAGCTCCGTATACCGCTGACACTGTCCCCATCTCCAGTCCACTTGCTGCCAGCACCTCCTCCAACAACGTGGAGGCCGTTTCCTCCAGTAAGCTCTGTATCTCCTTCCTGGCAAAGTCCTGAACCTGCATATACCTAAACACTTCTCCCTGCTCCAGCCCATACTTCGCTTCCAGCTCCCTCAATCCTGCAAATCGACCCCGAAGAAACAAATAGAACATAGAACAGTACAGCATAGAACAGGCCCTTCGGCCCTCAATGTTGTGCCGAGCCATGATCACCCTACTCAAACCCACGGATCCACCCTATACCTGTAACCCAACAACCCCCCCCTTAACCTTACTTTTATTAGGACACTACGGGCAATTTAGCATGGCCAATCCACCTAACCCGCACATCTTTGGACTGTGGGAGGAAACCGGAGCACCCGGAGGAAACCCACGCACACACGGGGAGGACGTGCAGACTCCACACAGACAGTGACCCAGGCGGGAATCGAACCTGGGACCCTGGAGCTGTGAAGCATTTATGCTAACCAGCTTCCGTCCCACCTCCCTGGCTCAAATCTGTGGTTCTCCCGGATCGGCATTTCCCTCGACCATGCCCCCAACCTGAAGTGTTGGCGAAACTGCCTCCAGATTTTCAATGAGGCTATTACTACCGGACTTCCTGAGTATTTCCCCGGAGCTATCGGGAGCGGGGCCGTTGCTAGTGCCTTTAGCCCCGACCCCCTGCACAAACTCTCCTCCATTCTGACCCACTGGGAATCAACCCCTCTTGACCCAGGTCCGCACCTTCTCCACATTCGCCGCCCAGTAGTAGTACATCTGTTTCGGGAGACCCATACCTCCTGCCTGCCTTCCCCTCTGTAGCAGCACCTTCCTCACTCTGGCCACCTTCCCTCCCCATATAAACGAGGTAGTCATCCCCTCAATCTCCCTGAAAAAAGACTTTGGCAGGAAAATCGGTAGGCATTGAAAAATAAACAGAATTCGCGGCAACACATCCATTTTAACTGCCTGTACCCGACCCGCCAGTGACAGAGGGAGACCATCCCACTTTGCCAGGTCGGCTTTCACTCTCCCCACCAAACTAGTGATGTTGTATCTGCGAAGCCTTCCCCACTCCCGGGCAACCTGCACCCCCAAATACCTAAAGTGAGTCCCTGCCCTACGGAATGGCAGCCCCACCACCCCTGCCCCCACCCCCGGTTGAGACACTGCGAAATACTCACTCTTTTCCAAGTTCAGCTTGTACCCAGAGAAAGACCCAAATACCTGCAGCAACTCCAATATTCCTCCTATCGACGCACTCGGCTCCGACACATACAGCAGCAAGTCGTTGGCATACAAGGACACCCTATGCTCTATCCACCCCCCCCCCCCCCCCCCCCTCACTATTCCTTTCCATGCTCCCGAACTTCTTAATGCGATGGCCAACGGCTCAAGCGCAAACAGCAGGGGGGGACATAGGACATCCCTGCCCCGTCCCACGGTGGAGAGAGAAGTATCACCCCTATAATTGTTAACCGTTTTTTCTATTCTTCATCTCCAAGGCAACCTGGTCCCATGATCATTTACGACTGTTTTAGTTCTACCAGAAATCCAATATGAATTCTTAAAAGAGACCACCACCCACGGAAAATATTTTTTCCCCCTCAAGCACCTGGGCCATCACAGAAGTTGTGTCCGTTAATGACAAGCTTCTTTAATTGTTATCTTACCAAAGCATATCATTGAAAGAGGATATTCCCTAGATTGGACCTTCTAAAATACAATAAGAACACTTTCAAAGTTTATGAATTCAGATGTTAAAATTGATTCTTTGTTGAAAGTTGAAAAAGGTGATGGACTGACTTTTGTTTTTAATAAACATTTTATTGAGGTATTTTTGGTATAGTAACAACAAAATAAACAATATACATGAAACCATAAACATAGCCATTTACCTTTCGTGCAGGTCCCCCCTACTGTAATCTAAACCCACCCCCCCCATCTGCTAACGATGAATTTTCCGCAAAGAAGTCGATGAACGGTTGCCACCTCCGGGTGAACCCTAACAGTGACCCTTTCAAGGCGAACTTAATTTTCTCCAAACAGTGAAAGCTAACCATGTCCGATAGCCAGGTCTCCGACTTTGGGGGCTTTGAGTCCCTCCAAGCTAATAATATCCGTCTCCGGGCTACCAGGGAGGCAAAGGCCAGAACGTCTGCCTCTCCTCCTGGATTCCCGGGTCTTCCGACACCCCGAAAATCGCCACCGCTGGACTCAGCGCCACCCTTGCTTTTAACACCGTGGACATGACATCCGCAAACACCTGCCAAAATCCCCTAAACTTTGGACATGTCCAAAACATGTGAACATGGTTTGCGGGTCCTCCCGCATATTTTGCGCACCTGTCCTCCACCCCAAGGAATCTGCTCATCCGGGCCACTGTCATGTGAGCCCGGTCACAATCTTAAATTGTATCAGGCTGAGCCTGGCACATGTTGCGGGCATGTTTACTCTACTCAACGCATGGACTGACTTCTTAAACAAAAGTGTTCCACCTTGTGACATTTTAAAGTTATGTTCACAAGTAACATGAGAAGGTTATTAAAGTGATCTTTTGGAATGTATTAACACCTTTTGATGTGGAAGTGCTGGGTTTATGAAACTTTTGAATCGAAATAAATATCACTACAAAGCCATAAGCAGAAATGGAAAATGCTGGAAACATTGATTAAGCAGTTTCTGGATAGAACAAGCTATATAGTAGTTCAGATAGCGACCCTTCATTGATCGAAGGATCCACATCAAAAAAAAAGTTAATTGTCTTTCCTCCACAGGTGCTGCCTGGTCTACATATCTCCAGTATTCTCTGCTTGTTCCAGATTTTAGATCTGGGGTATTTTGCTTTTTGGGTCATTTATTGTCCCGTTTTAAACCTGAAACAATTTTTCATTCAGCAAATTTTCAAAGGTAAATTAACCTTGTCAATGAGTGAGAAGGGTGAGGGAAGTAAGTAGGAGTGTTAATGAGCATTTTCTATGGAAATTGTGTTGATTTTCTTTTTAACAGTGATTTCGAACGACAATAAATGAAAATCTAAATTCAGCGGCTAGCCAAGTACCAGTTGCTGATCTATAGAAACTGATGGTTGGTATCCAGGCAGCAATTTGCCAAAACAATTGATGCTGTGCAAACATGCAGTCTTGTTTTTAAATAAATTTAGAGTACCCAATTCATTTTTTTCCAATTAAGGAGCAATTTAGTGTGGCCAATTCATCTGCCCTGAACATCTTTGGGTTGGGGGGCAAAACCCACGCAAACGGGGAGAATGTGCAAACTCCACATGGACAGTGACCCAGAGTCGGGATCAAACCTGGGACCTTCGCACCGTGAGGCAGCAGTGCTAACCACTGCGCCACCTTGCTGCCCAAACATGCAGTCTTAAGGGCAGACTGTTGCACAGTCTATCCTGACCTGACAAACTTTGCTTTATGATAAAACGTCAACAGTCTGAAACATTAACTCTGATTTTCTCTCTGTGGATGCTGCTGGACCTAGGTGTTTCCAGCATTTTCTGTTTTATGTATGATGTGCCAGATTTGCTCCAATTTTACTTCCTCTCTGTCTCTTATCTGTTAAATGCTCCAGAGCTCTTGTGTGGATTAGAACTTTGCTATTAGCTCTCATGTTGAGTAATTGGATCAAAGTATTGAGTGTTATTTTGATATTCCATTGATGAAACATGTCCTCCATGTGCATACACTTTTTCTTATTCTTTCATGTCATTTGGAACAAGTTATTAATTGTGCTTTAAGAACAGAAAATGCAGGAAGTGCACAGGTCAGGCAATATCAACAGAAAGAGAAACAGGCCAGACAGGATCAACAGGGAGAGAGAGAAAAACTGACGATTTAATGGGGGAAAACAGCCTTTAGCTGGATGCTTCCCACTGTTAAGCAGAACTTTCTTTGGCCTCAGCAAGGAACACCGTCGAGGCCACACTTGCCTCACTTTTTAAATGCCGCTGCTGATTCTCGACCCACTGAGGCCTCCAGGCCTCCCCAGTGCCCCAACTTAACTAGGGATCACGAGCTCCCCTCACTCCACCTCAAGGGCAGGCCACCCCGGGCCTGATTCCTGAACAGGGCACCTTGACACTGCCAACCTTGCAACCTGGCAGTGCCATGGTGCCCAGATGGCAGTGCCAAGGTTCCCAGGTGGCAGGATACCACCCTGCCCATAGCCTGACCACCTAGGGGCTCCGATGGTCTGGGAGACCCCCTGTTACCGTTACGCCTGGTCCACATTTGTGTAGACTGGTGCTAAACGGCTCCATGGCAAGGTCCCTTGGTGCGGAATTTCGGTCCCAGGCCTTGGGAGCATTAGGCGCAGTCCTATATGTAAGTCTGAATCTCATGCAGAAAGGACAAGATCCAGATTCTAACATCTCATTAGATCCAGCGAGGTGTTCTGCGCATCACAAATCCTGCGAGAGGTCTCGCAAGGATTAAAGGCCTTGTTGCGCGTAACGGGGCCGTTTGATTGTGCCCCATGTGTTAGATCAATGGCATTCCATCTGAACTCCCTGTGTTTGGAGGTACTTCACCAAGAATTCATACTCATTAATTCCATCCATTTTTCTAAAGCTGGAGGAATTTAAATCAACACAAAAGGACACCAATCTTATAAAAATAAATTTTACTTATTCAGTTCCCCTCTCTAAGGAATGTGGATGGAATTGTGTAGTGAAATTCCCAGAACCTTAAAACAAAATGTGTCACTGCTCATTAATATATTTAAAGTGGATTTTTTGATTTGCGCAGTGACAAAAACTTGCAACTTTTCAAACGTTGTCCGCAGCCACTTCGAGGATTCAGAGATATGTTGATTTCTGTCCAACCCAGAGCCACTAATCATAAATGTGATCCAGAATTCTGTACCCTTCTGTCTTTGGTGACTTATTTAGGATTTGTTCCCTGCATTCATAGTACTGTTTTTTGATGGATTACTGTCACTGTCTTGGAATTTAAGGCCGGGCAATCTGTGTCTGTGTCAATATTTAAAGGGTTCCTCCATATATGAGGGGAAAATTGAAAAGCAACAAAACCAATTGCCTTTCTGAATAACCTTATTGTGTGGCATGTAGGTAATCTCACATTTCTCTTCAAAACATCGTCCAACACTTCATAGAATCATAGAATTTACAGTGCAGAAGGAGGCCATTCGGCCCATCGTGCCTGCACCAGCCCTTGGAAAGAGCAGCCTACCTAAGCCCTCATCCCCACCCTATCCCAGTAACCCTACCCAACCCAATCTTTTTGGACACTAAGGGCAATTTAGAATGGCCAATCCACCTAACTTGCACATCTTTGGACTAGGGGAGGAAACTGGAGCACCCGGAGGAAACCCACGCAGACACTGGGAGAACGTGCAGACTCCGCACAGACAGTGACCCAAGCCGGGAATCGAACCTGGGACCCTGGAGCTGTGAAGCTCTTACGATTCTTTCTCTCAAAAGTAGTATTTATTTTTAGGCATTCTATTATTATAGCATTATTTACATTTTAGTGAAGCAGCATTTGAGCATCCAATGCACTGGCTCCTTACATTTAGGCCACTAAATCCAGCTCTCCTGTCTAGGCAGCTGAGTTTGCAGTGAAAATAAAGTTTTTGCAATGCAGCGTAAACACCAGGAGTTATCATATATTTGCTTGCTTCCTGCAATAAAAAATCTATCTTGGTTTCCCTCCCCATGCCGCCTCCTGAATTTAGGGAAAAAATTGTCAAAACCCTTGAACCAAAACTCGAATCATGGAATAATTACAGCACAGAAGGAGGCCATTTAGCCTGGCGTGTCTGTGCAAGCTCTAATAAGAGCAATTCACCTGGTTCCACTCCCTCGCATTTACCTCATAGCTCTGCAATTTCTTTCCTCTACAGATCTGATCTAATTCTGAAATGCATGATTGAAGCCACCTCTACCACACAGGCAGTGCATTCCAGATGCTAATCATTCGCCTCTTGAAAAAAAATCCTCTCATGCCATATTTGCTTCCTTTGCCCAACGCTTTAAACCAGTGTCCTCTGGTTCTTGATCCTTCTGCCATTGTGAACAGTTCTATCTACTCTGTCCAGACTGCTTACGATTTTGAACACTTCAAACAAATATCTTAATCTTCTCCAAGGATAATACCCCCAGCTTCTCCAATCTATCTGTATAACTGATGTTTCTGATCCGTGGAACTACTCTCATGATTTTTTCTGCACCATCTCACATGCCGTTGCATCCTTCTTAGTGTGTGATGAGGCCAAACCAATGTTTTATCATTACTTTCTTGCTTTTGTACTGCAAGTCCCTATTTATATAGCCCTGGATGCGTTATGCTTTATTAACTGCTCTCTCACCCTGTCCTGTCACCTTCAGAGATTTGTGCACAAACATGCCCAGGTCTATCTCATCCTGCACTCCCCTTTGAATTGTACCTCTCCCTGTTCTTTCTACTACTAAAACCTGTTGGAATCAGCTGGAATCCTGAAATCTGGACCCTTGTCAAAGCCAGAGAAGATTGTAGCAACAATTAACTTATTCTTCAATAACGCACTCTACTCTAGAATAATTATGATGCATAAACACAGCCAACACACAATTTGAACAGTGTAGTAGCCACCACAATTGCATGAGGTTCTGCAGTCATCTGTTCAACTTTATTGCTGCAGTTGTTGTGTAGACTGCTGCTGAGTGGCTAAAAGATCGCCGGTAGCCTTCTGTCAGGTGCGATGGTGGTTTGTGCCATAGTAGTCAACTTTGGTGAACATTGCCTGGTGTGACTCAGGAGCTCCACTTATCACTCTCATCCTGATGATCCTGGCACATTAGCCCAGTAAATAGATTTTCCAATTTATGCTGAGCTATTTTTTGGCAGGGCAGGAGTAGGAATGTAAAAATTTGATGCAGTAGCCCTAGACTTCCCAGGGGGAATACCACAGTTCCAGATCCTCATCACTATCCAGTGATCGGTGCTGGAGGTACTGATGGGGCTTAACTGTGATGTTTTTCTCTTTGTTTTCCCTCCCATGCCCCATCAAAGGGCTTGAACACATGCACACCTGGACATAGTGCTTGAAGAAGTATAACATGGCAAGTTTTCAGTGCCTTCGCTGACCTATAGGTATTCCACCTGCCTATTAAACATGTATAATCTCTAATCTGGAACGTTAACATTTATAACTGAATATTTGACTGTCATTCCCGATTGAGTAAATTTTTAGATGCTCCTCGTTATGCTTTATTGAAATCCGGGTGGCAACAATCTGTTGCTTTTGCATCTGATAAAAATCCGTGCTTAATTTTGAGAAACAATTTCATATAATGCCACAGACATAACTTTATAGCAGTAGTGCCCAACGTTATGGTATTGTTATGCCTACTGTTGATAATGGCTCCACACTGCCTCAGATATTGTCTGACCACAAAACAGGAGGTAGTTTCAATGTAGTCTTATAGTTGAATTGTTGATATTAGATTTTGATATCTTTCTATGTTTTTTAAACTGAAGTGTGGCAAATGTTAAGGAATGCACTTTTTAACTGCCACAGCTCTCAATACAATATGTTTATTGTTCCATTTTGTATAGTTTTGAAGGCAAATTATTTTGGAGGGGATTAGCTAATGTAGGAACTGCAGCCTTGTTCACTTGTGTTTTTTTTCTCTCTTTTCTGGGGTAGTCCTCAGTTTGTGCGAAAATAGTCCAACTACTCGGTCAAAATGAAATCGATCATCATAAGCGGCAGGTGGTTATTGTGAGCCAGGATAGCTTTTACCGTGTGTTAACAGCTGAACAGAAAGGAAAAGCAATGAAAGGCCAATTTAACTTCGATCATCCAGGTACATGAATCTTGAAAAAGGAGGCAACATCAACAGAGAATTTAGTTATGCATTGCTGTAAGTCTTCATTGATGCAATGATCTGCTTTGTTCTGTCCATTTTGTTATTTACAGATGCTTTTGATAATGAATTAATACTGAACACCCTGAGGGATATCATTGAAGGCAAAACGGTTGAGATTCCTGTCTATGACTTTGTTTCTCATTCCAGGTAATTTATATAAATAAAGGTCATATTTGTTTTAAATGTTGCTTGTAGGCAAAGTAATACTTGGCAGATTCCATTGGCGCCAAATGATGTACACAGCAGATGTGTTTGGTTTATCTGGGGTGTTGAGCCAGTGAATTTGTGGAGCTGATGTTTTCTTTGTACTTTCATTCCGCAAATTTGGTTTCTGATTTATCAACCATGTCTTGGCTGGAGGAGCCAGTGAATAGAAGAGCCTTGCAGAACAGAAAGGTGCAAAGATTGAACACTGATGTCATAAGTGTAGGAGTGCTACATTTGGTTAAGATGAGCAAAAATTGTGTAACCTTCTTTATGTGATCACTAACTTGCAGCCATTAGGTAAAGTCAAAATCAAACTTGGCTTTCTTGTGCGTGTTTTTTTAATTGTTTTTATTTTTAAATTGTAAATTTGTACATCCGTGCTCTGGTATCAGGATTTCATTCTATCAAATTGGGTGATAGCACCAAAATAACGGCTATAGTGTCACATAAACTCTTTTCCCTGGTCATTGTCTTAATTCTCACCTAGGCCATTCAAAATATTGGCGTCTGCTTTGACTCTTCCGACCAAAAATAGTCACCATCTCAAAGACCACCTATTTCTACCTCTGTAGCTCCGCCCCATCTTCGCTCATCTGATGCTAAAACCCCTGTCAATGATTATTTTTCCATCTCCAGACTTGATAGTTCCAATGCTGGATGACCTTCCACCTTGCGCTCTCCATAACTTGAGCACATCCAAAACTTTGATGCATCTGTCCTAACGTACACTTAAGTAACACTCAACCATCACACCCTGTTGACCTACACTGGCTCCCTTGGCAACATCTTAATTTTTAAAAAAATCGTGTGGCATGGTGGTGCAGTGGTTAGCACTGCTGCCTCACGACACCTAGGGCCCGGGTTTGATCCCGGACCGGGGCCCCTGTCAGTGTGATGTTTGCACATTCTTCCAGTGTCTGCGTGGGTCTCACCCCCACAACCCAAAGATGTGCAGAATAGGTGGATTGGTCATGCTAAATTGTCCCTTAATTGGGAAAAAAAGAACTGGGTACTGTTTTCTGTTTTCAAATGCCTCTGTAGCCTTACCCCACCCCCATCCTATCAGCATCCCTACAAACTTTTACTGAGCTCCTCCAAGGAGGGGATTCTAGTGAGAATTCGAGTTCTTTTTGCCCTCAGTCAAGTCTCTGTAAAAAATACCAAGTCGGATTGTCGGTAACAACTTTAATTTAATTGTGCATCTTGCAAGTTGACCCACTCTGCCTGGGTCTTGTAGAGTCCCCAGAGTGAGTGAGCCCCAGAACAAAGAAACTTGGTCTCATATACATTAGTTAAAAAATGAGGTTTACACCCACGACCAAATAAGGTAACTTGGCAATTGTAGGGTTTCTATAGGTTCCTAGCCATATAACTAGGCGGGCGGTAGGCAGCCACGCGTTGGAGGGCTCCCGTTCGGGAATGGCACTGTCGGGGGTTAATGCCCGGTCCTAGGGGCAGCGAAGGTGGTAAAGGACAGAAGGCACAGGGAAGGGATATGTCGAGGATCAGTAAAAGAACGGCCGTGAGAACAGCTGAAAGTCCTCCGGGGAGTAGAAAGGTAACCGCGGGTCGGTAAAGAAAATGGAGGCTGGAGCACCAGGGGAGGCCGCATTGCTTACGGCTGACAAAATAACTAAGGTGATGGCTGCGGAATTCAAAAGGCAGTTTACAAAATACATGGAGACAACGAGGAAGGAGATGAGGGAGGTTTTGAGTGTGCTGGTGGAGGAGGCGATTTCCCTGGGGGCGAGCGCAGTGGCGGAGGTGCGGGAGCAAGGGGAGGCGCTGAAGGAAGTGGAGGAGACATTATTGCAGCACGGTGATCAACTTACCTCGATGGGGAAGGAGATGCGGAAGGTGTGGAGATAAACAAGGATCTGTGAGGAAAAATGGAAGACCTGGAAAACAGATCCAGGCGACAGAATTTGAGGATTGTGGGGCTGCCCGAAGGAGTTGAAGGGCCGAGGCCGACTGAGTATTTTGCCGCGATGCTGGCAAAACTATTGGGGGAGGGGGAGGATCCCATCCGATATGAACTGGATCGGGCTCATCGGTCGTGGAGGCCTGTACCAAAGGCAAGTGAGCCGCCAAGGGTAGTGACTCTGTGCTTCTGTAGGTACAGTGTGAAGGAGAAGGCCCTGTGTTGGGCCAAGCAGAAGCGGGTGGTGCAATGCGCTGGAGCTGGTATACATGTATATCAGGACTTTATGGTGGAGCTGGCGAGGAGGCGGGCTGCTTTCAACCGGGTGAAGAGGGCACTGTACATTAGCAAGGTGCAGTGCGGCATTGTATATCCAGCGAAGCGGAGGGTGACTTACAAGCTCAAGGACTTTTATTTTGGAACGGCGGAGGCAGCGGAGGAGTTTGCAAAGGCAGAAGGACTGTGGCAGAACTGAGAAATGGCCATGTGCCGATGTAACCTCATGACTGTATTTTCTTCTTTTTCTTTCTTTCACTGCGTGCGGGTGTATGGGCTAAAGGAGCCGATGTGTATATATTTGGACAAGGGAAGTGATGGGACTTTCACGCGAAGTGAGGGCTCTTTGGGGTGTAGGTGGATAGGGCAGCACGGTGGCATTGTGGATAGCACAATTGCTTCACAGCTCCAGGGTCCCAGGTTCGATTCCGGCTTGGGTCACTGTCTGTGCAGAGTCTGCACATCCTCCCCGTGTGTGCGTGGGTTTCCTCCGGGTGCTCCGGTTTCCTCCCACAGTCCAAAGATGTGCAGGTTAGGTGGATTGGCCATGATAAATTGCCCATAGTGTCCAAAATTGCCCTTAGTGTTGGGTGGGGTTACTGGGTTATTGGGATAGGGTGGAGGTGTTGACCTTGGGTAGGGTGCTCTTTCCAAGAGCCGGTGCAGACTCGATGGGCCGAACAGCCTCCTTCTGCACTGTAAATTCTATGATAATCTATGTGGGGGTTTGTGTGCTAAAAGAGGATTTCTGGGCTTTCCAAGGGCTGGGCAAGGGGGAAAGGGACCCGGGCGGGGGCCTCCACGCTGGCCGGTTTAAGCCGGCCAGTGAACGGGAGTGAGGTGGAGGAGGGGCTGCGGCCATTGGAGCCTGACAGAACAGGGTCCGAGTGGTCTAGCCGGGGTGGAAAGGAGTTTTACGAGAGGCAATGGACTGGAGGAGTTGGAGAAGGGTGGTTTACAACTATTGGGTATCATGTACGGTACTCTTTCAGAGTCGGGGGGAGGGGGGGGGGGGGGGGTGGACTCTATGCTGACCATGGGCGGTCCCGGACTCCTTTTTTATTTTTCTCCTTTGTTTTTTAGTTTCCACCATGGGAGGGTTTGTTTTATTGGATCCATATATTGACAGGTGGGCCGTTGTTTGGGGTGGTGGGAGGATGGGATCGTTGTTATTGTTAAGGGGATTGATTTTGTATTTGTTACCGTTTACTGTCTGTGGGTGGGGTGTAAATTTTGAAGGAAAATGTGAAAATGGAGAATGGTTTTGTGAAGGGTAGGTCATGCCTCACAAACCTTATCGAGTTCTTTGAGAAGGTGACTGAACAGGTAGACGAGGGTAGAGCAGTTGATGTGGTGTATATGGATTTCAGTAAAGCGTTTGATAAGGTTCCCCACGGTCGGCTATTGCAGAAAATACGGAGGCTGGGGATTGAGGGTGATTTAGAGATGTGGATCAGAAATTGGCTAGTTGAAAGAAGACAGAGAGTGGTAGTTGATGGGAAATGTTCAGAATGGAGTTCAGTTACGAGTGGCGTACCACAAGGATCTGTTCTGGGGCCGTTGCTGTTTGTCATTTTTATAAATGACCTAGAGGAGGGCGCAGAAGGATGGGTGAGTAAATTTGCAGACGACACTAAAGTCGGTGGAGTTGTAGACAGTGCGGAAGGATGTTGCAGGTTACAGAGGGACATAGATAAGCTGCAGAGCTGGGCTGAGAGGTGGCAAATGGAGTTTAATGTGGAGAAGTGTGAGGTGATTCACTTTGGAAAGAATAACAGAAATGTGGAATATTTGGCTAATGGTAAAATTCATGGTAGTGTGGATGAGCAGAGGGATCTCGGTGTCCATGTACATAGATCCCTGAAAGTTGCCACCCAGGTTGATAGGGTTGTGAAGAAGGCCTATGGTGTGTTGGCCTTTATTGGTAGAGGGATTGAGTTCCGGAGCCATGAGGTCATGTTGCAGTTGTACAAAACTCTAGTACGGCCGCATTTGGAGTATTGCGTACAGTTCTGGTCGCCTCATTATAGGAAGGACGTGGAAACTTTGGAACGGGTGCAGAGGAGATTTACCAGGATGTTGCCTGGTATGGAGGGAAAATCTTATGAGGAAAGGCTGATGGACTTGAGGTTGTTGTCGTTAGAGAGAAGAAGGTTAAGAGGTGACTTAATAGAGGCATACAAAATGATCAGAGGGTTAGATAGGGTGGACAGCGAGAGCCTTCTCCCGCGGATGGAGGTGGCTAGCACGAGGGGACATAGCCTTAAATTGAGGGGTAATAGATATAGGACAGAGGTCAGAGGTGGGTTTTTTACGCAAAGAGTGGTGAGGCCGTGGAATGCCCTACCTGCAACAGTAGTGAACACGCCAACATTGAGGGCATTAAAAAATTTATTGGATAAGCATATGGATGATAAGGGCATAGTGTAGGTTAGATGGCCTTTAGATTTTTTCCATGTCGGTGCAACATCGAGGGCCGAAGGGCCTGTACTGCGCTGTATTGTTCTATGTTCTATGTTCTAAAACATTAAAAAAAACCTAGCCATATAAGGTAATCTTTGCAATTACTGGTCCCAATAGGCTGCCCTCACATTCCTTTTGCCTGAGGCCCCTGTGATCACCCATCCCCCTCACCATGATGCTCCTGATTTAACCTGACTACTCACAATGCATCAGTGCCATCCCCTTTTGTTCATTTCCTCCTTTTATCATACCATGGTAACTACTGATCCACCCCCTAATATTTCCTCCTGCTGTGTCCCATATGCGGTGTTCCCCTCCTTAATCCTCGTCTAGGAAAATTCTTCACTGCAATGCCAGCTCTCGCTGTAATGCCTCGTCGTCTGTTGGGTGTTCATGGGTCCTAACCATCAAGATTTTAAGGGTGCTTATTTGCTCCAGTGCAACCTGTACTCTGCCTATCACGCATTTAACGATGGCTAGGCCTACAAGGATGCAACTGAGTGCGACGGCTAAGTACATGGCCATATTTATCATCCAGTCCGTCCACCCTCCGAATCCCCAACTTCCCCAGGAACCTTTGTCGTTCATGCCGTCTAAGTGGTCCCGTATCCGGTCCATGAATTTAGTGATGTTGGCGGTTAGGTCCTGAGCTCCCATGATACATTTTCCCTTTACGATGGCGCATACCCCACCTTCACGGGCCAGGAGATAGTCACGGCCGTATCGATTCTGCGTGGTAAACAATCGTAGTTGGAACAATTCTTTCGTTATTGCCCAAGAGCTCCCAGTGTTTCGTTTCCCAAAATAGTGAGGCCACAGATGAAGTAGTTTCGATTGTTGACCGCCACAGAACCCCCCACGCCCCCCAGAGGCAGGACACTTCGGATTCCCCATCCTGCTGAGTGGCCCCGGTTGGGTGCTAGGACCCAGGGTTTCTTCCAGTTCTCACAGAATTCTGCTGAGACTGCCCGGTGTGTCAATCGATGGTGATGGGCCCACTCGGGGGCAGGGGACTGTGGTGGGGACTAGAGTTCCGATAGCAGTTTTTCGGGGCAATGGGTGTGACAAAACATTGGTTGCTGTGCCATTAAAGAAGAAGTAGTATCCGTTGTCTGTGTACAGGCTGGCATCACAGCCAGGTTGATCAGGGATCTTCCAGTGGCCCAGTTCATCCAGCTTCTGAATGCCCATTCGGCCTCCCAGACAATGCGGAAGGCCCTACTTCCAGCAGTTATGTGAGAGACATTTGCCCAACCACAGAGGAGCTGGAGGCCGGCTCTCAATGGAACCCAGGCGGTGTTGTGACAGACGCATTGGCCTAACGTCTGGGTTACATGACACTTCCGTTCAGTACAGGTGGAGAACAGACATGTTATATCCTCTTCCACCTCTACCACCATACATCCGTACCCCTTTCTAACCAAACAGTTTTTGTATGACCGGGGTCTCTATTGGAGGAGAGGTGGTTGGGTATGTATCCCTTCCACCGTTGGAGCTTGTCATAGTGTGAATGGAAATTATCTCGGGGAAGGGGAAGGCAAATTGCTGGTGGGGCTGAATCCGTGTCATAAGGGAGAGTAACCTGCTCGGGCGGTGGCTGGGAACGCTGGCAGTGAACCACCGCTTGGGGAGTTCCCCAGAGTGGTGAAACTGAAAAAAATCTGGCCACCGAGGTAGGGTCCAGGTAACAGACAACCGGTCCTTGGCCATACATGCGGTAATAGGTCTGGAGGAAGAGACTCATGGTCCCCAGGTCCCCTTCTTTTTGGGTCCTAAGTGAAGTGAGTAGGCTTTCCGATACCCTGCATTCCCGTCGTGCCTCCCGCTTTACCCTTTCCGTCTTATCACGATTTTCCCTTCCGCCCGTGCAATCTCCGCCTATCCCCTCCTCTCGGCATGATTTTACCTTTATGGTACCAGTCTCGTTACATCCAAAATCAAATTTACATTTAGTCCAGAAATAGGGCAATGTCCATACAGCTTTTCCTGCCAATCGTCTGGACCGATGGAGTTGTTTCATTAGTCCCTCATAGTTCGTTAACCTGGTGACCTTCCATGAGCCAGCATCATGCCCCCGTGTATGAGGGCAGTGGAGAACGTCACCTCTGCATAGGTGAAATGCCCTTGAAGATTGGTCCCGATGACAGGATGAAATAACATTGTCCCTCCTGAAATGAAAATCGCTTATTGTCACGAGTAGGCTTCAATGAAGTTACTGTGAAAAGCCCCTAGTCGCCACATTCCGGCGCCTGTCCGGGGAGGCTGGTACGGGAATCGAACCGTGCTGCTGGCCTGCTTGGTCTGCTTTAAAAGCCAGCGATTTAGCTGTGTGAGCTAAACCAGCCCCTAATTCCTTCCTTTGGGAGTACGACGATCGGGACGAGGTAGAAGACGGCCCAGGCGGCCCGCATCCAAACTGACATGCTCCAAACCTGTAAGACAGTCCTGGGGAAAGGACAGTAAGAAGTCTTACAACACCAGGTTAAAGTCCAACAGGTTTGTTTCAAACACGAGCTTTCGGAGCACGGCTCCTTCTTCAGGTGAATGGAAAGGCTTGTTCCAGAAATGTTTATATAGACACAGTCAGAGATGCCCCGGAATGCGAGCACCTGCAGGCAATCAAATCATCAAAGATGCAGAGAGAGAGGTAACTCCAGGTTAAAGAGGTGTGAATTGTCCCAAGCCAGTTCAGTCGGTAGGCCTCTGCAAGTCCAGGCTTGTTGGTGGGGGCCGAATGTAATGCGACATGAATCCCAGATCCCGGTTGAGTCCGCATTCATGCGTGCGGAACTTAGCTATAAGTTTTTGCTCAGCAATTTTGCGTTGTCGCGTCTCCTGAAGGCCTCCTTGTAGAATGCTGACCCGGAGATCAGAGGCTGGATCTGGGATTCATGTCGCATTACATTCGGCCCCCACCAACAAGCCTGGACTTGCAGAGGCCTACCGACTGAACTGGCTTGGGACAATTCACACCTCTTTAACCTGGAGTTACCTCTCTCTCTGCATCTTTGATGATTTGATTGCCTGCAGGTGCTCGCATTCCGGGGCATCTCTGACTGTGTCTATATAAACATTTCTGGAACAAGCCTTTCCATTCACCTGAAGAAGGAGCCGTGCTCCGAAAGCTCGTGTTTGAAACAAACCTGTTGGACTTTAACCTGGTGTTGTAAGACTTCTTACTGTGCTCACCCCAGTCCAACGCCGGCATCTCCACATCTGGGGAAAGGAGGCAGGTTAATGACTGACCTTCTTGCAGTGGTGGAGGTGGACCCAAGCACTCGTCCCTTCTACTTTAGCTGCAGTGGGGGTAGTAAGGAGAACTTGGAAGGGCCCCTCCCACCGAGGTTCCAACCCTTTCCGAACGCAATTTTTTACCATGACATAACTTCCAGGCTGCACTTGAGGCGAGCTAGACAATAGGGTCGGTGTCAAGTGAGCTGCTTTAACGTGGCCATGGAGTTCCTTGAGAGCTTTGGTGAGGGATAAGACATAAGTCGTCATTTCTTCAGTCATATGTTGAAACTGGACCAGTTTGGGGACCTTTTGGTTCCAGGGGGTTCTGAGGGGCCTGCCATAAAGGATCTCTGCAGGAGAGAGTTGGGCCGGTCCTGCAGGTGTAACCCGCAGCTGGAAAAGGGCGACAGGGAGCAACTTAAGCCATGTTAACTCCGTTTCCGCTCTCAGTTTAGCTAACTTGGTTTTGAGAGTCTGATTGTGTCTTTCAATGAGCCCGGCACCCTGTGGCCTCTCTGCACAGTGTAACTGTTGGCGTCTGCCCAGTTGGGAGCAGAACTCCTTGTTAATCTGACCAATAAAGTGGGGCCCGTTGTCGGAACTTAACTAAGCGGGTATTCCGTACCGAAGAATGATTTCTCCCATTAGAACCTTAACCACAGTAGCAGCTTTGTTATCAGTAGTCGGATATGCCTCAATCCATTTGCTGAATACGTCCACAATAACCAAAACATATTTATAACATTGACATCTTTCCAACTCAATGTAATCCATCTGGAGCGTTTCAAAGGGACCACTGGGCAAAGGGGTTTTCCCCATCTCACAAGGGATACTCTTACCGGTGTTATACTGCTGGCACATCAAACACCGGTTACTTATGCGCTGGGCAAGCACCTGTATTTTGGTATGCCACTAAGTGTCCAGTAGCAAGTCGCTAGTCCCCTGAGCCCCACAGTGAGTTGCAAAGTGTATATATTCGATGACCCACAACGCTAGCGTATCAGACATACAAGTCTGATGTGCTGGAGTGGTCCATAAACAAGATACAGGATCATAAACAAGATACAGGTGTTTCTCTGGTTGGCAATCAGTAGCTAGTGGTGTCCCTCAGGGATCCGTGTTGGGCCCACAATTGTTCACAATTTACATAGATGATTTGGAGTTGGGGACCAAGGGCAATGTGTCCAAGTTTGCAGATGACACTAAGATGAGTGGTAAAGCGAAAAGTGCAGAGGATACTGGAAGTCTGCAGAGAGATTTGGATAGGTTAAGTGAATGGGCTAGGGTCTGGCAGATGGAATACAATGTTGACAAATGTGAGGTTATCCATTTTGGTAGGAATAATAGCAAACGGGATTATTATTTAAACGATAAAATATTAAAGCATGCCGCTGTTCAGAGAGACTTGGGTGTGCTAGGGCATGAGTCACAGAAGGTTGGTTTACAAGTGCAACAGGTGATTAAGAAGGCAAATGGAATTTTGTCCTTCATTGCTAGAGGGATGGAGTTTAAGACTAGGGAGGTTATGTTGCAATTGTATAAGGTGTTAGTGCGGCCACACCTGGAGTACTGTGTTCAGTTTTGTTCTCCTTACTTGAGAAAGGACGTACTGGCGCTGGAGGGTGTGCAGAGGAGATTCACTAGGTTAATCCCAGAACTGAAGGGGTTGGATTATGAGGAGAGGTTGAGTAGACTGGGACTGTACTCGTTGGAATTTAGAAGGATGAGGGGGGATCTTATGGAAACATTTAAAATTATGAAGGGAATAGATAGGATAGATGCGGGCAGGTTGTTTCCACTGGCGGATGACAGCAGAACTAGGGGACATAGCCTCAAAATAAGGGGAAGTAGATTTAGGACTGAGTTTAGGAGGAACTTCTTCACCCAAAGGGTTGTGAATCTATGGAATTCCTTGCCCAGTGAAGCAGTTGAGGCTCCTTCATTACATGTTTTTAAGGTAAAGATAGATAGTTTTTTGAACAATAAAGGGATTAAGGGTTATGGTGTTCGGGCCGTAAAGTGGAGCTGAGTCCACAAAAGATCAGCCATGATCTAATTGAATGGCGGAGCAGGCTCGAGGGGCCAGATGGCCTACTCCTGCTCCTAGTTCTTATGTTCTTATATGTAATGGCTGCACGATGGCATTAATTGAGCATAAGTCCTGTACTCGCCGGTACTGGTCCGGTTTGCCTGGTTTGGGCACCGCTAATATGGGTGTGTTATTCTGATTGGTAAGGGACCAGGATACCCTGTTGCAACAGTTCTTGGATTAATTTGGCTATAGACGGGATGGCTTAGGTTTTCAGGGGTATTGCCGAATGGAGGGCAGCCTGACATGGTCCTTAATCGCTACCTTAATGGGTGTAACCTTTGCTTGTCCCACCTGTGACGGGTGATCCGCCCAAACCTGAGGGTTGACATATTACAAAACGTCGCTCCCCAGATGATACTGGAGTCGGGTGTTAACCGTCTCAGGGGCCTCGAAGTACTGTATGGAAGTGCCCTCTGACAGTACTTGGAGTGCATACTCTGTCGGATCCGATTGTTCCACTGCCCTCCTTACCATAGGCCCCAGATCCTTGGCATGGTATTGGTCATGGACTTGGCTTGTAATATTGGGGGCCACGGAGGTTGATTGTCGCCATAAATGTGGTGGTATTGTAACAAAGTCGGCTGTATCTTCTTGTCCCGTGACTGTGGTTGTAATAGTGACTGGCCATTCGGTCCCAATTAATGGCCGGTATTTGTCCTCCAACTCCCTGTTCTGTCCGGTTCTGTCATAGGCCAGGGTAACGTGGTGCAGCGAATGTTCAATGTCCAACGTCCACCACTGGGGTGTAGTAGAGACATAACACTGTTGTCTCGGCCTCCATAATTGCACCATTACCCCCTCGTCCCCGCATTCTAGCCGTAGCTGGAAGATACACAGTAGGGCCAGCAAATTGCAGTCCAATCCGGTGCTGACCACAAATTGATGATCTGTCGACTCATTCTCATAAGTTACCTTCACTGGTTCAGAAATGGGATACTGACACACCTGGCCTTGGAATCCCGACAAATGCTGGGTGTGGTCGGATAGTGGTAGTTGGAGTTCCGGTTTCACCGAAAACATGGCTGCTCCGGTGTCGATTATAACTGGGTGATGTTGATCTCCTATCTGCAGAGAAATCATGGGTTCTCTGTCTGAATGGAGAGTCCGTATGACTAAATTGGCTGGTCAGTCTTGTGGTGGGAAGGGGTTTGCTTGGGAAAAGTCGGTGTAGCTCGTCTGTCCTCCCCTTGGTGGGTACCGCCTCCTTTGTGTCAGGTATCCTCCTCCTGCCACCTGTGTTCTAAATGGGCATTCCTGATGCCAGTGATCTGCGTGGCCACAATTGAAACATTCATTGTTCCCTCTATATCCCGGCCCTCTTCCCCGTCCCCATCTCCCGGTGGACCAATGGCCTCGCAGAGGGGGTGGCAGTTGAAAGGTTGCTGGTGCATACGGCGGGCCGTAGAGAGGGGCTGAAGGTCCATTTGGGTGGGTTTGATATCCTCCCCCGTGCTGATCCACCCACCCGAGGTTACAATATTGGGGTTCCAGCTGGTAAGGTACCGTACCTGCGCACGGTTGGGGTCTCGGATCGTCTTTTTTCATTACATACTCGGTCTTAATTTTTGTAACTGGGCCTCCTTCTTGGCCTCCGCCCTCTTTCCAATAAAATCTTACTGCCTGGGCCACCTGGGAAGGGTCGTTCTCTGTCCAATTCATGTTATTACATTTCACAGCGGTGGCCACGGAAGGTGGTAGGCAATGCATTAATATAGCGCACTATTGAGGGGAATTCTGACCATTTTGGTACAGCAAGTCGCCTGACTGCCCACGGTAGATTTCATTAAGGGATTCCAGAAATTCCTCTGGCTCCTCACACTTTTTGGGTTTGATATCTAGGATGGCAGAGATGTTTATGGGCTTTTGAAATGTGGCACTTAATGCATTCAGGATTTGTGCCCGTCTATCATCGTCCATAGCATGGGCCTGCTGACGTGCAGCATGGTCGGCATAATTCAAGTGGTTGAGGTGACTGCGGTATTCGGCTGGGTTATGACCTGTTGGACTAGGGCCCAGAGGTCCCTGGAGTCAGCTTGATAAATGGAGATGGTGATTCTCAGATAGTCCACAAAAGCAGCAGGAGATTTCTTCCTGTCTGGGATTGAAGCTAGAATAGCCTCACTGGGTCTCCTCAGAAAATAAACATTTATCGTGGGCTGAGCTGCCGCTGTAGCGACATCAGTTTGGGCATTTTCCTAATTGGCAACTGTCTCTGAGTCTTGCTAGGGGGCGTCAAAGGTGGTGCAGATGGGAGCGGATTCCTATGCCCCTTCAGAGGCGTCGGAGTCCTCCCCTTCCGATATGGGGGGCTCCGGTTCTTCAAAACCGTCCCTGTCCTCACCCCATGGTGACAGAATTTTCTGTCCTGTCATCTTGGCCTTAAGCGATCTAGGTCGTAGGCGTAATTGTTTCCGGATGGTCTCAGATCCCTTTTTCATAGTTCGAGATCGAGTTCTCCAGCTAACCGGGCTTGTATAACGGGGCTTCCCTTTTCTAACGGGTGTCGGGGGTGAGGAAGTAGTACCCGAGCTATCAATTGAATGGGCTGGTGTCGGTGCCTCCGGAGCTATTATGCGATCGGCCAGAGGGGGCGGAATTATCGTCTGGGCCTGTGAGACTGAGTCTAAGGGGACTGGAGTGGACGGCATAATTTTAATCTGGGGAACAGCGACTGGATATAAATTATGATACACTGGGGGCGCCGGAGATGGTGCAGGCAATGCCGCTGGCGCTGTTGGGATCCTACCGGACATGGCCCAATGCTCTAGGTCGTCGTCTACCTCTGTCAATGCAAGGCCAGCCATTGAACTACGTCGTCCATTTTTCTCACTCGAGTCTGCCCTTTCTTTCTGTGCGCGTTTTTTGAATGCGCACTCCTTTTTCAGGATTTCCACAGTTTTCTGGTTCCCCTTCACAAATTGATATTCCCATTTTAAGGGCGTTTTCTTGCCAACTTGATAACAGGGTTTTATCTTTCTCCTCTTGACAATATTATCTCCATAATCCAATTAACTCTTTCGCTTTCATACTTTTGTTCTTTTTCCAGATTTCTCCCTGAATGTTCTTAACGATTTCCAAATCTTTGGTTCCCCGAGTGGCCATTCATCTCCCAATTTCTTTCCTAAAGCTGCAGACATTTGCCTAAAATCTCTTGCTTTGTCTGGATATGTGTCGCATAATGCTTGTAACGAACTACCTGGATCCCTCGTGTTATGTAAACAATTCCCTATAATCTCGAACTATTCCTCAGACTGTGTTGTTCGCCACTACAGTCCAAGAATACAATTTAACTTAATGAATTCTAGTTTTCAACACACACGCGAAACTGAATTATCCTTTGATATTCCCTCAGTTCTCTAATCGCCCCTTAACTGAACTATCACTACGATATTCCCTCAGTTTCTAACTGAATTATCGCTAGGATATTCCCTCAGTTCTCATTAACCCTCAGTCGTACCTACATCGACTGAATTTTAATTTTCTAATCCGCCAGACTGACCTTTGATTTCGTCGAGACGATCTTACCTGACCATGTGCGAGTGATCAAACTTTTATCACACTACGAGACAGAGGAAAACCAACATGGTTATTTTTCAGCTACTCGCGTCGTGGGCCCATTTCCCCTCTCCCCGTCTGAGACTAGTTTAATTCTGATTTCGCAGATGACCGGTGATTGTCTGTTGAGATCCCACTTCTGACACCAAATGAGAATTCTAGTTCCTTTTTGCCCTCAGTCTGGTCTCAGTAAAAATACCAAGTCGGATTGCAGGTAACAACTTTAATTTAATTGCGCGTCTTGCAAGTTGACTCACTCTGCCTGAGTCTTGTAGAATCCCCAGAGTGAGTGAGTCCCAGAAAAAAGAAACTTGGTCTCATATACATTGGTAAAAAAAATGAGGTCTACACACACACGATCAAATAAGGTAACTTGGAATTGTAGGGTTTCTATAGGTTGCCTTACATTCCATAACCTAGCCATATAAGGTAATCTTAGCAATTACTGGTCCCAATAGGCTGCCCTCGCATTCCTTTTACCTGAGGCCCCTGTGATCACCCATCCCCCTCACCATGATGCTCCTGACTTAGCCTGACTACCCACAATGCTTCAGTGCCATCCCCTTTTGTTCATTTCCTCACTAGAAATGGAGAAAATTCTTTGGATATACACTCAGTACGTTTCCTGAAATTAGTGTCAAAATCATGCACTGATTTTTGCCTTTAAGTTAAAAATTCTAATTCACATGATGTGGACCTTGCTGGTAAGGCTGTTGTTGCATGTTCCTAATTGCCCTTGGCTGGCACTGAGCGACCCATTGAATACAACTGAGTGATTAGCTAGGCCATTTCAGAGAGCAGTTTCAAGTCAATCACTTTACTGTGCATCTAGAGTCACATTGGTCAATCTTAGCAAGGATTGCAGATTTCCTTCCCTAATTGTCATTAATCAAACAGAAAACCAATCTTGTAATTTCTTGGTCACCATGGCAGGTACTAGCTTTTAAATTACAGATTTATTCAGTTAACTGAATTTACATTTGTCAGCTACTTTGGTGGGAATTAAACTTGGCTCCACATCGTTATTCCGGGCCCCTCGATACAGTAACATAGCTACGGTGCTACTATACCAAATGCTATAAAGCATAGCAGTGGGAAGGCAGTGGCGTGGTGGTACTGTCACAGGTCTAGTAATCCAGAGGCCCAGGGTAATGGTCTGGGGGGCATGGGTTTGAATCCCACCAGGGCAGATGGTGCGATTTGAATTAAATTTAAAAGAAATCTGGAATTAAAAGTCTAATGACGACCATGAAACCATTGTTGATTGTCCTTTACGGAAGGAAATCTGCCATCCTTACATGGTCTGGCCTACATATGACTCCAGACCCACAGCAATGTAGTTGACTCTTAAATGCCCTCCAGGATGGGCAACAAATTCTGGCCCAGCCAGCGACGCCCACGCCCCATGAACGAATACAGAAATAACCGTGTTCCTTTTTTTTTTTGACCCCTGGTTTCCTCTGACTTTGCATGATCTTGAGTACTGTACATGTGTGGACAATTCTTCCAAGATATGAGTGAAGCTATAGTTCCCAGGTGTGTCCAACTGGCCTCAAATGTTGACCTGGGGGAGAAGGGGGCAGATTGCTGCACTAAAATTTAAATGGCAAATACTACAGAGATTAACTGAATCCAGATTATGTGCAATTATTTCAAGTGCTATGTAGTTCGGACAGTGCTAGAATATTTCAACTCCTTCCCAACAATTCCAGCATATCAACTAGTTCCTGTTCAGCTCTGAGCTAAAGAATTAACCTATTCATCAAGTTGCAAGTATCAGTGGAGATCTTGGGCGGGATTCTCCGAATCCCCGCTGGCTCGGAGAATCGGCGTGGGTCAGCGTGAATCCTGCTGCCCTCCAAATTCTCTGGCCCCCCAAAAATCAGCCCGGTGTGAATCGCGCCGCCCGCCTCGGAGAATGGCGGGGACCGGCGCGACTCAATGGGCCCCGGGGCTGCCTGAATTCTCCGGCCCGCAATGGGCCAAAGTCCCACCCGTTTTTTGCCAGTCCCGCCGGCATAAATTGGAGTTGGTCCCGTACCGGCCGGACCTGGGGGCGCTGGCGGCCTCCGGGGTTCTGGAGGGGGGGAGGGGAATCTGGCCCTGGGAGGTGGCCTGGCCCGCCATCGGGGCCCACCGATCCGCCGTGGGGCACTCTATTGTTCCACACCAGTGGCTGCAGCAGTCCGCCATTGCCGGTGCGGAAATGAAGCCCTCTGCGCATGCGCGGGGATGACGCCAGCACATGCTGGCACTCCCGCGCATGCGCCAACTCGTGCCGGCAGGAGGAGGCCCTTCGGCATCGGTTGGCGTGGCGCCAAGCGCCTTTCCCGCCGGCTGACGGGGCGCAAACCACTCCGGGGCGGGCCTAGCTCCTGAAGGTGCAGAGAATTCCGCACTTTTGGGGCGGCCCAACACCGGAGTGGTTCACGCCACTCCGACCCACCTGAGTTGCCCGCCCCACCGATTACGGCGGAATCCCGCCCCTAACTTTTTAACCTCCAATTCTTTCAAGGGGTTTTTGCTTTTTTAAAAAAAAAGTCTTGCCTTCCCCTGTCCAGCAACTGCCCTTCCTAGCTGCATTTAGACCGCAGTAACCTGATCCAACTCTACCTTTTTAATCACTAAGCTGTTTCTCTGGACTTTATTTTGATGTTACTGTGTGACAAAGTGTGACAGCATTTTTTTTTTTGTTAAAACAAAATCTTCCTAGTGCTAAGAGTTCAGATCATCCTGACCTGAACTTGATTTAGTTTTCTTTAAAATATCAAATCAAACAAAAGCTTTTCACTTCAAAATTGAATGATAGTTTTTAATGTAAAATGTCTGTACATTTTGTGCTGTAAGCTGCAAAAGTACCTTCAGTGCTTCAGGAAGTTGAGCTGAATCTGATTCTCTCTCTCTCTCTCTCTCTCTTTCATCCTCCCTGTCGTATAATATAAACACAAGGGACAAGTACAGTGAGCCTACCTAATGATGAGTCTGGTACTGGGCCATTTTGGATTTGTGTTCAGTGGCTGTAACTTGAACGCTTTGATTTTACACTGATTTTTCTTTTTATTCCCATTTTTAAAAAAAACAAGCACCCATGTGAGTAAAAGTTTTGTTGCAACAGTGTTAAGTGAATGAATTTTACAGCATAGAATGGAACCTTGCACAAGCCTCCCTGGGCACTCATGATTTGCCGAGAATTAGTTTTGAAAAAGCATTTAATTACGAAATGGAATCTAGTGCACACAAAAAGGTAGCACGGTAGCATAGTGGTCAGCACCATGACTTCACAGCGCCAGGGTCCCAGGTTCGATTCCTGGCTTGGGTCACTGTGTGGAGTCTCCCAGTGTCTGCGTGGGTTGCCTCCGGGTGCTCCGGTTTCCTCCCACAAGTCCCGAAAGACATGCTATTAGGTAATTTGGACATTCTGAATTCTTCCTCTGTTACCCGAACAGGCGTGGGAATGTGGCGACTAGGGGTTTTCACAGTAACTTCATTGCAGTGTTAATGAAAGCCTACTTGTGACAATAAAAATTATTATTATAAATGGCTGCAAGCACTGGAAATGATAGGATAGTTCTAGTGAACACCTTGTGTGGCAATAGAAACCATGGTATTGCTGTTTATCCGTGTATGTTACCTTTGCAGAAAACCTGAGACAGTCACTGTTTACCCAGCGGACGTGGTGCTGTTTGAAGGCATCCTGGCCTTTTACGTGCAGGAGATCCGGGACATGTTTCAGATGAAGCTATTTGTGGACACTGATGCAGACACCCGGCTATCACGCAGAGGTACAGGGCAGATAGAAACCATCATTGCAATGTGATTCCTGTATAAACATGACATGGCTTTTCTAAAATGACCAATCAGAGTGAAGCAAAAGTGTCCCCTGCCCCTTATTCAATTGGCACAACTGATAATTTAAGAGAATTTTTTCAGAAGGAATTTTTTTATGAACTTAAATATTACCAGTGTTCACTACACATTCCATACCTTGCAGATAGCCGCATGTGTGCCAATGGACACAGTCTGGTCCTTTTTCAGAGAAAACTGTGTGTGGTCAGGAGAGGGCAGGTAACCAGAGTATGCACCCCCCCAAAGGTCGGGCTCAGCCTGGATTATCATAGAACTTACAGTGCAGAAGGAGGCCATTCGGCCCATCGAGTCTGTACCGACCCTTGGAAAAAGCACCCTACTTAAGTCCACGCCTCCACCATTTCCCCGTAACCCAATACCCCCAGCTAATCTTATGGACACTAAGGGGCAATTTAGCATGGTCAATCCACTTAACCTGCACATCTTTGGACTGTGGGAGGAAACCGGAGCACCTGGAAGAAACTCACACAGACATGGGGAGAACATGCAGACTCCACACAGTCACCCCAAGGCCGGAATTGAACCCTGGTCCCTGGAGCTGTGAGACAGCAGTGCTAACCACTGTGCCACCGTGCTGCCTCTGAATGACTAAATGGGCACCTTTACTAAGCCCAGGACAGGACCAGTAAGGTGGCTCTCCAGATTGCGTCCTTACCTGCACCACTAGTTGGACCTAGATCAGGAGCATGGGTCAGAGTTGGAGCCAAAAGGTGAGGTGCAATCCTTTTATGTTGGAGCATTTCTTCCACTTTTTCTCACCGCGAGCAGAAGTATGCCACATGGTCTTGTCAGGTAAGCCTATAAAATAACATCTTAAATCCTGTTAGATGGGACTGATGTGAGCATTATTCCACACCCCAGTTCCCCAGCAGTGCAGAGAGGACTCCTCCATAGTCCCCCCTCACCCATCTCTGCTGGATGGAAAGTGAAGGATAAATATAGCATGGTGATTGCAGGTGTTGCTCTCGAGACTTTTCTGAGTGGTGTTTTCATGCTGTCTGTAACACATTCTGAAATATCATTTGGAAAATCTGAATTTCATCAACTGAACTACCAAATATACTTTAATATTTCACCAGCTTATTTGTGGAGCTGATCAGCTGAGGTTTCTTTGTGTGCATGACATGAACAAACTATGAAATGCATGTTGTTGCTATCTTGCAACCAATCACCAGGAAAGTACATTTAGAGCAATATTTCCCTGTTAAAGGAAAAGAATAGCTTGAGTGAAGAGAAAATGTTATTCAAACTTTTCCCTCTTTCTGAAGATGAGTATTTCCTATTTTGGAAGGTTTTGCCCTACTTCTGATTGTTTTCCACCTTTTTGTTGTTCTTGGAGGTAACTCCTGTAGGAAATTATTTTCAGGTGAACAGATGACCATGGGATGAATTTTATGTCGTTCCCCCAAATGAGTTTATAGGCAGGGGAGTGACCACAAAGTTTTTTGCATGGCCTACCCACCAGGCTCCTGCCCATCCCAGCCTTCCTGTAATTATACGCTGGAACAGGTGGGGCCTGGGTCGACCCGCCCTTGCCCCAATTGAGGCTCTTGGGCGACAAATTATTGACCATTTATTAAAGGTAGACCTTTTCCTGCCGAGCCTCGATGACAGGCTGGTGAGAGGAGTTTACAGGTGTGGGGTGAGATGATGGTGGAGAGAGGTCTGATAATGAACCCTTTTCAGACCCTGGGTTAAGGTGGAGGATTTCCATGAGCAGCCTCCTTTCAACATTGGGTATCCCTCTGGTCCCTGCCTGCAGGTGGTCCCCACCACCCCTTCCATTTCACACCTCTCTGTCAACACCCCCACCCCGGGCCTCACCTTCCTGACCCTGAGACTCCCACTCTTTAAAGAAAATATTTTATTCAGGAATTTGCATAAACAAACAACTAAAGAAACAAACAAAAGCAGAAGTAAAATTATACCACAGAATAAATAATCCGCACCCACTCCCCCTCCTCCTGTCCTGCCTTCCCCTTATTTCCTTCCCCCTTTCTGCTGACGCCTCAATCCTCCTTAAATAATTCAATGAATGGCGCCACCTCTGAGTGAACCCATCAGCCGACCCCCCTCAGGATGAACTTGACCTTCTCCAGCCTCAGGAATTCTGCCAGGTCGCTCACCCACACCTCCGCCTTCAGCAGTTCGGAGTCCCTCCACCCGAGCAAAATCCATCTCCGGGCTATCAGGGAAGCAAAGGCCAAAACATCAGCGTCTCTCACCCCCTGGACTCCCGGGTCTTCCTTCACCCTAGATATCGCTACCTCTGGACTCGGGACCACCTTTACCCACAACACCTCTGCCATTACATCCGCAAACCCCTGCCAGAAACCCTTTAGCTTCAGACATACCCAAAACATGTGGACACGATTCACAGGCCTCCCCCGCACAGCCCACACCTGTCCTCTACTTCCTCAAAAAACGTACTCATCCGCCCAGCCATCATATGCCCACTGTGGATTACTTTAAACTAAATAAGACTGAGCTTCGCACATGATGAGGACACATTCACCCTCCACAGGACCTCCTCCCAAGTCCCGGCCTCCATCTCCCAGCTCATCCTCCCACTTTCGATTTATGTCCTCCATCGGCTCCTTGTAGACCTCAGACACCTTCCCTTTCCCTATATCCTCCTTCGACAACACCTTGTCCTGCAGCCTCATGATCTCAGTTGCTTTGTCATTCAACGTTACATTTCTGTATGGGTTGTTCATCAGAGGTCCTGGAGCTCACACCAGCAATGCTTTGTCCTATTGTGGAGCCTCCAGGACAGCTCACACCACCACTGCTTTGTCCTGCTGTGGGTTCTCCTGAGCCACTCTCTCCAGCAGGTTTAGTTGTGTGATCCTGGCCTGTTTGTGTCTCTAGCCCTCTCTTCCTTATTACAAAACAATCCATTTCAAATTTTACAGTCCTATTGCTTGTTTGCTGCTGACAAAATGGAGGAATCGTGCCCAGAGCTTGTGATGTCAGTGTTCAGGGCGCGTGACTTGTTCTCTACCATCGCATCGCATTGAATTTAAAAAAAAAAAAAATCTCCAGGGTCAGCATACTGACGTCAGGAGGAGGCGGCGGTGTTTCTTGCTGGACTCTGGGCATGTGCACCGATGAGCGGGCATGCATGCGCAGCACGTCCGCATTCTGAAAGCTTGTCGCAGCCGTCATTTTTAAAGCTGGTCGCAGTCGGTTGCTATGGCCGTTGCGCATTAATTCCATGATCGGCAACGCCGCGATGGATGGCTCCATGACCCTCTCAACACCCTGGGGCCGCGACCCCGACTTTGAAAATGACTGTTCTAGATGGTAGCGGTCGTGAGTTTGGATGGTACTGTATCAGGAGCTTTGATGAGTTCCTGTGGTAAATCTTGTAGATGGTACATGCTGCTGCCAGTGCTCATCGATGGTGGAGAGAGTGAATGTTTGTGGAAGGTTTACCAATCAAACGGGCTTCTTTCTCCTGGATGGTGTAGAGCTCCTTGAATGTTGTTGGAGCTGCACTCATCCAGGCAAGTAAAAAGTATTTCATTACAATCCTGACTCGTGCCTTGTAGATGGTGGACAGGTTTTCGGGAATCGGGAGGTGAGAAACTCACTGCAGTATTCCTAGCCGTTGACGTGCTCTGGTAGCCACAGTATTTATATGGCTAGTCCAGTTCAGTTTCTGATCAGTGGTAACACCACAGAATGTTAATAGTGGGGAATTCAGCGATGGTAATACCATTAAATGTTTTGGGGTGATGGTTAGATTCTCTCCTGTTGGAGATGGTTATGGCCTGGCACTTGTGTGCATGAATATTACTTGTCAGCCCAAGCCTGGATATTGTCCAGGTCTTGCTGCGTTTTGACATGGACTGCTTTAATATCTGTGTCACGAATGGGGCTGAACATTGTGCAGTCATCTGCGAACATCTCCACTTCTGATTCTATGACAGAAGGAAGGTTGTTGATGAATCAGCTGAAGATGGTTCGGTCTAGAACATCTCGATCCCTCTGTGCCTCAATCCTACAGGCATTCATTCTCCGACTGAGTAATACTCTGCTTTTTAAAATCTTCTTGCCAAAGTGAACAATTTCACATTTCCCACATTAAAGTCCATCTGCCAGACTTCTCACTCAACCTATATCTATACCTAGATATAGATATCTATATGTCTATATCTAGTTGCAACCTCCTGTGTCCTCTTCACAACATACCTCTTCCCCATCTTTGTGTCATCTGAAAATTTAGCTACCATGCCTTAATTCCCCTCATCTAAGTATTTGTAAACTGTAAAAAGTTGGGAGACGTCAGCACAGACCCCTGCGGACTCCACTCGTCACATGCTGGCAACCTGCATTCCCTGTTGCTGTGGAGCTTCATCCTTTTTGCAAGACTTTGAAACACACTCTGAAATGGCCACTTGGATCCTCTTGGGTTCATTGGTGAAGATGAGAATGTTTTTGTTTATTGAATACAGTAAAATTGCAGACAAAACAATTACTGGGAGCACAGTAATGCATGAAGGACACGAGATATGACAGCATAATGGATGTTGAGTAACAGTGGTTTCTCAGCGTGGTTGTGAAAGGCATTTAAGACAGTCAGTTTCTTAAGCAGTCCCAGATGTGATGGTGGTCTAATTTACACCTTTATAGGCCTGGGTTTTGATGTTTTCTGAGATCACCTGAGAGTCTCTGATACCCAGCCTACACTGTTTTCAACGTTCTCCGGTATTTTACTGTTTTGCATTGAGGTTTTGTTAATCTATCAATTCTTGTTGAACAATACTCATCTCGATTCAGTTTGTTCCTGCAGACGGGAAAATATTGTTTTCTGTTCTAAGGTAAAGCCCTTTATGTGGACCACTGGAGTTTAAACGTTGAACTTGACTAAAAAAAAACAATATCACTTTGGCAAGGCTCCTGGTAGCAAGAGTTTGTCATGTGATTTGCATAGATCAAGTGACTCGTCTGCATAAATGCCATTAATTCAAACATTTCAATTTTCACTCCCCCCTTTGCCACAACGTTGAGAGAACTGAAAATGACAACACCGTGAGACTGTTGAATGTTGTAAGGCATGTTGGTATTTTACGTTTAGGCTTTTGTAATTGAATACTTTATAAATATTAATTTCACATTGTTTGGTGGCTCATTCTTCCCTGCCCCTTGTTTCTCCATTTTCATGAGTGAGTTGAGATTAGTTGTTCCCATTGTCTGAGTTTCAAACCTGTGGCACATTGGGCTTGTGCGGAAATGCATTGTGCAACATGTATGTGTATTTGATCTTTTCCTTAACTGGCCAACCATTAAACTGTGTAAAGCAATTATTCATACTGCTTGCAATTGAAGACATTTCAGACATTCATGTTTTGAGAGTAATAAAGTCGAACGTAGTTAACTAAAATTTAATTAGGGAAATGTTACTGTTTTGTTTTGAGTGCTGATTTTTGAAGTGAATATTTCTGTAAATTCTCATTTTGCAATTGTACAGTAAGAATGCCTCCTTTGTTTTCTTTCAGTATTAAGAGATATCAGTGAAAGGCAACGGGACCTAGAACAAGTTTTAACACAGTACATAACATTTGTCAAGCCAGCTTTTGAAGAATTCTGCCTTCCAGTAAGTATAACAGGGCCATTGATGTAATATTTACTTCAGGTTCTATAATATGGAGTATTAAGCACCCACTCTGGGTGAACCTAACTTCCTTTTGCTTCTTCACAGTGTGGGAGAGACCTGTAGTTTGGTCATACTGGTTGTATCTTGTTGTTTAACCTCTGTTACCAAAGCTGCCAAGACTGAGTATTAAATGGTTTACTGAATTTGCTAAGAGACAGCGTTTGTCAGTAAAATGCAATTTTAAAAAACGATTTTAGTGAAATTCAGTAGGATACAATGTAACTCGCACCGATTATGTGGACCTCGAAGCAGTAGAAAACATTTGGCAATAAGGGAAAATAATTGGGGTCTGGCCCATGGGCAGCTGCCTCGAGCATCTGCAGAGGCTGCTGCTGCTGCCACCTTCTCCTGGCATCTGGCCGCATCGCGTAGAACCAGCACCACTATGGAAACTTCTGCGTCCAACATCCCTGCGTTCTCGTTCAATATCTTTAAGGCATTGGGTAGAGGATGTTAGACTAACAGACAACAGTGGCTCCCACTCCGGGACCCTACATTCCCCAACTGATTCTCCAACCACCCTAACTGGAACGCCCTCCCCACTTACTCCAGGACTGGGCACTGGTCCCGTGGCACTCACCCAACCTCCAGCCGTGGACATATCCCCTGGATTTGTGTCCGACCCCCAGGGTGTTCGGATGTTGGCTGCTGCATGTGTGGTGTTGCCTCCCACAATGTTCAGATACATTGTCCAGGCATCATGGTCTCATTGGGATGCTAGTCTATGACTCCGACATGCTACATTTCCCGCCCACCCACGTGAATACACTTGGCATGTCTGAAGTGTTCACTTCACCACGATTGTCAATTCCCGATTAGCAATAACCTTCAGCCGCACGGCCAGAGGCCTCGGCAGTCAGTGGGGATTATGGGTGGTCCTGGGACAGGGACAAAGATTGCCCCAGAATGGATGCACATGATCCAGGGGTTGGCCCGATGGTGCAGCGAGCGATTGACCCCCAGCGACGCGAACATCCCCCCCCCCCCCGGCCCACTGCTGCGGAGGGTCCCCTCAGCCGAGGGTCCCCCATCCTGCACCGAGCATAGGGGCAGCAAGCCTAGCACCCTCCGGGCTTTTTACCTGTGAGCTACTCACCTTCTCGGCTCCCTACAGAAGCCCTTCTGCCAGGTTCACGCTTTTCAAAAGAAGCATTAATCGGCGTCAGCGTGACCACTTGCTGGTGGGGCCACTGAATCATGGGAGGCCGTTGGATAAGGGATGGCTCTCGTTAATTGTATGGAATGGGGCTTAAGTGATGATAATTGGTTTCTCGCCACGCTACAGCGAGATTTATATTTCCCCTAAAGAGCAGGCCGGTTGCATCGCAAACTGTTTGGCACCTGGCGTGGTCCCCATTTTTGCCCCTTCCCGCTATTCACCGGCAATGTTAGGCTTGAGCGAGAGTGTAACAAGGCCGGAAGATCGCCCCATGGTGTATATTTAAAATATATTTTCACATGTCCTATATCAACTCCGCTCCATTTAAAACTGCATTCCCTGGGTTCTGATTCCTACTCTCTTCTCTATCTGAAGTGTCCAAATTTGCATGCAGTGTTGTAGATGCTGCTTCAGGCATTATCAGTCTTTTAAAATAAGATTTGCGTAGCCAATTCTCTTTTTTTCCAATTAAGGGGCAATTTAGCATGGCCAATCCACCTACGCTGCACAATTTTGTTTGGGTTGTGGGGGTGAAACCCACGCAGACACGGGAAGAATGTGCTAACTCCACACGGACAATGACCCGGGGCTGGGGTCGAACCCGAGTCCTCAGCGCAGTGAGGCAGCAGTGCTAACCACTGCGCCAACATGCCGCTCTCAGGCATTATCAGTTTTATACAATTGGAATAATTTGTGTTTTGTAATCTGATGCTCTTACGTAATGTCCAATACTTCAGTAGCCTGGTTGATAACATACTTTAATTGACTGTTTAATTAATCCAATCCTCATCCTTACCCTGACTGATTGGAAGCCCATTTGTTAAGTACATTTCCTGTCAAACCAATACACGTTGATGTCTAAAACCGTCAAGCAATTTCATAGTCCTGGTGAAAGTCTCCATTGCCATTCATTAATTGTATAAGCAGAGGATCTTGGTGCTGTTCCCATTCCTAATTGATTTCTATTTATCCTTTCAGTTTACTTTATATTGAGAAATGTTGAGCTAATGGTCATCGTTCTAAAGAACTTTCTTCTATTTAGGAACCCTCGTGCAGAAATACTTTCTGAAATAGTACGTAAACAGTTATCTGCCGGCCTTTGTCTTGTGTGATAACCATGGGCGGGATTCTCTGGGAATCGGCGGGGCGGGCAGAAACGGCGCAGTGGAGTGGCGGGAACCACTCCGGCGTCGGGCCACCCCAAATGTGCGGAATCCTCTGCACCTTCAGGGGCTAGGCCGGCGCCGGAGTGGTTTGCACCCCGCCCGCCGGCGTAGAAGGCCTTTGGCGCCGCTCCAGCCGGGGCCGAAGGGACTCCGCCGGCTGCCGCGGGTCCGCGCATATGCGGGAAGGTCAGCGGCTGCTGACGTCATCCCTGCGCATGCTCGGGGGTGGATCACCTTCGTGCCGGCCATCACTGAGGCTTACACGGCCGGCACGGAGGAATAGAGTGCCCTCACGGCATAGGCCCGCCCACGGATCGGTGGGCCCCGATCGCGGGCCAGGCCACCATGGCACCCCCTGGGGCCAGATCGCCCCGTCCCCGCCCCACAGGATCCCGGAGCCCGCCCGTGCCACCAGCTCCCGCCAGTAAGGGACCTACTCCAATCTACGCCGGCGGGACCTGCATAGAACGGGCGGGATTTCGGCCCATCGCAGGCCGGAGAATCGCCGGGGGGGAGCCTGCCGACTGGCGCGGCGTGATTCCCGCCAAATCCCCGGCAGGGGGTCGGAGAATCCCACCCCACTTGTGTAGATGAACAGGATCTGACCTATTGCTGTTTTTAGAAAAAAAACATTGAAGCAGAAACTAAACTAGCGAGTGGCTGAGATGACCACCCACGTGACTGGGCAGTGTCCAAGCACTGACGTCCATTACGGTGGCCATCTTGCTGTGCACTGACCACCCACCTTGGCCCTTGGTTCTGCAGTGTGACACTGTCCATATGGGTGCCCCCACCCCCGCACGCCACCCACCCAGGGCAACACCCATGTTAGCCCCTGGCGAGGGCAGTGCCAGCCAACGGTACCTATGACATCGGGGACGGAGGCCCATGGTGCCAGCCACTGATGGGGCCAGGGGTGCGGGGATGGGGGGAGGGGAAGGGATATGCGGGGGCGGATCCCACAGTGTCAACCAGGCTGTAGCCCGGTGGACGTTGTTGGGCATGGGTGTATGCACCACACTAACAGGTCGACCGTTCACCTCTCTGCAGATAATGAATATTCGAATACAACCAGCAAATGTGGCCTTCCTGTTGGTTGCTGCAGCCCTGGGGGCTGCCCTACGGCTGTATGACTGGGCGCTTCTCGAGGAGGAGGAAGAAGCTGCAGCAGCACGTTCAGCAGCAGAGGGGCAGCCACTCATGGAGAGCAAGCCGCCTAACAGGCCGAGGAGGTGCCAAGGAGGCGCCGCATGAGGTGGCACGGTAGCGCAGTGGTTAGCACTGTTGCTTCACAGGGTCCCTGGTTTGATACCCGGCTTGGGTCACTGTCTGTGCGGAGTCTGCCCGTTCTCCCCATGTCTGCGTGGGTTTCCTCCGGGTGCTCTGGTTTCCTCCCACAGTCCAAAGGTGTGCAGGTTAGGTGGATTGGCCATGAAAAATTGCCTTTAATGTCCAAAAATGGTTGGGTGGGGTTATGGGGATAGGGTGGAGGTGTGGAAGGCTCCGGCTGAGCAGAGAGACAGTGTGATATATCAGCCAGATGATGGCACAACTCGCACTGCAGGGGTATGGGGGAGGACACCCACTCCCAGTGGCCGTCAAGGTGACAGTCGCCCTGAACTTTTACGCGACCAGGTCCGTCCAGGTGTCGAGTGGGGTCTTGTCCGGGCTCTCACAGATCTCATTACACAAGTGCATCCGCACCGTCATGGAGGCCCTATATGCCCAGGCGGATCATAGATACATACGTACATAGAAGATAGGAGCAGGAGTAGGCCTTTTTGGCCCTTCGGGCCTGGTCCGCCGTTCATCACGATCATGACTGATCATCCAACTCAATAGCCTATTCCTGCTTTCTCCCCATAGCCTTTGATTCCATTCTCCCCAAGTGCTATATCCAGCCGCCTCTTGAATATATTCTACTTCCTGTGGCAATGAATTCCAGAGGCACACCTCTCTTTGTAGGAAGAAATGTCCCCTTATCTCTGTCCAAAATGGTTTACCCTGAATCCTCAGACTGTGACCCCTGGTTTTGGACACACCCATCATTCAATACATCTATTTCAATGTGGACTGAGCTCACCAGGATGCCTGGGCAACGGGGTTCACCGCCATCAACGGGATGCCCTGGGCCCAGGGGGTGATCGACGGGATGCATGTCCCCCGTCGAGCACCTGCAGATAACTGGCTGCTCTACACAAACCGAAAGGGATTCCCCTCGATGAACGTGCAGCTGATATGTGACCATCAGCTGGGCATCATTCACCTCTGCACCCGATACCCGGACAGTGTGCACGATGCCTTCATCCTGGCACACCCGATGATTCCTGACATGTTCGAGACGCCCCCACCCTGCTGAGGGGTTGGCTTCTGGGTGATATGGGCTATTGCTGCGGTCTTGGCTGCTGATGCCTGTGCGGAGGCCACAGACTGATGCGGAGACCCACTACAATGAGGTCCATACAGCAACCAGGGGCGTGATCGAGCGGTGCTTTGCCCTCCTGAAGGTGGGGTTCAGGTGCCTCGACCGCTCTGCAGGGGCCCTCCAGTATGGTGGTGAGAGGGTTGCCTGCATTTCGCTGGCTTTTAAAGCAGACCAAGCAGGCCAGCAGCACGGTTCGATTCCCGTACCAGCCTCCCCGGACAGGCGCCGGAATGTGGCGACTAGGGGCTTTTCACATTAACTTCATTGAAGCCTACTCGTGACAATAAGCGATTTTCATTTTTTTCATTTTCATTTCATTGTGGCGGCCACCCACAGGGTTCGCCCATATTCCGCCCACCCCTGGCCAGCCCAGACCAGATCCCCTCATACCCATCTGACAGCACCGAGGCAGATTGCAGCACTGGTAACAGGTATTTATTGTGGACAAATATATCTAGGTTTGTGCCCTAGCCCCTATAACTAAACTGTGCCCTGTACTCATGCCAACTTAACCGGTGTCTACTTTTCTGGCCTTGTGCGTCCTAACGCTAGGTGGATCCCCAGACGGTACAGCAGGAGTGGAGTTGATTCCTGCCCTGCGACCTGGGATGGCCAGGCCTGGATGGGCCTGACTGCTGCTCGGGTGTCCCAGGTGGCGTGGTGCTGCCCTATTTTGCACGCTGCCCACCAGATGCACCAAGAACAGGAGGGGAGTGTCCAAGGTGCTGCGGGGTTCTGGCACCTCCCCTGCGGGAGTTACCAGCACGAGCCCCATCACCCCCTCTTCTCTTGGGGTGCCTGATGGCCTCCAGGCTACTCCATGTGAGGGGGTGCAAGCGGAGCCATCCCCTGAGGCTCCCTGAGCCTTAGGCATTGGACATGCTGATCCATAGCCAAAATCGTCATCCCCCCCCTATCAACACCGCCACCCTTGCGGTGTTGGCCTGAGTGGCACACATTGTCGACACCACCTCCTGCTGCTGCCTGCGGTTGGACTTGTCAACTGTGCCTGCAGGTGCTGAATACTCGCCGACAACCCCTCATGTCCCTGGCTCTGTGACTGCATCTCCACAATCAATGGGTCTGACTCTTCCGGAAGCCCGAGCACCGGCTGGATGCTAGTTCCTCGGGTCGGCCTGCCTTCTGACTGTCTGCATCCTCGGGAGTTCTTACCTCCATCTGCTGTATCGGGTCAACTGTGTGGTGCGCACTAGATAGCGTCCCAGTGACCATATTGAGTTCTTTACCTGTCAGTCTGGCCTCAATAAAACTCGATGGATTTGTAGGTATAGTATTATTTTTAACCAACTTGCAAGGCTGACTCGCTCCACAGAGGTTCAGAACACACAGGCGGTCTTCTGAAGCTCCAGAACCGAGTGAAATCGGAGACAAAGAAATCTCTGCAAATATCATTCAAATGGCATCAAGTTTCACATACAAGATTCCCATAGGTCATCCTATACACCTCCTGACCTGGCCATATATCCTGATTGGCTCACTTCACATTCCTCAACCCTGGGCCTCTTGTTACCCAGCATCCTTTTCCCCATCCTCCACGAGGCTCCCCTCCCCCCTTCCTGGCCGTGCTTTCTGAATCCCTTTGTCCTTTGTTTGTGAACTCATTACTATCAGACTGGCTCACATCTACATTATTCTAACTAATATTTTAACTAACTATTTTATATCACATTCGTTTGTTCAATTCCTCATTCCCTCCTTTTATCATTTCATGATAACCTATCGGTCCAATCCGTAGCTACGGCCCCTCATCTAAGAAGATTTGTCGCTGCATTGCCAATTCTTGTTGCAGCACCCCGTCATCCGCTGCACCCTCGTGGATCATAACAGCCAAGATTCTAGGGGCGTCTATCTCTTCCAGTGCACCCTGCATTTTACCCATCATGCATTTAAGGATGCAGCCGAGTGCCACTGCTAAATACATGGCCATATTTATCAACCAGTCTTTCCAACCTCTGAATCCCCAGTTACGCCAAGAGCCAGGGTCCTGCATACCGTCCAGGTGATCCCGTATGCGATCCATAAATTTAGTGATGTTAGCGGTTAGGTCTTGAACGCCCATGATACACTTGCCCTGCACTATGGCGCATACCCCACCCTCACGGGCCAGAAGATAGTCAAGAGCATACCGGTTCTGCATGGCAAACAACCGCAGCTGAGACAATTCCTTGGTTATTGCCCCGAGGGCTCCCAAGGTTTTGTTTCCCAGGATAGTAAGGCTACAAATAAAATAATTCCTATCGCTGACCGCCAAGGAACCCCCCCATACCTCCCAGTGTCAAGACGCTCAGAATTCCCCATCCGGCTGAGTGGCCCCGGTTGGGTGCTAGAACCTGAGGTTTTTTCCAGTTCTCGCAGAATTCGGCTGAGACTGCCCGGCGTGCTAACTGATTGTGCAGTATCCACGCAGAGGGGCAGGGGACTGTGGTGGGGACTAGAGTCCCGATAGCAATCCGGCGGGGAAATGGGGGTGACAAAACATTGGTCGCTGTGCCATTGACAAAAAAAGTAGTATCCTTGTTCCGTGTACAGGCTAGCATCACAATCAGTATATCGGTTGAGATGGGGTCCCCCAGTAGCCCAGTTTATCCAGCTTTGGAACACCCATTCGGGGAACAGACATGTTATATTCGTTTCCACCTCTATCAGCAAACAACCGTACCCCTCACTGCTGAAACAATTCTCGTACGACCGGGAGTCTCTATTGGGAGGGAAGTGGCTAGGTATATACGCCCTCCACCGTTGAAGCTTATCATACTGTGGGTGGGGATTATCCCGAGGAAGGGGAAGGCAAATAGCCGGTGGTGCTGAACCCGGATCGTAAGGAAGAGTGACTTGCTCGGGCGGTGGCTCGGAACGATGACAATGCACCACCATTTGGGGAGTGCCCCAAAGCGGTGAAACAGAAAATAACCTAGACACCGATGCGGGGTTCAGGTAGCAGACAACCCGTCCCTGGCCATACAAACAGTGGTAGATCTGGTAGAAGAGATTCATACTGCCCAGGTTTCCCTCATTCTGGGTCCTAAATGAAGTAAGTATATCTCCTGATAACCTACGTTCTAGTTGTACTCCCTTTCTCACACGCTCCGTCCTCTCTCTAGTCCCCCCCCTCTCTCTCACAACCTCTTCCTACCCTCTCCTCACGGTCTGACTTTACCTTTATGGCACCAATCTTGACACATCCAAAATCAAATTTACATGTACTCCAAAAACAAGGCAATGTCCATGCAATGTTCCCTTCCCATCGCCGGGACCGGTGCAATTGCTTCATGAGTCCTGCATTGTCCGTTAACCTGATGACCTTCCATGAGTCGATACCATGTCCTCGTATATGGGGGCAGCGGAGAACGTCACCTCTGCATAAGTGAAATGTCCTTGTAGTTTGGTTGGGGTTACAGATGTAGATGATATTTCCCTTTTCCATTTCCGCCGCCGATGTCACTCCAAGTGAGGCGAGGCCGAAGATTACACAGGCGGTGCGTAGCCAACCCATCATGCTCCACACCTGTAAAACAGCGCTGGGGAAGGGAGGCAGGTTAGTGACTGACATTTTTACAGTGGTGGAGGTGGACCCAAGCACTCCGCCCCTCCACTTTAATTGCAGTGGGGGTGGTAAGGAGAACTTGGAAGGGCCCCTCCCATCGTGGCTCCAACCCTTTCCGAGTCCAATTTTTGACCATGACATAGCTCGCTTTCCGTGCAGCCTGGTAGTTATGTAATGGGGACGGTGACGGGTGAGCTGCGCGGACCTGGCCGTGGAGCTCCTTGAGGACCTTAGTGAGGGCTAGAATATAGGTAGTCATTTCTTCAGTCATATGGTGAAACTGGACCAGTCTGGGAACATGCAGGTTCCAGGGAGTTCTAAGGGGCCTGCCATAAAGGATCTCGGCAGGAGAGAGCCGGGCCAATCCCGCAGGTGTAACCCGCAGCTGGAAGAGGGCAATGGGGAGCAACTTAAGCCATGTCAATCCCGTGTCTGCTCTTAATTTAGCCAATTTAGTTCTGAGGGTCTGATTGTGTCTCTCAACCAACCTGGCCGCCTGCGATCTGTACGCACAGTGTAACTGCGGGCGTATGCCCAACTGGGAGCAGAACTCCTTGTTAATCTGTCCAATAAAATGAGGCCCGTTATCAGAACTTAACTGAGCTGGTATACCGTACCGGGGAATGATTTCCCGCATCAGAACTTTAACCACTGTAGCAGCTTTATTATCAGTAGTTGGATACGCCTCAATCCATTTGCTGAACACATCCACAATAACCAAGACATATTTATAACATTGACACCTTTCCAACTCAATGTAATCCATTTGGAGCATCTCGTAGGGACCACTGGGCAACGGGGTTTGCCCCATACCACAAGGGATACCTTTGCCGGTGTTATATTGCTGGCAAATCAAACACCGATTACTGATATTCTGGGCCAGCCCCTGCATTTTAGGATGCAACCAAGTGTCCAGTAACAAATCACTAGTCCCCTGAGCCCCACAATGAGTTGCAAATTGTACACATCCGATGACCCATAATGCTAGCACATCAGACATACAAGTCTGATGTGCTGCCGTGGTCCATAAAGAAGAAACAGAATCATATGTACAACCTAAACGTTTCCACTATCACTCTCAAGTGCGTCCTCCTGTAACCTTATGACGTCTTGGATGGTTGGCAATGTCTTGTCAGAGGCAGACCTATTTATTGCAGAAAGTTTAGGCACCATCACTTGCTGAGTTTGCGCGGCTGTCCGCGCTGCACAATCTGCACGTCCATTACCAACGTCAACCGGGGTCTTACCGTTTGTATGGGCAGCGCATTTAATGACGGAAATCTGCGCGGGCATAAGGAGGGCCTGCAGTAAGTCATTAACTAAACCCCGGTGGGATATCTCCGTGCCTGCTGAGGTAAGGAATCCCCTATTCTTCCAGAGTTGTCCGAAGTCATAACTACCCCGAAGGCGTATCGTGAGTCAGTATAAATATTTACCCGGCGATCTGCCCCAAGTATACATGCACGGGTAAGGGCAAAACGTTTGGCTTGTTGGGCTGAATAAGGGGTCTGAAAAGTGGCCGCTTCTAGGGTCAGGCCATTCTGATCCGCGATTGCGTAACCGGATAGTCTCTGGCCAGTGGGGCTTATTAATGCACTGCCATCAACATACATAATCATGTCAGGTTAATCTAACGGAATATCGCTCAGATCTTTCCTTATTGTAGTAGCTTCCTGAATCAAGGCTAGACAGTCGTGGCCAGGCGCGTCTTCATGGTCAGGGGGACCGCTAAGAAAACAGGCTGGATTGATAGTGGTACAATATTTAAATGTCAGACGTGGATTGTTTAAAAGGTATATTTTATACCTATTCTGACGAGCTGCGGTAAGATGCTGAGTCTGCAGTTGCCCCAGTAGTGCGATGACCGAGTGGGAGCTATACATCGTAATGTCCTGTTGGAGAGTTATATTGGCAGCAGCTTGCAGACTATTGTATATCACTGCCAGGATCTGGGTGCAAACAGGGTGGCCCAACGCCACTGGATCAAGTTTGGAAGAGTAATATGCCACGGGCCGGTGCTTATCCCCATGTTGCTGGGTGAGTACCGCTGTTGAACACCCTTCCAGAACAGTACAGTATATCTGAAACGGTCAGTTGTACAGGGGCCTACCGAGGGCTGGTGCTTGTAACAAGGCCTGCTTCAGGCAACGGAAGGCTTCGAGTGCCTCAGTGGTGAGAGTAAAATTCCCCCCTTCGCTAGTGTAAGGCGTCAGCAGCTTTGTATAGACAGCGATGTTTGGTATCCACTGCCTACAATAATTCACCATACCCAGCCAATGACGGACCTCCTTGGCTGTGGTAGGGCCAGGGAATTGGCATATGGGTTCAATCCTACTGGGTTCGAGATTTCTGTCTGTGGCTGTAAGTAAAACTCCTAAGAACTTGACCTTTGTCTGAGCCACCAGGACCTTTGATTGTGAAACAACGTAACCCAACGAGGATAGGTGGTTTAATAACTGGATCACATCATCCCTGTTACTGGGCTCGTCGGGACTCGCTACCAATAGGTCATCTACATACTGCACGAGAGTGGAACCATGCTCCAATGTAAAGGCCTGGAGTTGGGTCTGCAGACATCTGGAGAAGAGTAGGTGAGTTGACGAACCCCTGAGGCAGTCAGGTCCAGGTATACCGCTGTCCATTGTAAGTGAAGGCAAACAAATATTGGCTTTCAGATGCGAGTGGAAGGGCAAAGAAAGTGTGCTGGAGGTCAACTACGGCGAAGACCCGGGCCCTAGCTGGAATTTGAGCCAGTATGTGGGCGGGATTAGGGACGAGAGCATGTAACGGCTGCGCAATGGCATTGATTGAATGTAAATCCTGCACTAACCGGTACTGGTCCGGTTTGCCTGGTTTGGGCACCGCAAGTATGGGAGTGTTACATTCTGATTGGCAAGGGACCAGAATACCCTGTTGCAACAGTTCTCGGATTAATTTGTCTATGGACGGGGCAGCTTGGGGTTTCAGGGGGTATTGTCGAATGGAAGGCAGCGTTACATGGTCCTTAATCGTTACCTTAATGGGTGTAACATTTGCCTGTCCCACTTGTGATGGGTATTCTGCCCAGACCTGTGGGTTGACATATTCCAAAACGTCACGTCCCAGGTGATGCTGAAGTTGAGTGTTAATCGTTTCAGGGACCTCAAAATATTTTATGGAAGTACCGTCTGGCATGACTTGAAGTGCGTACTCTGTTGGATCTGAATGGTCCACTGCCCTCCTTACCATAGGCCCAGATCCTTGGCATGGTATTGGCCGTGGACTTGACGTGTAATGTGAGGGCGGACAGAAGCTGACTGTGGCCAAAAGTGTGGTGGTATTGTAACAAAATCGGCTGTACCTTCTTTTCCCGTGACTGTGGCTGTAATCTTGACTGGCCTTTCAGTCCCAATTAATGGCCGGTATTTGTCCTCCAACTCCCTGTTCAGTCCGGTTCTGTCACAGGCCAGGGTAACGTGGTGCAGTGAATGTTCAATGTCCAACGTCCACCACTGGGGTGTGATAGAAATATAGCACTGTTGTCTCATCCTCCATGATTGAACCGTTACCCCTTCGTCTCCGCACTCTAGCTGTAGCTGGAAGATACACAGTAAATCTCGGGCCAACAAGTTACAGTCCAATCCAGTAGTCACCACAAACTGATGATCTGTAGACTTATTCTCATAAGTGACTGTCACAGGTTCAGAAATAGGATACTCACACACCTGGCCTTGGAACCCCGACAAATGCTGGGTGTGGTCGGGTAGTGGTAGTTGGAGTTCTGATTGCACCTAAGACATGGTTGCTCCAGTGTCGATTACAAATGGGTAATGTTGATCTCCAATCTGCAGAGAGATAATAGGTTCCCTGTCCGATTGGAGAGTCCTTATGACTAAATTAGCTAGTCAATCTCGTGTTGGGAAAGGGTTTGCCTGGGAGATGATACCTTTGTCGGTGTACCTCGTCTGTCCTCCCCTTGGTGGGTACCCCCTCCTTTGGGTCGGGTAGTCTCCTTCTGCTGCCCGTCTTTTAAAGGGGCATTCCTGATGCCAGTGATCTGTACGGCCACAATTAAAACATGCATTGTTCCCTCTATATCTGCCCCGTCCTCTTTTCCCAGTAGACCAATGGTCCCTCAGAGGGGGCGGCAGTTGTAAAGCTGTTGGTGCATAAAGAGGAGCTGAGGGTCCATTTGGGTGGGTTTGATATCCTCCCCCGTGTTGATCCACCCACCCACGGTCACAATATTGGGGTTCCAGCTGGTAAGCCACTGTATCTGCTGCTGGTTGGGGTTTCAGATCATCCTTTTTCATTACATACTCTGTCTTAATCTTTGTAACTGAGCCTCCTTCCTGGCCTACACCCTCCTTCCAATAAAATCTGACTGCCCGGGCCATCTGGGAAGGGTCGTTCTCTGTCCAGTTCATGTTATTACATTTCACAGCGGTGGCCACGGAAGGTGGTAGGCAATGCATTAATATAGCGCACTATTGAGGGGAATTCTGACCATTTTGGTACAGCAAGTCGCCTGACTGCCCACGGTAGATTTCATTAAAGCGTTCCAGAAATTCCTCTGGCTCCTCAGTCTTTTTAGGTTTGAGGTCTAAGATAGCAGAGATGTTTATGGGCTTTTGAAATGTGGCATTCAACGCATTCAGGATTTGTGACCGTCTATCATTGTCCAAGGCATGGGCCTGCTGAAGTGCGGCGTGGCTAGCATACTTCAAGTGGTTGAGGTGACTGCGGTACTCTGCTGGGGTTAAAACCTGCTGGACTAGGGCCCAGAGGTCCCTAGAATTAGCTTGACAAACTGAGATAGTAGTTCTCAGATAGTCCACAAAAGCAGCAGGAGATTTCTTCCTGTCTGGGATTGCAGCCAGAATAGCCATCATCTTACTGGGTCTCCATGGGAGATAAACGTCTATAGTGGGCTGCGCTACTGCTGTTGCAGCATCAGGGTTGGGTATTTTCCTAATCGGCAACTGTCTCAGAGCCTCACTAGGGGGTGCTTTAGCGGATTCCTCTGGCTCTTCAAAGACTTTGACGTCCTTCCCTTCCGATAAGGGGAGCTCCGGCTCCTCAGAACCATTCCTGTCCTCACTCTTTGTTCTCATACTTTTCTGTCCTACTATATCGGCCTTAAGGGATCTAGGTGGTATGCGTAATTGTTTCTAGATAGGATCAGGCCCCTCTCTCATTGTCCGAGATCGGGTCCTAGAGCTAACTGGGCTTGTGGGACAGAGCTCCCCTTCTCTAACAGATGGCGAAGGTGCAGAATTAGGACCCAAACTATCAACCGAAGGGACTGGAGAGGCTGGCATGATTTGAATCTGGGAAGCAGTGACTGGATCTAAATTATGATACCCTGGTGGTTCTGGAATTAGTGCAGACAATGCTACTGGTGCAGTCGGGACTCTACCCGACATGGTCCAATTCTCTAGGTCATCATCTGCCTCTGTCAATGCAAGGCCAGCCATTGAACTACGTAGCCCATTTTTTAAACTCGAGTCTGCCCCGCTAGGTGTCTCCCTCTCTTTACTTGCGTGTTTTTTGAATGCACACTCCTTTTTCAAGATCTCCAGAGTTTTCTGGTTCCCCCCTTCACTAATTGGAATCCCCATTTTAAGGGCATTTTCTTGCCAACTTGATAACATGATATTATCCCTCTCCTCTTGACAATATTGTCTCCATAATCCAATTAACTCTTTGGCTTTCATACTTTGGTGTTTCTTCCATATTTCACCCTGAACTTTTAAAATAATCTCCAGATCTTTAGTGCCCCCCTAGTGGCCATTCGTCATCCAATTTCTTCCTTAAAGTTGCTGACATTTTTCTAAAATCTCTCGCTTTATAGAGCATAGAACATAGAACAGTACAGCACAGAACAGGCCCTTCAGCCCTCGACGCCGTGCCGAACAATGATCACCCTACTTAAACCCACATACCCAACAATCCCCCCCATTAACCTTACACTATGGGCAATTTAGCATGGCCAATCCACCTAACCCGCACATCTTTGGACTGTGGGAGGAAACCGGAGCACCCGGAGGAAACCCACGCACACACGGGGAGGACGTGCAGACTCCGCACAGACAGTGACCCAGCCGGGAATTGAACCTGGGACCCTGGAGCTGTGAAGCATTGATGCTAACCACCATGCTACCGTGAGGCCCAAATCACTTATCTGGATAAGTATCACATAATATTTGCAATGAACTGTTTGGATCACTTGTGTTATCCAAGCAATTCCTCATAATCTCGAACTAGTCCTCAAGACTGCGTTGTTCACCACTACAGTCCAAGGATACAATTTTAGGTTAATCAATTATAATTTCCAAAACACACGTGGAACTGAACTGTCCTTCCGACATCCCATCAATTCCGCAATCAACCCTTAACTGAACTATCAATATTATGATATCCCATCAGTCTTTTTCAACCCTCAGTCGCACCTACATCGACTGAATTTTTAAATTTTCTAATCCCCAGACTGACCTTTGATTTCGTCGAGACGATCTTTCCGTACCAACCGCGAGTGACCAGAACAATCAGACCATGAGAAAAGGGAACAATCAATGTGGTCATTTTCCAGCAACTCACATTGTGGGCCCATTTACACTTTCCTTGTCCAACATCAGTCTAATTCTGATTTTGCAGCTGGCCGGTGACCGTCTGGAGAAACCCCGGGTTTTCGGCACCAAGTGACAATATTGAGTTCTTTACCCGTCAGTCTGGCCTCAATAAAACTCGAGATGGATTTGTAGGTATAGTATTATTTATTTTTAACCAACTTGCAAGGCTGACTCGCTCCACAGAGATTCAGAACACAGGTGGTCTTCTGAAGCCCCAGAACCGAGTGAAATCGGAGACAAAGAAATCTCTGCAAATATCATTCAAATGGCATCAAGTTTCACATACAAGGGGCGCGATTCTCCGATGCTGCGCCGCATCGGGAAAGCCGTCGTGAATTCGGTCGAATTTAACGACGGTGCGAAACGGCCCAGATCGCGACCTATTCTGGCCCCGAGAATGGGCTAGCAGCCGGGCGAAACACGGGGGGGGGGGGGGGGGGGGGGGGGGGGCGGGACCGGGGGGGGGGGGGGGGGGGGGGGACGTCGGAAGCGCGCAATGCCCAAGTGACGCTGCTCCGCGTCGTAGAAGTACGCGATCTACGACAACAAAGGAGGGGTGGGGAAATGTCAGAGCCACGGAGGGCCGCCCCGAGGTTCCGTGATACGGACCTAGAGACCCTCCTCAATGAGGTGGAGCAGCGCAGGGGCATCATCTGCCCAAGACGAGGGCATCACCACTCTTCCAGCGTTGTGCGATGGGCCTGGCGTGAGGTGGGCACTGCAGTCAGTGCTGTAGGGCAGACCCCTCGGTCTGGGGAGCAGTGCCGCAAGAAGCTCCACGACCTCACCAGGGCTGCCAGGGTAAGTGCCACGAGGGTGCCCCCGGGTCACAACCATGTTCCTCATCATCCACACACACTCCCCCCCCCCCCCCCCCCCCCCCGCCCCAGAAAGGGGGGGGGGGGCGAGAGTGAGTGGAGAGTGGTTAACAAAGTTGTCAGGGACCCACATGAGTGCTGCGACCCCCTGGAGAGATACCATGTTGTAGCTGCAACTTTGCCGATATCTGAACGCCCTGATGATGTCTGCCGAATTGTGATGATTTATCTATGCCCCCCCCCCCCCCCCAAACAGGACAAGACTGCCCACAACAGCCGGGAGTGCAACAGGACCGGAGGGGGTTCACCCATTATGCACCCCCTGACAGTGTTCGAGCAGAGGGCCATGGACCTTGCTGGGGGATCTGCCACCCGGGAGGTTGGAGGTGCAGAGCCAAGTGAGACAACCCTGCATGACCCCCCCCTCCTCCCCCCAGCCCATCCTCTGTCCCCTCACACTCTACCCACTGGACCCCCCATCCTCTGTCCCCTCGCACTCTACCCACTGGACCATCCTACCCCCGGCCGAGCGTGTCTAACTAACCCCGTATCATTCTGTTCCCTAGGGCGTGCTGACGAACGTCCAGGGCCGTCTGGTGCCACACACAGGCGACCATCCACAACAACCACCGCACCCTGGGCCGCACGCCAGAGGGTGGCAGGAGGTCGGCCAGGAGTGCCATCCTTCAAATCCGGGACTCTCGAGCGGGTCGTACAGCGAACGGACAGTGACGACTTTCATGGCTGTGCGTTGCCCGAAGGTCAGGCCGTGAGACAGGACAGGACGGGGTCAGTGGACCCAGACGCACAGAGGACGGCGACACAGTCAACGGACTCACCTGACGCTGAACCATACATGGGCCGCGTGCGCCCTGTGCTCGGATATGACTGGGACCAGGACCCTCCTGAATTTCTGACGGACGGGGACCTAGAGCTTGCGGCACTGCTGTCTCCCACACCATCCACCATCCCAGAGACACTCACCTCGGTTGGGCAATTAAGTGATGAGGCTCCTGGGTCACGGTCTGGTGTGCACCACACAGCTGAGCTGGTACAGCAGGTGGAGGTCGGAGCAGCTGAGGGACTGGACGGTCGGAGGGCAGCCAGCATCCAGCTGGCGGCCAGACGTTTCCCGGGTTTCTGGATTTACTCGACCCACCTGGACAGCCGATGCATTTGGAAACCCAGGGACACAATGAGGGGATGAGGGCCGTCTTCCAGCAGCTGCAGACGCAGTTGGAGTAGTCAAACCGCATCCAGGAGCAGGGAGTGGTGCCGATCATGGCAGCCACCCAGGCCGACACCGCACGGGTGGCGTCCGCGGTCGAGGCAATGGGTGAAACAATATCGGCCATGGGTGAGGTTCTGCAAGGTATTGGGCTTCACGTGCATGCGTCATCCATGACCCTGGAGATGGGTGCCCTCTCACAGGCAGCAATGCGCCAGAGCCAACATGACATTGCCGGCGCGCTACGGGCCATGGCACAGTCCCAGCAGTCAGTCGTGGAGAGCAGCGACCGCCTGGTGCACGTGCTGGATGGCGTCGCGCACTCACAGGTTGAGGTCGCACAGTCCCTGGCGGGAATGTCTCACTCCCTGGACTCCGTCTCTGCGAACCTTCGGACCCTGGTAGATACCGTTGCAGGCCTCCAGGACTGACAGCGCCAGGTGTCAGTGGGGTGACGGGGCACCTCCCCGCTCGCACCTCAGTCGCACTGTGAGGCCCGGGGGCCACCGGGCTCCCCGAGGGAGGAGGTGGTTCCGGGGCCCGTCCCATTAACTCCATCACGGGACGTCCCTGAATGCTCGGCCTCCCCCCGTCCCTTCCCTGGTGCATCGGGTGGGAAGAGCAGGGTGGCACCATGTCATCCGAAACGCCCGCGGAGCAGCCTGGCCCATCAAGGCCGGGTCGCCCCAGGAAATGAGTGCCGACGGGGAGACATGTCGCGGAACGTGATTCTCAGCAGTCCGCCTCCACTCCTGCTGTACCATCTGGGGATTCACTAGACGGAGTGGTAGGGCCCGTAAGGCAATGAAGAGGGACACATAGTAAGCTGGCACGGATGAAGGGCACAGTTTAGTTGTAAGGGCTAGGGCATCTGTACATAACATTCACCATTAAACTCACTGCTGCACCTAACTTGTAAGACTGATTTTTCCGTTGCCACGGGAATCGTGATGGTGACCGAGTGTCGCTGGGGTTGACGAGCGGTGAAACTTCGGTGCCGGGTGTGCAGTCCCTTCCCCTCCCCCTCCCACAGTCGGACACCGTAGTCCTTGGCACTCCGACGCCAGCTACCCCACGCGGGCACGTGATGGAGTGTCCATGACGATCTCAGCGGCCACCAGGGTGGATGGTTCAGCTATTGCCATGAGTCAGACTTTGTCTAACGATTCTGAGCTCACAGCTCATCGCAGAGCGGGCTGTCATCATTCCACATGGCACTGATCACACCCGCTGACACAGCCATCAATGTTGAGCCATTCCGTTTCACCGCAGTGGTATGGTGATCTCGAAGTGCAGCAGTGTACACGGTGCGGGGGGGTGTGGTGGTGGTGGTGGGAGTTGTGTGCTGTCCGTCTGCACGACTGGCGATGCAGGTGGTAGTGTTCAGCGATGCCGTCGCACGCGATGCGTGAATCATGCAGCCACCAACGCGTAGCGTGCCCGCTGTCCTCGCCGGGTCTGTCGTGCAGCCTCCTGGACATTATCAGCACCCGGGCCGTGTGTGTGTGCTGCGCCCGACGCACCATCAACCTCCTCCAGCTCCTCTTCCTCCTCCTCCGTGTTGGCACCACTGCCAGTGGCTTCTCCCTCCGACTCCTCCACAGGGCATCTCCCCTCTGCATTGCGATGTTGTGCAGCGCACAGCAGACCACTACAATGCGAGTGACCCTCTCGGGCTGGTACTGCAGGGCCCCTCCGGAGCGGTCCAGGCACCTGAATCTCATTTTCAGAAGACCAAAGCAGTGCTCCACCACACCCCTGGTTGCTGCATGGGTGAAGGGTCTCCGCGTTGGTCTGAGGCCTCCGTATGGACATCATCAGCCAAGACCTCAGTGGATAACCCCTGTCGCCCAGTAACCAGCCCCTCAGCCGGGGGGGGCCGTCCCTCAAACATAGTAGCGATGAATGACTGCGCAAGAATGTACGCATCATGCATACTCCCAGGGAACCTTGCGCACACGTGCATGATCTTCAGGTGGGGGTTGCATACCCCTGGATGTTCATGGAATATGTCCCCTTCCTGTTAGTGAACACTTCCCTGTTGCCTGCAGGCGGGCGCATGGGGACGTGAACACCATCAATCACTCCCTGGACCATCGGTATCCCGGCCACGTAGGCAAATCCACGGGCTCGTGCTTCTTGATTTGCTCGGTCCTCGGGAAAGGTGATGTAGCGATCGGCGATGGCATACAGGGCGTCGGTCACATCCCGGATGCACCTGTGGACCGATGCCTGCGATATCCCGGATAGGTCCCCACTCGGAGACTGGAAGGAGCCGGTAGCATAAAAGTTAAGTGCCACCGTCACCTTGACGGCAACCGGTATCGCGTGTCCTCCTCCCGTTCCACGTGGGGCGAGGTGCGCCACGAGGTGGCAGATATGTGCGACCGTCTCTCTGCTGAACCGGAGTCTCCTGCTGCAGGTGATGTCCGGCAGTGTCTCGAAAGAGATCCGGGCACGGTACACCCTAGGCCTCGATTGGCGCCCTGGCTCCACCATCAATGCCCCCCCCCGCTGCTCGACATCAGTGCCCGCATCCTGTGCCTTCCGCAGCGTTTGGGGGTCAATATTCCCCTCGGCATCCCCCTGGACATACCGGCCATGAGTGCCTGCGGCCTATATGGCGATGATGGGCCACTTCGCGGCCATTCCCTCTGCTCCTGCAGCTGCCCCTGTATCCACTGTGGGATGTCGCTGTGGACGCTGCTGGATGTCCAACTGCAGTGCAGCGGCCCCAACCACTGCGCTGAACGTCGCCGTCCTGTTCCAATACATTATGGTCACCTACAGAAGGGTGGTGGGGGGCAGAGAAACGACATGTTAGACGGAGGTTATTCGACACCTCGGCAGCCGCCTGCCACGGGATACCGGTCCGCTCACCTCCTCACTGCTCGTCAGCCAGACTTTAAAAAGCAGGTGTGGACGGCGATGGCGTGAACTGGGGTCATGCCGTCGGGACTTCGGTCCATCCGGGCGGGAGAATAGCGGGGGTGCCGGAGAATCGCCATTTTGGGTGAATCGGGCGATTCTCCGTGTTTTTGCACACGAAACACGATGGAACAGATTTGGCCGTTTCGGAGAATAGCGGGAGCGCGTCGGACCGGCGTCGCGTGAAAAACTGGCGCGGCCCGCTATTCTCCCTACCGGCGTGACATCGGAGAATCACGCCCAAGATTCCCATAGGTCATCCTATACACCTCCTGACCTGGCCATATATCCTGATTGGCTCACTTCGCATTCCTCAACCCTGGGCCTCTTGTTACCCAGCATCCTTTTCCCCATCCTCCACGAGGCTCCCCTCCCCCCTTCCTGGCCATGCTTTCTGAATCCCTTTGTCCTTTGTTTGTGAACTCACTACTATCAGACTGGCTCACATCTACATTATTCTAACTAATATTTTAACTAACTATTTTATATCACATTCATTCGTTCAATTCCTCACCAGTAGCCTCTTTCACTAACATGGCCAACCAAAGTGAGTGTTTCTGGGATGGTGGCGGGTGTTGAGCGACAGCTGTGACGGAAAGTCAGTGTCGTCCTTGACCCGAGCTCTGGGGTTTCCTGCGTCTTGGGTGGAGGGCTGGTGTTCGAGCTGCTCCCATCACTGCTACACTCACAGAAGTGGCTCCGGCTGTGGCACTGGCTGAGGGCGTGGCAGCGATAGACGGATCCGCCTCATCTCCAGCAGGTCCTGCAAGACACAAGTCGCATGATTAGACCGCAGGCTGGGAGTGAGTGGGGGTAGGCGTGGGTGGGGGGAGAGGTGTAGGATGTGGTGGTGTGAGAGTGAAAATGGTGTGTGGATGGTGATGGGAAAGTGGGAGGGGGGGGTTGGTTTACACACGTGGCATGGGGAACCGCAACTAAGCCGGGTCTCACTTCCTCACCCATGGCCGACCTCCCTTTCCTCCGGGCGGCTAACTATGTCCAGGGCCTTCTCCTCTGCCACGGCGAAGGGCCGCAGGTCCGGCAGACCCTCTCCTGTCTTCCTCCGCTCCCGGCGATTGTGCGCGGTCTTCTCCTGGGAGTTGGGGAAAATACATAAAACAACAGTGTTAGACAATCTGACGCATGCAGCCCGGGGGTGGGTAGGTGATGGTCTCAGTGGCCTGGTCACCTGGCCATGGCAGCCGGTATAGATACCCGCATGTGGTGCAGGATGAGGGTTCGGCTGTTGTCCCGGGGAGGTTCGTGACAGGGGCATACTGCTGCCTGCCTCCCTGAGGAGGTTGTGCAGAATGCTGGCCTGTCCGGACGGTGTTGCTGGCGGCGCTCATGGCCTCTGCCACCTGCTTTCAGGAACCACTAACGGCGGCAGCCGGCAGCCTCCTTCCCCGGCTGGGGTACAGGGCCATCCGCCGCTTCTCCACCACGTGCAACAGGGTCTTCAGCTCAGCGTCTGTGTACCTCGGGGCTGCTCTCCTCGCTGTCATTTTGTTGGTTGGGATGGTGTGTGTGGGGGGTGAGAGTTGTTTATATGCGGCTGCAGCTTGCCTGCCTTTGGGTGTCAATCACAAAACTGGTGAATCTGGCACTGTTTCCCATTAGAATCGATTGTGTTCCACATGGCACACGGTGCTAGCCCCTTAACAGTAACGGAATCGATCCAGGTGCAGCGCTGGTTTTTCTGTCGTAAAAGTCCACGGATTCGGCGTTAGCGTCAAAACGTAGTCTCAGAAACGGCGAATCCCTCCCGTGGTCTTTTCTGTTCCTGTATAATACTACAGCAGGAGTTGCTGAATAGTAATTAGGAATGCAGCATTTTACAGGTCCTGTAGCGAGTCAGTACTGCACTAACTTGAACCATGAACCTTCCTGACTATATTTGCTCAGACAATTGATGGATAGCTGCATTTTCATTTTACTAGTTGATGGATAATTGTATTTTCATTTTTACTAGTGTTTTTGTGGCAGTAACTAGTCTCTAATTCACTTAACCACACTATAGTTTGAGATTTCTCCTTCATCTTGTTCATCTGCTTCATAGGCTTTTAACATTATTCCATCTTCCATGGATTTTACTGTTATTTTTATTAATTAAGACAACATAATAAATACTGCATGAAGTATTTAATTCTCAATTGTATGCAAAAATTAAGGTTTTCTACAGTTAACTTTGTTTTGAAAAATTTAGATTTTCATAACAATTACTTATTGGCATAGTGCAGTTAATGCAGTAAAACATTCCACGGTGCTTAACCAGAACAATATCAATAAAAAACACGTGGGCGAGGAGGACGGCCACCATGACTGGTTGAATTCCAATATCCATTACCTGCAGAGGGCGAGAGGCTGGCTTGTTAGCTTGGTGCGTACCCGAGTGACCAACCAGGTCCAACGGGCGGCACGGTAGCCCCAGTTGGCACTGTGGACCTTTCCCCTGCATTCCCCCCATATCCCTTGTGGATGGGGTGGGGTAGGGGGGAGGAGGGTATGGGCTGGGGTCATGGGGTGGGAGAACCCATATGTCCAGTGGCACTCTGCAGAACCATGGGCCACGACGGGTGGTCAGTGGGGTGCACAACAAGATGGTGCCTTGCAGGCTGCAGTAATGTCAGCTCGTGCCTGGACTACCCCCCCCCCCCCCCCACCTCCCCAGTCCCTTGGGGGTCACCAATTGCCCTGGCAGAGCCCCCCATCCCCCCGCACCGGTCAGCCTGAAGCACCAGTGAACCTCGCCATCGGGAATTCCCCCCGTTGGAGGCAGAAAATCGTGGAGGCCCCGGAGAATACCAGGGCAGGCCCACTAATGACATTAAACGGCGTTTAGTGTTTGTGCAATGTGGAATGCATTTACCCCGCTGTCAATGCACTGGAAAATTGCGATTTGGCGTAACCCAGTACCCGCCACTATTTTGGCATCAAAGCCAATTCTCCGCCCAATCGCCTTCCCGGTTTTGGCATTGACCGACAGAGAATCCTGCACATAATATTTTACTTAAGATGTTTGTGAATGCCAGGACAATAAAAATCATGCCTGTATTATAACTTGCACGCAGTGATACAGGCATTAAAGGGAGCAACAATTTTTGAAGATGTATCTTGTGCCATGACGGTGTAAGTAAGCAGAACAAGCTGTCATCATAGAATTTACAGCGCAGAAGGAGGCCATTCGGCCCATCTAGTCTGCACTGGCTCCTGGAAAGAGCATCCTACCCAAGGTCAACACCCCCACCCAACACCAAGGGCAATTTTGGACACTAAGGGCAATTTATCATGGCCAATCCACCTAACCTGCACATCTTTGGACTGTGGGAGGAAACCGGAGCACCCGGAGGAAACCCACGCACACACGGGGAGGATGTGCAGACTCCGCACAGACAGTGACCCAAGCCGGAATCGAACCTGGGACCCTGGAGCTGTGGAGCAATTGTGCTGTCCACAATGCTACCGTGCTGCCCTGGCCTGCCATACAGGGCTGTCATGTGAGAGTACCTTTAAGAAATGGGTGTTTATAATTGGGTGTGTATGTAATTATCTGTAGTGAGAGTACCTTTAAGAAATGGGTGTTTATTATGCAATGATGTCAGAGTGGGTGGAGCTGGGCTGTTTGACAGCTTTTTACTTTTGTTTTAGGCTGTTTGCTGCAGTGTGTGTTTTAGTTTCGTTTTCAGAGCTGTGTAGCTGCAGTTACAGCCAGAAGGTGTATTAGAGCAGTGTTCTTCAAAGTCGGGGGCGCAACCCTTGGGTGGGTCGCGGGAGGGTCGCGAAGCCGTTGTCCGCAGTGCTCCAGATCACGCAAATCCCCACGCAGCAGCCGGCTTTTCATAACGCCGGCTGCAAGCGGCCGTGAACATGTTCAAAAAAAAAAAAAATTTCGGCCGCATTGTGCATGCGCGCACGATGACCGACGCGCATGTGCAAATGCGCATGTTCGTCGCTTATCAGGCACGCATGCGCAGTGCGGCCGCTATTTTTTTTTAAGGGTTGCAGTTTATTTTACAAGTTCTGTAGTGGTTTTTATTCATTTATTTTATTCATTTAATTTTTATTTTTTTCATTTATTTTATTCATTTTGGTTTTTTTACAAGTTCGGGGGGGGGGGGGTTTTAGTCATTTTTTTCATTTATTTTACTCATTTTATTTTAATTTTTTACAAGTTCTGGGGAGGGTTTTATTTGATAAAATATTACAGGAAAAAAATTCAGAACTTTGGACAAATGGAGACTCCGGGGACGCGATTCTCCGATGCTGCGCCGGTTGGGAGAATCTCCTGCCGCGCCAGTTTTCCACGCGATGCCGGTCCAATGCCCTCCCGCGATTCTCCCAACCAGCGAGATCGGCCCCATCGGGTTCTGCGCTGCGCAAACCGGAGAATCGCCCGAGACACCAAAATGGCGATTCTCCGATACCCCTGCTATTCTCCGGCCTGATGGGCCAAAGTACCGATGGCGTGACCCCAGTTCACGCCGTCGCCGTTCACGCCTGGTAAATATAGTCGTCAGGGGGGGGGGGGGGGGGGGGGGGGGGAGTGGAGGTGGAAGGGGAGTGGAGGTGGGAATGGGGGTGGAGGGAAGGAGTGGGGGGTGGGACGGGGGGAGTGGAGGTGGAAGAAGGGGAGTGGAGGTGGAAGAAGGGGAGTGGAGGTGGAAGAAGGGGAGTGGAGGTGGAAGAAGGGGAGTGGAGGTGGAAGAAGGGGAGTGGAGGTGGAAGAAGGGGAGTGGAGGTGGAAGAAGGGGAGTGGAGGTGGAAGAAGGGGAGTGGAGGTGGAGGTGGAAGGGGAGTGGAGGAGGAGGTGGAAGGGGAGTGGAGGTGGAAGGGGAGTGGAGGTGGAAGGGGAGTGGAGGTGGAAGAAGGGGAGTGGAGGTGGAGGTGGAAGGGGAGTGGAGGTGGAGGTGGAAGGGGAGTGGAGGTGGAGGTGGAAGGGGAGTGGAGGTGGAGGTGGAAGGGGAGTGGAGGTGGAAGGGGAGTGGAGGTGGAAGGGGAGTGGAGGTGGAAGGGAGTGGAGGTGGAAGGGGAGTGGAGGTGGAAGAGGAGTGGAGGTGGAAGGGGAGTGGAGGTGGAAGGGGAGTGGAGGTGGAAGGGGAGTGGAGGTGGAAGGGGAGTGGAGGTGGAAGGGGAGTGGAGGTGGAAGGGGAGTGGAGGTGGAAGGGGAGTGGAGGTGGAAGGGGAGTGGAGGTGGAAGGGGAGTGGAGGTGGAAGGGGAGTGGAGGTGGAAGGGGAGTGGAGGTGGAAGGGGAGTGGAGGTGGAAGGAGGGTGGAGGTGGAAGGGGAGTGGAGGTGGAAGGAGGGTGGAGGTGGAAGGGGTGGAGGTGGGAGAAGGGGAGTGGAGGTGGGAGAAGGGGAGTGGAGGTGGGAGAAGGGGAGTGGAGGTGGGAGAAGGGGAGTGGAGGTGGGAGAAGGGGAGTGGAGGGGGAGGGAGTGGAGGTGGGAGGGTGGAGGGAGGGAGTGGAGGTGGGAGGGTGGAGGGAGGGAGTGGAGGTGGGAGAAGGGGAGGGAGGGGAGTGGAGGTGGGAGAAGGGGAGGGAGGGAGTGGAGGAGGGAGGGAGTGGAGGTGGGAGAAAGGGAGGGAGGGAGTGGAGGTGGGAGGGAGTGGAGGAGGAAGGTGGAGGGAATGGAGGGGTTCGTCCATCCGCGGATGCCACATGTCAGCCGCCCTGCCGTGGCAGGAGGGTGACGAGGACACGTCGCAGGTTGTCATGTGGCTGATGGGCAGAGGCGACTGGCGCACCGGTGAGGAGGATGGTGTTAACTGACTGTTAGACGCAGACAGTGGCCAGGGGTTAGGCTGGCTGCGTGTCTGCAGTGCGACCAGGCCACCGAGGCACACAGGTATCCCATGGCACCCGGCTGCCGAGGTGTCGAAGAACCTCCGTGTGATATGTTTTTTCTCTGCCCCCCACCCGCTCCTGCAGGTCACCATGTATGCCAACCAGACAGCGATGTTCACCGCAGGGTTGGAGCCGCTGTACTGCAGTTGGCCATCCAGCAACGTCGACTGCGACGGCCCAGAGTGGATGCAGATGCAGCAGCTGCTGCGGCTGCAGAGTGGATGGTTGCGGAGTGCCCCGTCGTCACTGCGCAGGCCGCAGGCGCTCATGGCCGGAATGTCCAGGGGGATGGCAAGGGGAACATTGACCCCCAAACGGTGAGGAAGTGCATGGGGGGGGAGGAGGAGCCACTGATGGTGGTGCCAGGGCGCCACAGGCGGCCAGCAAGGAACAGGGTGTACCGTGACCGAATGATGTTCGAGGCCCTACCGGACATCACATGCAGGAGGAGACTATGGTTCAGCAGGGAGACGGTCGCACATGGTGGCACACCTCGCACCACATGGAATCGGAGGAGGACACGCTATACCGGTGTCCGTCAAGGTGATGGTGGCCCTCAATCTCTACGCTACCGGTTCCTTCCAGGCGCCGAGCGGGGACCTATCTGGGATCTCACAGGCATCGGTCCACAGGTGCATCCGGGCCGTGACCGATGCCTTGTACGCCATCGCGGACAGGTACATTAAATTCCCCGAGGACTGAGCACAGCAGGAAGCACGGGCACGTGGATTCACCAAGGTGGCCGGGATACCGATGGTCCAGGGTGTAATCGATGGTGTGCACGTCCCCATGCACCCACCTGCAGACAACAGGGAAGTGCTCATGCACAGGAAGGGCGTATACTCCATGAACATGCAGGTGGTCTGCGACCTCCACATGAGGATCATGCACGTGTGCGCAAGGTACCCCGGGAGTGTGCATGACACCTACATTCTGGCACAGTCGTTCATCCCCGCAATGTTCGAGGGATGTCCCCCCCCCCACCGGCTGAGGGGCTGGTTGCTGGACGGCAGGGGTTATCCGTTGAGGTCATAGCTGATGACGCCAATACGGAGGCCTCAGACCACCGCGGAGAGCCTATACAAAGAGGCCAATGCAGCAACCAGTGGTGTGGTGGAGCCGTGCTTCGGCTTGCTGGAGATGCGATTCAGATGCCTGGACCGCTCCGGAGGGGCCCTGCAGTACCGGCCCGATAGGGTCGGTCGCATAGTTGTGGTCTGCTGTGCGCTGCACAACATCGCGATGCAGAGGGGAGATGCCCTGGTGGAGGAGTCGGAGGGAGAACTCGATGGCAACGGAGCTAACGCAAACGAAGAGGAGGATGAGGATCTGGTGTGCATCAGGGTGGGGGAGGGGTGCCGGACACAGACACGACCCGGGTGCTGGTTATGTCCAGGAGGCTGCACGATGGCACCGTCGAGGACAGCGGGCACGTGACGCATTGGTGGCTGCAAGGTTCACGCACCGTGTGGGAGGGATTCGCTGAACACACTTGCACCGCCAGTCTTGCACACGGGCACCACACAGCACCCACCACCCCTCCGCACCGCGTACACGGCACCAATTTCACATCACCTTACCACTGCGGCATTACAGGATTGCACTACATTGATGATTGTGTAAGCGGGTGTGATCAGTGCCGTGTTGAATGATGACAGCCTGCTCTGCGATGAGCTGTGAGCTCAGATTCGTCAGCCGAGGTCTGACTCATGGCAATAGCTGAACCATCCACCCCGGTGGTCACAGCGTTCATCACGGACACTCCATCACGTGCGTGTGTGGGGTAGCTGGCGTCGGAGTGCCGAGGACTACGGTGTCCGATTTTGGGAGGGGGGGGGAAGGGACAGCACACCCAGCACCGACGTTGAACCGCTCGTCAACTCCACCACCACTCAGTCACCCTCACGAGCCCCCTGGCACCGGACATGGAACAGAGTCTTACAAGTTACGTGCAACCGTAAAATTGTGAAATTCACATACGGATGCCCTAGCCCCAACAACTAAACTGTGCCCTGCACCCGTGCCAACTTACTATGTGTCTAACTTCTTTGCCTTACGGGCCCTACCACTACGTCTAGGGGTCTCCCCAGATGGTACAGTAGGAGTGGAGGCGGACTGCTGAGAAACACGCCCTACGATGTGGCTCCCCGTCGGCACGCGTTTCCTGGGGCGGCCCGGCTTCGATGGCCAGGCTGCTCGGCGGGCGTGCTGGATGGCGTGGTGCCACCCTGTCCTGCCTGCTGCCCACCAGATGCTCCAGGGACGGAACGGAGGGAGGCCGAGTGTTCAGGGACACCCTGTGCTGGAGTTACTGGGACTGGCCCCAGAACCTCCTCCTCCCTCGAGGAGCCCGGTGGCCCCCGGGCCTCACTGTGGGGCGGAGGTGCGATCGGCGACATGCCCCGTTACACCACTGACACCTGGCGCTGCCAGTCCTGGAGGGCTGCAGTGGTATCGACCATGGTCCGAATGTTCGCAGAGACAGAGCCCAGGGAGTTAGACATTCCCGCCAGGGAATGTGCGACCTCAACCTGTGAGTGCGCGACGCCATCCAGCACGTGCGCCAGGCAGTCGATGTTCTCCGCGACAGACTGCTGGGACTGTGCCATGGCCTGGTGAGACTTGACCAGGGCCCGGAGCACGTCGGCAGTTTTGTGTTGGCTCTGGCGCATGGAGGCAGCCCTCTCCTGGGCCATGGATGACGCGTGCACGTCAAGCCCAACGCCTTGCAGAACCTGACCAATGGCCGAAACCGTTTTACCCATTGCCTCCACTGCGGACGCCACCCGTGCGGTGTCAGCCTGGGTGGCTGCAATGAGCGGCACCACTCCCTGCTCCTGGACACGGATGGACTCCTCCAACTGCATCTGCAGGGGCTGGAAGATGGCCCTCATCCCGTTATTCAGTCCCTGGGTGTCCACATGCATCAGGTGTTCGGGTGGGTCAAGTACATCCAGGAACCCGAGAACTATCTGGGCGGCAGCTGGTTGCTGCCTTCTGACCGTCCAGCCCCTCGGCTGCTCCAAACTCCAACTGCTGTACGGCTTGGCTATGTGGTGCGCACCAGACCGTGACCCAGGAGCCTCATCACTTATTTGCCCAACCGAGGTGAGTGTCTCTGGGATGGTGGATGGTGTGGGAGACAGCAGTGCAGCAAGCTCTAGGTCATCGTCCGTAAAGAAGTCCGGTGTGTCCTGGTCCCCCTCATGGCCCGGCGCAGGGCGCACGCGGCCTATGTCATGTTGCGCTCCAGGTGATTCCGTGGACTGTGTGGCAGTCCTCTGTGCGTCACTGTCCACTGTCCCTGTCTTGTCCCCCGTCACTGTCGTGACTCGTGGCCCCACCTTCGGGCAATGCACGGCCATCACTTTCGTCACTGACCGTCCTCTGTGCGTCCCCATCCAGCGTCCCGGACTGAGAGGATGGCCCTCCTGTCCGACCTCCTTCCACCCTCTGGCGTGCGTCCCTGGGTGCGGTTGAGGTTGCGGACATTCGGCGGCTGGCCCTGGGGAACACAATGATACGGGGTTTGTCAGACACGCTGGGCCGGGTGTACGGTGGTGGTGGGGGCAGAGTGTGATGGGGGAGGGAATCGGGGGTGCAGTGGGCAGAGTGTGAGGGGATGGGGGGTGCAGTGGGCAGAGTGTGGGGGGGGAGGGGATGGGGGGTGCAGTGGCCAGAGTGTGAGGGGGGAGGGGATGGGGGGTGCAGTGGCCAGACTGTGAGGGGGGAGGGGATGGGGGGGTGCAGTGGCCAGAGTGTGAGGGGGGAGGGGATGGGGGGTGTAGTGGCCAGAGTGTGAGGGGGGAGTGCAGTGGCCAGAGTGTGAGGGGGGAGGGGATGGGGGTGCAGTGGCCAGAGTGTGAGGGGGGAGAGGATGGGGGGGTGCAGTGGCCAGAGTTTGAGGGGGGCGATGATGGGCTGAGGGGTGATGACGGCTGGGGGGGGGGGGGGGGGGGGACATACTGGGTTGTCTCACTTGCTTCTGCGCCTCCGACCTCGCATGGCGCGACCTCCCGGGTGGCAGATCCCCCAGCAAGGTCCAGGGCCCTCTGCTCGTGAATGGTTAGGGGGTGTAGCACAGGCTAACCCCCTCCAGTTCGCATATGCTCACGGTGGCTGTGATCTGTCTTGTCCTGTGGGGGGGGGGGGCATGGATAGAGCATCACAATTAGGCAGGTATCGTCAGGGCGTTCAGATATAGGCTACATTAATGCTGGGTGGGGGGGACAGTTGGAGCCATGGCATCTCTCCAGGGGGTCACAGTGCTCATGTGGGTCGAGTACAACGTTGTGCACCCTGAGCCCCCCCCCACCCCCCCTGCCCGGGGTGGGGGGCAGGGAGGGGGGGGGGGGTTGGGTGTGACCCGGGGGCACCCTCGCAGCACTTACCCAGGCAGCCCTAGTGAGGTTGTGGAGCTTCTTTCTGCACTGCTCCCCGGACCGGGTGCTGTACCCCACAGCGGTGCCAACCTCACGCCAGCCATGCCTCACCGTGCTGGACGGCTAGCGATGCCCACGCCTTGGGCAGGGGATGGCCCTTCGTTGTTCCACCTGATCGAGGAGGGTGTCCAGGTCCGTGTCCCGGAACCTCGGTGCACTGTGCCATTCGGGCGTCGCGCGGTTACAATGCTGCTTTCGTGCCATGCCCCCCGAGTTCCTCGCTACCCCGCTCCTAGCCCATTTTCGGGGCCTGAATCAATCGCGATCGAGGCCGTTTCGCGCCGTCGTGAAACTTGACGGCGTTCACGACGGCGCGGGGACTCTGTCGTAACATCGGAGAATCCCGCCCCATACTTTCCGACGCCAGAAGGCTTCACCTTCATCCAACAGGTTCCATTGGAGGAGCGTGTACGAGGGCCAAAGGGACCCAAAACCCTTTCCTCCATTTTTGTCAGCAGCAAACAAGATAAGAGAAAATGGTGGGTCGCACAGGTTGGCCGGTTGGTAAAAATGCGTCCCCGGAAAAAATGTTTGAAGAACACTGAATTAGAGTCTCTCCAAACAGCCTCCTCGAACAGGCGCCAGAATGTGGCGACTAGGGGCTTTTCACAGTAACTTCATATGAGGCCTACTTGTGACAATAAATGATTTTCATTTTTCATTTGTCTGTAATCTAAAGGCTGTAAATCAATCCTGGTCATTTAAAACTAATAACAGCAGTGGCTTTAACCTAATGTGATTCTGGTAAACGGTGTTTAAAGTCTTATGGATGTTAAAAGGAAAGCTTAAAGGATTACTTAGTGTTGTATTCTTTGGGGGTTGTATTTGAATTAATGGTTGCTAAGATGTTTACTATGTTTTAAAAGGTTAATTTGAGTTCATAGAATAATCATTGTTTCGCTTTAAAAATACTTTTACATTTCTGCTGTACCACACCTGTAGAGTGGGCCGTGTGCTCCCCATACCACAATCTATTAAACGTTGTGGGTCAGGTGAACTCCATGATACACTTTGGGGATCTCTAAACCCTGGCCCATAACAAAGCAAGGACTTCATTTGAATAACTTTTGAAGTGAATAGAACAACGAGCATTGTAATATAATTTGATGAAACATTGATTTGCAGAATATAGTAAACTGCTTCATTAAACACAACCGCCGTACAAGATTCTCCTGATGTCTAAAAATCGGGACGCAATTCTCCCAACGGGAGTCTGAGTGCTAACGCCGGAGTGAAAACCGGAGGGCGCGATTCAACGCTGCCCACGACGGGTCAGAGAATAGCGGGAGGGCCTTCCCGACATTTTTCCCGACCTCCCGCTATTCTCCCCGCCACGGCCGCCCCAGATGGATCTTGCGGGATGGCGGAGGAAAGGAGGTCCTTAGAGAGGCTGGCCCGCCGGTCGGTGGGCACCAACGCAGGCCAGACCCCTTCGGAGGCCCCCCCCCCCCCTAAGATTTCCTACGCAGTTCCCGCTGGCAGCGACCAGGTGTGGATGGCGCCGGCGGGAACCTGTCGTGTTGGGGCGGCCGCTCGGCCCATCCGGGCCGGAGAATCACCGCCCACCTTTTGCGAGCGGCAATTCTCCCAGCAGCCAGCGGTGATTCTCGCCGTGTGGTTTGGGGGGTGGGAGAATTGCGTGTGGGTGCTGGGGCGGCGTGGTGGGGCTCGCGCTGCTCCCCGGCGATACTCCCACCCGGGATGGGGGGGGAGGGGGAGAATTCCGCCCTCTAATTTATGCCCTCAGTTCCCAATATGCAGTTTGTCGCTTAATAAAATAGGCCGTAACTACGCCCCCTTCATTTTTGCTTCATCTATTCTACTGCATGCATGCCACATGTATAAACTTGAGGCTCCTCTCTATTTTTTTTTTAAATTTTAGAGTAGCCAATTATTTTTTCCAATTAAGGGGCAATTTAGCATGGCCAATCCACCTAACCTGTACGTCTTTGGATTGTGGGGTTGAAACCCACGCAGACACGGGGAGAACATGCAAACTCCACACAGGGCCGGGATTCGAACCCGGGTCCTCAGCGCCGTAGGCAGCAATGCTAACCACTGTGCCACCGTGCTGCCCTGGCTCCTCCCTATTTAACCTGTAATAATGTTGTGATACGCTGCCAAATAAACATTATTTTTTCTAAACAGACTAAAAAGTATGCAGATGTCATCATTCCAAGAGGAGCAGAAAACCTGGGTATGAAGCTTCTCATTGCTTTTAATAATGTTTATACAATCTTCTTGAAGCAAGGGAACTGTTTCCTAATTTACTACTAGTTGTTGGGTGAAATCAGTTATTGTTCTATGAGCCTTTTTTCTGCTTCTGTGTATCTCCTAACGATTACGCATTGGTTTACCACCTGGAGTGTAACGTCTGACAATTCTGCCGCAGTATTTTGGGAGAGCCATTTTGATGGGGTAAGTGTTCAAGTCATGGACTATGGTGGTGGTATGTGCAAAACTAGGATAATGAAAGTCTCATTCCTAAATTCATATTGTGTTTTCAACTGGCGTTCCAGATTGATATCCAGAGCAATTATTTTTTAGATTACACCAGCGAATCACTTTATACCCGAGTCTACCCGAGTGACCATTGTCAGAAACCTGAAATGGCAACATAAAATGAACACACTTCTGCAACTGCGCTGCCTCGTCCTAGACTGCCCAATCATCTTCTAAATCCGTTCCCCTTAATATCTCTCAAATGTCAATCAAATCAGCCTTGACTTTCTAGATTTCTCTCCCTTGGAGTCTGGGTATTATTCTGCTGAATTTATGCTGCACTGCCTCTCTCAGGCCAAGATATCCTTCCTAAGGTGCAGTGTCCAGAATTGCTGGGCTTTGAGTACCTGCAGCATGACTTCCAACCTCTTCAATTCCTCTCGATATAAATGAAGCATTTCATGAGTTTTTTTGGTCCCTGTCGATGACATTTTAATAATCTGTGTACCTGGACCTCCATCATTCTAGCTTTTAGAATTGTGGAATGGTTACAGCACAGAGGGAGGCCATTCAACCCATCATGTTTCTGCAGGCTCATTGCAAGAGCAACTCGCTGAGTCCTACACTCCATTCTGGAAACTCATATAAATAACATCCACAGACGTTCTCCTGTCCACTACTTTGGTCACTTCAAAAATTTCAATTAGATTCACCAGGCGTGACCTACGCTTTAAAAATTTGTGCTGGCTTTCTCTGATCACCTACAAATTTTCAAGGTGTTTAATCAATCCATCCTTCATTTCCTGACAACAAATGTTAGCCTATTATTCTGTATTTTTCTCTTATCCCTTCCTCCTTTTTTTAAATATTGGAGTACTTCTGCAATTTTCCAAACAAGAGGAACTCTTCCTGAATAGAGAACTTTGAAAAATTATAATTAGGGCATCTGCAATGTTCTCACTTACTTCCTTTAAACAACTGGAATGGAAAACATGTGGAAAGGTCAGCAATACAAAATCCATTTTATTGAACTGCACTGAATGGTTGAGTCCAAAGCCCAACTGTAGCCACAAAAATGGTAGGTGGCAAACTGCTTAAATTCCTGCTTCCAGCACCATGGAAATATTTGCCTTGATGTGTAATTGAGTGGAGGCAGGCTTGCACATAATTTCATACGTCTGACCAGCATTCCAGCTTGTCAACATCATTACCACGCAATGTTGATGAAGGCTGCTACTAGGGCGAGTAGCTTGCTTAGATGCCAGCTATTAGGATTATTAGAATTTCCTGAGAAAGAGCTTTGATGACTTGAATTTAGACTATTTTAAAGAAATGACGGACTCAACCTCCTTGTGTCCCGGTCTGTCAACACCACCAACCACCCTTTAATACAGTAGAGCCAAGATGTTGAGAAATGCACCTGGACCACCACAGAAAGAAGTGTTATGAATAGGAAGGGGGGTTAAATTAAACGCTAATTTCTCCTCTCACCATCCATCCATAAACAGAAATGTGTTTATTAATTTTCTCCCTCACACTCAACGCCCCTTATAAGTACTAGCAAATTTCCTTTCATTTGTTTTTTAGTTTTAGTGTACCTAATTCATTTTTTCCAATTAAGGGGTAATTTAGCGTCACAAATCCACCTATCCTGCTCATTTTTGGGTTGTGGGGGCGAAACCCATGCAAACGGGGAGAATGTGCAAATTCCCCACGGACAGTAAACCAGAGACGGAATCGAACCTGGGGCCTCGGCGCCGTGAGGCAGCAGGGCTAACCCACTGCGCCACCGTGCTGCCCCGTATTTCCTTTAATAACCCCACACCTCCCACAGATAGGGTGAAATCAAAAGGTTAGTTGATTTGCATAGACAAAACATGGGAGAGGGTTGTAGGTTTGCCTCCTTTGCATTCATACAGTAAAAGAAGGATAGATAAAAGCATAATTTGCTGTACAGAGACCACAGAACAGAATACACATTGTTTCACATGGGCTCCATAATCAAAGTCTGATGAGGTATTCCTTCATAAAGGTCGGCAGGTTGAAAAACCAATGCTGTATAATTCACTTTCTGATGGTGTTGACTTCACGCATTGAGATGGACAAGCAGAAATTAATCATTCTTTTAGGCAATGATACAGAATTTCCAGTAGAAGCTGTGTAGATGGGGCCAGGTGTTCAACCTGGACCAGAGTTCCCTGTCTGTGAGAGTACTAGTCAGATGGTAAAAAAGAGTAGGCTGAGACTTTGCAGTTTAGCAATGCAATATTACTGGTTGCACAAACCAGAGGCCTCTGTCACATGACTATCACCTCTCCACGCTGCCTTTGACAAAGGATGTGTATCCCTCATCTAGGTCCCCAAGATTGTTAAATGTCTCATCCATTTAGAATTGAAAGGAAGGTTGTGAGGCCCTTTGACTTAGCACATAGGCAGACAGACACCTGTTAGCTAGCCTGAGTTATGAAATGCCGATGCCCTTTGTATAGTTCTCTTTGAATATGGTGTGTGCAGCCCACATGGGGTTTGTTAGTGACTCGTCAGGGATAATGAGGTGCAGGTTTTTTTGATACTGCCAGGTAGATCCAGTTTCAAATATTTACAGATAGCAATGAGCATATTGCCATATATGTTATTTTTAAAAAACAGAATGAGGTCTTAGTCCCTACATTCGCAGCTGTTGAACAACTCGATAACATTTCACATAAGCCGTGTTTAGAGAATTTGATTTTAAAGCTAAGAACATAGAAAAATACAACACAGAACAGGTCCTTTGGCCCACTTTGTTGTGCCGAACATTTGTCCTAGATTAAGACCAAATTAATCTACACCCCATCATTCTACCGTAATCCATGTACCTATTCAATAGCCGCTTGAAGGTCCCTAATGTTTCTGACTCAACTACTTCCACAGGCAGTGCATTCCATGACCCCACTACTCTCTGACATCTGACATCCCCCCTATATCTTCCACCATTCACCTTAAATTTATGTCCCCTTGTAATGGTTTGTTCCACCTAGGGAAAAAGTCTCTGACTGTCTACTCCAGTGCATCTCAAACTATCTGATGTGGCGGACCGGCAGTTTTTTTTTTCCAATGTGCCAGGGACCGGTGAGCGAAACAAGCCAATCCAGGATTACTGTCTCTTTCTTTTCTGGAAACACTCCAAGTACCGGCAGACGATGGCTCGCGTACCGGCACCGGTACGCGTACCACACTTTGAGAAGCACTGGTCTACTCTATCTATTCCCCTGATCATTTTAGGATTGGTAAAGAGTTCAAAATCCCAGTTCCTTATGGTAGCAGTTAAAAAATGCATGTTTGGAGTTGTCTGCAAATATATATCCTGATGGTTAAAATCTGTTTTGCTATCCAAATCATTTCCTTGAAATTATTGTTCTGAATGCTGTATGGCAATGAAAGCAATGTTCTCTCCAATTAACAAATGGAGGAATTGAATGTCCTTGAAACTCTTAGTGACTCAAGTTTGAAAAACTACGAAATAGAATTTCTCTGAAGTCTGAGGCCATATCTGGGCCAATTTACACCCCTCTTTATAGAATCTAAAACTAGGAGTAATGTGGTTGCTGATCCATTTTACACTAATCACTAACTTAAAATTGTCTCCATAGTCATTTTGCATCTGACTGCGACGGTGAGTTGCTATTTTCATACTATATTGTGAATTAGTTATGGGGCAGCTTCTGGTGGAAAAGTCATTACTGCTCAGTATCTGACCATTGAGGAACAGCTAAATTGATAAATATTTTTATTTCCATATTTAGCAAGAGAAAAACCAAATTAGCAACAGCAATTAGGGTACCAATTCATTTTTTTCCAATTGAGGGGCAATTTAGCGTGGCCAATCCACCTACCCTGCACATCTTTGCGTTGTGGGGGTCAGACCCACGTAAACATGGGGAGAATGTGCAAACTCCACATGAACAGTGGCCCAGTGCCGGGATCGCCCTGGGACCTTGGTGCCATGAGAGAGCAGTGCTAGCCACTGCGCCACCATGCTGCCCCACACCAATGTGGTGTGGTTTAGCCAACACCAGTGGTTGGTTTAGCTCACTCGGCTAAATCGCTGGCTTTTACAGCAGACCAAGCAGGCCAGCAGCACGGTTCGATTCCCGTACCAGCCTCCCCGGACAGGCGCCGGAATGTGGCGACTAGGGGCTTTTCACAGTAACTTCATTGAAGCCTACTCGTGACAATAAGCGATTTTCATTTCATGTATTTTGATGGTGTGCACCTTATACTCACTTTTCATTGGGCCAAACTCGCATTTTATTGTCTGTGAAGCAGCTGTTAGAAAAATAACTACATAGAAGCACCAATTAGCAGTTGTAAGCAATATGGCTCTTTTTGGGAATATGGCTGAGGAGAAAATAGCGTTAAGTATAGCAGTCAAATGGCAAGTTCCAGGTTGAACAGAAGCTGCAGATCTAATGGCTCTCAGAGTATTACTACTTGGGAAACAAAAATGGACCACAGAGCAGGAATATGTTATCCTGTAAATAATTTAATTGCTTTCAGACCACAAGAACGTGTAGTTTTAGACCACTCTTTCTGTGATATGTCATAGTGCAATTCAACGGTCTAGCTCTTGAAGGATACTTTTCTGTAGATTTTTCTGCATTTGTGCATCTTTATAATGTGAAATTTGTAATAATCAGTTATTAAAAGAACTTGCGACTACCTTCATTTTGAACGTGTTGAAATCAGGACAGAATAATTAATTAGACTGAACTGTACGTCTGAACATACGACCATTCTGAAATTTATGGAATACTAATACTGTTTCTTGTGCAAAAATGCTTCCTAATACATAGCACCTAACATGGTGGTTCCTGAGGAACGAATCTGTCTTGGGCTGACTATTCTGCCTCTTGTTTGATTAGACTATGCTGATGCTACTTTTCCATGGATTGTGCAGTACTTGCTTTAGCTAGGGGGCAACAATTGTGTTTCTGCCACCCTATCAGTTGTGTTATAATGGGAATTGAATAACTTAGCCAGTAATAATCTTCCACATGCTTATGTCAATTGCATTCTATTATCAAGTCTATTATCAAGAAAGAAATAGGAGGGCACCTCGATAGAAATTGTCCCATTGAACGAACGCAGCATGGATTCATGAAAGGCAGGTCATGCTTGACGAATCTCTTGGAATTCTATGAAGACATTTCGAGCAAGGTAGACAAAGGGGACCCAGTGGATGTGGTGTACCTAGATTTCCAAAAGGCCTTTGACAAGGTACTGCACAAGAGGCTGCTGCATAAGATAAGGATGCATGGTGTTAAGGGTAGAGTACTAGCATGGATAGAGGATTGGCTGTCTAACAGGAAACAAAGAGTGGGAATAAATTAGTGCTATTCTGGCTGGCAATCAGTGACGAGTGGTGTGCCTCAGGGATCGGTGTTGGGACCACAATTATTTACAATTTATATAGACGATTTGGAGTTGGGAACTACGTGTAAGGTATCCAAGTTTGCAGATGACACGAAGGTGTGTGGCAGAGCAAAGTGTACTGAGGACTGTAAAACCTTAAAGAGGAACATTGACACATTGAGTGAGTGGGCAAAGGTCTGGCAGATGGAGTATAATGTCAATAAGTGAAGTCATGCATTTTGGTAGGAGTAACAATGGAACGGATTATTACTTAAATGCTAAAAAGCTGCAGCATGCTGCTATGCAGAGGGACCTGGGTGTACTTGTGCATGAGTCACAGAAGGTTGGTCTGCAGGTGCAACAAGTAATTAGGAAGGCAAATGTAATTTTGTCATTCATTGCAAAGGGGATTGAGTTTAAAAGTAGAGAGGTAATGTTGCAGTTGTACAAGGTGCTGGTGAGGCCACACCTGGAGTACTGTGTGCAGTTTTGGTCTCCACACTTGAGAAAGGATGTGCTAGCACTAGAGGGGTGCAGAGGAGGTTCACTAGGCTGATTCCGGAGTTGAGGGGGTTATCGTATGAGGAGAGGCTGAGTAGATTGGGATTATATTCACTGGAATTCAGAAGGTTGAGGGGGGATCTAATAGAAACATATAAAATTTTGAAGGGAATGGATAAGATAGAAGTAGAAAGGATGTTTCCACTGGTAGGTGAAAGTAGGACAAGAGGGCATAGCCTCAAGATTAGGGGGAGCAGATTTAGGACTGAATCAAGGAGGAACTTCTTCACTCAGAGGGTGGTTAAAGTATGGAATTCCCTACCGAAAGGAGTAGTAGACACTACTTCATTGAATATATTTAAAGATAGGGTAGATGTTTTTTTGAAAAATAAAGAAATTACGGGATATGGCGAGAATGCGGGTAAGTGGTTCTGAGATCACGAAAAGATCAGCCATGATCTTATAGAATGGCGGAGCAGGCTCGAAGGGCCGCATGGTCTACTTCTGCTCGTAGTTCTTATGTTCTTATTCCCTCAAGGATTCATTGATCTCTATCCATTGAATTCCTGGAACAGTAAATTAGAATAAAAGTATTTTTTTATTTAAACCCCAGTCATTGAAAATTATGAAACTATTTGTATAAAGGCTTCACGGCAGCAAGATGGAAGTAGACGTGGTAGTGGAAGGTATTTCTGATGGAATAACTTGTTCAGTGTATATCATTGGCGGGGGAGGCGACATTAGTATATCAGGTAATATATTAGTATAATTCCGATGTATTTAACAAACTCTTCCAATTTTTCCTTCTAGTTGCCATAAACTTGATAGTGCAGCATATCCAAGACCTTCTCAATGGTGGGCTGAGCAAGCGTCAGAATGGTTATTTGAATGGCTACACTCTTTCATGCAAGAGAGACACTTCGGATTCCAACAGCAGACCACACTGACCGAAGGCCAAGCAGTAGAAACCTTCTATTGAAGTTTAGCATTGACTCTACTATTTACTGTTTCGGGGAAGGAGAAACCAGCCAAGATCTTGCAATATTTGTTCAAAACAAAATTACGGCTTCACTTTTTCTGGCGACTACAGAATTTTCAGAGGCATTTAATTTTGCTCAGCAAGTTTCTGTCTATTGCATTAACTTTAAAAGAAGTGACATCTTGCCTTTTGACCAGTATGTTCTTATTAAGTGTTTGTGTTCCAGCATCACTGGCTAAGAAATACAATCCAATAATGGAATACATTTGGTTGAGTTTGGAAATGTACAAATGAAGGCAAATCCTGTCCTGTTGTGATTGTCCTTTTGTCGAATTTTGATTTGGGAATTCGCAATGCGACATCTCGCAAGATCGGGTTAGATCTCGTAAGGTGTGTTGAGCCAGCTAGATCCCGGAAGATGGATCTCCCGGCATCTGTCCGCTGCGCAACGCTGCCTTTCGGGCGTAACACAGCCAGTAGATCACGCCCAAGTGTTTCCAGAATTCTTTTCAAAAAGAGAAGAGATCACAGAATAATGATGGAAGAACACCAAACAAATCATATTAGTTCAGCGAATATGGTCTTCACTCCCCTCTCCTCTTCTGCCATTGCCAATATCTGTCTTTTTTTAAAGAAATAATTCTGCGATTTTGGTGCTCCACCAACTTCCCAAAAGTCCATTCTGTACATTCTTGGGTCTGACAGTTTACCTTCTTTTAAAAAAAAAATAGATTTAGAGTACCCAATTATTTTTACTTATTTATTTTTTCCAATTAAGGTGTAATTTAGGGTGGCCAACCCACCTACCCCGTACATCTTTGGGTTGGGGTGAAACCCATGCAGACATGAGGAGAATGTGCAAAGTCCACACATACAGTGAGTGACCCAGGGCCAGGATTCGAACCCGGGTCCTCAGCGCTGCAGTCCCAGTGCTATCCACTACACCACATGCCGCCCAATAGTTTGCCTTCTTAATAGTTTGAAGCTGCTCTCCCTCTTGTCCATTTTTTCCAATTTAATAATACAGATTTACCTTTTCTACAATCCTTTTAGCTATCTTGTTGCCTGGACTTGATCACCTTCCTAGTTTTCAGTCGGTTGAAGGTTCTGTTGTGAATCTTGTTCACAGGACTGGAAAATGAGTAAACACTTTTAATGCAATAAAACAAATGGAAATAAAGAGACAGGCCACATTGACACCTCCCACTCACCCCTACCCATTGCATTTCCATTACACTCACTACGACTTTCAATTCTCATTTCAGGTTAAATGCTGCACCCAAACTGCAGCCTTTTGTTTTGACTTTTGAAAATTCTAATCAACTTTTCTGCATATTCCCAGCACTTTGGGCCCAGCCTTTAAGTTTTTTATTTAAGTTTTTTCTGTTCATTTCAAGGCCATGTCTTGTGCTCGAAATCAACTGACTGATTCTGCTCCAGAAAAGGCCATGTTGTCAATGAATTTTAACATGAAAAATTCCACGTTAAAACAACACTGCTTGAGCTTCAGTTTCAATGTGAAGATGTTAGCCTCTCTACCATTAACTTTTCATGTTTTCTTTGGAGCATTGAGTGCTGGAATTTAGGAGTTAACATTAAATACCAGTAGTGCCAAATTTGGGTTATTGAATTGAAAAGCAAATGGCAGCTACGTGAGTGTTGTAGATGCAACTAATGTTGTTAAATTACAGTTTACAGAAAATATATCGTGATATGGGTTAATATCATTCATGTATTGGGACATTTGTGTTTCTCTAACCCTCTACTCCTGGGAACCAATATAGATATCGCAGTTCCTTCAATAAATAGTTGTGTATGTAGACATTTTTGCTTGAAAAAGTAGACCGGCCAAATGTTTGCTAAGACTGCTATATGCGAAGATTGCCTGGTCCCACTCTAAAATAATTGAAATAAAAACAAAAAATGCTGATCTACCCCCAGGAATCATCGATTTGAAATGGTAACTGTTCCTCCCCACAGATGCTGCCACACCTGCTGAGTTTTTCCAGCATTTTCTGTTTTTATTCCAGATTTCCAGCATCTACAGTATTTTGCTTTTGTCTAAGATACTTGAAATTGGCTTTGCTGTCTGAAAGACAAATGCCTACAAGCTTACGTTTTGGCCAACTTCTGAACTGTATTATACCTTCTGGATTTTACTGGCTATCACGGAAATGGGAGTTAAACTTGAAGTAGAAATATAATTCATTGTTCCACTGTTCCAGCTGACCAAAATGATCCTTTCTTGTTTTGTAATGGTGCAGGTAACCTTTTTTGTTGTTGGCGAAAGACTTGATTTGAATTTATTTTCTTAATTGTATTTTCTCTATTTCCCTTTTTATTTCCACCACCTCCAATGCTTTGTAATGTATTGTATGTCAGTCCACTACCATAGAAAGTCAGGGAATAAAGGGACTCTTGAAGTGCTGCACCTGAATAAAATAACAATTTTCTATGGAATATTGTAATGCCTTGACTTGTTATTTGTTTAATCTTGACCAAAGTTAACTATTTATTCCCTTAAGGGGCTGTCTATATTTTATCTTTGGAAAGTTTGCTTTGAGGCATTTGACTCAGGTTCCCGCATGGGAGACTGATCAAGAAGATAAGAGCATGTGGACTTCCAGTGGCGGCTATGAAGGAGTAGGTCGCACATTTGGCGGCTCCCGCTCAGGTCAGACCTTTGGACATTTTCCCCCAATTTTTTACCGGACTTGATTTGGAAAATTGATGGTAGAGGCAATTGTTGACTGGATTCCCACATCAGTGCATGGAGAGGCGGACTAGAAGTGCTCGTAAAGGAAGAAACAGACAAATAGAGAAGGCCTGGGCTGAAGCTGCAGCGGGGGAAAGCATGGCGGATGACCGGAGTCCTGGCTTGTCGAGCCAGCGGTCAACGGAGCAGCTGATGCAAGTTATCCAGGAGGGCTTCGCCAAGCAGGAATGCTTGGACCCGATTAACTAATCAATTGCACGGCTGGAATTCCAATTAGATGCCCAAGATCGGGCGATCCAGAAAGTAGAGAAGGCACTGCCTGAGCAGGAGGGACATCAAACTGGTGGAGTTGAAGGTGGGGATGTTGAGAGACCAGCAGAAAAGACTCCTGGAGAAAGTGGAGGACCTAGAGAAAAGATCCCGCCGGCAGAACCTGAGAATCGTCAGTCTCCTGGAGGGGTCCGTAGGAGCGGACGCTGGGACATACATAGCGGGTATGTTTGAGAAGTTGCTGGGGGATAGGACGTTCTCCCGACCCTTGGAGGTGGACAGGGCGCACAGAGCGCTCACGAGAAAGCCGTGAGTGTGGGACCCCCCCCGAGGGCAATGGTGGTGGCATTCCACAGGTACTTGGACATGGAGCGTATTTTACGGTGGGCCTGGCAGACACGGAGTTGTAAAGAACAGTATCCTGCGGATCTGAGTGCAGAGGTGGCCAGGAGAAGAGTGGGGTTCAATCAGGTACAGTTGACCCTATTTAAGAAAATGGTGAAGTTTGTACTGCTGTATCCGGCCCGTCTCTGGGTCATGTACGAGGAGCAACATTTTTATTTTGAGTCGCCCGAGGACGCGATGGACTTCGCGAAAAGGAAAGGACTGATGGTGGACTGAGGATTTTGAACTTTGCTGCAACGTTCACATTAAAAATTTTTTCTTGTTTTTCGTTTTCCGGACGTTATTTTTAATGCTTTCTGTATTGATTTGGGGCCAGTTGCAGAGCTGAGTGAGTTAAAGTTTACATTTGCACTGATGGGGGATGGAGGTGTGTTTGTCAGATGCTGAATCTTCTGTTTGATCTTTTCTTTGTTTATCGATTTTTTTCCAGAGGGCAATTGTGTTGGGACTGGTTTTTCGTTTGAGTATGTGTGTATGAGCAGGGGGGAGGGTGGGGAGGGAACAATAGGTGGGAGAATGTCTGGTGCCATGGTCGGGGGTCACCAAGCTAGCTAGGGGGCTAGCTCATGGAAGCGCAGTGGAGGGTGAGCAGATGTTATGCTTGTCGAAGGGGTTGGTTTACATTTTGCTGTTACTAGCAGGGGGAGGGGGGAAGATGTTCTGTTGATGGAGGAGGGACTGTTGCTGAGGGACAGAAAGGATGTTGGGGGCGGAGGCTGCCTGGGGGCGGGCCGGTGGAGATGGGTGGCCCAAGAAAGGGGATGGCTGATCGGCTAAAAGGGGGCGATGAGCCCCCCAACTTAGTCCTCTTACATTCACCTGGAATGTAAGAGGACTAAATGGGCCGGTTAAGAGAGAACGCGTGTTCACGCATTTGAGAGGACTGAAGGCGGACGTGGTAATGCTACAACTGACGCACCTTAGAGTCACTGATCAGAACACATTAAGGAAGGGATAGGTCGGACAAGTTTTTCACTCTGGGCTGGACTCGAAGACTAGAGGGGTCACAGTTCTGATTAATAAGCAAGTGGTGTTTGAGGCGGGAAGAATAGCTTCGATGTGGGAGGTCGGTACATTATGGTCAGTGGGAAACTGGAGGGGGTGCAGGTGGTACTAGTAAATGTGTATGCGCCAAATGGGATGATGTAGAGTTTATAAAGAGGATGCTGGGCAAGATCCCGGACCTAGATTCGCATAAATTGGTCATGGGAGGGGACTTCAACACAGTTATTGACCCTGGTTTAGACCGGTTGAGCTCAAAGACGGGTAGGGTGCCAGCAATGGCAAAGGAGCTAAAGGGGTTCATGGAGCAGGTGGGGGTGGACCCATGGAGATTTTGGCAGCCGAGAGAGTGAAGGCGTTTTCCTTCTACTCGCACGTGCATAAAATGTACTCCTGGATCGTTTAAAAATTTTTGAACATGGGGGTGGTGGACACGGGGTATTCGGTGATCACAATCTCGGATCATGCCCTGCACTGGGTTGACCTACAGGTTAGCAAGGAGAGTAGCCAGCGCCCGAACTGGAGGCCAGACATGGGACTTTTAGCTGACGAAGAGGTGTGGGTGGCGGCTGAGGAAATGTATGCAGAACTACCTGGAAGTCAATGACATGGGTGAAGTTTCGGCAGCGGTGGTCTGGGAGGCATTGAAGGCGGTGGTTAGAGGGGAGCTGATCTCGATACAGGCCCACAGGGAGAAGGCAGACAGGCAGAAGTGGACCGACTGACAAAGGAGATATTGCAGGTCGACAGGAGGTATGCGGAGACCCCAGACGCAGGGCTTTTAAGGAAATGACGGAGGCTACAGGTGGAGTTTGGCTTGTTAACTACAGGGAGGGTGGTAGAGCAGTTGTGGAAGGTGAGGGGGGTGATCTATGAGCATGGGGAGAAGGCCAGCAGAATGCTTGCACAGCAGCTTAGGAAGAAGGAGGCAGCCGGGAGATAGGGAAAGTAAAGGATGGGGACGGGAGCCTAGTTGGGGACTCAGCAGCGGTGAATAAAGCGTTCAAGGAGTTCTACAGTAGGCTGTATGGGTCGGAACCCCCAGCGGGGCCGGAGTGGATGAGGCACTTAGGGGTGCTGAATTTCCCAAAGTTGGGCGAGGGGTTGATAGAAGGGCTGGGGGCCCCGATCGGGTTGGAAGAGATAGCAGAGGGTCTGAAGGCCATGCAGTTGGGCAAAGTATCGGGGCCGGACAGGTACCCAGTGGAGTTCTATAAAAAGTTCTCTGGGATATTGGGGCCGCTGTTGATGAGGACATTCAATGAGGTAAGGGAGCGTGGGAGCTTCCCCCGACGATGTCACAGGCCATGATCTCATTGATCCTGAAGCGGTTCAAGGACTCGGAGCTGTGTGGGTCCAACAGGCCGATATCCCTATTGAATGTGGACGCCAAACTGCTGGCCAAAATCTTGTCCTCTAGGAATGAGGATTGTGTTCCGGACGTTATTGGGAAGGACCAGACGGGGTTTGTTAAGGGAAGGCAGTTGGTTCCAATGTAAGAAGGTTGTTAAATGTGATCATGATGCCCCCAGAAGGTAGGGAGGTGGAGGTAGTGGTCGCAATGGACGCAAAGAAAGCTTTTTGGTAGAATGGGAAAATCTTTGGGAGGTACTGAGACTGTTCGGATTTGGGCGGGGCTTTATTGACTGGTTGTTGTATCAGGCTCCTGTTGCGAGCGTACGGACGGATAGGACAGCATTGGACTATTTTAGGCTGCATTGGGAGACGAGACAGGGATGCCCCCTCTCCCCACTGTTCGCGTTAGCCATAGAGCCGCTGGCAATTGCGCTGAGAGCCTCAAGGCGCTGGTCCGGGGGGGAATGGAACACAGAGTCTCGCTTTATGCAGACTACCTGCTCCTGTATGTATCGGATTAGTGGGAATGAAAGATATGAGGATTCTGGGGGAATTCGGCCGGTTTTCGGGTTATAAACTAAATATGGGGAAAAGTGAGATGTTTGCGATCCAGGCAAGGGGGCAAGAGAGGCGACTGGGGGAACTGCCATTAAGAGTAGTAGGGGGAAGCTTTTGGTACCTAGGCATCCAAGTGGCGCGGGAATGGGAACGGCTGCACAAGCTAAATCTGGCCCGACTAGTGGACCAAATGAAGGATGATTATCGGAGGTGGGACGCGCTTCCGTTTTCACTAGCTGGGAGGGTGCAGACAGTGAAAATGACGGTCCTCCCGAGATTCCTGTTTGTGTTTCAGTGTCTCTCCATCTTTATTCCGAGGGTCCTTTTTTAAACATGTTAATAAGGTAATCATTGGCTTTGTATGGGCAGCGCCGGCCCTAGGGTTGCTGGCACCCCGGGCAAGCTGAACTTCGGCGGCGTTGGGGGGCGGGGGGGAGGCGGGGGGGGGGGGGGAGGGGGGCGGGGGAGGCGGGCGGGGGGGGGGCCGGAGGGGGGGGGGGCCGGCGGGGGGGAGGCCGGCGGGGGGGGGGGGGGGGGCCGGAGTGACCACCGGCGAGCCTGGATCCATCCGCCATGTTTGTGCGGGGCGGCCACCGCGCATGCGCTGGTTGGCACCGGCCCAACTGCGCATGCGCGGGACCCGAGTCTTTTATGTGGCGCCGGGTCTCTGATGCCGGTCACGCACTCCTGCATGGCGCCCCCCTAGCACATGGCGCCCCGGGCGACTGCCCGAGTTGCCGGTACCTTGAGCCGGCCCTGTGTATGGGCGGCCAAGACCCCACGAGTAAATAGGGATGCGAGTAAAAGAGGGGGGGGGGGGGGGTGGAGGGCTGGCTGGCGCTGCAGAACGTCAGTAATTACTATTGAGCGGCGAGCATAGCCATGATTAGGAAGTGGGTGGTGGGGGGAGGGTCAGTTTGGGAGTGTGTGGAGGCGGTCTCATGCAAGGGCACCAGCTCGGGGGAGTTGATAACAGCGCCTCTGATGTCCCCACCGGCACGGTACTCCACCAGCCCTGTGGTGGTGGCGGCCCTGAGGGTCTGGGGGCAATGGAGGAGGCACGTAGGACTGGAGGGAGCATCGGTGTGGTCGCTAATCTGTAATAATCACCGGTTTGCCCCGGGAAGGATGGATGGAGGGTTTCGGAGATGGCAAAGAGCAGGGGTTGAGAGGGTGGGGAATATGTTTATACAGGAGAGCTTTCCTAGCCTGAGGGAGGTGGAGGATAAATTTGGATTGGCGAGGGGAAACAAATTTAGGTACTTGCAGGTAAGGAACTTCCTATGAAAATCACTTATTGTCACAAGTAGACTTCAAATAAAGTTACTGTGAAAAGCCCCTACGCAGGCAGTTTTCAACCTTCCCGCTCCTACGACAAAGGGGGGTATAGGACAGGGTAGTTTCTAGAGTGTGGGTGGGAGAGGGTGGGTCTCTGACATTTACAATGAACTCATGGGGTCAGAGGAGACGCAGACTGAGGAGCTGAAGCGCAAGTGGGAAGAGGAGTTGGGAGGAGAGATAGAGGATGGTCTCTGGGCGGACGCGTTGCGTAGAGTCAATGCATCCACATGTGCCAGGCTCGGCCTGATACAATTCAAGGTCGTTCACCGGGCTCACATGACAGTGGCCCAGATGAGTAGGGTTTTTGAGGTAGAAGATAGGTGTGCAGGAGGGCCAGTGAACCATGTCCACATGTTCTGGACATGCCCAAAGCTGAGGGGATTCTGGCAGGGGTTTGCAGATGCCATGTCCACGGTGTTAAAAACAAGGGTGGCACCGAATCCAGAGGTGCCAATTTTTGGAGTGTCAGATGACTCGGGAATCCAGGAGGAGAAAGTGGCAGACATTCTGCCCTGTGCTTCCCTGGTAGGCCGGAAACGGATATTATTAGCTTGGAGGGACTCAAAGCCCCCGAAGTCGGAGACCTGGCTATCGGACATGGCTAGCTTTCTCTGTTTGGAGAAAATCAAATTCGCCCTGAGGGGGTCATTGTTAGGAGGTGGCAACCGTTTGTCGACGACTTTGCGGAAAATTAACCGTCAGCAGAAGGGGGGTGGGGGTTAGCTTAGTTTAGAGTAGGGGGTTAGTAAGGTGGGACCTGTAAGGGAGGAAGATGGCTTTTGCACTATGTTTATAAATTAATGTACATTGTTTATTTTGTTGTTGTAAAACCATAAATGCCTCAATAAAATGTTTATTTAAAAAAAATTAGAGCCCATGAGCTCCAGGGCAATTTGGCAAATTGGATCCCAAATTGGTTTAGTGGTAGGAGGCAGAGGGCGTTGGAAGCCTATGTCCAGTGGCGTACCGCCAGGATCAGTGCTGGTTCCCTTGCTGTTTGTAGTGTATATTAATGATCTAGACAGGAATGTGGGTGGTGTGATCTGTAAGTTCACAGATGACAAAAATTGCTGGTGTAGTAAACAGCGTGGAGGAAAGATTATAGGGTGACCATAGACTGGCTGATCAGATGGGCAGAACAGTGGCAAATGGAATTTAATCCTGAAAAGTGTGAGGTGATGCATTTTGGGAGGACTAAGCACGCAAGGGAATACACAATGAACGGTAGGACACAAGGAAGTTTAGAGGGACCTTGGAGTCTGAGAGACGACAGGCACACATGGTAGGGTAGAAATGAATGACCGCTTTATTACGGTATACACAAAACTCTGAAAGATGGGCACGATCCAATGGCCACACTGCGCCAGAAAAGCGCCTGTTTGGGGAGGCTGGTACGGGAATTGAACCCGTGCTGCTGGCCTTGTTCTGCATCACAGGCCAGCTATTTAGCCCACTGTGCTTTAACACTGCAATGAAGTTACTGTGAAAAGCCCCTAGTCGCCACATTCCGGCGCCTGTCCAGGTACACAGAGGGAGAATTCAGAATGTCCAATTCACCAAACAGCACTTCTTTCGGGACTTGTGGGAGGAAACCCATGCAGGGAGAACGTGCAGACTCCGCGTAGACAGTGACCCAAGCCGGGATTCGAACCTGGGACCCTGGCATGTGAGGCAACAGTGCTAACCACTGTGTTGCCGTGCCACCACTAGACCTACTATGTTCAGGAAATAGTTTCAGGATATTTTGGTTAATTATATTAAACCTAATCATTCTTGAGAATGAGAATGTCTTTTCCCACTGCACTAATTGGTATCATCAAAAGTCTTTTTATTCCCACAGCATTCCAGAAGGCAGGCGGAAAGTTTGATGTGATTTCAGACTTCTCTACTTTTGCTAATCTACAATGGAAAATCTGAAAATATGAACTGCCTCAAACTTATTAAGTTGTTGAACATTAATGAGCTTTATGGTGTAAGCAGTTTTACAGGTCAAGCTATTGAAGGAATTATTTGTGCACACAATCCTTCAAGCAACTGTCATAATCTGCTGTAAGTCAACTCTACAAATATGAGGAACAATATCATGTGCCATAGAAAACGTGTGTTTGTGTTATTGTGAATAGTTTGATTGACTAGCTCAAATGGGGGCTGGTTTAGCACAGTGGGCTAAACATCTGACTTCTAATGCAGAACAAGACCAGCAGTGCGGGTTCAATTCCCGTGCTGGCCTCCCTGAACAGGTGCTGGAATGTGGTAACTAGGGGCTTTTCATTGACGCCTACTTGTGACGATAAGCGATTATTATAATGTAAATCTATTATCCGTGAGTTCCTTCTCCGGGTTTTGCAAGCTTCATCTGCTTGACCACATCCAAATGTAAGTGGAATTACTTTCGGATTAACCTGTTGAGCACCAATTCTTGAAGAAACTATGGCAGTCAAATGCATATTTCCATTCATTCGGAGCAAGCATGCATGGCGCAGGAACATTTTTCTGCACAATAGGCACAGGCCATTCAATCTATATGATAAATAATGATAACATTGTTTTTTTTAAAATATTTTAATTAAATTTTGCATTTTTACACTGTAAACACGAAGGGGAAAAATGGATGAAACTGTAACAGTTTACATGTAGATGATAGCATTATTAAGTACACATTCAGAACAGAAGTGGGTCATTTAGTTCCTTGAGCCTGTAGTGGCATTCTGTTTAAAAATAATCTTAAATCCAACCATTCACCTTGGTTCCATAACCTTTAACATCCTTGCTTAACAAAAATCTGTCAATCTCAGTTTTGAAACTTTCAGTGTGCCAACGAGCAGGAATTTTTGGATGGTGAGGTTTCTCGCCTTCCCACCTGATGTGTTGGCAGGGAATCCATTCCCTCTGATCCCAGCAGCCCACAGCCATTTAATGCTCTAAGGCAGTGGTTCTCAACGTTTTTTAACCCATGGACCCCTTTTCCTCTTAATTTTTTTTTGTGGACCCCCATAGCCATTCCACAGAAAAAAAAGCTTCTTATATTTTTCACTAACAAAAAAGTAAAGTAATTGTATCAAATATTAAAGAAATAGTAAATGATTATGCTTTATTTTGAAGGAAAACTAATTTATTGCAAATAAACATATTTAACAATGAAATTCTATAGAGCATTATGTACACTAGTAAATAATTCATAATAAACCATTTTAAGATAGGCCTAAGTGAGTAATTAAGAAAAAAATGCAGATTTATTCAATGAGATCCCTGTGGTTGATGCTGCTCAGCGAGTTTATTTATATTCGGCTCCATCGCGGTCAATGATAGTCGAAGATCACCCTTTTTCATAATGTCGAGTCTATTACGAGCTTTTGATAATAAGTGAAGAACACGACTAAATCCTGATTCAACAAGGTAAGATGATGGAAAAGCTATAACGTAGAGCTGTGCTTTATCCCAGAGTAGTGGGTACTTTTTAGCAGTGTCATTTGTTTTCCATATATTATGCTTCCCATCTTTGAATTTTGTGTGCAATATTTCATCACTTTGTAATTCAATGAGGGTCTCCTGTAAAGAAATGTCTACATTGGCAGCATTAACTTCAAAAGGAATTGCCACCCAAGTTGGTATATCCATCATGAGTAGGTCACTAAACCAAGCTTGCATATTTTCATGCAAATTTTCCAAATATTCAGCATACAATGCAAGGTCATCATCGTGCAAATCGCTGCTAACCGAGGTCAAACAAGGAAACTGTTCAAATGCACGACGTCTGATATTAATTTTGTACAGCGGCAGTTTTCTCAGAAAAGCAATAATAGCACCTTTACTGGATATGAGATCAGAATGTTTTCCTTGGAGCTGTTTATTAAGTAAATTGATTTTTTCAAATGTATCAGATAAGTAAAGTACATCACATTTAGCTGCAAGCAGTTGTTCTCCAAGCTGGGTGTTAGCCAGAAATAAGACAATAGAGTCCCAAAGTTCAATAAAACGATGAAGACAATTCCCCTTTGATAACCACCTCACCTCAGTATGCATTACAAGGCGTTCAAACTCTTCTCCATTTTCTCTGCAGAATTCACGAAAGAGGCGATCTCGAAGAGAATTTGATTTAATATGGTTAACCACTTTTATCACAACACTAAGGGCATCATGCAGACGTCCGCCCAATTGCTTTGCAACTAAGTGTTGACGGTGTATCACAGTGTATGCAAAATACTTCGGGGACAGCCTTTTTCAAGAGTGTAATAAAACCTTTGTATTTGCCAGTCATGGATGGTGCACCATCAGTAGCACATGCAATTATATTTTTGAGTGGAATATTGCTTTCCTTGAAATAAGTAACAACTTCATTAAAAATTATTTCACCTTTTGTGTCTCTCCTAAGACTTCTGGCAAAGAGCATTTCCTCTCTGGGTCCTTGATAATCAATAAATCTCACATATGCTAATAGAATGACTTCATTATCTCTTAAGGTAGATTCATCAAGTTGGAGGGCAAACTGTTTTACTTGCAAATTAGCTATTAATTGTTTTCCTACATCCTCCGCCATTTCATCAATGCGTCGCGACAAATAAAAAAAAGATAAATTTGCACCAAATGCAACATATATTTATGAACCAATACTTTTAATATCTCTTATCTTGTTGCGACGGAGTTTTGCACAGAACTGAAGTGACCTGCTTGGGTCATGTCGATATTTATAGCTCCTGAGAGTTGATAGTTTCAACCGAAATCGTTTCTGCTACTAAAGAAGTTAATGCCGTTAATCCTTCCTTCATTAGCGTGGCAAACTAATCCAAGGGAGATTAGTGGGACAATTAGGGCCACAGCAAATGCACCTTTTTGGTTCTGAGCTCCTTCAGCCCTCAAGGTAAATTAGATAGATTATAATCTCTCTTTGACCTTTGTCCGTGCGAGAGAGAGAGTCTAATTTGTTCTGAAATAGAATTGCTCTATGGACCACTAAAATATCACCGTGGACCCCTAATTCGGTATTTTATTTGTGTGGACCCCCAGTAATGTTACATGGACCCCCAGGGTCCATGTGGACCCCGGTTGAGAACCATTGCTCTAAGGGCTTCTGCCCCCGAAGCCAATCTGATTGGCTGCAAGTTCTGTACTGCCAGCGGCCACAGCAGCAGCAATAGCCAGGACTGGAAATACAAGGAGTCCCCAGATTCCCAAGTTCAGCACCTGTTAAGTGCAGAGGCTCTCACAGAGGGAAGGTGAGACCTTGATTGGGAGGGGTGGGGGACACAGACCTTGGGCAAGTGCGCTGATGTGGAATCGAGGCCCTTGAGGGAGGCTAGAATTGTAAAACAAAATATTGATGCTTTGTTACAATTCCTTTAAAAGTACAGGAACTTTACTGAGACTAATACTATAAGCTGGTCCTATTACTCCACCAAACTGGTTTTCCAGTGTATTTCAATCTTCAAGCCTGATTCCATTCCAAATCTACACTTAAGTCTGAACAGATCTTTTATGTAAACCTTTCCAACATTGTGCACAAAGTTAGTTATGTTCTTACTAAGGAGGCAGAGCTAGAACTTCCAGTTATATATGCGGCCATCTAAAATGGCCACCTGCAAAGGATAATGGGAATTGTGGTCGGGTTGGAACACAGACAGGACACAGCTTGTGTATATTGCAAACAGCAACTCAGGCTTATACAGAAACCCACACCTGCTAGAAGCCACTCATAGGTCTCCCCAGGACAATGGTCTTCAGATTGAAACTTAACATTAGTTAAGTTTGCCTTATTTGGGAGTGCGTACGCGCCTTGGACAATAACAACTAGTTATCGCCCAGCTATCAAGGTATCCGCCTCTAATTGGCCAGAATTGATCAGGGTGATTGAAATCCTATCGATCCATTGGATCCCTACCTGTGACCAAAAGAGCGCGATAGATTGGAGGATAAGAGGAACTATGCAACCAGCATTCTGCCTCTTTTGGGGGACCGGCTTGTCATCCAACTGCAGCAAATCTACCAGCCAAGTTCAAGGACCCTGAATCTCCACCTGAAAGACGATACTCAGCCGAGACGAACCAGCCAACCTCCAGCCGCCACACGTGGGAACCAGATAAAGGCCTTATCTAATCTGCACAGAGCCAGTCACTTGGAAGTTAAGTAAAGGTCGTTTAACTGCTAGATATAATGTAATGTGTAGTAGCGTCTAATTTATTAAGTACAGAAGTAATCCTATGTAATAAACTGATTATACTGAAATACTTGTTGTATGGTCATTTGTCCAATACACGGAACACACTCGCATATTGTGGTTATTAATAAAGATCAAAGTCAACATATAGAAGCTTGTGGCTTGCGGAAACATCGCAAAAGTGCTTTACATAAAATGAATTTATTCACAGTATTATCACTATGATGTAAGAAAATCTGGAAGTTACTCACTGTCTCACAAACAGTATTGAAGTAATTGACTATTTTGTTCATTGGTTGAAGGTAGAATGTTGGCCAGGAGAGCTTGGGTAGCCCTTCTCAACAGTGCCACAAAGATTGTTAACATCCACCTGATTTCCACCATAATTTAGTTCTGTTGCATTAGTAAGGGCTAACTGACAAGGGTATCATACACTGAGGGAGTTTTGGCAACGATGTAAGTGTGATCCACTCAACCACAACTGGATTCCCCATCAGTGAAAAATGGAGAAGTAGATGATTTTTAAATCAAAGGAACTTAACAAAAGATATATTGTAAAAAGGACCTCTGTGTTGGGAAACTACTGGGAAGCTGCATCAGAATGTAATTGTCACTAATTTAGAAACCTCTTCAGTTTCTCTTATTCTGTTATGCAATTTTTTGTCAGCCCCTTGGCTAGTTGTACACCCATCGTAAGTTTTTAGATTTGTTGCACTTAGTTATGTCAGCACACTCAACTTTAACAACACATGGCGACAGACAATTAACCTCAGTAGTTCCTTGTGTTCCATTTATGGTATCTCCATTATCCTACAGAACATACGTATTTAATATTTTTTGGAAAGGGTACCCCTCCCCCTTGTTTTGAACAGTTGGTCCACAGTAGCTAACAATCTGTACATACCAGGAACGTAAGTTCAGTTTCAATTCTTGGCCTCTACCGGGCTTGCTGGATTGAGCCAGGGTTGAGGTGAAGGCACCACAATTGGCCTCTGTGTTCTTTTCTTCCATAAATGTGAGGGCAACAGCAACCCTCCCATCTTGATTCTATGAGTGTGCATGCTGAGACTTCGGATGGTCATTGCAGTTTGTAGCAAGAAGGCCCCTTCACTGCCCAATAGCCTGCCAATGCTTGCTGTCCATATTTGGATATGTAGAATTAGCTCGAGGTCAGCACTGCTTGGCCTAGAACCTTATCCTCGAGTAAATGTCTGACTTTTTTGGAAGAATAACATTTGTGACAAAGAAGGGATTTCTCTGTCAAATACTGCAGAGGGACAAATCTTCTATTGTAAAGATCCAGGGTCACATTTTCGTGTGCTTGAACATCTGGAACTGTCGAGGCACATTGCACTGAAGATAACCAGGCAGGGATTTTAAGTAAAAGGAAAATTATTCAGGCTCCCATTTGGAGACGTGAACTTCTAATCTTCCTTGTCCCAGATTTCTGTTAGTTTCAACTCAGCAATTCAATCTGCCCAGATACAACATGTGTGTCTGTGTGTATCTAACAGTGTAGAAATATTGTGATTCGCTCCTATGGGCTGAGCAAAGAGGAATTCGGTCACTTTTTTTTCTAGGCCAGTGTGCAAACCTAATGCCAGGTAAAAGTCCAAAGTGCCTGTAAGTCATTTCCCCCAAATCACATAGGGCAGTTTGTACTATTAATGACACCATCACAGGGCCCCCTGATATTGAAATCAGTACCTTTTTTATAATGTGTAAAAATCAAAAATATGGACCAAGTAACTGTTTCAAATTATATGTTGACACAACAAAAACTTATTACACCTCTAATGTAGTAACATTTCCTGAGGTGTTTAGCTGGAGCATTATCAGATTGCATTTAACACTGAGCCATATAAAGAGATAGACAGGTGACTAAACGTTTGGTCAAAAAGGGGGACTTTGAGAAGTTATTTGAGGGTAGAGAAAAAAGTAAAGCAGAAAGAACTTCTGGAGAAAATTCCTAATCTTGAGGCCCAGGCAGATAAGATGTGATTGCCAATGACAGGGCAATGAAAATTAGGGATGCTTAAGTGGCCAGAATTGGAGCAGCTTTAGATATCTAAAGTGGTTGTAGGGCTGGAGGAAATGATAGAGCGCGACGAAGCCGAGGAATGATTTTCACAAAAACACTGCCTTCCACTATTTGAAAAAAGCTATGTGCCTCAGTAGAAAATGCCCAGAGCCTAAATCTGTGGCAGCACCATTTAATGAAGTATGAAAGCCACATGTGGCCCACTGTAGGCCTACTATTTCATGTGTCTGACAGTTAATTCATAACCTGCCAATTACACAGTCAGTTGAGGGGGTGGAGAAACTCTACTGAACAGGATGATGGCTGTGTGATAGTGCTGTTCAAGATTTTGGCATATCACAAAACTGTAACCAATTCCAATTCCTGCACTGGCCTAAATTGTGCAGTGATCTTTAAAGACTTAAGTCGCCCTTCCAACTTATTTCACCCTGAAAAGACTGAAAATATGTGTTTTGTTACCTGTATGGCAGGTAACATGTGCTACTCAATTCAATTACAGCAAAGGCTTTCAGAAGAAGGCTCGAAGTCGTCCAGAAGTTTTACATAAAGTTTATTGAGTAACACAACTTAAATAACTACGTGAGCTCTTACTTTAAGAACTGTACGAGTAGAAAGGTTACAACTTTTCTATACACTACAACTAGGCCTGACCACACTAGCAGCCCTGAGCTAAATCCCTGCCTTTGCTCTCCTCACAGTCTAATCAGCCAAAGAGCCTTGAGGGCTGCTTGCTTCCCCCTTTTATAATCTCCAGTGCTGCCCCCTAGTGGTCTTTCCATTTCCCATCAGCCCCTTCTGTACATACCCATGTAAAGATCACTACATCCCCCTTTTTCACTTTTTTTTCATAGTTGCAGAGCTGTAACTACAATGGAACAAACACAGTTAGTTTCATGCACAAATACAGAACAGAGAGCAATAATTCTATCAGTCCCATGTTCACAAGTTCAGAAGGTTGGGTGCACGTCTGATTCGGGTAGATCTCCTGATTGGGCATGGAGACCCTGAAGTTTTTACGTCCAGCTGGGCACCAGTTGCTGGTGTCCCGGGATGTCGCATGATGGCATCCTGTAGATCCAAATACAGGTTGATGAGTTGGAACCTTCAGCAGGTCTCGTTGATTGCGTCGAAACAGCATACTATCATCAGACTTCACAATGTACGATCATGGCGATACTTGTCAGAGCACCATTGCCATGTTAGACCATCCTCCACCAGGGTGTCGCAGTCTAACCATGTCCTTGATCGTTAACGGATGCAGCACTTTCGCATGTCGGTCATAGTGCTGTTTTTGTATATGACGTTGGTGACACAATGTCCAGCACTTGCGAGTGATCAGGATCGGTGAAATGTAATTCCGGTAGCGTTGTCCTCACATCTCAATTGAAGAGCATTTGAGCCGGTGAGAGCCCTTAGCTCAATGGTGCTGAATGATATGATAATAGAGCTAAGTGTATGTCGGAATTCGAGTCAGTGGCCTTGCTGTGCAGTTGTTTAATAATGTGTGCACCTTTCTCCACCCTGCCATTCGATTGAAGAAAGTGTGGACTCAATGTCACGTGCTTGAAGTTATATTTTTTTGAGAATTCCATCCACTCCCCGCTTGCAAAGCAAGGACCATTGTCGGACATGACCGTTTATGGGATGTCATGCCTCGAGAAGGTTTCCTTGCAGGCTTTGATAACTGACGCCGATGTGAGATCCGGGAGTTTCTTTACTTCTGGAAAGTTGGAATAATAATCGATGAGAAGAACATAGTGTCGGCCCATGGAATGAAACAAGTCAATACCAACTTTGTCCCACGGTGACGTAGCTGTCAGAGTGGCTCCTTGCATTGTGCCGGACGATGTTTTTGACACGTGTCACACATGAGCACCATGTTTGTTATGTCCTCGTTTATCCCAGGCCAGTACATGGATTGCGGGGTCTTCTTTTGCATTTCTCGACACCAAGGTGCCCCTTGTAAATCCTGTGGAGCATGTCCGCCCAGAGCGCCAGTGGAATGACGATTCTGTCATTCCGCAGTATGATGCCATCCACCACGGACAGTTCAGTTTTGACGTTTTGGAACTGTGGGCATCATCCTCTTGGCCAGCCATGCTGAAGGTTGTGCATGACCTGGAGCAGCGTCGCATCTTCTCATGTTGCCTGACGAATTTGCTGCACCCGCTCGTCCGTTGCCGGGAGTGTCTCTCTGCACAACTGTGCATGAGCTTCTACATCGTTAGTGGATGCCAGAGGTGTACTGTTAACATCAATCAGGGTGGCAAAGGCAAGGGCGTCCGTCCTCCTCCCCAGGAATAGATCTGGCTGGTCTGAAACCCCGAAGACCGCCACTATCGGGCATGGCTCCACCCTCATCCCCATAGCCTCGAAGAAGGCTGTCCAGTACTCCACAAGTCTGGGGCAAGACCAGAACCTGTGGGCGTGGTTGTGATTAGCTTTATTGAGACTATCCACCAGTCTCTTGCTTTTCAAAGAAATAGATTGCAGACCAAGAAACCTATTAGTCGCCGAATCTTGCACGAGGGGGAGATCTTGCAATGTGCCCCGATAGTTAGACCTTTCCCCACCCGTTAGTTTTATTTTGCCCTGTAAATTGCTGGAATTGTGAGCTGATTAACAATACAGAAATAGTAGCAGGGCATTTGGGACCTTAGTAAATAATGAGATCAATAGCCTGTCTCCTCAACCAATTGAGATTTAAAAACAGAGAACTAACAGAAAGACAGAAAGGTAAGGAACATATTTAATATAATAAAAGAAAAACAAGAATTTACTGCAGGCCAGAATGAAACTTAATAATTCCACTCTGGAATGGAGAGTTTGATTCGCATTGCAGCAACAATTATCGTGCCGTTGAAAAGATACTTACTTTCTTAAGCACCAGCTCTACAATTCTGTAGCAAATTTAATTTGAGTTTAATGTGCAAATCCAACACATTCTTAATAACATTTGACTATACCATTTGGTGTGAAGCTAACAGAGGAACACAAATTGACCAGCGGTTTCTAGTGCAGGGCTTCCCAAGCTGTGGGCCACAGCCCAGTGAGGTCAAAAGGTGAGATTTTGGGGTCGTGAGTTCCAAGGTAGCAATGGCTGCCGTGGAGTTTGGACTGAATACTGACAGCTCCTTTACCTCCCATGTCATTTTTTGAAGGTGGCACAGCTCCACAGCCATGTCTTTTGAGGCCTGATTGCCACTACAAAAAAAGCCTGTGAGAAGGCAGATATTTTAACCATTTTCTACCTCACCCCATCAAACTCAGCAACTGAACGTAGCCCCTCCTCCTCCACCCCCCCCCCCCCCCCCCCCCCGCCCAACCAAAATAGGTTTTGAGAGCACTGATCTAGCATTTTACAATTCAGGGCCTGATGTGTTGGGTAAGCTGGGTCTGCAAGGACTGCGTTTACTGCAGCAGTGAGAGAGATAGGCTTCCAACACTTGAATAAATGCAACTCTATTTTATTGAACTCTTAACTATCATACATACTTTAACTGTGGGTTGACACTATGCTGAGTTGACTGGAGACCTGAGGCTAACCTGACCAGACTATCTTACTACCACATGGTATATGTTCTAGTTGTTGCTCACGGGCTCTGACTGTCTCAGAGGCTGGATCCCAAGAGAGTGGGAAAACTAGTGCCCTCTGGCTTTATAGTGGTCGTGTCCTGTCTGGTGATTGGCTGCTGTGTTCTGTGTGTTCATTGGTCATCCTGTGTGTCAAACAATGCCTGTCTGTGCACCATCATATACTTGTGTGTATATTATGACAGGGCCTGGTCTTATTAAATGATTTGAGCATTAATATTAATGTCTAGAACTGGCAATTCTTTTCTATGGCAAGATTTAGCCATTAACTTTACACTTTGATTACTCCTTTAATGCCCCCCCCCCCTTTTTGTAGTTGTCTTCTGCACTATTGAGGGAATTTCTTATCTTTTCAGTTTAGAATTCCAACAGAAGAGCTATACCCAAAACATTAACCTGTCATTCCTCATTTGGTACTTCTAAATTAAGCAGCTCCTTATTTGTATCTATTAAGCAGTTGATTGAATTTCATACAGATAAGCTAACATTGTTGTGCACTTTCCACCCACTCGGATGAGCACCAGCATGAGAATATTATTAGGCTAAGTTCTCACAGGCCCTGCCAAACAAGTACTAAAATATGGCCAAATGCAAATAGGTTTTCTCTGTCTCCAACAGATAACCTTGACCATGCAATGGTGTAGCAGGTGTGACATTGAACTTGTAACCAACAGTTCATACCCCACTGTGACAAATTGTATAAAGGATTAAATGGGAGGAATTTATCTTCTTAGAACAGGTAGGTTTTAGTCGGATGAGAAGTAAAGCATCGTTAAGTTTCAAACCCGATGTGGTTGCAAAAGATCAAACAGGCTTCGTGAAAGGCAGGCAGCTTGCAAGGAATATAAGACGGCTGTTGAATGTGATGATGAATCTGTCGGTGGCTCTGGTACCGGAGGTGGTGGGGTCCAAGGCTCGCGAAGAAGGCATAGTACTTGTTTGAAGTTTTGGGAAGGTTTGGGTTTGGGCCGAAATTTGAGGCATGGGTGCGGTTGCTGTATTTGGCACCAAGGACGAGGGTGAGGACAAATGATATGAGCTCACAAAGCTTTGACTTACACAGGGGTACGCGGAAGGGGTGGCCACTGTCGCCATTGCTGTTTGCACTGGCCATAGAGCTGTTGCCGATGGCTCTCAGGGGGTCGGCAGAGTGGGGGGAGTTTATGAGGGGACAGAGGGAGCATCGGGTGTCGCTCTATGCCGATGCCCTCTTACTGTATCTTTCGGATCTGTTGGAGAATATGGGAAGGATTATGCGCCTGCTGGGGATGTTTGTAGGGTTCTCGGAGTACAAACTGAATGTCGGGAAAAGCGATGTATTCCCGGTGAATGAGCTGGGACAGCGGGCTAATTTGGGGGGATGCCATTTACGGAAGCGAGGGATAGGTTTAGGTATTTGGGGATTCAGGTAACGACGGGCTCTATAGCTGGAACTTAAAGAAGCTGGTGGAGGAGGCCAGGGAACATCTGAGGTGGGAACCCCCCCCCCCCCCCCCCAGAGTGTGGGTGTCCCTATACCAAATGGCGGCTCACCACCTTTTCGAGGGCAATTAGGGATGGGCAATAAATGCTGTTTTTCCCAGGGGTGCCCAGATTTCCTGGATGATTAAAAACAAAAGACCAAATTTACAACTAAAAAAATGGTGGGACCAACAAATCCAGTGAACCCTGGATATCAAGAGATACATACAGCCTTGGATGAGGAGAAAAAGGGAGGCCTTTGGCAGATAGCAAGGGCTCAATGCAGCAGAAGCCCTAGAATGCGCCAAAGGAAACTTAAAACGGAAATTAGGAGTTCAAAAACAGACAATGGAAAAATACTGGCCGGTAAAATAAAGGAAAATCCTAAACTATTTTACAAGTACATTAAGGGTAAAAGGATAACGAAGGAAGGATAAGGCCCATAAAAGGGCCCATTAGGCTGGTTTAGAACAGGGCTAAAGAGCTGGCTTTTAAAGCAGACCAAGACAGGCCAGCAGCGCGGGTTCAATTCCCGTACCAGCCTCCCCGAACAGGCGCCGGAATGTGGCGTCCAGGGACTTTTCACAGTAACTTCATTTGAAGCCTACTTGTGACAATAAGTGATTTTCATTTCATTTCATTAAGGGCCACAATGGTAATTTGTGTGTGGAGCTGGAGGATGTAGGGAGGGTTCTAAATTAATACTTTGCGTCAGTGTTCACTAGTGAAAGGGCCGGTGTGGGTATAGAAATCAGGGAGAAGGACTGTAAGAAAATTAAAATCGACAGAGAGGAGGTCCTGAGTGGTCTAGCAGGCTTAAAGGTAAACAAATCTCTAGGGCCAAATGAAATGTAATTCCAGTCTGTTGAAAGAGGCAAGGGAGGAAATAGCAGGGGCACTGGCAAGAATTTTCAATACTTCTCTGGGCGCAGGAGAGGTGCCGGAGGACTGGGGGATAGCCATTATTCAAGAAGGGAGGAAGGGATAAACCAGGAAATTACAGGTCAGTCAGTCTAACCTCAGTGGCAGGGAAACAATTGGAAGCAATTTTAGGAGGCTGAATTGATCTGCATTTGGAGAGGTGGGGATTAATCAAGAACAGTCAACGTGGCTTTTGTTAAGAGGAGGTAATGTCTGAAACTTGACTGAATTTTCTGAAGAGGTGACCAGGTGTGTGTGGTGGTATGACAAGGAGGTTTACGGTACCTCAGAGTAGTGCTGCCATTGGTGCAGAGGACTAGCTGCCCATTGGCTCAAGCAGGTCATGTGTCTCTCTGCCAATTGGCTGAGGCCAGTCATGTGACTGCTCGCCGATTGGCTGAGAGGCCAGTAGCCCCTCCTACAAGGCGGGATATAAGAACCCGTAGCAGACGGCAGTCGGCCTTTCTCTGTAAATCGACTGCCGGGCACACAACTAGTTCATTAAAGCCTGATATTTGGAACTTCTTCATGACTCGAGTCCAATTGATGGTGCATCAATTTAATGAACTAGAATTTGGAAATGGAGCTTCGGATCAAACCAGACTGCCTCCGCGTCAGCCCACATGCTACAAATGCGTCAGCAACTTTTAAACATTGGCTGGTGTGCTTCAATAGTTACCTCACCACTACAGACAATCAACCAACAAAGGAGCAGAAACTCCACATCCTCCACTCGTGCGTGGGCACCGCCGTTTATTCGATGATAGAGGATGAACAGGACTATGACGCAGCCATGGACCTTCTGAAAGGACATTTTCTCAGGCCTGTAAAGCAAGTCTACGTGCGGCACCTCCTGGTAACAAGGCAACAGTTCCCCGGTGAGTCCGTTGATGAGTTTTATCGGGCCCTCATTGTCCTGGGGAGAAATTGCACCTGCCCACAAGTTACCGCGGCGGAGCACGCTGAACTGCTAATCAGGGATGCCTTTGTCATGGGCATGCAATCCTCTCAGATACGCCAGTGGCTCCTAGAGAAGGACACTTTGAGCCTCATTGAGGCACGGACCCTCGCATCCTCCCTGGAGGTTGCCTACCGAAACGCCAGCGCTTATGCCCCTGGCCGCGCGGCGACCCCTTGGACAACTTGGCACGCACCTCCCCTCACCCCCGCCGATTCCGCCCCCCCCCCAGGCCTGTGCTGCGGGACGCCCCGATAAGCCCACGGGGCCCCGCTGTTATTTCTGTGGCCAGGCCAAGCACCCCCGCCCGCGCTGTCCGGCCCGCTCCGCAGTCTGCAAGAGCTGCGGTAAAAAGGGCCACTACTCCGTGGTCTGCCAGTCCAGGTCGGTTGCTGCTGTTCCGTGCAGCGACCGCGGATAACCTCCCCCGCGCCCCCCCAAGGCCCCGGGCGGCCCACAGACCCCTCTGTCCCCGCTCCCAGCCACCACGAGTGACCCACGGATGCCGCCATTCTCGGGCCCTGGCGTCACGTGTGGTCCCCGGGCGCTGCCATTTTGGGGCCCCGACTCCACGTGCGGCCGACGGGCACAGCCATCTTGGGTCGGCACGGAGGACCCCACCAGTGAATACTCCATGGGAGAAGACGACTCGGAGCTCCTGCCACGACTCGCTGCTGTGACACTGGACCAATCACGGCCCCACGCGCTCTCCACAGCGACTACGCAAATCCTCCTAAACGGACACAAGACGAGCTGCCTACTAGACTCCGGGAGCACAGAGAGTTTTGTCCACCCCGACACGGCTGCGCACTCCCTGTTCACCCGGTTAAGCACAAAATCGCTCTGGCTTCAGGTTCGCACTCCGTCCAAATCACCGGGTGCTGCGTAGCGGACCTCATGGTCCAGGGGAGGGTTTTTAAAAATGACAAACTCCTCGTCCTCCCCGTCTCTGCGCACCAGCACTTTTAGGACTGGATTTCCAATGCAACCTGCAGAGCTTGACCTTTAAATTCGGCGGCCCTATTCCCCCCCCCCCCCCCCCCTTACTCTTTGCAGCCTCGCTTCCCTCAAAGTGGACCCCCCTTCCTTGTTTGCGAACCTCACCCCGGATTGCAAGCCCGTCGCCACTAGGAGCAGACGATACAGCGCCCAAGACCGGACCTTCATCAGCTCCGAGGTCCAGAGGCTGCTGAAGGAAGGAGTCATGAGGCCAGCAACAGTCCCTGGCGAGCCCAAGTGCTGGTGGTTAGGACTGGGGAGAAAAACCGGATGGTCATTGACTACAGTCAGACCATCAACAGGTTTACGCAGCTGGACGCATATCCTCTCCCCCGTATCTCCGACCTGGTTAACAGGATCGCAAAGTACAAAGTCTTCTCCACGGTGGACCTTAAGTCCGCCTATCACCAGCTGCCCATCCGCGCGAGTGACCACAAGTACACCGCATTTGAGGCAGATGGGCGCCTCTACCACTTCCTAAGGGTTCCATTCGTTGTCACAAATGGGGTCTCGGTCTTCCAACGGGAGATGGACCGAATGGTTGACCAACAAGGTTTACGGGCAACCTTCCCGTATCTCAACAATGTCACCATCTGCGGCCTTGACCAGCAGGACCACGATGCCAACCTCCAAAAATTCCTCCGTACCGCAAAACTCCTTAACCTCACATACAATAAAGATAAGTGCGTGTTTAGCACCAACCGTCGAGCCATTCTTGGCTATGTAGTGCGTAACGGAGTGATAGGCCCCGACCCCGAACGCATGCGCCCCCTAATGGAACTCCCTCTCCCCAACTCCCTCAAAGCCCTCAAACGCTGTCTGGGCTTATTTTCTTATTATGCCCAGTGGGTCCCGAACTACACCGACAAAGCCCGCCCCCTCATCCAATCCACCACGTTTCCACTTTCGATGGAGGCCCGCCAGGCCTTTAGCCGCATCAAAGCAGACATTGCAAGGGCCACGATGCGTGCTATCGACGAGTCCCTCCCATTCCAGGTCGAGAGCGACACGTCCAATGTAGCTCTGGAGGCCACCCTGAACCAAGCGGGAAGACCGTGGCCTGCTTTTCCCGGACCCTCCAGGCTTCCGAACCCGCCATTCCTCGGTGGAAAAGGAGGCACAGGCCATAGTCGAAGCTGTGCAACATTGGAGGCACTATCAGGCCGGCAGGAGGTTTACCCTCCTCACAGACCAACGGTCAGTGGCCTTTATGTTCGATAATGCACAGAGGGGCAAGATCAAGAACGACAAGATCTTGCCAGCGCACAGATAGACCGCCTCCGCTCCCTCCACACGGACCGCTGCCATCCAGGGGTAACCCGTCTCTACCATTTCATTAAGGCCCGCAACCTGCCCTACTCCATCGAGGAGGTCAGGACTGAAACTAGGGACCGCCACATTTGCGCGGAGTGCAAACCGCACTTCTACCGCCCCGAGCAAGCGCATCTGCTAAAGGCTTCCCGCCCCTTTGGACGTCTCAGCATGGACTTCAAGGGTCCCCTCCCCTCCAACAATCGCAACATATACTTTCTAAATGTGATTGACGAGTACTCCCGCTTTCCTTTTGCCATCCCCTGCCCCGACATGACCACAACAACCGTCATCAAGGCCCTCCACTCCATTTTCTCCCTGTTCGGTTACCCCGCGTACATCCACAGCGACCGGGGGTCCTCTTTCATGAGTCACGATCTGCGTCAATTCCTGCTCAGCAGGGGCATAGCCTCTAGCAGGATGACCAGTTATAACCCCCGGGGTAACGGGCAGGTCGAGCGGGAGAGCGGTACGGTCTGGAAGACCATTCTTCTGGCCCTACGGTCCAGAAATCTCCCTATCACCCACTGGCAAGAGCTAACCCGCAGTACGCGTACGTGGAGTATCCCAACGGGCGGCAGGACATGGTCTCCCTTCGGGACCTGGCACCCGCCGGCGTGCGGCCACAACCCCCCACACCAACACCCCCCCCCCCCCCCCCCCCAGTCCCAACCCCCTCCCCGGCACTTCCCAGCGCCCCCGCAACCCAGCGCACAGGAACCCTCTCCCCCGGCCAAAGCTTCGCTAGCACCAACCAGGGGTACGGACACAGGACCACGGCCGCCGCTCCCGGAGTCACGGACGACCACCGCTCCAATATCACCGGCGCCGCTGCGCAGGTCCGGCAGGACATTGAAGGCACCCGTCAGACTGATCGAGTCGATTTGATGTTGCACTGGACTTTTTGTCGGACTCTTCGTGTTGTTCAGCGTTCCCTTGTACACTGTTGCATCTTCCTTGTCATTTATTTTTGCTTGTTTGTTCCTCGATTGGTTCATAAGTGCATTGTGCGCGATATTGTTGTCCTTTTGTACATTCGTCGCGGGCCAGTGGGCAGCCACCAGACATCTCGGTACACCTCGTTCTCTCTAGTCATACTACTAGTTCGACGGCCCCCCCCCCCACTTTTCTTCTCTCCTCCTCTCCCCCCCTCCCCCGGCTTCTTTCTCCACAAGAGGTGAATGTGGTGGTATGACTAGGAGGTTTACGGTACCTCAGAGTAGTGCTGCCATTGGTGCAGAGGACTAGCTGCCCATTGGCTCAAGCAGGTCATGTGTCTCTCTGCCAATTGGCTGAGGCCAGTCATGTGACTGCTCGCCGATTGGCTGAGAGGCCAGTAGCCCCTCCTACGAGGCGGGTATAAGAACCCTTAGCAGACGGCAGTCGGCCTTTCTCTGTAAATCGACTGCCGGGCACACAACTAGTTCATTAAAGCCTGATATTTGGAACTTCTTCACGACTCGAGTCCAATTGATGGTGCATCAGTGTGTAGATGAGGGAAGTCTACCTGGACTTCAGCAAGGCTTTTGATAAGGTCCCACATGGGAGACTGATAGCGAGGAGCCCATGGGATCCAAGGAAATTTGGCAAATTAGATCCATAATTGGCCGAGTGCCAGGAAGCAGAGGGTGATGGTCGAGGGGTATTTTTCTGACTGGAAGTCTGTGCCCAGTGCGGTCAGTGTTGGGGCTCTTGCTGTTTGTGGTTTATATGAATGATTTGGACATGAATGTGGGAGCTTTTATCATAATTCGCTGATGATATGAAAATTGTTGGAGTGTAAATAGTGAGGAAGATAGCTTTGATTTACAGGAGGATACAGACGGGCTGGTCAGATGGGCTGATCAGTGGCAAATGGAATTCAATCCGAGTAAGTGTGAGGTGATGCATTTGGGCAGGATAAACAAGATAAGGCCATACATGATAGAAGGGCAGGACACTTGGAAGCACCGAGGATCAGAGGGATCTTGGTGTGTAAGTACACCAGTCCCTTAAGGTAGCAGGGCAGGTGGATATAGTGGTTAAGAAGGCATATGGTATACTTGCCTTTATTAGCCGAGGCATAGAGTTTAAGAGCAGGCAGATTAAGCTGGAACTGTATAAAACGTTGGTCCTGTCTCAACTAGAATGGAACAGCATGGTGGTGCATTGGCTAGCACTGCTGCCTCAAGGCGCCAAGGACCTGGGTTTGATCCCGGCCCCAGGTAACTATCTGTGTGGAATTTGCACATAAGGCCCGTGTCTGCGTGGACCTCACCCCCACAGCCCAAAAAGATGTGCAGGGTAGGTGAATTGGCCATGGTAAATTGCCCCTTAATCACATTCTCCCCGTGTCTGCGTGGGTTTCACTGCCACGACCCAAAGATGTGCAGGTTAGGTGGATTGGCCACGCTAAATTGCCCCTTAATTGAAAAAAAAAATAATTGGGTACTCCAAATTTATAAAAAGAAAAAAAAATGACCCCTTAATTGGAAAAAAACGAATTGGGTACTCTAAATTTAAAAAAAGGTCACAGCTAGAATATTGTGAGAAGTTCTGGAATCCACATTATAGGAGGGATGTGATCGCACTGGAAAGGGTGCAGAGGAGATATATGAGGATGTTGCCTGGGCTGGAGAGTTTTAACTTTGAAGAGAGGTTAGATAGACTGGAGTTGTTTTTCTCGGAGCAGAGGAGACTAAGGGGGGTGGGGACATGATTAAGATGTATAAAATTGAGGGGCATAGATAGAGTAGATAGGCAGAAACCTTTCCCCTGGTGGAGGGATCAATGACAAGAGGGCATAGATTTGAGGTAAGGGGCAGGAGGCTTTGAGGGGATGTGAGGAGACCAGAGGGTTGTGGGAGTCTGGAACTCACTTCATGAAAGGATGGTGGAGGCAGAAACCCTCAGAACATTAAAAAAGTATTTTGATATGCATTTGCGATGCCAAGGCACACATTGTGATGGGCCAAGTGCTGAAAAATGGGATTAGAATACTTAAGTGGTTGTCTTTGAATGGCACAGATGCGATGGGCTGAAGGGCCTTTTGTGTGCTGCAGACCTCAATGACACCATAACGCATATGGAAGCTTGTATTTCTGCTATCTGAAACCGTGTGACCTGGTTAAATCTACAGCCATATAATGGACAGATTCCAAACTCCAGACAAATTTGGTTCTCAATCCATATCGACTGCACTGTTATCCTAATCTGTTTTTTAAATATTCATTCTTGGGTTGCAAGTGTCACTGGCAAGGCCAACATTTATTGCTCATCCTTAATGTCTCTTGGGAAGATGGTAATGAAAGGGAATACCAGAAGTGTTGCCGAATTACTGGTGGAAAGGGAGGAGGAGAAATATCATGAAGTGGGTGAGTAATGTTAAAACTAAGGGCGGAACGTTCCCTGAATTGCAGTGCGGGAGGAGCATAGAAATCGGTGCTGATCCAGCTGATCCAGCTGGCCACAATGGCGGGTTTCGCACTGTATCGCCGACATTCCGCCTCATTATTTGTGCATTCCAATGGAACCCGCTAGCTCATTGGTGGACAGCCCTGCCATGATTTACCATTTCCTCATTGCGGGTGCCATATTTAAAAGGGCACAGCGCACACACTTCCCGGTACTTGCAGTGCAGGAGTGCTCCAGTGAAGAGGTGGTCACAGGCAAAGAAGAGGGCTGCCCCCAAATTTAGTGATGCCTCACATGAGCACCTGCTGGACGCCATGGATGCCTGCTGGAATACCGTTTACCCTCACTCAGCTGCAGGAAGAGCAGCAATGTGACAAATCAAAAGTGGCGGCAGCGGTGGTGTGTACCGTCGCTACCAGAGGAGGTCTGTCAACTAGTGTCACTCTTGACTCCAAAGCCCATCACACACCCACAGGGATCTCACTCACTCCCAACCACTCACCCTCTCTCATGCACCCTCACAGCACCGTCTGGTTCCATATCCTCTGCTCATCTTGTCCTCGTTCCTTCCATGGCTCTACTAACTATCCACAAATGCCAGCCATGCTTCTCGTCTGCCCTGCCTTGCGTCTTGCATTTGTCATTGTGCAGGGCAAGATTGGGCAACTCTGGCTCCAGCGCTGAGAGCACCTCGGATGAGTACCCCGAGGACAGTCCCCTGAATACCCGTCACCTACACCCTTCACCAGCATAGTGCCACACACCTCGGTGGGATCTAGATCTAGAGCAGGCTCAGGATCGCAATCTGGTGGGCACAGCTCATAATATGCTACATGCAGGAGGAAGTCGCTGGCACCCAGAGAACTGCTGGAGGTCTGCTGAGTCCAAGGCGGGTGATGAGCCTCTGGACGCAGTCTTCAATGTTGGTGGAGCTGTTCATAGGAACATTAGGAAGGGATGTCAGCAGCACTCCTCAGATTGCAAAGCACAAAGGAGAAGTCTGTCTGCCTTCAGTCTGAGGTGATTGTGTTGTTATGCCAGTGCACAAGGTCCACACTGGCAGGTTGGCAGCCAACCTGAAGACCTTGGTCCAGAACATTGGTCCTGTACTGTGGATCTCCAACACTGAAGCTACAGGTGGCCATCAACAGCGTCAGTACGAGAGGGATGCAGGGCAGCTCGATTACACACATGTGAGCTTCCCTTTCTTCTCAAGGAGTCAGCCAGAGGCCCTCAGCCAGCCAAAGGGGGGAAGACAAGTAGCCCGGAGCCATCCACCCAGGTGACTCTGGGAGTGTCCAGCCAATTCAAATCCCACCCTTCTCTGACCCCCATCAGCTCCAGCTTCACAGGTGAGGAATGTGCACCTGCCCCACAGCAGGACACCCTATGCAGGAAGGGGCCCTCCAGATCTTGGCTCTCCAGAAGACACCCGCCAAGATGATCACAGACAACAGGGCCTAACAATTAGCAGGCCACCTCTGCCGTAGATGCCAGGGATGCACCAAGATATAGTAGCAGAATTAAGAAAAGTAAGAAATGTTAGGATCACAATGGTGGCACAGGCGTTCATATGACATATATAATGTGCATAGAGGTAAATAGAATATGGCCCAGTCCACATCTCTTGTGTTTGTCTCTTTATGAAGAGCTATGTTGCAGTTACTAAGGTGACCCACCATGGTCCCTCCTGCCCTAATGACAGGGCAGTTCAGAGCAGAGGTAGTGTGAGAGCTCCAAGGCTTCTGGTTAACAGCCCTGAAAATGAAACTTAACTCAGAACAAAGAAGTATGAACATTTCTTGAGGTCTAGCTTTCTCAATTGTGACAATGCAAACAAGGAGGTAAAACCCATGTCTGCTTTATGCAGGGAAGTACTGGCAAATGAGAGAAGTTTCAGAATTTGAAAGAGAAGTGGTGTGTGAAAAATTCCTTTTCAGGTTGAAACCGTAGAGTCCGTTACTAACTCAGAGCTGACTCCAAATTAAAATTCTATGCTGCTGCAACTTTCCTTTAATACCACATCAAAACGTGCCAAAAAGCCCATGCGGCTGTCAGCATTCTGGCGTGGCATCTCGCAGGTGTAATGATATGCAGACACACCCATAATATATACAGGCAGGCATAGACAAGCAGCTAATGGACACAGAGAACAGGACATGACCAATAAGCAGGCAGGACACTCAGGGGTGGGATCTGACTATGAAAGACACGAGGCACTCACACTCCACCTCTTTCCACTGATGAACATCTAGAGAGTCAGTCAAGGGCGTTGTTACAATCTCACACCTCCATCACATGGCTAAGATCTAGTCTGGTTGAGTCAGAGTAACCACACTTGAGTTAGCAGAGAGTCAAACTCACAGAGAACTGTGCTAACTGTGCTATTAGTTCAATAAACCTGATTGAACTAACTTCAAGGTCTGGAGTATCCTTCTGATCTAAGCTACATCCAGTTGCAGCCAGTGTTATACCAGTGTACCTAACATGACAGCAGGAGAATCCAGTGCTGAGTAAAACATGCATTTCATTGCTGTTGCCTTCATGACGACCTACTTGTGTCGGTCAAAAAGGTGAAGACTGCAGAAAGGAATTGCTGAAGTCTGCACGTGATATATGCATTGCCTTCTGCTCTTTCGAACTGGATTCAAGTGAGATCACGTGGACAAGGCAGGCTCTCCTTTCACATTAAAAGGTAAGCAAACATGGTGTGTTCTGCGAAGTTTGGTCAGAGTGTGTCGCGAAGGTTGTCCGCCGTGCGTCACTAAGGTTGGCTGGCATGGATCCCGAAGGTTGGCCGGTTGCCAAAAGTGGGTTCCATAGAACATAGACATAGAACATAGAAAAATACAGCACAGAACAGGCCCTTCGGCCCACGATGTTGTGCCGATCTTTAGTCCTAGATTAAGAACAAATTAATCTACACCCCATTATTCTACCGTAATCCATGTACCTATCCAATAGCCGCTTGAAGGTCCCTAATGTTTCCGACTCAACTACTTCCACAGGCAATGCATTCCATGCCCCCACTACTCTCTGGGTAAAGAACCTACCTCTGACATCCCCCCTATATCTTCCACCATTCACCCTTGTAATGGTTTGTTCCACCTGGGGAAAATGTCTCTGACTGTTTTCTCTATCTATTCCCCGATCATCTTATAAACCTCTACCAAGTCGCCCCTCATCCTTCTCCGTTCTAATGAGAAAAGGCCTAGCACCCTCAACCTTTCCTCGTAAGACCTACTCTCCATTCCAGGCAACATCCTGGTAAATCTCCTTTGCACCTTTTCCAAAACTTCAATATCCTTCCTAAAATGGGGCGACCAGAACTGCACACAGTACTCCAAATGTGGCCTTACCAAGGTTTTGTACAGCTGCATCATCACCTCACGGCTCTTAAATTCAATCCCTCTGCTAATGAACGCTAGCACACCATAGGCCTTCTTCACAGCTCTATCCACTTGAGTGGCAACTTTCAAAGATCTATGAACATACACCCCAAGATCTCTCTGCTCCTCCACATTGCCAAGAACCCTACCCTGTATTCCGCATTCATATTTGTCCTTACAAAATGGACAACCTCACACTTTTCAGGGTTAAACTCCATCTGCCACTTCTCAGCCCAGCTCTGCAGCCTATCTATGTCTCTTTGCAGCTGACAACAGCCCTCCTCACTATCCATAAGTCCACCAATCTTCGTATCGTCTGCAAATTTACTGACCCACCCTTCAACTCCTTTATCCAAGTCATTAATGAAAATCCACAATCAGCAGAGGACCCAGAACTGATCCCTACGGCACGCCACTGGTAACTGGGCTCCAGGTTGAATATTTGCAATCCGCCACCACTCCCTGACTTCTAACATTTAGCCAGCTCATTCTCCATCTGGCCACATTTCCCACTATCCCATGCCTCCTTACTTTCTGCATAAGCCTATCATGGGGAACCTTATCAAATGCCTTACTAAAATCCATGTACACTACATCCACTGCTTTAACTTCATCCACATGCTTGGTCACCTCCTCAACGAATTCAAAAAGACTTGTGAGGCAAGACCCACTCCTCACAAATCTGTGCTGACAATCCCTAATCAAGCAGTGTCTTTCCAGATGCTCAGAAATCCTATCCCTCAGTACCCTTTCCATTACTTTGCCTACCACAGAAGTAAGACTAACTTTCCGAGGAAAGAAAGTTTAAAAAGCACAGCAGTAAGAGACCGGCTGATCCTGTCTGGCAGCCACACTTGCAATTTCCAGATTACATTTCACAGGCTGTGCAATAAGTGTAGCACCTTTCCAACTTAAGTGTATGAGACTCTGGTCCATGTGCTCGAATCTATCGATCTGAGCATATGTAACCATGGAGATGTATGCATGTGCGTTGTGTTTCACGGTTCTCGTATGGACATCATGCTGGACATCCCCTCACCCAACCACTGCCATGGTCACTAATGCTGCATCAAACTGGTCGTATGTGATGGGCCATGAGTCTGTTAAGCATGATCGGGAGCAATCAATCATGCCTTCAGACAATGCTGATGGGAGAAATGGGGTATGAGGAATATAAAACTGAAGCTTTAATGTGCTCCATATTGGAAACTACATGTCAAGCTGAGGGCTTAATATTGTCAAATTACCAGGGCCTCCGCTGCCCATGAGGGCAAAATGTTTGCGGTAAAGAGGAGACACATTAGTAGCTGGCATGCAATTGATTGAATGTTGTCAGCCTCAGGTGGTCCACATCCATAGTAAGGTGACAAGACATGATGGCCACCATCTCTGAGTAAGGGAGCCAGATGTCAATGGTATTGAGAAGGTGACTCATGTGTACATGGATTGAGACCTGCCAAAATGTCTTGGCTGCATTGACCCCAGTCTCACCCATCAGTTGCACCATTGAATTAACTCAGAATGCGCAGTTACAATACTGGACATGGATCGCCTTGAGGCGAGCTCTCCGATTGAAGGCTACCGCCTGTGAGGCCACTCACAATAGTGGATCAGCTCCTGCATCGTGTTGGCTGTCGTCATGACTGGCATGCTGCAGAGACCCTTGATGAGTCAGCACCTTCGGACCTTTGCTGCCCTCTTCCAGACAGTGCCTCATCTCTGTGATGAAGCATGCTTCCAAGATTTCATCAACATTCAGAGGATAACACCCAGGGGAGCATGTTTGAAAATTACTCTCTCTCATCTTGAAGGGCAGAGTTGAAATGAGAAGTTTGGCAATGTTACACTTGACGTTGGCCCCTCATGCACTTTTCCAACAGGATGCCTCTCCATCCTGTCATCTCCCTCCTGGAATCTTTATGATGCCCACCCCTGCATACCTCCTTCATCTGTGCTGTACCAAGAAGCTGGGATAAATGAAGATTAAAGAATTGGATAAAAGGATAAGAATTTTTTTATCTCATGGGATTTGGGCATTGCTGGCTGGGCCAACATTTATTGCCCATCCCTAATTGCCTTTTGAACTGAGTGGTTTGCTCAGCCATTTCAGAGGGCATTTAAGAGTCAACCACTTTGCTGTGGGTCTGCAGTCACATGTAGGCCAGATCAGGTGAGGACAGCAGATTTCTTTCCCTTAAGGACATTAGCGAACCAGATTGGTTTTTTACAACAATTGACAATGGTTTCCTGGTCATCTTAGCAATGGCTTCATTCCAGATTTTTATTGAATTCCAATTTCACCATCGGTCGTGGTGGGAATCGAACCTGGTTCCCTGGATCTCTGGTTTACTAGTCCAGTGACCTTTTCATTGCCTCCCATGTTGCACTGAGGGCTACGGGTATGGGGTGGATACGTGGGTTTGAGTAGGGTGATCATGGCTCGGCACAACATCGAGGGCCGAAGGGCTTGTTCTGTGCTGTCTGCAATTACACAGACAGCAATGAATGCAGGCATCATCTGCCTTGTGGCCTCCTGTCCACAGTATAAATGAGAAACACACAGGAGTCTGGAATACTAATCTCGTTGTCAAAGACTCGTGAGTGACTGAGTTAACGGCTCTGGCTCTATGCTATGGTGGGGGTACCCAAGTGATAGCCCCCCCAATCCCCTCGCACAAGCGCTATGGAGATGAGACTGGTTTGGCCTGGTGCCTGCCTTTCAGCCTGGCCACTGGCATCCTCATACCCAGCACTGTAAGACAACAGCGTTTGGAATATACAGGAGCGACAATTGTTCACCAGACTCTGCAAGATGTTGAGGCCAGCCTGTCTTCTTGGAACTGCCAGCACCACTACTGAAACAAGCCTCAAAAACTTATCGGGCCCCTCCATTGCACTTATCTTCATCATCACTGTAGGGTAATTCCACACCATGAGCAAGGAGTTAAACCCAGGAGACCGATTCGTGCTGCATGCTTCAGTTTGGTGATTTGCTGTGATGCCATTGGGAGACTGCTAACATCTCTCAGCTGTGCCTGTCTGCTCACATGGGAATGCACAGTTCAGTTACGTGGCTCTTTAATCGCCCCTGTCCCCCTCCACCCCAACAGCCCTTTTGCAGCCAGCTGGCATCCAAGGTGCCTTCAAAGCCCCCAGCAGCAGGGTTTGGTCTCATGGTACTTCACGTCTGTACAACGATGGCTGGTACTAAGATGCCCCCCCCCCCCCCCCCCCCCCCCATTATCTCTTGATTTCAATGCATCTGTAGTGCATATCCTTCAGATATTCTGAGGGGGAGAGGCTACTTGTTTGTCAAACATGCACCTTCCCCGCCATCGCCACCCCCAACACCAAGACACCCTTGCATGTCCCCCTCCCCAACTTCGCCAAGCCAGCCCTTGCCTTGCAGCCTCTGAACCTGCTGGAGGCCACTTCCCTGCGACCTCGCTACCCCCCCCCCCCCCTCCCTTCGCCTAGCCAGTTCTCACGCTGAAAGGATACCCCTGCCTCACCACTGGTCTGGGAGATAGAAATGTTCCTGTGTGCCCCCTCTGAAATCCATGTGGTGCTGCCAGCAAAGCCTGGCTCCGAATACTGTGCGAACTTCCCGAAACAAGATAGGTGATGTCGTGATCTTCAGATATCAGTATACATGATCAATGTATGTAAATGTAATACAGTCATTTCAACACTAGATGGCACACAGTCAGATACTATAAGAACTGATTTCCTGCCTTTTCTAAGGCAGATGACATCAGAATAGTGAACTAGCAAGACATAGACTGGCTAGAGTGAGAGAAGTTAGAACTAGTTTGTTATAATAGTGTATAATTATATAGTTATCTGAATTGTACTTTAATTCTTTATTGCTAGTTTAGTATTAAATAAAAGGACTCAGTTTATTATTTTATTACTCATTTATTGGTTCATCTTTCAACAAGAAGGCTATTGGTCATTTTATCACCAATTCAAGAGTAATACATATATTTTAGATAAGTCATTATTTAAAATATAACAGGTGAGTGACCCTGAAAGTGAGGAGCAAAGTGTAGGTCATCAGGTGCACATCGCTTGTGTACCATTGTGAAACACATCGATGTGAGGACAACGTGACCTTGTGATCCAGTGCAGGATCGATGTGAGGACAACGTGACCTTGTGATCCAGTGCAGGATCGATGTGAGGACAACGTGACCTTGTGATCCAGTGCAGGATCGATGTGAGGACAACGTGACCTTGTGATCCAGTGCAGGATCGATGTGAGGACAACGTGACCTTGTGATCCAGTGCAGGATCGATGTGAGGACACACCAACGTGACCTTGTGATCCAGTGCAGGATCGATGTGAGGACAACGTGACCTTGTGATCCAGTGTAGGATCGATGTGAGGACACACCAACGTGACCTTGTGATCCAGTGCAGGATCGATGTGAGGACAACGTGACCTTGTGATCCAGTGCAGGATCGATGTGAGGACACACCAACGTGACCTTGTGATCCAGTGCAGGATCGATGTGAGGACACACCAACGTGACCTTGTGATCCAGTGCAGGATCGATGTGAGGACAACGTGACCTTGTGATCCAGTGCAGGATCGATGTGAGGACACACCAACGTGACCTTGTGATCCAGTGCAGGATCGATGTGAGGACAACGTGACCTTGTGATCCAGTGCAGGATCGATGTGAGGACAACGTGACCTTGTGATCCAGTGCAGGATCGATGTGAGGACAACGTGACCTTGTGATCCAGTGCAGGATCGATGTGAGGACACACCAACGTGACCTTGTGATCCAGTGCAGGATCGATGTGAGGACAACGTGACCTTGTGATCCAGTGCAGGATCGATGTGAGGACAACGTGACCTTGTGATCCAGTGCAGGATCGATGTGAGGACACACCAACGTGACCTTGTGATCCAGTGCAGGATCGATGTGAGGACAACGTGACCTTGTGATCCAGTGCAGGATCGATGTGAGGACACACCAACGTGACCTTGTGATCCAGTGTAGGATCGATGTGAGGACAACGTGACCTTGTGATCCAGTGCAGGATCGATGTGAGGACACACCAACGTGACCTTGTGATCCAGTGCAGGATCGATGTGAGGACAACGTGACCTTGTGATCCAGTGCAGGATCGATGTGAGGACACACCAACGTGACCTTGTGATCCAGTGCAGGATCGATTTGAGGACAACGTGACCTTGTGATCCAGTGTAGGATCGATGTGAGGACAACGTGACCTTGTGATCCAGTGCAGGATCGATGTGAGGACAACGTGACCTTGTGATCCAGTGCAGGATCGATGTGAGGACACACCAACGTGACCTTGTGATCCAGTGCAGGATCGATGTGAGGACACACCAACGTGACCTTGTGATCCAGTGCAGGATCGATGTGAGGACAACGTGACCTTGTGATCCAGTGCAGGATCGATGTGAGGACACACCAACGTGACCTTGTGATCCAGTGCAGGATCGATGTGAGGACAACGTGACCTTGTGATCCAGTGCAGGATCGATGTGAGGACAACGTGACCTTGTGATCCAGTGCAGGATCGATGTGAGGACACACCAACGTGACCTTGTGATACAGTGCAGGATCGATGTGAGGACACACCAACGTGACCTTGTGATCCAGTGCAGGATCGATGTGAGGACAACGTGACCTTGTGATCCAGTGCAGGATCGATGTGAGGACAACGTGACCTTGTGATCCAGTGCAGGATCGATGTGAGGACACACCAACGTGACCTTGTGATCCAGTGCAGGATCGATGTGAGGACACACCAACGTGACCTTGTGATCCAGTGCAGGATCGATGTGAGGACACACCAACGTGACCTTGTGATCCAGTGCAGGATCGATGTGAGGACAACGTGACCTTGTGATCCAGTGCAGGATCGATGTGAGGACAACGTGACCTTGTGATCCAGTGCAGGATCAATGTGAGGACACACCAACGTGACCTTGTGATCCAGTGTAGGATCGATGTGAGGACAACGTGACCTTGTGATCCAGTGCAGGATCGATGTGAGGACACACCAACGTGACCTTGTGATCCAGTGTAGGATCGATGTGAGGACACACCAACGTGACCTTGTGATCCAGTGCAGGATCGATGTGAGGACACACCAACGTGACCTTGTGATCCAGTGCAGGATCGATGTGAGGACAACGTGACCTTGTGATCCAGTGCAGGATCAATGTGAGGACAACGTGACCTTGTGATCCAGTGCAGGATCGATGTGAGGACAACGTGACCTTGTGATCCAGTGCAGGATCGATGTGAGGACACACCAACGTGACCTTGTGATCCAGTGCAGGATCGATGTGAGGACAACGTGACCTTGTGATCCAGTGCAGGATCGATGTGAGGACAACGTGACCTTGTGATCCAGTGCAGGATCAATGTGAGGACAACGTGACCTTGTGATCCAGTGCAGGATCGATGTGAGGACAACGTCACCTTGTGATCCAGTGCAGGATCGATGTGAGGACACACCAACGTGACCTTGTGATCCAGTGCAGGATCGATGTGAGGACAACGTGACCTTGTGATCCAGTGCAGGATCGATGTGAGGACAACGTGACCTTGTGATCCAGTGCAGGATCAATGTGAGGACAACGTGACCTTGTGATCCAGTGCAGGATCGATGTGAGGACACACCAACGTGACCTTGTGATCCAGTGCAGGATCGATGTGAGGACAACGTGACCTTGTGATCCAGTGCAGGATCGATGTGAGGACAAGGTGACCTTGTGATCCAGTGCAAGGGGGGTGTAGAGGGAGGGGGAGGTGTTGATTCCACACAGCAGGGCTTATAATGAAATCCAAATCTATGGAAGGTGCAGCAGTGGGAGTGGATGCGCCATTGACGGGAGGAGCGGACAATCGCAAACTGGGTTTACAGCGATGTCAAACCATTTTCTTTTTGCGACCTTGCGGCATTTTCCGCTCCCTTGACACCTGCCACAAATGGAAGCAGAAAATCATGGCCTAAGTTTTTTTGTGTATAAAACATATTTCACACCCTAGAACTCGTTATACATGGTGATATGTGGGATGACTAAACCTTGGCAGCTGAAGATGTCACTGATGGTCCAATTTGATAATGTTTTCAATTGAATTTATTTTCCTTTTCTGTTCCCCCCCCCCCCCCCCCCTGCATAGTATGGTGTGTTTTCAGTTGCTCCTCACAGAGTTTAACGAGTTTATGTTGTACAAAACACCTTGAGACAAGAACATTTAAAAAGTCAAGGACATTTGCCGTGGCACCTTATTGATGTTCAGTTCAGGATGTTTACGCTGCAGAGCAGATTGCAGTAACAACACTGGCGTGAATGGGATTGCCTAACCACCCGGCCTACACTAATAGCTGGGGGGAAACAAGGACACATGTGCAAATTCTCTACACTTGTACCGGCAGGTTTCACACTGCTGGAAATGGACCAGTGGTCTGTTATGTTGTTGCCTGTGGCTTAGGGGGAAAGCCCCACATCTTGTTGTGACCTTTCACATTGTTGAGGTTTGGGTGCAGCTGGTGACACTTCCTGTAAAGTAGGGGACGGCATGAGATGCACAATTACTTGGCTTCTGACTTTAATTCTTCCAGGAGTTATGAGTCCTCTTCAGGTGTCAGCAAGTTTCATTATTTTGTCTCAATGATCATTCTAGGTATGTGAGTTTGTGAGTTTAAGTCAGTGAAAGTTGCTTGCTAATCAATTCTCACAAGCAGCAACGGTAAGCTCTCCCAATGGATGCACCTTACTCTTGGAATTAATGCATACTGAACAGGGGGCAGGAATCTCAGATGATTTATTTTTTGCTAAACAGTATTTTGCTTTGCTGTTGCTGTCATGTACTAGGGCAAAGATTAGAAGATTAGATGGTCCAGCAGATGGCAGTGACAGGCCTGTTTGTTACCGTTAGGCTAGAATGACACCAATTTACAGCACAAGAGACAGAGCTTTTTGCCGAACCAATCAATGGATGCTGTACATTTGTCTCCTCCCACCCTATCTGAAGCCTATCTATATACTCACCTATTCCCTTCTGCTTTATATACTTACCACCTCGGTCCTCAAAGGAAGTCACTTCAAACTTTTCATCCTAACCACTCTTGAGAAACACGAGTGTATCATTACAGTTACAAAATCTGTATATTGAAGGAAAATAGGTATGCCTATCTAATCAATCTCTTCACCATCTATTCACTTTTCTTTTGTCCACTAATTTGCCTGGAACGTGTCCTTGCCCACTGGACCAGACAGATGGGCCCCAACAGTCTTTTCCACTTCTCTGCATTCATCGAGTACATTGTAAATGGTGACAATTAATTTTTGTTTTTGATGCATATTGTAACAACTCTGAAAATAACTTACTGCAGGTAGACCTCTGCTGCTTATTATGAGGCAGATGTGCCAAATATAGACAATTTGTAAGTCAACATTTGGGAAGAGATTAGGTGGTTGCTATCTTGATTGTAGCTGCCTATCACCTTCATGCTATTCCCAAGGGTTGTGCTTTGCAACATCACGTTTCTACATTAAATACCTTGTACATACTGTTGTGTTATGCTGCTTCGTGTAGCATAAGCTGCTTCCTTGATGTATGCTTTGACAAAGGAAGCTCCAGACTATGAAATGAGTTCAACGTGTTCATTGAACTATTAACACATTTCTTAAATGAGTTCGACACTCTGCTAATCTACCTGTAGTAACTCAGTCTATCTTTACCAGCCTGCTCTAAGCCACGTGCTGGGTATGATGCTGTTGATCAACCCTGATGTACTCTCTAGATGTCTGTCTGTGGAAAGAGGCAGAGCATGTGTGCCCTGACCTTTTATATGGGTTGTGAAGTGCCCCCTTGTGGTAATGCCACCTCTGGGTGTCCTGATTACCCATTGGCTGCATCCTGTTGTAATGACCCATTGGCTGTATGTCTGCATGTCATGACATCTCTGGTGCTCCCTCTAATTGTTACTTAGTTGTAGTGTATTTACATTAACTCCTTGTGTATATACAGTGATGCATATCACCACAAATGCCACTTGCATCGTCTCACAACCCTGGCCATTAATCCATTGAGTGAGGAGGAGGAGCTTGTGGGAAATAGAGGTTTAGTGCAGTAATGCTGCCTTCTAGTGGCTTAGCCTGGGAATCCACAAGTTTATTAAAAAACATTTTACAGATAAAGTGGAGGGATATTTCCTCACATGAAAAATGAAAATCGCTTATTGTCACGAGTAGGCTTCAATGAAGTTACTGTGAAAAGCCCCTAGTCGCCACATTCCAGCGCCTGTTCGGGGAGGCTGGTGCGGGAATTGAATCGTGTTGCTGGCCTGCTTGGTCTGCTTTAAAAGCCAGCGATTTAGCCCAGTGAGCTAAACCAGCCCCTGCAGTATGCAACATGCAGTCAGGGAACACCACTTAATACCAGAACAATCTTCCAAGTCTTTATTCAGGCGGAATATCTTTTCAGTGTTGAGTAGAATTTATTTAATGAGTGTGTCTACATCATTCTTTGTTTACTCTGCCTGTCTAACCTGTTTTCTTCTGTTGCAATCATTGGACCATTAGAATTTGGCCCATGAGCCGTGAACATGAGTTGCAGGTGAGTCCATCACCGCCTGATTTGTATCAAGTACAAGGGATGCTGATGAGCCTAAAGTTGAAGAGGGATTTCCAACTGAATTGCAGAGACGATACTGCAGATGTGCACTACCATGAGTGCCCTGATAGTGTTCAGTCTTCATTATAGATGAACTGATTATGTCAGGTAGCACCACAGCACATGGCAAGTGGTGCAGTTACATACCATTGTCATCGACGTAGGATCCTTCACATGAAATAAAACATAAATATTTTACTGTACGAGTAGCTTGATATTTAATCTCTTTGCATTTACAAATATGTCCAATTTAGGTAACCAGCCTGAACATTGGTGGCCCAAACTGTATGTGCCTGATTGGGCAGCTTATTGCCTAAAAGTATTCATGTAGATTTATTATGACTTAGAAGGTTTTGGATCTAGTTTATTTTACTTTTTTAAATGGACATCATTAATAATGATCTAAAACTAGGGGCCATAAATATGAGAGAGTCACTAATAAATCCAATAGGTAATTAAAGAGCAACTTCTATTGTCCAAAGAGTGGTGAGAATGCCAAACACAATATGAGTATAAAGGGTGAATAGAAGGCACTGCTGGAGGGGATTAAGGCAAAGTGGCAGGAAGAGCTGGGAGAGAGCAAGGAGTAGGGGTTGTGGTGTGAGGTGCTCCGGAGGGTAAATGCCTCATCCTTGTGTGTGATGTTGGGGCTGATACAGCTGAAGGTGGTGTATAGGGCGTACCTCACAAAGGCGAGGATGAGCCGATAGAAGATGTTTGTGAAAGTTACGATGGGGGCCCCGCAAACCACGTTCATCTATTTTGGTCCTGTCCAAAGCTGGAGGGGTATTGGAGGGAGGTCTTTAGGGTAATCTCGAAGGTGGTACATACGAAGCTTGAACCGAGTCCTCTGGAGGCCATATTTAATATGGAGGGTATTGGATCAGCCCGGTTGGAAGCGGGTGTGGAGGCTGATTTTTCAGCCTTCGCCTCGCTGATCGCCCGAAGGCGGATCCTGTTCGGGTGGAGGTCAGTTTCTCCACCCTGTGCTTTGGCATGTCGGGGGGGATCTGTTAGAGTTTTTAACACTCGAGAAGGTGACGTTTGAGTTGAGGGCAAGGATGGAAGGGTTCTACAATTCCAAACATGGGCTTTGTTTATTATACACTTTCAAGAATTGGATGACATCGAACATTAGGGGGGTGGGGCTGGGTTGGTTGAGGTGTGGGGGGGTTCGATTGTGTACGTTGTTGGTGAGTATGTATGGGGTGGATGGTGGATTCCTGAATCCTTTTCTTTGATGTTTGTATTTAAAATGTTGAGTGTTGTTTGGCGGTTGGTGGGAGGGAGGAATTGTTGGCCAGGGGATTGACATTGTATTTGTTACTGTTGATTGTTTGTTGGTGGGTGTAAATTTGGATGAAAATGTGAAAAAGGAGGAGAATAAAAATATTTATTAAAAAGAAAGATAGGGTGAATAGCATATTTACCTTTAAGAGGAAGCTGGATTAGTCAATGAATGAGATTGAGAGAGAGTTGGATGAAGCGGAGTGGGAGGGGAAATGTTACGGGTCACTCAGGGAATCAGAGTTGCTGTGGTAACCTGCACTATTTGCACCCTTGTTGTACTCTGGAACTATGGGTAGTGATGTTAAAGGGTCCAACATTCTTTCCTCACATAGCTTGACCAGGAATCTCTTCCGTTGTTGCCACATGCCTTGGTATGTGTTGGAAGGATTTGCAGGTTGACACACTCCACCTGTTTGGCCGCTTTATGAACACACCTTCCTTGGCCATCAAGTCCTGCGTTGGAACTCAAATGCAGAGCTTCTATCTCAGGTAGGGGTGCTAGCCACTGTGCCACAAGACCGTCAGCCAGAAGATTTGTTGGGAGCATAACCACTGGCAGAGATCACTCGTGTTAAATCATCTGTTTCATTCTATCTAAAAATGGTAAACTGGATCCCTAAACAAGTTAGTTTGGTACATCTGTTTCATGCCTAGTTGGAGTTAACTCAAGAAGTATCACTGGGATCGGGTTAGTGAGGTAAAAATCCTTCTATCTGCCAGAAGCCAGGTTTTAGTATATTTACCATTTCTGCCCATTCTCCTAGTCTGTTGATGGGATGTTAGTAAAACCGCTGCATCTTCAGATAATCTATCCTCCTGCACCTGGAGGCTATTCGCTGATCTGTGGGGTTGGGGAGGAGGAGGGGATGGAAATTCAGCAGCTCCTCTGTGGAGTGAAGTTTGAACTCCATTTTCAAAGAGGTGGGTTGGTGGGGGTGGGGGGTGGGGGGGGGGGGGGGGGGGGGGGGAATCTATTCTGGTGGCATGGAGTCACAGAGGCAATTATGCTCCTCCTGGCTCCACAGAAATCAGATTTTGTTCCCCCTGTCTTCATAGAATTTGCAGTGCAGAAGGAGGCCATTGGGCCCATCGAGTCTGCACCGGCTCTAGGAAAGAGCACCCTACCCAAGGTCAACAACTCCACCCTATCCCCATAACCCAGTAACCCCACCCAACATTAAGGGCAATTTTGGACACTAAGGGCAATTTATCATGGCCAATCCACCTAACCTGCACATCTTTGGACTGTGGGAGGAAACAGGAGCACCCGGAGGAAACCCACGCACACACGGGGAAGATGTTCAGACTCTGGAATCGAACCTGGGACCCTGGAGCTGTGAAGCAATTGTGCTATCCACAATGCTACCGTCTTTTGGAGTCTTTGACAGGAGTATGTTTCACTGTTCAGTAGCATGCCATAGAATTAGGACTCTGAAAATGGTGGCAGAACCTGATTTAACTGTTTTAACAAGGTTCCTGTCCTTTTCAGATAGGAGCTCTTGTCACTCCAATCAAATTGGCCAGCGTCCGGCAGGAATGTTTTAAAAATAGATCAGATTCTTTCCCTATTCACATTGTGACATGCAACGGGTTCCATGGCCCCCCAAAATTGCACAAAATGTCTTCTGATACTTTTATTTCACCTGCCGTTTCTTCTCCGTAAGGAACATTTCTAACATCGTTAAGTAAAATTAATTATTTTGAAAAAAATTCACAGTAACACGATTACATTTATCAAATGATTTTAATGTCATCATTACTCCTTCCGGCAATGACAACCAACCTCTTTGTTTAAAAAAAGTAGCAAATTTATGATACCTTTCACTCAGAAAAGAATCATCCATTAATGATTTATTCATATCCTATGGAAATGGGCAGGCCAGAAATATTGAAAAAGATCGCTTTTACTATGCAAGAGGAAATGTATGCAAGGCGGCTCAATTATATTCTGGCACCATTTAATCACGGCTTCTTCTTCATTTACTTTGTCGTTTCTTCTCATTTTGTGACGAGATCTTTATGCTTTAGATCTTAGTATACTCAAGTATACTCTCAACTTGTACTCTCAAGTATAATTAGAAACTCGCCTCATGAGATGTAGTCCCTGCTATTAGAGGATACTTCAGAAAAATAATGGTTCACTGCTCGATTTAGCCACTGTGGCTGGATCATGCAGTATTGATTTAGCAACTTGAGACAAAATGGCCAAATGCTGAGACAGCCAGGAACACGGGTAAGGAATTAATTAAATTGTCTTCCGCCTTTGGGGAATTTTGAGCTGTGCTTTGCACAACTGCACTAGATCCTACTTTTTTTTTCAAAGATATTTTATTCCAAACGTACACAACATCAACAAAATATACAATCCATCAAAGCATAGTTTACAGTTTGTACAATTTTTCCCCTTTTAATACCCCCCCATGACGAACAGCTCCTCAAACAAAGTCGTGAACGGACTCCACCCCACCTCGAAACCCTCTTCTTTTTTAAAAAAATAATTTTTATTGAGATTTTCACAAAACATCAAAAACAGAAAATATCAACAAGAAAACAGTATTAACAACAAAAAAAAAAAAAAAAAAAAGAAAAACCCCCAAAACCAAACCCCCCCCCCCCCCCCCCCCCCCCCCCGGTTCCCGTAATTACAAAAAGAAGAAATAGGTTAGTACCCGGCATATTCAACAAACACATGTACACATTCCTCCCCTCCACCGAACCAAACCCCCCCCCCCCCACCACCTACCACCCTCGACACCGTGTTTGCTACCCCTTCCAAAACCCCCCAGCGCTGGGCATGCCCAGAACATATGGGCATGGTTCGCTGGGCACCCCGAGCACCTAGCACACCTGTCTTCGCCCCCGAAGAACCTGCTCATCCTTGTCCCGGTCATATGAGCCCTATGTAGCACCTTGCACAAGAAGAGGAGGAATTCACCCTTTCCAGGGCATCCGCTCACCTCCCCTCCTCAATCTCCTCACCCAGCTCCTCTTCCCATTTACCCTTCAGCTCCTCCACCGAGGCCTCGTCTACCTCCTGCATTACATGGTACACGTCCAAAATCCTCCCTCCTCCAATCCACACCCCTGAGAGCACCCTGTCTCGTACCCCACATGGGGGCAACAGAGGGAACCCCTCCACTTGCCGTCTGGCAAACGCCCTAACCTGCATGTACCTAAACATGTTCCCCGGGGGGGGCGAAACCCTCTTCTGACCCCCTCAGAGCGAACTTAATCTTAATCCAACCTCCAACTCAACAGCCTCCTTTGCCAGGCAATCAGAGAGATGAAGGCCACAATATCGATCGCCTTCCCCTCCAGCAGCTCCAGTAACTCTGAAACCCCAAAGATTGCCACCGTAGGGTCCATCCTGATCTCAGCCCCCACTATCCTGGATAACATCCCAAACACCGCCTCCCAAAAGCTCTCTAGCTTCTCGCAACCCCAGAATGTGTGAGCATGATTCACCAGCCCCCCCACCCCAGACTTCTCACACCTATCTGCCCCCCGACACAAACAACAGTAGGTTGTCTGTATACAATGACAACCAATACTTGGCTGACCCCTGAAGGGTACCTTGGCCTTGTTGAAGCCCGCACGCCACTTTGCCAGCTCTGCGCCAATGTCCTGGTAAATCCAGACTTGATTATCCTCCCATTCACAGTCTTGCTTCACCTTGGCCCTCTCAGGATCTTCCTCTTGTCCAAAAACTCCCCCGCTCTCAGCTTCTGCCTCAAGGACCTAAGGGCCCGGTCCACCTCTGGCGCCTTGTCCAACACCTTCTCCTCCATCAACCTGTCCAACATCCTCGACATGTACTTTGTGGCAGGTGCCCTCCACACACCCCCCCCCCCCCCCCCCCCCCCCCCGGCAGACTCACAATCTGCAAATTCTGTCATCTGGACCTCCCGCTCCAGGCTCCTCCACCTTCAACCACAGCGACTTGCACAGATCCCCCAAGACCCCACCTCCATCTCCAAGGACACAATACAATCACTCTGGTCAGACACCACCTTTTCCACCTCCCGGATCGTCGCCTCTTACACTTCAAGGCACTTCCCCCCCCCCCGATCCAGAGACCTACGAAGAGGTGCCACTGCTCCCTCGACCAGCATCTCCTTCCTCTGCTGTTGAAATTCCTCCTTGAAGAAGCTCATCAATTGCTCCACTTTCCCACTGACAATGGCCCTTCCCCCTCCGCCATTTTCACAATTGGCACTGCGCCACGAATCTCCTCTACCTCCTTAGCCAGGTCGTTCACTGTCTTCTGCCGGGTCTGATAGCCAGTAACCATGCCAATCCGGGAAGAACACCTTCTCTTAAAATTTCCTCTCCACTTTACTGCTGAATCTCCACAATACAGGAATAAAAAATGCAAAAATCAATGCCTTCGAGCCGGAGCGCCCTGTGTGTGACCACTCACTCCATGGCCGCCAGTTCCTACCAGTTCCTCCTTTGAGGAATAAGGTACATTTTATCCTCCATCTGGTAGAACCCACTGCTTTATCTATTCTTTTTGGAAAATATTTTCATTCAACAAATTTTCAACAGTTTTACAATACAAAACAACCTTACAAAAATACCCCAAACCACCCCTCCCTCAACAGGCAATAGTAACCAACTCCCTAAAATGCATGATGAACAAACCCCATCAATCCCTCCTTCACCCCCCTCAGAGCAAACTTCACCTTTTCCAGGGTCAGAAACTCCAGCAGGTACCCCCCCCCCCCCCCTCCCCCCACTCCCCCCCTCCACGCTGAGGCACAGGGTGGAGAAGCTGAACTCCACCCCAACAAGACCCGCCTGGGAGCAATCATGAGGCGAAGGTCTGGCCCCACTTCCGCCTGCAGCTCCAGCTGATCTGACACTCCGAATATGGCTTCTAGAGGGCCGGGCGCCACGTCAACATGTAAAGCCCCCAAAATAGAGCTGACACCATCCTCCAAAACCTTTCCAGCTTCGGGAAGGACCAAAACATATGTACTTGATTCGCAGGGCCCCACCCACACCACTCATAGACATCCTCCACCCTATTGAATGGCCGGCTCATCCTAAACCTTGTGAAGTGCGCCCTGTACACTACCCTCAGCACAAAGCTGAGGCGTTAACCCCCCGCAGAACCTTACAGCACCACCCCAGCTCCTCCTCCCACTTCATCTTACACCCTTCCATGAACACCCTGTCCTCCTCCAAGATCCTCCCACAACCCCCTTACTGACAGCACCGCCTCCAGCAACGAAGAGGCAGGCACTATCGGGATGGTCGGGAGGACATTCCTCACAAAGTCCCGCCCCTGCATATACCAAAAACTTTCACCCCGCATCAGCCCGAACTTCTCACCCAATTCCTCCAAACTCACAAATCACCCTCCTAGAAACAAATCCTTCATTCCTTTAGTCCCCCTCTCTTCCCATCCCCGGAACTTTGCATCCACCCTCTCCGGCTCAAACCCATGATTCCCCCTAATTAGCATCTCCCCCGACCCAGCTCCCAACCTAAAATGCTGTCTAAACTACCTCCGATCTTCAACGTGGCCACCACCACCGAACTCACTGTATACTTCCCTGGGGCCATCGGGAGCGGTGCCGTTGCCAGCCCACCTCCACTCTCCCCCAGCCCTGAACCTCTCTGCATTTGCTGCCCAATAATAATACAACAAATTTGATAGGCCTGCCATCCCCTCTCCACTATCACCTTCCTAATCCTGGCCACCTTCCCTACCCAAACAAAGGAGATCAGACTGTCCCCCCCACTAAAAATGCCTTGGGCAAAGAAAAGACCGACAGGCATTGAAACAAAAACAGGAATTATGGCAAAACATTCATCTTTACTGCCTGCACCCAGCCCGCCAACGACAGAGGGAGATTGTCCCATCTCAAAAATCAGCCTTCACCCTCCCCACCAAGCTAGCAAAGTTAAACTTCTGAAGCTCTACCCAATGGCCACCTGCACCACCAAATACCTAAAATGAGACACCCCAGGTGAAATGGCAGCCTCCCACTCCCCCTCCTGGAGGGGAGACCACAAAATACTCACTTTTCCCTAAATTCAGTTTGTATCCTGAAAACATCCTAAATCTCTGGAGCAACCCCATTGTACTCCCCACTCTGAAATATACAGCAACAGCCATCTGTTTAGGGACACCCTGTGTTCCACCTCTCTCCTCCTCACTGTCCCCTTCCACAACCCTAAGTTCCTCAGCGTAATAGCCAAGGACTCTATAGCCAAGGCATAGAGAAGGTGGGACATGGGACATCCCTGCCTCGTATCCCAATGTAATGCAAAATAACCTGCGTTCATAGTGTTTGTGGTAACACCCGCCATTGGCTCCTTATATAGCAGCTGCACCCACACCGCAAACTTCGGCCCAATCCCGAGATTCTCCAGTACCGCCATCAAATAACTCCACTCCACCCAATCGAGCACCTTCTCCGCATTTAACGCCACCACCACCTCAATCTCCCTCCTCTCTGCCGAAGAAAGCACCATGTTCAGCAACCTCCTCACATTTGAGGACAACTGTCTTCCCTTTACGCACTGTAGCCACTTGGGGTGGCCACGTCCCGATTCCAAAATGGACACTCGCAAAGAGTGCAGGGAAAAATGGACAGCACTAGAAAAACAAGCAGGTACAAGGTTTCCTGTGGATTGGAACTTGCAGAGCCCAGACAGAACTGAAACTACAAGCCATGAGCATAGTAATGAGCTATCTCCGGGGACAAAAGAGAAACATTTAAGCAATCGGTACCAGGGCAGACTCCCCGGCGCCAGTGGAGACTAAAACAAAGGCAGGCCAACGGTCACCTAGGACCCACCCAGTGATCAAGCAACGACCCCTTTATTGGAGAAATCAATACAAATGATTAGGACATGGTCCAATTAATTGGGGGCCAAGTTCAGGAACCGCCCAAAAGAGCGCGAAGCCCCTTTGGGGTATAAAGAGGAGTCCCCAAGACAGATCGTTCTCTTCTTCCTCACCTTCATCTTGGCCTTGGCTCTCAGCGACGCGAGGCCCGCCAAGCACCAGCCAAGTAAGTCTAAGGTCAACGCACGCTACAAGATAGACGCTCCTAGCTACCATTCTATACCAGTTCGAAGCCAGCAGTACACAACTGGACAACGGCCATTGTTCCTCTGACTGAGTAGGCCCCCAAAGCTAAGTATAGGTTTTTAGTAGTAGTTGTAGTTTAGTGAGTAGAGTTTGTGCATGAATAATAATTGACTGTGTGTGTAAATAAATGTGCATTGATTTCGAACTTACTAACTGGTGTATTGAGTCATTGATCAGTATTCGGCTTTGAACCTTGTGGCGGTATCAGAAATATACCTGGCGACTCTTGAGCAAAGGTAATTAAAACAGAGCAAATTAAGGAGAGCATATCAAGCAACAGCACTCCATCTGGTCCTCCCCAAACACCTTTGGGAATCACACTTCCAACCTTAACGCCAACACCTTTGCCTGTATGTTGGCGTCGCAGTCAGCAGAAATATGGGCCTATACAGCCCACACTCCACCGGATCCTTGTCCTTCTTTAACAATAACGAGATTGAAGCCTGCACCATTGTTTACAGCAAGACACCCCCTCACCATCGCCTCCTCAAACATTCTCGACATCAAGAGCGCCAGTCTATCCTTAATCTTTAGTAAGATTTGACTGGAAACCCATCAGACTCCGTCACCTTCCCTGCCTGCATCCTCTCAATCGCCACCTTCACCTCCTCCTCCCCCACTGGCTCCTCCAACCTTGCCCTCTCCGCCCCTCACAACCTCGGATACTCCAGCCCTTCCAGAAACTCTCTCAACTCACGCTTCTCCTCCAGTGGCTCCGGCCTATACAGGTCCCTGTAGAACTCCTCGAACACCTTATTAATTTGTTCTGGAACCACCACCAACTCTACCGTCTTATCCCACACTCAAACTATCTCTCTGACCGCGGCTTCGCTCCAGAGCTGACCTGCTGATATACAGCCTGCCTTCTCCCCATTCATGTACACAGCTCCCATCGCCCTTCTCAGCTGATGCACCGCCTTCCCCTTGGACAACAGTCCAACCTCGCCTGCAGCTCCTTCCTCTTTGCCAGGAGACCCACGTCCGGGACCCCCCCCCCAGTTCCTCCCATCCACCTCCAAAATCTCTTCTGTCAGCCGCTGGTGTTCCTCCCTCTCTTCCCTATCCACCTTAGCCTTAAACAAGATCAACCTCTCCCCCCTCACCACCGCCTTCAGAGCCTCCCCGACCGCTCACCGCGAGATCTCCCCCGTGTAATTAAACCCCACATACTCCTCAATCACCTTCCCTATTTTGTCACAGACGCTCCAGTCCATCAATAACCCCAGATCCATTCTCCACCCCGGCCTCTAGGCTTCCCCCTTCTCCAAAACCACATCCATCCGATGTGGGGCCTGATCCAAGATCACAATTGCCGAGTACTCCGACCTCTTAACCCCATCCAACAGCGCCTTTCCCACCACTGAAAAAAAATCAATCCTCGAGTACACCTTGTGCACCGGGGAGAAAAACGAATACTCTCGATCCCGTGGGTGTTAAAACCTCCATGGGTCTGCTCCTCCCATCTCCCTCATGAGTTCAGGCAATGCCTTCGCCACCCTCCGCTCCCCCGACTGGGTCAGCAAGTGTGGCTGGGACCTGTCCACCTTCGGTTCCAACACCATGTTCCAGTCCCCCCTTCTATCACCTCATGGGTATCCAGATCCGGGATGGCACCCAGCGCCCTCTTCACAAACCCCGCATCGTCCCAATTGGTGCCACTGCCACCAACCTCCTGTCCAGTGCATCTGCCACTATCACATCCCTGTCCTGCTGCCCCAGCCACCACCTTCTCCATCTGAAACCTCACCCTCTTTCCCACCAATATCGCCCCCCCCGAGCCCTACTGTCGAACCCCGAATGAAGCACCCCACTCACCTAACCCTTCCTAAGCCTCACCTGATCCTTTACCTCAAATGAGTCTCCTGCAGCATCACCACATCAGTTTTTAAACTCTTCAAGTGCACAAAAACTTTCACTGGTCCCCCTCATGTACCACGTCACGGTTCTTTATTTTAATATAAATTTAGTGTACCCAATTAAGGGGCAATTTAGCGTGGCCAATTCATCTACCCTGCACATCTTTGGGTTGTGGGGGTGAAACCCACGCAAAACACGGGGAGAATGTGCAAACTCCACACGGACAGTGACCCAGAGCCGGGATCAAACCTGGGACCTCGGTGCCGTGAGGCAGCAGTGCTAACCACTGTGTCGCCGTGCTGCCTACCATGTCACAGTTTTGACTGGGGGTCTCTCACCCCCCCCCCCCCCCCCCCCCCCCCCCACCCCCTCTACCAGTCATCATAACCCCAGGCCCTGCCCATCCAGCCAGGACTGCCCCCCACCCCATCCTTTTGTCATCGTCGAACCCCCCACCCCTCCCAGAATCCACCCCTCCCAGAATCCACCGTCTTGCAAACACCTCACCCAGTATCAATCACCTTCCCTCACCATTCACACTTCCCAGGTCCATCAAAACCTCCTCAACCAGGATCCAACGACTGCAACCCCTCCCCCCACCACACTCCTGTTCACAAGCCAACCTTCGTTGGCTAGTGCGGTCACTCCTGCCAGAGCACCCCCTCCTCCCCACCCCCTCCTCAGTATCCTGGCCCCACATCCCCCAAACAACCCACCTCCATTATATCAAAGAACAATACAGAATCATACCCATTAAAAACAAAAACTCAACACACGCCAACAAATGCAAACAAACTTCCCAATCCAGAAACCGAGAAACAAATCCCAATCAAATAGAAAACCCTCCATAAGAAAAACACCATCGCCGTCCCCACCAACCAAATCCAAATCCCAACTCTCATCTCAGTCCCAATCCTTCAGCCTTAACGAACACCTCCGCTGCCTCCACCGTCTCAAAATAAAAATCCCTTGATTTGTGCGTCCCCCTCAGCTTGGCTGGGTAGAGCCCTCCAAATCTCACTCCACTGCCAGACAATGCCACCTTTGTTCATCCAAAGGACACCCGCTTTCTCACCAGCTAAGCTGTCAGGTCTTTGTATATTTGTAAAGCCACGCCTTTCCACTTCACCTCTCGTCTCTGCTTCGTCCAGGTCTAGACCTTCTTCACATGCAACCGCCCTGGGTCGCTCATTTGATTTAGGCTTCGGCCTGAGCGACTAATGTGCCCTGTCCATCTCATAGCGGGAGAGATCTTCCCCTCCATATCAACTCCGCAAACATCTTTGCAAAGTACTCGGTTGACCTTGGGCCCTCCACCCCTCAGGCAGGCCCACGATTCGCTGACCTTGCCTCCTTGACCTGTTCTCTAGGTCCTCCACCTTAACTCTGAGCCCTTTGTTGGCCTCCGCCACCCTCCGCAGCTCCTCACCCATCGTGGTGAACTGTTGCGACAATGCCTCCTCCACTCCCTTCAACTTCTCTCCTTGCTCCCGCACCTCGACTGACACCTTCATCACTGCTGCCTTTACTGGGGCAATCACCTCCTCCACTCACTCGTTCATCACAGTCATCATCTCCCTTGGAAGCACCTCTATATGCTTGGCAAACAGCCCCTCAAACTCCACTGACATCACTTCAGTCAGAGCTTCCACTGTGGGGGGAACGGCCACACCCATCGACCCAGCTCCCACCCATCGACCCAACTCCCACCCATCGACCCAACTCCCACCCATCGACCCAGCTCCCACCCATCGACCCAGCTCCCACCCATCGACCCAACTCCCACCCATCGACCCAGCTCCCACCCATCGACCCAACTCCCACCCATCGACCCAACTCCCACCCATCGACCCAGCTCCCACCCATCGACCCAGCTCCCACCCATCGACCCAACTCCCACCCATCGACCCAGCTCCCACCCATCGACCCAGCTCCCACCCATCGACCCAGCTCCCACCCATCGACCCCAGCTCCCACCCATCGACCCAGCTCCCACCCATCGACCCAGCTCCCACCCATCGACCCAGCTCCCACCCATCGACCCAGCTCCCACCCATCGACCCAACTCCCACCCATCGACCCAGCTCCCACCCATCGACCCAGCTCCCACCCATCGACCCAGCTCCCACCCATCGACCCAGCTCCCACCATCGACCAGCTCCCACCCATCGACCCAGCTCCCACCCATCCGACCCAGCTCCCACCCATCGACCCAGCTCCCACCCATCGACCCAGCTCCCACCCATCGACCCAGCTCCCACCCATCGACCCAGCTCCCACCCATCGACCCAGCTCCCACCCATCGACCCAGCTCCCACCCATCGACCCAGCTCCCACCCATCGACCCAGCTCCCACCCATCGACCCAGCTCCCACCCATCCGACCAGCTCCCACCCATCGACCCAGCTCCCACCCATCGACCCAACTCCCACCCATCGACCCAGCTCCCACCCATCGACCCAACTCCCACCCATCGACCCAACTCCCACCCATCGACCCAGCTCCCACCCATCGACCCAACTCCCACCCATCGACCCAACTCCCACCCATCGACCCAGCTCCCACCCATCGACCCAACTCCCACCCATCGACCCACTCCCACCCATCGACCCAGCTCCCACCCATCGACCCAGCTCCCACCCATCGACCCAGCTCCCACCCATCGACCCAGCTCCCACCCATCTACCCAGCTCCCACCCATTGACCACAAGCTCCCACCCATCCACCCATCTCCCACCCATCGACTCAGCTCCCACCCATTCGACCCAGCTCCCACCCATCGACCTCAGCTCCCACCCATCGACTCAAGCTCCCACCCATCGAACCCAGCTCCCACCCATCGACCCAACTCCCACCCATCGACCCACTCCCACCCATCGACCCAACTCCCACCCATCGACCCAGCTCCTCCCATCGACCCAGCTCCCACCCATCGACCCCAGCTCCACCCATCGGACCCAGCTCCCACCCATCGACCAGCTCCACCCATCGTCCCAGCTCCCACCCATCGACCCAGCTCCCACCCATCGACCCAGCTCCCACCCATCGACCCAACTCCCACCCATCGACCCAACTCCCACCCATCGACCCAACTCCCACCCATCGACCCAGCTCCCACCCTCGACCCCGCTCCCACCCATCGACCCCGCTCCCACCCATCGACCCAGCTCCCACCCATCGACCCAGCTCCCACCCATCGACCCAGCTCCCACCCATCGACCCAGCTCCCACCCATCGACCCAGCTCCCACCCATCGACCCAACACCCACCCATCGACCCAGCTCCCACCCATCGACCCAGCTCCCACCCATCCAACCAGCTCCCACCCATCGACCCAGCTCCCACCCATCGACCCAGCTCCCACCCATCGACCCAACTCCCACCCATCCACCCAGCTCCCACCCATCGACCCAGCTCCCACCCATCGACCCAGCTCCCACCCATCGACCCAGCTCCCACCCATCGACCCAACTCCCACCCATCGACCCAACTCCCACCCATCGACCCAGCTCCCACCCATCGACCCAACTCCCACCCATCGACCCAGCTCCCACCCATCGACCCAACTCCCACCCATCGACCCAGCTCCCACCCATCGACCCAACTCCCACCCATCGACCCAGCTCCCACCCATCGACCCAGCTCCCACCCATCGACCCAGCTCCCACCCATCGACCCAGCTCCCACCCATCGACCCAACTCCCACCCATCGACCCAGCTCCCACCCATCTTTCCTCCTGCAAAATTCACAGCCTCACTCGATGGTGGACGTTCACTCGCCCTCTTCTTCCCAGCACCCTTCTACTATGTCTTCGACATTTCAAGTCTTCCTTATGACTTCCCACAACAACACATTCACAAACTATCCCTGAAACCGGGCATAAAAGTCCAAAAACCCGAGACTCTATCAGGAGCCACCTACCGTGTGACCTCCAACTACATGTCGCCACTGGAAGTGCCCCCCCCCCTCATTTATCTATGTATCTGAGGGTCACTGTGTTTGCAGATACCGAAAAAACATGTTGAAGATTATGAGAACAATAAAAATCCAGAAGTGTTGCTCAGGATTAGACCTCTTCTCAGTCTGATCTGTTTTCCTCATTTGTTTATTGTGATTTTCCAGAGTCTCTGTCCTTCCTTCTCCAAGTTGGCTCCTCTCAGGGCTGCAGCCTCACCAGTGAAACTATCAGCCAGCCCGCCCCTCAGGACCATGAGCTGTCTCCAAGCTTTGCCTGTCAAACGTGCCCCTGCTCCGAGTCATCCTGCCCCCGGTTTGACAGGTTGCCAAAACTTCTGCGTTACACCCAGGACCCACATCACACTCCTGACAAGCTCCTAGCAGAAACACACTTCCCTCACTCACCCCCATCTGTGGTACTTGCCCACACACAAGCCTCTAAACATGGAGGCGATTGGTGGCACATGGTGACCTTTTCCACCACTCAACCTGCCCCTCCTCCCTTCACTGCACATTCCCTGTCCCTCCTCCTTTCCCTCCACCTTCCCTGTCCCTCCTCCGTTCACTGCACCTTCCCCATCCCTCCTCCTTTCCCTCCATCTTCCCCTTTCCCTCCTCCCTTCACTGCACCTTCCCTGTCCCTCCTCTCTTCCCTCCACCTTCCCTGTCCCTCCTCTCTACACTCCATCTTCCCCGTCCCTCCTCTCTTCACTCCATCTTCCCCGTCCCTCCTCCCTTCACACCACATTCCCTGTCCCTCCTCCCTTCAATCCACCTTCCCTGTCCCTCCTCCCTTCCCTCCACCTTCCCTGACCCTCCGCCCTGCACCCCACCTTCCCTGTCCCTCCTCCTTTCCGTCCAACTTCCCTGTCCCTCCTCTCTTCACTCCATCTTCCCCGTCCCTCCTCCCTTCATTCCATCTTCCCCGTCCTTCCTCTCTTCACTCCATCTTCCCCGTCCCTCCTCCCTGCACCCCACCTTCCTTGTCCCTCCTCCCTTCACTCCTTCCCACTACCCGAGCTCACCCTCTCCCCTCCATGGGTCCTACAGCATGGTAGCACAGTAGTTAGCACTGTTGCTTCACAGCTCCAGGGCCCCAGGTCAATTCCCGGCTTGGGTCACTGTCTGTGCGGAGTCTCCACGTTCTCCCTGTGTCTGCGTGGGTTTCCTCCGGGTGCTCCGGTTTTCTCCCACAAAATCCCGAAAGACGTACTGCTAGGTAATTTGGACATTCTGAATTCTTCCTCTGTGTACCCGAACAGGCGCCGGAATGTGGCGACTAGGGGATTTTCACAGTAACTTCATTTCAGTGTTAATGTAAGCCTACTTGTGACAATAAAGATTATTAATTATTAAAGTAGTTAAACCTTGCCCTTTTAGCCTCCCAAGCTGAGAATCCTGCCCAACATCAGAATATTGGCCCAATTTACTCAGCCTCTCGCCAAAGCGACCACTTCAGTGAAACTTTGCGGTACATTGCTCCAATGTAAGTATATCCTTTCTTAAATTTGGATACCAAAGCTGCACATAGTAATACAACTAACTAGATACAACCACATAGGAGGCAAAAGAAAATGAAAAAAAAAAATATGGGTGGGATTCTCCGTCAGCCAATGCCTGAATCGGGAAAGGTGCTTGGGCTGAGAATTGGTCGTGAAGCCAAAATCGTGGCAGGCCCGGGCGCACGATTGAATGCCATGTTCCAGTGCCTACACAGTAGTGCGAAGTACAATGCATTGATATGGCGGTGTCAATGCATTCTACGTCCCACATACAGTAAACACCGTTCACATATTATTAGCGGGCCTGGTCCGGTATTCTCCAGGGCCTCCGCTATCCTCCACCTCCACCGGAGTGAATTACCGATGTTAAGTTTCACTTGTGCTTTTAAAAATCGAGAAACAGGCTACGTGGCTAATGAGGGAGAGAGACGAGGGATGACATGAAGAGGCAAGACTGTGGGCTGCTCTCCCTGCCGCTGGCAGAGCTGGCTGTGTAGGAGGGCCTCTGCCAGAGGCCTCTGTAGGGGGCTGCAGCAGAGGTTGATGGGGGCTGACCAGGGGATGGGCCGTGGGATCGACATGACCCCCCACGGGACCGGGGTGTCCAGGCATGGACCGCCCACGGCAGCAAGGCAGCCAACTTGCTGCGCATCTCACTGACTACCCTCCGCTGCCCGTCATTGTGCAGAGTGACACTGGCCGTATGGGTGCTCCCATCCCACCATCCCTGCACTCCATAACCCACCCTCCACCACCTTCCACCCTGCACACCCCCCCCCCCCCCTCCCCAACCGGGCACCACCAAAGGGGTAGCATGCAGCTCATCCAAGGAAAACGCCAACAGTAGCCTCTACCGGGGGGCATTGGATGGGGGCTGTGGAATGTAACGCTGGCATGTATAGCACTGGCCAAAGGTACCCCTGACATCAGGGCTGAAGCCCCTGCAATGCCAGACACCAACGGGACCAGAGTGTGGAAGGCGATGTACCGGGGAGCAGCCGAGGGAGAATGTGGGAATGGAGGAGAAGGGGATGAGAGGGACATGCGGGGGCAGGGTGTGCAGTCCAGCCTGCGTAGCCCATTGGACCTGTTTGGGATCGGCTGCGCGCATCATACCATCATATCTGCCTTTCACCTTCTACAGACAATGTACTTTGGAATCCAACCAGGAATGGTGGCCTTCATCCTAGTCACCACAGCCCTGGGGGATGCACTGAGCCTGTGCGAGCAGGAGCTGCTCGAGGAGGACCATGCAACGGCAGAGCCTAACCCAGAGGAACAGGAGGCAGGTGGTGAGGATGTGAGCCGGCCACCCAAGAGGCTGAGGAAGATGTGGGAAGGAGGTGCCACATAAGACCTCGTGTGTACCAACAGCGCCTGTCATTCGAGGCCCTGCCGGACCGGGCACGCCTTCGAAGACTGGCTGAGCAAGGGGACAGTGTGACATATCTGCCAGATCATGGTGCACCTGCCACCGTGGAGGCATGGAGGACACACCACTCCCGGTGACTATCAAGGTGACTGTCGCCCTGAATCATTACCCCATGGGGTCCTTCCAGGTGCTAAGTGGGGTCCTATTCAGAATATCACAGATCTCGGTGCACAAGCCCTATATACCCAGTTGGCACAATAAACAAATTCTATGTAGACCGAGCCTACCAGGATGCCCGGGCAGCGGGGTTCACCGTCAGAGATGCCCAGGTTCAAACGGGTGATCGATGGGATGTACGTCCCCCAACGAGCACTGGCCATGACAGACTGATTTGTACAAATCGAAAGGGGTTTCACTCAATGAACGGGCAGCTGGTGTGTGACCATGAGATGCACATCATGTACATCTGCACCCGATATCGGCCAGTGTGCACAACAGCTTCATCCTGGTAGGTTTCTGACCACTTAGAGTGCACTCCAGGCTGAGGGATTGGTTCCTGGGTGACCGGGGCTATCCGCTGCGGTCATGGCTGATGACGCCTATCCGGAGGCCACAGACATATGTGGAGACCCACGACAACGACGCCCATCCCAGGGATGTGGTCATGCGGTGCTTCTGCATCCTGAAGATGCAATACAGGTGCCTGGACCGCTCTGGAGGGGCCCTCCAGTATAGCGCTAGGGGGGTCTCCCAGATTGTGGTGGCCTGCTGTGTCCTCCACAAGATCGTACAGCAGAGGGACAAAGTGCAGGAGGAGCAGGATGAACGGCAGGCCTCGTCCAATGAGGAGGATGCAAGCAAGGATGAAGATGGGCAGAACATGGGGCCCGGGCAGGCACAGGAGGCCACACAACGTATACACCTGGGCCAGCGCACATAGGACGCCCTAATCATCCCCAGGTCCACAGGCTAGGGTGCCTGGCCAGCGGCACGGACAGCCAAAGCTCCCCTGGCCAACCACACCCTCCCATGAACACCCTCCCTGCACACACCACCCCAGCTTGTAACCCACTCTATGATTCCTACCTGTCACACAACGGGTTGCGGGCCCTGGGTTGGCAGTAACAGCAGGTGTGGTCCATGGGATGGAGGATGATGATGATCCTCTCTGGGATGAGCTCTGGGGCTCTGTATTATTCAACAACATCTGACCCCTGCCCACGGTAGCACTTTCCACCGTCCACCTCGTGTGAACTGTTCATTCCATCACATGGTCCCTTTGGGGTGGCGGAGCTGGGGCTGGTGGCGGGGGTAGGATGGGGTGGAGAGGGATGGGGATGGGACACCGGGGTGGTGAGTGCTGCCTGAACTGGAGTCCCAGGCCCAGTCCCATCCTCAGCGTCTGCCTATCGTCCCCTCCCCCCCATCCCCAGCGCCCTCTCTGTGGCCAGCCCAGATCAGCCCATCCCTCATACCCTTCTGACAGAGCATTGAGGTTGTAACATTGGAAACATGTGTTTATCGTGGACAAGTGAACATATATATATAAACAGTTTTGTGCCATAGCCCCTAACGCTATCCTATGTGCTGCACCTGTGCAAACTTAACTGGTGTCTACCTTTCCGGCCTTACCGGGCCTAACGCTACACTGAGCTGGATGCCCAGGCAGTACATCAGGAGTGGGGGCAGCCTGCTGTGATTCTACCCTATGAACTGGGTCCCCTTTGGCAGCCGTCTTCTAGGGCAACAGGACCTGGGTGGACAGGAGGGGGTCCGAGGCACTGTGGTGTACCGGCATGGGCCCCATCACCTCCTCCTCCCTCGGGGTGCCCGATGGCTCCTGAGCTACTCCAAGTAATGGGGGTGGGAGCGGAGCTAATACCTGAGGCTCCCCCACCACCTGGTGTTGCCAGTCCTGGAGGCCCGCTCCCGTCCTGACCAGGGTCGTGATACTCGCGACAACGGAGCACAGGGAGTGGACCACCTCCCTCTGGGATTGCACTACATCATGCTGTGATTCTGCCACCACCTTCTGGGTCTGTGCCACGTCAGCCAGTGCCCGGGCAATGCTGCCAATGCCATCAGCCATAGCCCGTTATAACTGGGCCACACTCTGGAGTGCCGCTGCAATGTCCAGGTGACCCTGCTACATGGTTGGCAATGAATGGGCTGGCCTGTCCTGGGCCTCAGCCATCGCCAGCACAGAGTATTCCGGGCCTTGGACATCCATAGCCGAAACATTGGCCTCCAAGGCCTCAACCACGGATGCCACCCGTGCGATGTTGGCTTGGGTGGCACACATGGTTGGCACCACCTCCTGCTCCTGCAGGCGATTGGACTCCTCCAACTGCAGCTGCAGGCATTGGATGGTCGCTGACAATCCCTCATGTAGTCTCTGGCTCGGCGCCTGCATCTCCACTAGAGATGGGACCGCCCTTTCCAGAAGCCCGAAACCCGCCTGGATAGCAGCTAGTTCCTGGGGAGGGCTGTCTCCGACCTTCCAGCCTCTCTGGGGTTCTTACCTCCACCTGATGTACCGCAGCACATGTGTCGTGTGCACAGATAGTGCCTCAGGAGCCTCTTTGCTGTCATGCCCAGCCAAGGTGGGTGTTTCTGGGTTGGTGGAGGATGTTGGAGACAGCAGTGACGGGAAGTTGGTGTCGTCCCCGGACTGAAGCTCTGGGGGATTTCAGGCTGTGGACTCCCATCACTGTCCATATCCTCTTCCTCACTGCTCTCCACCTGGGGTTGTGGTTGGGGTCAGCGGGCACCAGAAGGGCTCGCCTCATCACCAGGCAATCCTGCAAGACACAAGACATGACGCACGATTGGATCGAGGGTTCGGGTGGCGGGTGGTGGTGTGGAGATGGGGGTGTGGGGGTGGGGATAGTGGTGGTGGAGGGGGGAGGTGTGGTGGTGCAGGGGGTGGTGGGAGTGGTGGTGGGGCTGGCAACACATGAACCATGGGGAAATGCAACTCACCGAGGTCTCACTTGCTTGCCCAATGCCAACCTCCGCCTCGGTGGCTGCCCTCACTCTGGTCCAGGTCCAGTGCCCGCTGCTCTGCTGCGGTGAGGGGGACACAGGTCCGATGGCACCCTCTCTGGTCTTTTCCCTCTCCCTGCCGTTGTGGACCACCCTCTCCTGGATGGGTTAGACATTGATCGCATATAGCACAGGGCATGGGTAGCTGGTGGCCTTCATGGCCAGGGCACCCGACCATGGCAGTCGGTATGGGGGCTGGCAAGTGGTGCAAGGTGGGGGTTCAGTCACCCTCCAGATGGGGGGGGGGGGGCTAGAAGTGGGGTTACGGGTATGTGGGTCAGGAGTTAGTGCCAGGGGCACAATGCAGCTTACTCACTCTGACCGCCCTGTGGAGGTTATGCAGTTTTTATGGCACTGCTGGCCGGTCCGGGCAGTGATGCCCAAGGCACTCACAACCTCTGCTACCTGTGCCCAGGCCTGGTGCAAGGCAGTGGGTGGCAGTCTCCTTCTCACCCCAAGGTACAGGGTGGCCCGCCTCTCCTCCACGGGGTCCAGCAGGGTCTCCAGCTCAGCAGCAGTGAACCCACATCTTGCTGCCATCTTGTTGGCTGAGGTGTGTATGGGGTGTGGAGTGCTTATATGCGGCTGCAGCTTGTCAGTCTCTCGAGTACCAATCCGGACCCCAGCAGATCGGACACCGGTTTCCATTGGAATCGATCGTTTTCCGCCTATTAGCGGTTGATGAATTTGATGCGACCATCAATTCACACAAGAAGATTAGTAGAAGTGAACAGTGGTTTTAATAAGTTAGATCTGTGCCTGCCTGCGACTACTCTGTACTGAGTGCCGCCGACAGGCTGCAGATCTATATACCACCCCCGAGGGGGCAGAGCCCACAAGGGCATCAACATAATACAATACAATACAGTGGTGAATTGCAGTAGCAATACGTTCGCCATAGAATTGCTCTGGGACTGGCACCAATTATGCCACTGTAGAACACCACCGATTCAGTCCCTGCGGCAACACTTACTTCCTGAATCAAAGAATGCTGCCACATGTTCATTTTTTTCAGTTCCACGCTCGATTAGGGCTGAGGAACTAAAAAGGCCGGTGTTCTAGATGGGGGCCTGGAGTAAGAACAGTCACGTATAGGCTCGGAGACCCAACTGGCAGCTCACTGAAAATCAATGGGGGGTTCATCAATGGATGCTCAGCCTCATCGACGAGGTGGAGGTTGTATGTGTATGTGTGTGGTGGTGGTGGGGGGGTGGGGGGGGGGGGGGGGGGGGGGTTTGATTAAAAAGGTGTTCGCAGTTTATAAATAGTTTTAAATATTACAAAACCTCAGCCAGCTGTTTCAATTCTACAGAGGCTGTGGCAATTTGATTATTAATACAAAGCCGATTTCTCCCCTTTCTCTCCTCTCCCTTATTCCTCTTTATATTGGCTGGTCTCTCTCCCTCTTCTTCTCCAAGCTTAAAGAACATTCTAAAGTGGAAAAAAACAAAAATAAGTCTGTAATCAGAAATCACTTTTCTTTTCATTCGCTTACACAGACACAAACAAACCCCTCCGCTTCTCTTTTAAAGAAAAACTGAATATAAATTTTACCTCTTCACTGCTATTGATATTTAGTAATAAATTTTAGTAAAATTAGCTTTAAAAATGCTATCAAGTAGAAAGTACAGCCTAAGGAGAAAATTGCACCAATATAGCCTCACAGCTTCAGGGCCCTGGACTCAATTTCAGCCTCGGGTGATTATTGGTAGCATATTGGTCAGCATAGTTGCTTCCAAGCTCCAGGGTCCCAGGTTCGATTCCCGGCAGGGTCGCTGTCTGTGTGGAGTTTGCACGTTCTCCCCGTGTCAGCATGGGTTTCCTCCGGGTGTTCCAGTTTCCTCCCACAGTCCAAAGATGTGCGGTTTAGGTGGATGGCCATGCTAAATTGCCCTTAGTGTCCAAAAAATGTTAAGTGGGGGTTACTGGGTAGATACGTGGGCTTCAGTAGGGTGCTCTTTGTAAGGGCTGGTGCAGACTCGATGGGCCGAATGGCCTCCTTCTGCACTGCAAATTCTATGATCTGTGTGGAGTTTACACTTTCTCCCTGTGTCGGTGTGGGTTTCCTCCGGGTGCTCCGGTTTCCTCCCACAGTCCAAAGATGTGTGGGTTAGATGGATTGGCCATGCTAAATTGCCCCTTAGTGTCCAGAAGGTTAGGTGGGGGTTACTGGGTTACGGGGATAGGGTGGAGGCATGAGCTTAGTAGGGTGCTCTTTCTCGAGGTCGGTGCAAAGTCAATGGGCTGAATGGCCTCCTTCTGCACCGTAGGGATTCTATAATCCATTCTGGATAAGATTGCATAATATGCAATTCAACCCATAAAGTCCAAGTCTTGGGCAAAAATCGAGCCTAAGATTTTTGGGAGGAGATGAGACCTTCAAGTAAAAATTTCAGAATCCATCCTGTTTGTAAAATATAGAAGCCAAGGCTGTGCTGTCATCAATGAGGTTAAAGTACTGAGACAGGGAGCATTGCGCTGACATTAGGCAGAAGTAGACCACCAAACCGCGTAATGGGTAACTCTGAAAAATGTCACTCCTTTACAAAATAGAAAGATCATTATGAATAAAGGTTAGTTCTGCAATTTGCACATTCTCCCCGAGTCTGCATGGGTGTCACCCCCACAACCCAAAATAATGTGCAGGGTAGGTGGATTAGCCATGCTAAATTGCCCCTTAATTGGCAAAAAAAAGGAATTGGGTACTCTAAATTTATTTTTTAAAGTTCTGCAATTTGCTTCTATTATACATTCTACAATTCCTGAATTTATAAAGAAAAAAATAAACAGTATTAACTCTGCTGAGGAGTGAAAGAGATGTATGCCAGGACAATAAAACATGCCAGTAATGAGTTGGCAGCCATTTTACTTCAATGTTAAACAACATCTGGCACAGTGCAAACCCCCTCTGGGCAGGCGGCCTTCCTGTGCCTGTATTCCGGCAAGTCAAGGGTCAGAGGAGGAAGTAAGACAGCCTTGCACACAGTTTTTTCCACATGGCAGGATCGACACTGATAGATAAGGAGAATATTATCATGGGATCAGACAGATTTGGAGCTTCCTGAGCTGGGATCGTTATTGCTGTAATGAGGGATAACAGGTTTAATGAAAGGCCCTGGCGCTTTATCCTTTAAGAAGGAGTCATTGAGTGAAATGATTGCTCTCAGGTTAATAGTCAAGCAACATTACATGCTAATGTAGCAGAAAATAAATTCTAATGTTGGTTTAAGTATAGAATAAAGGGAATGAGTAGTCAAAATAAACAGATCCATTTGATGAAGAATGACTTAACAACTGAATAATAATAGACTTGCATCAAATGGCACAAAAATGTGGATTGGATCAAATAAAAACAATTAGGAATATAGAAAAGAATGATCAGGCACAACAAAGATGTCTCTTTTTGATTGATCTCAGCTGATCCTTTTCATAATATTTCTCATTCGAGAAAGAAATCAGCACAGAGCAGATTGGTTTCTTTTATGTGACTGAAGGTTAATGTATAGAATTAGTAGATGAAAAGACAATCTTCCCCAGCATTAGGGCAGCTTAAATATTGTATTTGCAAATAAAACTGGACTCCTTCTGTGGTTTATGGGGAGCAGCAGTTGGCAACGCTCTTGCCTGCAAGTTAGAAGTTAAAGCCCTGCCAGGATTTGAGGAGATAACCTAGGCCGATACTACAACAAAGTGCTGCTTTCTTAGAGTTGCCTCGATTTTCATGTGAGACATTGAACCGAGGCCTTGTTCCAGTGGCTGGGGTAAGTGTTAAAAAATTGCCCCAACACAATGCAAAGAAGGGCAGCAAGTGATCTTGCAACAGTGAGGGCGATAACTCCTGCTTTCGGGCTCACCTAATGGTAAAATGTCACTTTTTACAAGAGCAAAAGACAATTCTGTTTCCAGCAATGAAACCAGAAAATGTCAAACTGAAGTAAATATACAAAATGAGTCTAACCTGAATTTTAACATGGGGGCGCGTGGTCAGTGGGGCAAGTGGGAAGTTAAGAGACTGGAGCAATTTGACCCCCCTGTCCTCATTAACAGACCCGAGGTCTGACTCTGGCCCAAATAAATGTTCACGTTTGCTCATCTAGTCTTCTTCTAGCCCGGGATTCACTCTGCAGCAACTTCCTGGCGTGCTTGGCACCTATCAGGCCTACAAGCGTTTCTATGTATCATAAACATTAATACAGTATGTTCTGAAGCATTACCAGATACTAAGCAAAGTCTCAACCTTAAAATTTTCGTCCTTTCTCTAAAATCTCTCAATGGCCTCATCACTCCCTATCCCTATTTTCTCTTCCTGTCCCACAATCCTCCAAGATATCTGCATTGCTCCAACTCAGGCCACTTGAGCATCATTGACAACAATTGCTACACACTTGGAAGCCTTGCCTTCAGTTGCCTAGACACTAAGCAGTGAATTCTGCCCCCCACCCTCTCCCCGAGCTCTCCACCTCTCTTTCCTCTTTTAAGATGCTTCTCAAATCCTAACTATTAGACCAAGCTTTTGGTCATCCTCCCTAACCTCCCTTTATGTGGCTTTGTCCAATTTAGGAGCGTCGCTGTGAAAGGGACATTTCACTGTGTTGAAGGTGCTAAATAAATGTTGTTATTGGGACTGAGACATTCTCAATAGTCTTATTAAGTTATATGAACTATTCAAAACTTCCAGTCAGCTCACGATCCAATATTTCCATAATTTGTATTCTGCAATGATGTAAAGTTTGAGTACAGAACATTTACCTTAACTTTTTGCACACGATCAGAGTGGGAGAAATCTGTCTGAGAAACAGCTTATTATTTTTATTTGGGCTGGAGTGTTTTTGCTATGAAGAAAGGCTGGTTAAGCTGGGGTTGTTCTCCTTAGAGCAGAGAAGGCTGAGAGGTGAACAATATTATGAAAGACAGATCAGGGAGATATGAGAAACATTTCATAGATCATAGAATTTACAGTGCAGAAGGAGGCTATTCGGCCCATCGAGTCTGCACCGGCTCTAGGAAAGAGGACCCTACCCAAGCCTCCACCTCCACCCTATCCCCAGAACCCAGTAACCCCACCCAACACGAAGGGCAATTTTGGACACTAAGGATGGCCAATCCACCTAACCTGCACATCTTTGGACTGTGGCAGGTAACCGGAGCACCCGGAGGAAACCCACGCACACACGGGGAGAACGTGCAGACTCCGCACAGATAGTGACCCAACTATGGGACCCTGGAGCTATGAAGCAATTGTGCTAACCACGATGCTACCGTGCTGGCCCTTGGCTTCCCCTTGGTTGAAGGGTCAATAACCAGGGGGTATAGATTTAAGGCAATGGACCGGAGATTTAGAGGGGGTTTGATTTTTCATTTAGAGGTTGGTGCAAATCTGAAACTCACTGCTTCAAAGGGCGGTAAAGGCAGGAACCCTTCCAAAATTTAAGAAGCATTTAGATGAACACCATGGCGTACAAGACTACGGACCAAGTGCTGGAAAATGGGATTAGAATAGATAGGTGCTTATTGATGGGCACAGGAATCAAGGGCCCTCTTTCTGTGCTGTAAAACTTTATGACTTATTTGGTCAGAAAATTTCAAGAAGAGTTTACAAAGCTACAGCTGATGCGAAGTGACACTTATTGTAACCCTTCTACAGGGAATACATTCTAAGTCACTTGTTCTGTGACTGGCTATGACTGAAGCACAATGGGCTGGATGCCAAGATGAAAGGGAAACAAAACCAGTCAATTTAAAGATGTACACCTCTTACATAGAACTTAGAACAGTGCAGCGCAAAACAGGCCCTTTGGCCCCCTATCTTTACATAATCATTGTTAAGATGCTTCTTGGTTTATTTCCAGGGGCGTATATCCAAATGGAATCAGAGAAAGGTTTGACGTATTACTTAATTCAAAAGCTAATGGTAATTCAAAGATAATTGTCATTCTGTTCTTGGATTTCACGACTGAAATGCTTCTGCAGTAATCCTCAAATGGCTAAAAGCCCAACTAAAAATGCACGCTAATTTGTTATCTGAAAACAGATTCACTGAAGAAACGGTGTGCAATAACTATGTGGTAGGCATGAGAGGAAACAGCAGCTCAAGAGTGAATGAGGGTTTACAACTGATCTCACCAATGATTGCAGCTATCCACTATATGCACCTTGACTCAATCTCGAAGAGTCCTTCCAATTCTCCCCTTCTCTTCAAATAATGTGCATTGCAAGCACCATTCATAAAGATGCACTCCTTCCAAATGTTCCCAAGTTGGGGAGATGACAAAACTAAAGCAGCCAGCGTCTTTGTGATTGACAGTGCGGCACGGTAGCACAGTGGTTATCACTGTTGCTTCACAGTGCCAGGAACGCTGGTTTGATTCCCAGCTTGGGTCACTATCTGTGCAGAGTCTGAACTTTCTCCCTGTGACTGCGTGGGTTTCCTCCGGGTGCTCCGGTTTCCACCCACTAGTTCCGAAAGATGTACTGTTCAGTGAATTGGCATTCTGAATTCTCCCTCTGTGTACCTGAACAGGCGCCGGAATTTGGTGACGAGGGAATTTTCACAGTAACTTCATTGCAGTGTTAATGTAAGCCTACTTGTGACACTAATAAAGATGATTAGATTATTATAACTCCACACAGGTGTAAGTTGCTAGTGCGGGAGGAACCACAATTGAAACATCGATGCAGGAATCAGATTGCCCCTTTTTAACTAGTATCCCATATTAACCAAACGCCATTATATATTTTTTAATTCGTTGATGAGGCGTGGGCATCGCTGGCTATGTGTGCCAGCATTTATTGCCCATCCCTAAAGGCTCTTGAGGGGGCAGTTAGGAGTCAGCCACGTTGCTGTGAATCTGGAGTCACATGTAGGCCAGACGAGGTAAGGACAGCACATTTCCTTCCCTAAAGGACATTAGTGAACCAGATGGGTTTTCCCAACAATGGACAATGGTTTCATGGTCATCATTAGACTTTTTAAATTCCAGATTTTTATTCAATTAAAATTTCACCATCTGCAGCGGGATTTGAACCTGGGTCTCCAGAGCATTATTCTTGGTCTCTGGTGTACTAGTCCAGTGACAATACCACTATACCACAGCCTCCCCAAATGCTCTTGCCCTTGTTTCAGGTGCAAACATTTTGTACCTTGCTTCTAGTAACTCCATTCCCCCCAAGTAACCAAGCGACTCAGGCTTGTTGTCAGGCAGAACTCACATCAGATAACATGATCCCCTTCACTGCTCCATTTTACCCAAAATATAATTATCTTATAAAACTTTGCATTCATAACATCATGGACCTGGCTACAACGGTGTTCCTCCGCAGGTCCTCCCTGTCATAATATCCATTCATGTATATCATGAGATGAAGACAGGCAGTGATTGACACACAAGATAACCAATGAACACACACGACACAGAACAACCAATCACCAGACAGGACACCACCACTATAAAGCCCACAGGTCATTAAGGCTCTCCCTCTCTCACAGAACACGGCCAGGGAGATAGTCGCAGTACACAGGCCAATGAGCATCATCACCATGTGATGGAGAGCTAGTCTGGTCAAGCCAGTAGGAGGCTATCAGTTAGGTTAATAGAGTGTCAACCCACAGCAGATTATGTACAGCAATCAACAGGTTCAATAAAACAGTGTTTGACCATCTCTTGTGTCCGAAGCCTGTTTCTCGTTTTACTGCATCCAGTTGCAGTCGATGTTAGACCAACACAGATAACACATCATGGTACCAGAGAGCTAGTAACTCTAACGAACCTACCTTGAGTGAATCTGCAACGACCAGCACGCAGCCATCCAATGGCATGGAAAAGATCCAACCTCCTCCGCAACTCCGGATCTCCGGCAACCTCGGAGCCAACTGGAAAGTCTTCAAACAGAAGTTCCTCCTGTATATCAAGGCCTCCGACCTCGAGGCAGCATCGGATGCCCGAAAGATCGCGCGGTTCCTGTCGACTGCGGGGGACCACGCCATCCACATCTATAACTCGTTCACTTTTGCCGATAGCGAAGACAAGACGAAGTTCAAGACGGTTCTGCTGAAATTCGACAACCACTGTGACATTGAGGTGAATGAGAGATTTGAACAGTACATCTTCCAACAGAGGCTTCAGGGTAAGGATGACCTATTCAGTCCTTCTTGACCCATCTCCACATCCTCGCGCAGTCATGTAATTCTGACTCGACGGCTGATTCCATGATTCGGGTTGAGATCGTTTTCGGGGTCCAGTCCGACTCCCTGCAGGAGCAGCTCCTCAAAATCAAACAGTTGACCCTCTCCGTCGCCATCGAAACGTGCGTTGTCCATGAGCATGCCAGGAATCGTTACACCAGCATCAGGGCGGCAGAAAATGCAAATCTAGTCTCCCACGAGGCAGAAAGGGTGCAGGCCATCGCAAAAATGCAAGGCCTGAGCATCGAGGAGAGTGGCCGTTTCACGCCCTTTTCCCGGGTCCCTATGCATGCACGCTACGACCGGGTGGACGATGAGGCCGAAGACCCCAATGCGCATGTGCGAACGTCGGCCGTCCGCACTGCGCATGCGCGATGGCGCACGGAACGCGTTGACGTCAGCATCGTGACGTGCCCAAATTGTGGCTCCGCCCATTTAAAGCGGCAATGTCCAGCCAAAGGAAGGTGATGTCTACAGTGTGGAAAGCCTGGGCATTATGCGGCCTTATGCAGGTCCGCTCCACCAACCAACAGCCAGCGATCCCAGCTGCAGCGCAGACGTGTCTGCTGCGTACAACAAGGCAGGCAGGATTCGGATCCTGACAGCCCAACGGACCCCGATGCTGACAGCCTCGAGTCTCCATATCGGGTGGGCATAATCACCACGCACGAGCTGGCCTCCACCGTGCCTGCAAACCGCCTTTCAATCCTCACTGTGGATCCTGACGACGAGTGGTGTGCTGTCGTCATGGTTAGCCAGTCTCGTATCCGATTTAAATTGGACACTGGCGCATCTGCAAACCTCATATCACAGTCGGACCTCGACAGCATCCAAGACCAACCTAGCATTCTTCCACCAGCCTGCCAGCTCCTTGACTACAATGGCAATGCCATAGCTGCCAGTGGATCGTGTCAGCTACGTGTATCTCACAAGGCAATCAAAGCGACATTGCGATTCGAGATCGTCCGCCCTGACAAGGCATCCCTGCTCGGTGCTCGTGCATGTAAACTTCTAAATCTGGTCCAGCGCGTCCATGCCATGTCCTCAACACCGGCGACTGCCTCGCCCAATGTAAATCTCCAGGCTGAGATAGACGACATTCTCACACAATACCACAACATGTTTGATGGAATGGGCACGCTCCCATATTGTGACAAGATATTGCCCAAACCGAATGCCATCCCAGTCATCCATGCACCGTGCCGGGTGCCGGCTCCTCTCAAGGATCATCTGAAATCGCAGCTATGAGAGCTCCAAGACCAGGGTAACACCTCAAAGGTCACGGAACCAACAGACTGGGTCAGCTCCATGGTCTGCATCAAGAAGCCATCTGGTGAACTCCGCATTTGCATTGATCCCAAAGACCTGAATCGCAACATCATGCGCGAGCACTACCCGATCCCAAAGCGTGAAGAGTTAACCTGTGAGATGGCTCATGCCAAATTCTTTACCAAGCTGGACACCTCCCGTGGCTTCTGGCAGATACAGCTGGATGAGTCCAGTCGGAAGCTGTGCACGTTTAACACTCTGTTCGGCAGGTTTTGCTACAACCGCATGCCTTTAGGAATCATATCAGCTTCCGAAGTATTTTATCGCATAATGGAGCAAATGATGGAGGGCATCGAGGGGGTGCAAGTCTATGCGGACGACGTGATCATCTGGTCCACGATGCCCGAGGATCACATCGCTCGCCTCAAACAAGTTTTCCGGAGGATACATGAAAACGGCTGATGTGTTGGGTATGCTGGGTCTACAAGGACTGCGTTTACCATAGCAGTGAGAGAGACAGGCTACCAACACTTGTAGAAGTACAATTCTATTTTATTGAACTATGAGCTGTTAAACATATTTGCACTGTGGGTTGACATTATGTTGAGTTGACTGGAGACCTGAGGCTAAGCTGACCAGACTATACTGCTAGCACATGGTGGATGTTCGTGTTACTGATCACGGGCTCTGGCTGTCTCAGAGGCTGCATCCCAAGAGAGCGGGAAAACTAGTGCCCTCTGGCTTTATAGTGGCCGTGTCCTGTCTGATGATTGGCTGCTGTGTTCTTTGTGTTGATTGGTCATTCAGTGTGTCAGTCCGTGTCTGACTATGCACCATCATATACTTGTGTGTATATTATGACAGCGGCCTCCAGCTCAACTGGGCCAAATGCTCATTTGGTAGGTCCGCTATCAAATTTCTGGGTGACCACATTTCACAGCAGGATGTGCAACCTGACGCTGACAAGGTGCTGGCAATCAATGCCATGAAAACCCCAGAGGACAAAAAGGCGGTTATCTATTTTTTTCGGGATGGTGAATTTTCTCGGGAAATTCATTCACAACATGGCATCCCACACCACAGCCTTCCGGCATCTCGTAAAAAAGTCGACAGTGTTCCAGTGGCTTCCCGGACATCAAGCGGAGTGGCTTGAGCTGAAGGTGAAGCTCACCACAGCCCCAGTACTGGCATTCTTTGAGCCAATCAAGGATACCAAGATATCCACAGATGCAAGCCAGGCATTGGGGCGGTGCTCCTCCAGCGAGACGACTCCTTGTCCTGGGCTCCAGTGGCATACGCCTCCAGGGCCATGACTCCGACCGAACAATGGTATGCCCAGATCGAAAAGGAGTGCTTGGGTCTCCTGACAGGAATAGTCAAGTTTCATGACTACGTATACGGCCTGCCAAAGTTCACGGTGGAAACAGACCACAGGCCTTTAGTCCACATAATCCAAAAGGATTTAAATGACATGACACCTCGGCTGCAGCGAATTCTTCTTCATCTCCGCGGATATGACTTCGAGCTCGTCTGTATACCGGGTAAGGAGCTGATCATCGCGGATGCCCTATCTCGATCTGTCACCACGCCGTGTGAACAGGGCGATTTCATTCGCCACTTTGAAGCACAGGTGCAGCTGTGTGCCAGCAACCTCCCAGCCACTGATGAACGAGTTATACAAATACGCGAAGAAACTGCCAAAGATCCCCTACTGCAGTGCGTGATGAAGCACCGCCCATGGCTGGCAAAAGGGGCAATGCCCCCAGTTCTTCAACATTAAGGACGAGCTAATGGTTGTTGAGGGGATCCTTCTTAAACTAGATAGAATCGTCATTCCCCAAAGCATGCAAAACATGGTGCTCAGACAGATCCATGAGGGTCACCTGGGGGTCGAGAAATATCGACGCAGAGCTCGGCAGGCAGTTTACTGGCCTGGCATCAGCCAGGACAGTGCCAACACAGTCCTCAACTGCACAACATGCCAGAAGTTTCAACCAGCTCAGCCCAAGGAAACGCTGCAACAACACGAGATCGTGACCTCTCTGTGGTCCAAGGTGGGGATAGACCTCTTTCGCGCCAATGGGCGTGATTACGTGCTCCTGGTCGACTACGTCTCCAGCACCTGGAAGTGGCGAAACTGTCGGACCTCACGTCTAAGTCCGTCATCAAAGCCTGCAAAGGGGCAGCACGGTGGCCTAGTGGTTAGCACAGCTGCCTCACGGCGCTGAGGTCCTAGGTTCGATCCCGGCTCTGGGTCACTGTCCGTGTGGAGTTTGCACATTCTCCCCATATCTGCGTGGGTTTCGCCCCCACAACCCAAAAATGTGCAGAGTAGGTGGATTGGCCACGCTAAATTGCCCCTTAATTGGAAAAAATAATTGGGTAATCTAAATTTATTTTTTAAAAAAAATCAAAAAAAAAAATCAAAGCCTGCAAAGACACGTTTGCCAGGCATGGGATACCACTCACGGCAATGAGTGACAACGGTCCATGTTTCTACAGCCAAGAGTGGTCCAACTTTGCACGATCCTAGCACTTTAGTCACATCACATCCAGTCCCCATTACCCCCAATCAAACGGGAAGGCCGAGAAAGGGGTCCATATTGTCAAGCGGTTGCTGTGCAAGGCTGCAGACTCAGCCTCGGATTTCAACCTGCCGCTATTGGCATACAGGGCAACCCCTCTGTCGACTGGTTTGTCTCCGGCGCAGTTACTCATGAACCGCAACCTGAGGACGACTGTTCCAGCCATCCATATTCCAGACCTTGACCATCTCATGGTGCTGCAGAAGGTGCAGCGATCCAGGGACCAGCAAAAGATCATGTATGATGCTCATGACACGGATCTGCCTGCGCTGGCTCCAGACGATGTTGTTCGCGTTCAGCTGCCTGAGGGAGGTTGGTCAGCCCCAGCTGTTGTTGTCAGACAGGCTGCTCCCAGGTCTTTCGTTGTCCAAATGGCTGATGGCTCCATTTTACGGTGCAACAGGAGGGCGCTGCGTAAAGTTCCCTGCCCATCACCCGATCGCACTTCTCCACATGTCATCATGCCTCCTTCGGACGTCTTGCACCATGAGGCCACCGATCTGGCGCCTGTCCAGGTGTCGGCGTCCCCCCCACCACCTCTGCGGCGATCGACGAGAATTTGTCGCCCACCACAAAGACTGAATCTATAGACCTAAATCTTGTAAATTTTGTTCAGTTTGCTCTGTATCTGCACGATAGACACCTTCCCATGTACATATGTTCATTCATTCCCCACTTGTACATAGTTATGCATGTATATACAGCCACGTTCCAAAATTTATTTTAAAAGGGGGAGATGTCATAATATCCACTCATGTATATCATGAGATGCAGACAGGCAGTGATTGCCACACAGGATAACCAATGAACACACACGACACAGAACAACCAATCCCCAGACAGGACACCACCACTATAAAGCCAACAGGTCATTAAGGCTCTCTCTCTCTCACAGAACACGGCCAGGGAGATAGTCGCAGTGCACAGGCCAATGAACATCATCACCATGTGATGGAGAGCTAGTCTGGTCAAGCCAGTAGGAGGTTATCAGTTCGGTTAATAGAGTTTCAACCCACAGCAGATTATGTACAGCAATCAACAGGTTCAATAAAACAGTGTTTGACCATCTCCTGTGTCGGAAGCCTGTTTCTCGTTTTACTGCATCCAGTTGCATTTGATGTTAGACCAACACAGATAACACATCATTCCCCACCCCCCACCACTCCTTACTAAATTGCTGCTGTCAGTAACATCATGCATGTAAAGTTTGAGGGCTATTGGAGAACTTTCAGTACCATATATGCCAGAAAGAGTCAATGCCTTCATGGCAGGCAGAGTGGGTGGGTGATAGAAATGTGACTGATATGATTTGAGGAGTGCTTGCCCTCATAACTTTTCTTTTGACCATATTTTCTTAAGGCATTTATAATTTTTAACAACAATTTACAAGAGGAAAAACAACAAAGTTAGTAACACCCACCCAACCAACAACCACACCCAGCCAACGTGGCTTACATACACAGTTCCCCAGTCCCCCTTTCCCACTAACTATTTCCCACCTCAACTAACCCCCTCCAACCTCACTCTTTCCCTTAACCCCCCCTCCTTTGAACACACACGACACAGTAGAACCAATCACCAGACAGGGCACCACCACTATAAAGTGCACAGGGCATTAAGGCTCTCCCTCTCTCACAGGACATGACCAGGGAGATAGTCGCAGTGCACAGGCCAATGAACATCATCACCATGGCAGCTGACAGCTTAATTTTCCCCAAACAAGTCAATAAATGGCTGCCACCTCCGGGCGAACCCTAACATCAATCGTCTCAGGACGAATTTGATTTTCTCAAGCCTGAGAAATCCGGCCATGTCATTAACCCATACCCCCGATTTTGGGGCTCCGAGTCCCTCCACGCCAATAAGATCCATCTCCGGGCTACTAAGGAGGCAAAGGCCAACACATAGCCTCTCTCACCCCCTAGACGCCCGGGTCTTCCGACAGACCACAAATCTCCGCCTCTGGACTCAGAAACACCCGCACCTTTAATACCATGGACATGACATTGGCAAACCCTTGCCAGAATCCGCTGAACTTCAGACATGCCCAAAACATGTGAACATGATTTGCAGGTCCTCCCACACACCGCCCACACCCATCCTGCACCCCTTCAAAGAACCTGCTCATACGGGCCACAGTCATATGCGCTCTTTGCACCACCTTGAATTGTATCAGACTAAGCCTGGCACACAACAAGGACATGTTAACCCTACTGAGGGCACCCTCCCACAGCCCTAATTCCTTGTCTCTAATTCCTTGCCCAACTCTTCTTCCCATTTTTGCTTTACCTCCTCTATCGAGGTTCCCTCCCATTCCATGAGCTCTTTATAAATTTCGGAGTCCTTCCCCTCCCTCACTCCCGTTTTCGACACTACCATGTCCTGTATCCCCTGTGGCGATACGAGCGGAAAGGCCGTGCAAAGTCCCTCGCCTGCAGGTAGCAGAACCCATTCCCACTGGGCAACTCAAACTCCTCCTCTAGGTCCTCCAAGCACGGAAAGCTGCCATCAATAAACAGGTCCCCTAACCGCTCAATCCCAGCTGGCTGCTACCTCCAAAACTCCACATCCAATCCCCCCGGTGCAAACTGGAGATTGCCACTCCCATGTGCTTCCACCATTGTCCCCACACCCTCAAAGCTGCCACTATCACCGGGCGTGTGCAGTACTCAGCCGGCGAGAACGGCAGAGGTGCCGTTACCAGTGCTCCTAAACCTGTGCCCCTACATGATGCTCCCTCCACCTGCTCCCACACCGATCCCACTACCCACTTTCTGATCATTGCTATGTTCACTGCCCAATAGTAGTTCCTGAAATTCGGTAGGGCCAGCCCTCTCCCCCCGCCCCCCCCCCCCCCCCCCCCCCCCGCCCCCCCTCAACCCCACTCCAGCTGCATCTTTTTTACCCTCGGGATTTTACCAGCCCACACAAACCCTGAGATCACCGTGTTCACCCTCTTAAAAAAAGCCTTTGGGATAAAAATAGGCAGGCACCGAAATACAATCAAAAACCTCGGGAGAACCGTCATCTTTTACCGTTTGCACCCTCCCTGCCAGTGACAACGGGAGAATATCCCACCTTCTAAAGTCTCCCTTCATCTGCTCCAGTAACCGAGCCAAATTCAGCTTATGTAGCTGCTCCCACTCCCGTGCCACCTGGATTCCCAAATAACGAAAACTCCCTCCAAACACCTTGAACGGCATTCCCCACAATCTCCTCTCCTGCCCCCGCGCCTGAATCGCAAAGAAGTCGCTTTTACCCATAATCAATTTGTACCCTGAAAACTGTCCAAATTCCCCTAGGAACCCCATAATCTCTCCGATCCGCCCTGCGGGTCATAAATATGCAAAAGTAGGTCGTCCGCATATCGTGAGACCCTGTGCTCCACCCCCCCCACCCACCCCCCCATACAATCCCTGGCCAGTCCTTTGAAGCTCTCAGCAATATCGCCAGCGGCTCTATAGGCAAGGCAAACAACAGTGGGGAGAATGGTCGTCCCTGCCTCGTCCCCCAGTGCAGCCGAAAATAATCCACCACCCCAGCTAACAAAGTCTTATCCATAACGAATCCGAGAGTACACTTTGTGTACATGGGAAAAAAATGAGTATTCCTTCATTCTTGGCCACTTGAACCTCCACAGATCTACCCCTCCCATCTGTTCCATAAACCCCTTTAGTTCCTTTGCAGATGCTGACACCCTCCCAGTTTTCGAACTCGACCAATCCAGCCTTGGATCTATAACCGTATTAAAGTCCCCCCCCTATAATCAGCCGATGCAAGTCCAGATCAGGGATCTTCCCCAATACCCACCTCATAAACTCTACATTGTCCCAGTTCGGTGCAGCACCAGCACCACCGGCATTCCATCCAACTTCCCACTCACCATAACATATTTGCCCCCCCCGAGTCCGCCACTATTCTTCCCACTTCAAATGCCAGCCACTTATTAATCAGAATTGCCACTCCCCTTGCCTTGGAATCTTGCCCTGAATGGAATACCTGCCCTACCCACCCCTTCCTCCGCCTAGTCTGATCCACTGCCCATAGGTGTATCATTGCCATGTCCGCCTTTAAGCTTTTCAGATGTGTGAACACATGGGCCCTCTTGACTTGCCAATTCAGCTCTCTCACATTCCATGTGATTAGCCTGGTCAGGGGACACCCCCCTCTTCCTACCGATCAACCATACCCCTTTCTAGGCCAGCCTCCAGCCCGTGCCCTGCACCTCCTCAGGCCCGCACTCGGGTGCCCACCGTCATCGACCCTCATCCTGTCACCTTTCACCAGTCCCTCCCCTGTCAGCAGACAACTACCTCCCTTCCCCCTCCCCCACTCTATAACAAAATAACAATCCCAACCCCTATCAACACACTTACTTGCTCACCCCCCACTGCGCTTCCGTTAGCCAGCCTGCCCAGCTAGCCTGGTAGCCTCCGTCCATGGCGCCAAGCATTTTACCCCGCACTGATTCCCCTCATCCCCCGCTCAACCATTCTCCCAGTGCAAACTTTGCAATCACCACCCAACACAAAAAAAGCAACCCACCACCCCATCAAAAACAAACAAACAGACCCAAAGCCCAAAACAGAGCAACGACCCCAAGTACAGTTCAAAAAGATCATACAAACCAGAAGAAAATCAAAATACAAAATAGGAACATCTCCTCCAGAGTTCAATGTCCTCATTCTCCTGCCAGTCCATTGTCTCTAATAAATTTCATCGCCTCCTGTGGCGATCCAAAGTAGAGTTCCCCGGCCTTCATACATTACCCATAGACGCACTGGGTACAGCATGCCGAACTTCACCCCCTTCTTTAAGAGGGCCGACGCCACCTTATTGAAGCGCGCCCTCCTTTTGTCCAGCTCTGCACCCAGATCCTGATAGACACGCAGCTCGCTCCCTTCCCAAGTGCAGTGCCTCGTGTGCCTGGCCCACCTTAAAATCCAGTCCTTAGCCAGGTCTTCCCCTCACACTGAAATGTCTTGCTACACTGGCTGTTTATGCTATAGATGGATCCTAAAGAGTGTCTTGACCTATTCAGTATTATATCTGAACAGCCTAGCTTAAAGATCCTGAGACCAAATCGAATGTATGCCAGAATCTACAGCTCATGAAATGTTTACTGGGCAAGGCTGTGCGGCAGAGAGAGGTTAGCTAAGTTTGATGCTCAAAGAATGATAATCTCAGACTGACCTCTTACTGGAAAATGTTGGAATCTTGTTCCTGAGAGGAAGTTGCTCTGGAAATGCCTTTTGTTGCACAGAGAATAAAGGATTGTCTCAGCAGCTAGGGAGTCTTGTTACCAAGGATTCAAATTAGAACTAAGCGCACATCAGAACTCAAAATCATATATTTTTAATACCTTGCCATGGAGTTCCAAGTATAGCTCTATGAATTATTGGAACTTAGAAGATTAGACTAATATAAGCTCATTTTATTCAACAGTCGTAGAATATTTATAATGGAGAAGCACTATTCTCTTCCGTTCCTTTTCATCCTGATCTATTAATTTTGAAGTGCATTACATTTATAGAGACACTGAGTTGTGAAGCAAAATATTTATGCCCGTCTGTGACATAATTAAGAGGCTGCTTGTTTCTCGTAGTTACATTGACAAACCTTGGGTGGAGCTGGCCAAAAGCAAAGATCAAAGAATGTCAGTTCCAGTGAAAATCACGTCTGCTAGTTTTGTACACATTTTTTTCTAAATGATGGTCTATTTTCTTTGAATCACAAAGCTGGGCATGCCATGCAAGAACACAAGAAATAGGAACAGGAGCCCATATGACCCGTTGAGCTTCCTTCGCCCCTCAATACAATCATGGTTATCTTGGCCACTCCACTTCTGTCCCCCACCCACCCCCATATCCCTTAATTTTTTGAGAGACCAAGGGCAGCACGGTGGCGCAGTGGGTTAGCCCTGTTGCCTCATGGCGCCGAGGTCCCAAGTTCAATCCCGGCTCTGGGTCACTGTCCGTGTGGAGTTTGCACATTCTCCCCGTGTTTGCATGGGTTTCACCCCCACAACCCAAAGATGTGCAGGCTAGGTGGATTGGCCACGCTAAATTGTCCCTTAATTGGAAAAAATGAATTGGGTACTCTAAATTTATTTATTTTTTTAAAATAAAAAATAAATAAATAAATATTTTTGGGAGAGACCAAAAATCTGTCTATCCCAGCTTTAAATATACTCAACGATCGAACATCCACAACCCTCTGTGGTAGAGAATTCCGGGGATTCACAAGCTTTCGAGCAGGTTGAACCTGCAAGATTCTGGCACAGACATGATGGGCTGATGTGCTGAAGGGCCTCTTTCTGTGCTGTAAATCTCTATAGGTTGAATCTTACCAAAAAAGAAATGGCAGGGTGTGACTTCCAGTGAGAAAAATGGAATTTAGAGCCTCTTTGCCGGAAAACGTGTGGCCGTGGTTTATTCCATTATTCTGGCAGGATGGGGCCTCTTAGAGCCGGGAACTGGCAAATTGGGGCACCATCCTTAAAGGGTGCCCCGAGCAGCACTGCAGCCTAACAGCCGCCAGCCCACATCATGGAGGTCTCGGAGGCTCTCCCCCCACATCCCCGCGGCATTCATCGCCGGCAACCCCCCACCACCTCACATTCATAATCAGCATTCCCCTCCTTCAAAGTCCACTCTCCCCTCGCCCACCGCACATATACGCATACACCCTCATGGGGCTCCCACTATGGTCCATTCCGGCACTGTCCCCTGGCACAGGTAGGCAGTGTTGTGCTGGGTGGCAGTGCCCCATTTCCCACTACCCCTCCGAGGCTATACTTACTTCTGTGCCTCCGGGGGTATTACCCTGTCTGCCTCACGCTTGGTCAAACCTATTGTAAATGATGCCGACATCACTTCACATGAGGGTGGACAGTCTGGAGAGAGTGTTTGCTAATGACATGCGTTTAAAGTTTGGTCATGGCTGGCATTCTCAGGTTGTAAGCCAGTCACGGCCATTGGCCATTTCGCCCGTGACTGATCGCTCCGTGGCCCTCCTGACACCTGTCCGCAACCCACCCACGGGTCACAACCCTGAGTTTAAAAAACCCTGATCTACTTTCTCATATTTCAGCAATGGCTCAGTGATGGCACTCATTTGGAGGTGTCATTTCATCTCCCATGCCAGAAAGTTGAGTGCAAAGTTTATACAGTATTAACATCTAACGCAGTACTGAGGAGATGCAGTTTTTTAAATGCGACATTAAACCAATGCCCCGTCTGCCTTCCTGGGTCGAGACAAAAGGTCTCATAGCAATATTTGTAGAAGAGGAAGAGAATCCTCTGTTTTCTGCCACTGTTTATCCCTCAACTACCATCGAAAAAAAATTATCTGGTCATTATCACATTGATGTTTGTCTGCTGCACACAAATTGGGTGCTCCATTTCAACCGTAATTACACTTGCAAAGTATCTTTTTGTCTGTAAAATCACTTTGGGACATGCTGAGGTTGTGAATGGTGCTCATTAAATGGACGTTTTTCAGTCTTTCTTCTTCCTGAACTACAGCACAGGGAGTGTGTGCTCCGTGCCCAGCTGGGTGCCCTAAGCTGAGTACAGCCATTCCGCGAAGGTCCTGCATGCCATGCTCTGTGCCCTCCCAGGACAAGGCCATTTTGGTTGCTGATGTGTTGTGCAGGCTGGGTCGATGTGGACTGCACTTGATGTAGTGTAGCGAGAGCCAGACTTCCAACACTTGATAAGATGCAACACGATTTTATTTAACATCTAACTATATTACATGTTCAACTGTGGGTTGACATTATGCTGACTTGACTGGAGACCTAATGCTAGCCTGACCAGACTTACTGACTACACATAGTGTTTGCACTGGCTATGCTCACGAGCTCTGACTGTCTCAGTGGCTGGGTCGCGAGAGAGAGCGGGAAATCTGGTGCCCTCTGGCTTTATAGTGGTCGTGTACTGTCTGGTGATTGGCTGCTGTGTTCTGTGTGCTCACTGGTCATCCTGTGTGTCAATCACTGCCTGTCTGCACTCCATTATATACATAGATGTATATTATGACAGTTGCCTTCTTCAAAATGAGATGTGTTTCCCCCAGCAAGCATTCTTGAGTCACCGCATCACGGATGCTGCAGACCAACCGGTCTCTGAGTGCCTTGGATAAAGTTGGGCCGAACTCAAAGAGTTCGGAGGGTTTTCGTAAACAGGCCAAGAGTGGGTCACAGACTCTCCCTGGTTTTGGGTAACCATGTGAAAACGAAAACGGCGGATTATCAGTGAAGGCGTAGTGTCAAAATGGTTGCTTATCAAGGAAAATAACTTTGCAAAATGGTGGGTGTCAGGGGATTCTGGGAAAGTTAAACTCGTGATGATACCGTGGGCTGGATTCTCCGTCCCGCCACGCTAGATTTCTGGTTCAGCACACTGGCGGGATGCTCCGTTTTGTCGGCTGGTCAATGTGGTTTCCCATTGTAGGACAGCCCCATGCTGTCCGGAAAGCTCCGGACTGCCGGCAAAACGGAGCATTCAGATAGCAGAGAATCCAAGTGTGTAGGTGTCTGCTCCACAGACCGTGAGAAGGGTCACCATTTTTTCATCGCCAACAATTTGTTGAGCCGAAAGAAGTAGCGCATTAACTCGACATATTGGGTCCAGTCACCTGTCTCGGCATCAAACTTCTCTAACTTTCCAATTAGTGGCATATTCACAGCCTGGATGGAGGCCTCCTGAGGCCTAGTCGAGGTGGGCACGGTCTGGAGGAAGTGGCATCTCCCGCAGCTCCACTCTACCCTCGTCGCCAGTGTAAAGTTCCAAGCGAACAACAACGTGGAAGCGATGACTGCAAGATAAACTCAAAATTTATTTTACCTATTATATTATGTCTCCTACTCCCCGAAGGGTCTCCCTCGCCTGGCCCACACATGGGCCACTATATTTATGTCCCAGACAGTCCTGGCTTAATGGGGTGGCTCTGCTCCCTCACCTAAGGAGATCGTACTCAGGTGAGGCCACAGGGACTCCGAGGTTGCAGACCCAAGGCCTCCGGTCAGGTTAGAACATTAACACACTAAGCAATAAAGAACCAATAAAAGAGCCTTACCCATCCTGGAACATGACATAATTTGAGTGAGATTTGGTATTAATCACTGAACATCATCTTTGTTTAAAAAGTCCTGTAGGGCTGCAGCTTTATGGAAGCAAATATGAAAGAAATGAAGTGTAAATGATAAGCAATCCAAATCCAGGGATGAGAAGAAAAACAAAGACCCTCCATGATAAATACAGGAAGCATCTCATAATAATCTCAAGAAAGTAAAACTGACTGAGTGGTGACGGAGACTATTACAGTGATCCTTAAACCCTTGAAGTTGGCTGTCACACATCAGCACTGAAGCCAAAAAACATGGCGAGGTTACAACCATAAATCCTAGCTCAGTATTTATGTATAATCTCCAGTTCTGCCCTCAATTTGAATTAAATTATAATTCTTCCCTTAAGAAAATTTGTAGAAAATTATTGATGTGGGTGCTTTAGGAAAGGGGGATCGGAAGAAAGCTTCAAATTAAATCAAAGGTGAACAAGCAGTTTTCCTATGGATTGCGTCTTTGGTGATTGTACTGGAGGGCAAACCCTTAAATTGGTGCCTGTCAGATGCCTAACAATTTCTGATTGGTGGAACCTGCGGGCAGGAAGTCCCTTCCAATAACAGATGGGAGCTTCAAGGCAATATTATAATTATATGTAAATTCAGCATATAATCTCATTTTTAATGCTGCTGTTGTACTTCAATCACTTCCATGAAAAAATGTGCACCTAGTGTTTCTAAGTTCTGTCATGAATGCACTGGTGGGCAGCACGGTGGCGCAGTGAGTTCGTTCTGCAGCCTCACGGCGCCGAGGTCCCAGGTTTGGGACACTGTCCGTGGGGAGTTTGCACATTCTCCCCGTGTTTGCGTGGGTTTTGCCCCCACAACCCAAAGATGTGCAGTAGGTGAATTGGCCGCGCTAAATTGCCCCCTAATTGGAAAAAATGAATTGGGTATTCTAAATTTCATTTAATAAAATGAATGCACTAGTGATTAAAAACTGTCCTTCCATCTCTTGTTTCGAAATATTTTGAACCCATCCTATGAGTATATAGGTGACCTTTGCTATTTTTGCTGCCTTGTGGCAAGGTTTTTGTCAGTAGGTTTGACGTTTCACGCCAATGATCTTTTGGTCAGACCTGTTTGCAACCTGAAAAGTCAATCCTTCATTTCCCTCACCACACAGTCTGTTGGAGGATTAAAAAAATATATTTTCTGTTTTTATTTCGCATTTCCAGCTTTGGCAGTATTTTTTTCTTTAATTCTTCATGGAGCCTAGGAGGGGACTCTTTCTCACCTGCTCTCACAGAAATATATTTTAAGCCGACTTTATTTGGTGCCCCTTCCGCTGTATCATTCGGCAGCCATATTCAAAATGTAGACAGCCTTGGCCTGCAGCCAGCTAAATGTGAAAGTTAAAATCAGCACCCAATTTGCATGTGACAAGAATCTAACATCTAAATCAGGCTGAAACCCTGAACAGGCCCTAAGGACACAGTCACTAGAATGCTAGCATAAGCTACTGCTCCATTTATACTGAATGGCCCCCACCAATCCATAAACCCCCTAAACTTGGGATGGAGGAGAAGCATTCTCATTTTGCCAGTGACATTAAGCAAGGGGTGGTGCAGAGCACAGTGGTTAGCACTGCTGCCTCATAGCACCAGCGACCTGGGTTTGATTCCCACCTTATGTGACCATCTGTGGGGAGTATGCACATTCACCCTGAGCTTGCGTGGGTTTCCTCTGAGCGCTCCGGTTTCCTCCCACAATGCAAAGATGTGCAGGTTAGATGGATTGGGCAGGTTAGATGGATTGGCCATGCTAAATTACCCTTTAGTGTCCAAAGGTGTGCAGGTTACATGGACTGGCCATGCTAAATTACCCCTTAGTGTCCAAAGGAGTGCAGGTTAGGTGGATGGGCTATGCTAAATTACCCCTTAGTGTCCAAAGGAGTGCAGGTTAGGTGGATGGGCTATGCTAAATTACCCCTTAGTGTCCAAAGATGTGCAGGTTAGATGGATGGGCTATGCTAAATTTCCCCTTAGTGTCCAAAGGTGTGCAGGTTAGGTGGATAGGCTATGCTAAATTGCCCCTTAGTGTCCAAAGGTGTGCAGGTTAGGTGGATGGGCTATGCTAAATTGCCCCTTAGTGTCCAAAGGTGTGCAGATTAGGTGGGGTTACGGATATAAGGTGGGGGAGTGGGCCTAGGTAAGTGCTCTTTTGGAAGGTCGATGCAGACGCGATGGACCGAATTGCCACCTTTTGCCCTGAAGGGATTCTGTGGAAAGTAAATGGTATTTAGAGTTTGATTGAACCAAGTATGAGAGACAGGAATGGTAGACACAGATGAGATGATGAAATAGCTGAATAGGCCACCTCCACATTGCAGAATTAGGGATGGGGAGTTACCAGAATTGAAGTTATTGCAGGCATTTATCCTGCACATAACTACTTCCTTAACCAACACTTGTGCCGAATGTTTTTTGGATGTCAGTATTAATATGCAATGACTATAGGAAGATTGTGGCCGAACATTGCTGCTCACTATTTTGGCAGTATTCATTCACAGTTGGTTGGCCTCAGTTCTATCTTCCTTCCCAAGTACAAAGGATCCAATAGCCACACATTTGAGTTGTTTCGCTGAGTAAGTTCATTTCTTCCATTATCCTACTGATTGTGTTGCAGATGCCTCATTAATTCCCAAGCTGAGGCCAAGGTCGGAAACTCAACCAATTTCATAGTTAAAATACAGCTAAGGTTGACACTGGGGATGAAAGTATTGCCACCTGCTAGAATTCACTTCTGTAAGGTATGCCCACTTCAGGATAATTGGCTGCAATGAAGTCAATCAAATTGCAGATTAAAGTATGTTTCCATTCCTTTGTTTATTCAGGAATATAAAAAAAGTGTAAAAGTACAATGTTAAAAAACACATTGGAACATAGTAAGCTCAATGAGACATTTTGTGACAAAGGCAACAATTCCAGTTATCTACCCCACTTAAACAAGTACCTGTTGCCCTGTTAAGTACCTTAATTAATCTTGCATCTATGGTCTTCCGGGACATAATAATAATGATCTTTATTATTGTCACAGGTAGGCTTACATAACACTGCAATACGAGGGGCAGCACGGTGGCACAGTGGGTTAGCCCTGCTGCCTCATGGCGCCGTGGTCCCAGGTTCGATCCCGGCTCTGGGTCACTGTCCGTGTGGAGTTTGCACATTTTCCCCATGTCTGCGTGGGTTTCGCCCCCACAACCCAAAGATGTGCAGGGTAGGTGGATTGGCCACGCTAAATTGCCCCTTAATTGGAAAAAATGAATTGGGTATTCTAAATTTATGTGAGAGGTGTGGGCGGGGGCCAGTGAATCACACGCACATGTTTTGGGCTTGTGAAAAATTGGGAAGATTCTGCGTGGGAGTGTTTGCGGTCTTAGCCAGCATAGTGGAGGAGGAGGTGGACCCGGACACTTCGGTGGCTATATTTGGGGTTTCAGAGAAGCCTGAGCTCATGGAGTGGCGTTAGGCCAATGTCGTGGCCTTTGCCTCTATGATTGTACGGTGGTGAATTTTACTGGAGTGGCGGTCGACATCGCCACCAGGGATGGCAGCTTGGTTGGGTGACCTGCACAACTTCCTGCGGTTGGAGAAGAGAAGGGCAGCAGGGTAGCATAAGGGCAGCAGGGTAGCATGGTGGTTAGCATAAATGCTTCACAGCTCCAGGGTCCCAGGTTCGATTCCCGGCTGGGTCACTGTCTGTGTGGAGTCTGCACGTTCTCCCTGTGTGTGCGTGGGTTTCCTCCGGGTGCTCCGGTTTCCTCCCACAGTCCAAAGATGTGCGGTTTAGGTGGATTGGCCATGCTAAATTGCCCGTAGTGTCCTAATAAAAGTAATGTTAAGGGGGGGTTGTTGGGTTACGGGTATAGGGTGGATACGTGGGTTTGAGTAGGGTGATCATGGCTCGGCACAACATCGAGGGCCGAAGGGCCTGTTCTGTGCTGTACTGTTCTATGTTCTATGTTCTATAAAGTATGAATTAAGGGGCTCTGCAGAGGGGTTCGAGAAAAGGTGGGGGATGTTTGTGATCGTGTTTGAGGAGCTGTTTGTCACCAGGGGGGTGTGGGGGTGGAAAAGGGAAAACATTTATACAGACTGTATAGTTGATTGCTAGGATGTATGTTTCCTGGGGCGTTTATTTGCTGTAACATGTTTTGATACATGTTTGTAATAAAATACATTAAAAAAAACACTGCAATGAAGTTACTGTGAAAATCCCCTAGACGCCACATTCCGGCGCCTGTTCGGGTACACTGAGGGAGAATTCAGAATGTTCAATTCACCTAACAGCACGTCTTTCGGAACTTCTGGGCGGAAACTGGAGCACCCGGAAGAAACCCACGCAGGCACAGAGAGAATGTGCAGACTCCACACAGACAATGATTTAAGCCGGGAATCGAACGCGGGACCTCGGCGCTGTGAAGCAACAGTGCTAACCACTGTGCTACCGTGCATTTCAAGCCTGTATGTGAATTTTCCTCTGGTGATCACTTTCAACTATCTTTATTCAAATTCTAAGATTAGGTCCCTTTTTGAATGTGTGACCGTTTGTGAGAGGCATCACACAAGCTGAATCTTGTCCATACAAGTTACATTCACACAAGTGCCAGCTAATGACCATCTCCATCAAGAGAGAGATTAATCTATCATACCTTGACATTCAGTGGCATTACCATTGTTGAGTCCCCAACTATCAACATCCTGGGGATTACCATTGACCAGAAGCCGAGCTTGACCAGCAACATAAATACTGAGGTTACAAGAGCACATCGGAGGCTATGTATCCTGCAGCGAATGACTCACCTCCCGATTCGCCAAAGCTTATCCACCATCTAAAAGGCATAAGTTAGGAGAGTAATGGAATACTCCCCCATGCCTGGATGAGTGCAGCTCCAACAACACTCAAAAAGCTCAACATAATCCAGGACAGAGCAGCCACTTGATTGATCGTAGAATCCCTACAGTGCAGAAGGACGCTATTTGGCCCATTGTGTTTGCACCGACATTCTGACACAGCACTTCACCTGAGCACACGTCCTCACCCTATTCCAATAACCCTAACCTGCACATCCCTGGAAACTAAGGGGCAATTTACAGGGCCAATCCACCTAACCTGCACAACTTTGGACTGTGGGAGGTAACCGGAGCACCCGGAGGAAATCCACACAGACACGGGGAGAACGTGCAGACTCCGCACAGACAGTTACCCGAGGCTGGAATTGAACCCGGGTCCCTGGCGCTGTGAGATACAGCGCTAACCACTGTATCACCGTGCCGCCCCTGATTGGCACCCCATCCACAAATATTCACACCCTCCACCACTGACACACAGTGCAGTAGGGGGTACCATCTACAAGATGCACTGCAGGGATTCACTAAACTCCTTGGGTAGTAACTTCCAAACTCATTGCCATTACCACCTCGAAGGACAAAGGCAGTAGAAACATGGGAACACCACCATCTGCAGGTTCCTCTCCAAGCCACTCACCTTCTTGAATTGGAAATATATCGCCGTACTTTCATTGTCACTGGGTCAAAATCCTGGAACTCCCTCCCTAACAAGAGCACAACATGGACTTTGGAGGTTCAAGAAGGCAGCTCACCACCATCTTCTCAAAGGCAATTTGGATGGGCAGTAAATGCTGGCCTAATCAACGAAGCCAACTCCCATAAATGAATAAGAAAAAAACAATAAAAATACTCCCATTGTCCATGAGAGCACATTTATTAATGGATAGTGGTCCTGTGGTTAACCATATTTGAATTTCACTCCCTCGATCATGGTGATGCTAATTTGCAAAGCTTTACCTATACCCTGGCTCAGATCACTAACCTGTCACAAACTGGGAATCAAAACTGGGATCCGTATGTGCCAAGAGATAGCTAGCAGGCAAATCCTTAAAGGTTCCTCATGGTGGGTTCTATGCAACATATTGTTCTTTCTACCTGAAGTGTTGTTTTGCTGAATATTTATTTTTCGTCTAGATACTTTGGCTACATTGTGGAAAATCAGCCAGCATTATTGCCTCTAAATACTATTTCCCTGTGTAAACTCTGCATACAGGTGAACGCTGGAACAGACTCAGCTGTGATAATACTTGCATGTGCATAGCACCTTTCACGTTGAAACAACTCGAAGAGTTTGACGCTATTAATTTGTCTTTCTTGAGTGCAGTGACTGATGTCATGCAGGCAAATTCATGTGGTACATTCCATGTCCAATAGTCTACTGATACCCATTGTCCTAGTTCCCACACAAAGAATAGTCACTTGGCTGGTATTGAAGGGAAGTTGGCACTCATGAGATCTCAGTCACAGGTTTCGGGAATAGAGTGGTAAGGGGCAAGGATAGGAGAGAAATATTACATTCTCATGTTGAATGGTGTCAATCGCGAAAGAGCATCAAGGAGGAAATGGGCTTGCTGACCCAACTGGAGATGCTGTGCTGAATTCCTTCATGAGGTTAAAAAAAATCCCGGTTATTGGTTTTCCAAGTTTGAATGGCGTGACTGGCAGGGGGGCGAAATTTCCACAAAATCTGAACCATCTTTCAGCAAAGTTGCAACAGGAGAACGGGAGTTTTCTGTGAAAATTCTAGCCAGGAATTTAATTGGCAATTTGAGCTGCAGATGAAGCATATATGAAGTATCAAGCTCTCCTCCTACCATTCATTTCTACTTTTTGATTTCATTTACTAAATACTGTTATATGTCCTGACGTATAATCTGCCCACTTGATCCTATCCAGTCCATGCCCCATCTGGCAGATGGACTCGACTCCTTGCTTCTAATTTCAGGGGTTCTTTACTTTCTGTTGAGACTTGTCTAGTAAGATGGAATAGACCCACAACTGGACATCTTTCTTCCTGCACGGTTGAGGCTGTGTAAGGGATACTTCAGTGAAAGGCTTATTATTGTGCCCTCTTCTCTTGGCTTCCAAGATGTCTCATGAGACGTTTGGTGACCTGATGCAGTTGGTCCCTCAACCCATTTCAGGAAGGTCCCAGTACAGCCTGTGCTGGGTTCGCTGATCTAGGCCAGAGGTAATACTACAATATTTGGTTTAGGTGGTTGTTAGATCTGAGGTAAGCAGCCACGCATAAACAGTAGTTTAGAAAAGCACAAAAAGTTTCATTACTAGTTACAGTCAAACACCACCACTCCCCGAGGGGTCTTCTTTATTCGAGAGGGGCTATTCCAGTTAAGGGGATGCCCCACTCCATTACCGGGGAAGTTCATATTCCCCAAATGACACAGGAATACTGATAGTTCCTATCCCATGACCTCCGCTGGGGTTATAATGCCCCTCCACCCCACCAAGTCCAGAGACCTGTCCATGTCCATCGAAAGCTGTCCTGGTCCTCTGGTGCATTCAGATTAGGGTTGATGTCCTGGCGTGGTCAGTGCCAGCCTGGGGTGTGTGTACTGGACTGGAGAATGGCGCTTGCGTGACGACCGCCTGGTGCAGGTGCCTCAGGCAGGGGCAGTGTCTCCATCTCGGTCTCTGACTCGGAGCTCAGTGGATCCTCGTCCAACATCTCGCTGTCCTCAGTTGGGGGGGCTTTTGTCTGCGGCCACAACCGGGACCGGTGGTGATGGCAAAAGGGACGGTAGGGCCAGCGATGCGCCTGGCATAATTGGGACCACAGGTGGGCGGCGGGCGGGCTGTTTGGTGGGGACATCCGGCATGTGACCCAGAAGGTGATCCACATGGTGATTGGATTCCCGCCCTGACCTTGTAGGATACTGGGTGCTGCCAAGGTGACACCTGGGATCCAAACACTGAACGATGTTCCTGGGGCCTATTCCGGTGCCTGGACCCTGGCCTGTAGGTGTCCCAATGTTGGGGGACAAGTTCTACAGTCCTAGTGGGCTGTGCATGGGGCCTATTTTGGCACTTTAAACTGAGCACCGCCGTCCCCTGGAGAACCGGAAACATGCTGGGCCCATAACCCAGAGGTCGATGGATCAAAACCATTCTCTATGGTGCCACGGTAGCACAGTGGTTAGCATTATTGCTTCAAAGCACCAGGGTCCCAGGTTCGATTCCTGGCTTGGGTCACTGTCTGTGTGGAGTCTGCACGTTCTCCCTGTGTCTGTGTGGTTTCCTCCGGGTTCTCTGGTTTCCTCTCATAAGTCCTGAAAGACGGCTGTTTGGTGAATTGGACATTCTGAATTCTCCCTCTGTGTACCCGTACAGGTGCCGGAATGGTGACCAGGGAATTTTCACAGTAATTTCATTGCAGTGTTAATGTAAGCCCACTTGTGACACTAATAAAGATAATTATCATTATTACTAAATTCATATTCCCCCGAGGGCACAGGAAACCTGATGGATCCTATCCCGTGACCTCCGCTGGGGTTATAACAGAGGGACTTGGGTGAAAAATTAGTCCGGGTCCTTGCTTGTGATCACTACCCAGTGACCTCATGGTGGAAACAGTTGTATAAATAGACCTTTGGTGGAGGCCAGGAAATTATCATAGAATTTACAGTGCAGAAGGAGGCCATTCAGCCCATCGAGTCTGCACCGGCTCTTGGAAAGAGCACCCGACCCAAGGTCAACACCTCCACCCTAGCCCCATAACCCAGTAACCCCACCCAACACTAAGGGCAATTTTGGACACTAAGGGCAATTTATCATGGCCAATCCACCTAACCTGCACACCTTTGGACTGTGGGAGGAAACCGGAGCACCCGGAGGAAACCCACGCACACACGGGGAGAACGTGCAGACTCCACACAGACAGTGACCCAAGCCGGAATCGAACCAGGGACCCTGGAGCTGTGAAGCAATTGTGCTAGCCACAATGCTACCGTGCTGGCCCCATGCTGCAAATGGCTGTGGCTGTATTGTCTCTAACATTGAGTAGCCCGACAACCTTCATTATCCAGCCTTGCATGAAGAATGGCCTCTTTGGGGCATCAGGAAGCTACCAAACACATGGAACGCCTCACAAGAGTTCTTACTTTGGGAAGTAAAGAAATGGAGGAAAAGATGCAGCAGCATTTAGGTTTGTTAGCTGCTCGAAGTTTAGATGGCAATGTTGTTTAGACACTTATGTTGAGTAATTACAAATCTGGTCTGCCGTTGATACTTGAATTCAAGGCCTTCAGTCACTAATGTGAGCAAGTTGATCACTTCACTACTATAGGAGTTGACTAATACTTCTCAATACATATGTGTTCAATAGCATAATCCAAGAGTGTGGCCTGAACACGATACTGGCATCGTTCCCATGTGAACGTCTTCACCTTCAGAAGTGGAGCAAGCACTCAGTGAGTTGATGACGAGGGGAGATTACACAAATTAAGCCTGTTTTTTCTCAAATTTAGAAGGTTAAGGGTGATCTGATAGAAGTCTTCAAGATATTAACAGGAAAGGAAAGGGTAGATAATGATAAACTATTTCCACTGGTTGGAGATTCTAAAACTAGGGGGCTCATTTGATAGTCTAAAAATTGGTGCCAGACCGTTCAGGAGAGATGACAAATCAGACTATAGGAGGGAGATAAATGACTTGGTTGCATGGTATACCGAAAGCAACCTCTCTCTAAATGTTGGAAAGACCAAAGAACTGATCATCGACTTCAGGAAGCGCAGCACGACGCATACTCCTGTCTGAATCAATGGCTCTGAAGTGAAGATGGTCGATAGCTTTACGTTCCTGGGAGTCACCATCACCAACACGTTGATGCAACAGTCAAGAAAGCCCAGCAACGTCTCTACTTCCTACGGAAGCTAAAGAAATTTGGCATGTCTGCATCGACTCTCACAAACTTCTACAGATGTGTGATAGATAGCATTCTATCCGGATGTGTCGCAGCCTGGTATGGCAACTGCTCGGTCCGAGATCGCAAGAAACTACAGAGTGTGGTGAACTCAGCCCTACACATCACACAAGCTTGCCATCCCCACATTGATTCTGTAGACACCTCCCGCTGCCTCAGGAAGGCAGACAGCATTATCAGAGATCCCTCCCACCCAGGCATTGCCTTCTTCCAGACCCTTCCATCAGGCAGAGGGTACAGAAGTCTGAAGACCCACACATTCAGACATAGGAACAGCTTCTTCTCCACAGCTACAAGACTCCTCAACGACTCCCCCTTGGACTGATCTGTTCCCTGTAAGAACACTATTCACGATGCCCTATGCTGCTCTTACTCATGTATTTGCTTTATTTGGCCCCTTGTTCCGCACTGTAACCAATCACTGTTTGTCACTGTACCATTTGTCAATGTTCTCTGTTGATTATTCTTTTGTCTACTATATACGTACTGTGTACGTTCCCTCGGCCGCAAAAAAATACTTTTCACCGTACTTCAGTACATGTGACAATAAATCAAATCAAATAGGAAGCACTTCTTCACTCAAAGAGTGGTAGAGGTTTGGAACTCTCTCCTACAAACAGCAGTTGAAACTAGAACAGTTGTTAATTTTAAATCTGCGATAGGTAGATTTTAGTTGAGCAAAGATATTAACGGATATAAGCCAACAACAGGTAAATGGAGTTAGGTCACAGATCAGCTATGATCTCAATGAATGGTGGGACAGGCTCGAGGGGCTGAATGGCCATTCCTGTTCCTACGTTTCTATGACTGATCTGAATTGATCATTTATTTAACAATTAGACTCAGTTAATTCAAACAGCACAACTTACCTTTGCATAATGATACAAAATGAAGAATCTGCCATATTTCCTACATTATGGATTATCCATTTTTCTATTTGTTCATTTGGGCCATTAGGGAAGGAGTTCCAGAATAATTTTATCCGACGCCAATGAAGGAATGGTAAGTTTCTTGTCCTGATACAACTCATTTGAATTATACCTCTGTATTCTAAATTTCTTCCAGCCATTTGATACTTGATTTACCTCCATGTTTTCCTTTCAAACTCTTTGCTTTTCTGTTTGTCCCTCGGTATTTTATCTCTCATTATTCAATGCCAGAAAATGAAGACCTGCCAGACTTCATAGAGTAGCCAGGGCAACCAATTTGCAACGAGTGTGAGGTGACTATCAATTACTGAGACAAGATAATGGTTTGCTTATTATTAAGCCTAAAAACATTAAAGCCGATTAATCAACATTTTAACCACCTGCTATCTCAGACCTCCTTTTCTTTTAATTTGCGTTAATGTTGTAATATGCAATTAAATTCATTGTTTTTTCAATTTCTTTTTGTGGAAAAACTGTCAAAAGCGTAATATGATACATGCTAAGAGGTAACTTTGAAACCAGTTAAGATGTTTACTATTTATCACACCATATTCCTGAAAGGCCCCGTAGAAATGCAAATGCCTTGAAAACCCTTTTGCAGTGTGTCAAAGGAAAAGTTAAATTTTAAAATTTAGTGTAAAAATCACAGATCCCGAGGATCCGCGTTTCAAAGTTTCATTCCCAGAATGTGTGTGTGCACTTACATCCAGAAAACATGCTGGGAACTTAGGGCAGCACAGCAGCACAGTGGCTAGCACTGTGGCTTCACAGCGCCAAGAACCCAGGTTCGATTCCCCAATGGGTCACTGTCTGTGTGGAGTCTGCACCCCCCCCCCCCCCCCCCCCCCCCCCCCCCGCCGTGTCTGCGTGGGTTTCCTCCGGGTGCTCAGGTTTCTTCCCACAGTCCAAAGACGTGCAGGTTAGGTGGATTGGGCACGTTAAATTGCCCGTAGTGTCCAAAAGGTTAAGAGGGGTTATTGGGTTACAGAGATAGGGTGGAAGTGAGGGCTTCAGTGGGTCGGTGCAGACTCGATGGGCCGAATTGCCTCCTTCTGCACAGTATGTTCTATGTTGTATTCCCACAGGAGGCTTTAAACCTCAATTTTAATCTAACCTGCCTGGTGAGGGTGAAGTGAGTCACCCATTTTACGGCCAGTGCAGTTTTACCCCATCAGTTGTTTTCAGAATGAGGTGTTTGTTTTGATTCCGTCCTGTCCATTCCGGCCAAGAGACTCTTTCCTCATCCATGTTTTCTGAAGAATGTCTATCTGCCTGCCTCCTCTTAATCTGGTATCTACTCATCAACAACACCCCATTAAGTGAGATTCCTATTTTATTTGATGAAACCCTCTCACCTCCGAAAACTATTTGTAGTCTTCGCCAGAGTGAGTGGAATTCTTAGGCCGGTCAGTAATAACCTGATGTGAAGATTTGAGACGTCTCATTAGTATTGTCAAAGGAGAGCGTTACTACAGAAACAAGCTTCCACATATATTAAAAGCATAGATTTGACATTCATCAGTGGTAACTTCACAGGATTTATTTTGATGCATCTTGTTTCAGGTAGAAGGAAAGCCATAGTGGAGAATTTCACACTGAAAGTTCTCCTCCTCCGCTTAATCCTTTGAAATCCTATGATATTGAATTACATCTGAAATATGGGTTGAGTTTCAGCCTTCAGAGAAACCAAGTCTTCAGAAAATATAGGGGCTAACTTTGAAAGCCCCCCCCCCCAAAAAAACTGGCAGAGGCCTGCCATTCGTGGGTACCTGCTGCCTGTCCAATCTAAGCACACCACCTTTATGCAGCCTGCTCATTATCATGATTGCAGTGGGCAACAGCGCTAATCATTGGTTGTATACACCAGCAGGGGTCCAATATTGCTAAGCATGGCTTAATACCAGCCTGCATTGATGAAAGGGAAGGTACTGACTTGATTCAGAATAGCTATCCAATAAAAAAAGTAATGGCTGACCGTGGGAGAGCACAAGCACCAAGCTTTTCCATTATTGCTGGTGGGCTTGAAGGAGAGGATGAAATGAGGAGAGATGTCTTGTTTTCACAGGTTCATGAGGACCTCCAGACACTTGATGAGCAGGTAGTGGGAACAGAGAGCCGTGGAGGTCTAGAACTAGAAGCTTAGCCCCAAGTACCTGGATGCAGTATTGCAAGAAGTTTAATAACATCACACGAGTCGTTGAGTGAATGAATGAATCTTCTGATGATGTGGAGATGCCGGTGTTGGACTAGGGTGGACACAGTAAGAAGTCTTACAACACCAGGTTAAAGTCCAACAGGTTTGTTTGGAGTCACTAGCTTTTGGAGTGCAACCTGGTGTTGTAAGACATCTTGCTGAATCTTCTGATGTCATATCCCACCAGTTGCACCATTATCCCCACACACTGCTCAATTCAGCACAGCCCCATCGCTCACCCATCAACAACCTCCATCATTCAAGACCCATCTCGAACATTCATAACTTCAGCCTTGCATAACTACAAGCCTCGTATCCCACATCTAACTGTTTGAATACACTTCCAGCTATTCAACCATAGCAAACACACCGTCCAATCATGTTGCAGCAGAGCCACTGAGACACCTCTCTCCTCCTGTGGGACAACGTGATGCACAACTGCAGTCAGCAAGAGCTAACTGGGGGGGGGGGGCTGCGGGGAGGGGGTGCACTGGTGGGGCATAGGGAGGGATGCTCCTGAACGTTCTAACCCCCATGAAGGAAATGGTGTTGACCTTTATGAGAAGTGTCCGTGGGCCTGCAGAGGGGTTGCATCTGTTTCACACGATCCTACCCTCATGTCATCTTCCTTCTCCAATCCCACTACTCCCCTCCTCCCGCCATCTCTTCTGACCCAAAAGCTGCAGATGGTGGAAGCCTGCACTGTTCCTCTCCCCCACCACAATCTTACCTCTTTGTGTCTTTTTCCTCCCAGGTATCAAAGAAGTGCCACCTGGCAACATACTGGTGAAAGAACAAAACAGGGATGATGAGAAAACATCATTATCAGTTTTCACATGCACAGTCACTGGCCCAGACATTGACATCACTTGTACCTTTGTGGATAGCATAAAGGTGGGATCTGCAGGTGGGGAGCTCACCTGTGTTGCCAACATGGACTAACAATAGAGCAGCAGGCAGCTTATCAAAGGAGCAAGGTTGCGCGTGGGTCCTGCTACAGAGGATTTGTGAGGATTTCAATAGATCGGGTAATGGAAAATGTTTGATAAGCATACACACTGAAATGCTTGGTGCTTTGGAAAGTCTGCCAGGAAAGCTGCATTCAAGATATGCTGCATGGAGGGGTCAAGGGCCAACTTGACATGGGGCTTCTTTTCGCAGAGTTTGGAGCTCATCAGTTCCAGCAAAGAACTGGTGGTCAACTCCATCAACATGCTTGTGATCCCAACCATGACGTAGCATCTGATGGAGAATGTCTCAGCTTCCTTTGCAGCACAAGCAGCAGCCACCAAATGACTGTGCTGCCCTGGGCGGTCAGATTGAATTCAAGCAGACTTCATCATGGCTGCGCAGGATAGCAGTGCTTAAAGAGGCTTGTGAGGAGGTGACGGGGAATTGTGGCTTGGTGACAAATCAGCGCCCACCGCGATTTTAGCATTGGTACAACTTCTCCGCCCAATCATGTTTTGAATTTTTGATCTTGCAAGTCCACACATGCTCCACTGGCGTCAACACTTAGTCTCCAAAACGGAGAATCCAGTCCCTTTGGTAGAGAAACTACAGTTGGCCCTGCCAAAAAGGGCAAAGAAGGCCGAGATAACACAAACCACCATTCAATATTTAAACTCACCAGCAACACAGTCCAATTAAATCCAATTAAAATGAAAGAATTGGAAATGAAGCAAAAACTGAGAGAAATGGAAATTGCAAATGAAGCCAAAGAAAAAGAGAAGATTTTTCAAAGGGAAAGGAATAAGATTGAAATGGAAAGGAAAAGATGAGCAAAGGAAGAGAGAGAAAGATTGACCCAGGCAGAAGCAAAGGAAAGAAAGAGAGAGAATTTGAACGTCAGAAACTGGCACTGCAAGGAGAGCAATAACTTAAAGTGTTGGAGGCAAAGGCAGGAGCTGCGGAAGTTTGAGGGGAAGAAGAAATACCCCCAGTCAAAGTTTTAGTAGGGCATGTTTTAATATATGCCAAGATTTGATGAGGACGATGTTGAAGTGTACTTCGTATTCTTTGAGAAAGTAGCTAAAGAATTGAATTGGCCAAAGACCATGTGGATGGTGCTGGTTCAAACCAAGTTGGTACATAGAGCAAGTGATGTGTTTACCTCCCTATCAGAGGAGGTATCTGGGGATTATGATGTGGTGACGAAAGCCATATTAAGTGTATACGAACTACAGAAAGAAATTTAGAAATCTAAGAAAGGAACCAGGTCAGACCTATATAAAATTTGAAAGAATTAAACAAGCTAATTTTGACAGGTGGACCAGAGCACTAAAAATAAACCAAACATATGAGGCATTTTGGGAAATAATTATTTGGAGGAATTTAAATATTAACAACCCGCAGTTGTGAGAACTCATGTGGAAGAGCAGAAAGTTAAACCAGCTAGTCAGGCAGCAGAAATGGCTGACAATTTTGAATTGGTTCATAAAGCAAAGTTTAGTGTCCGACCAATTTCAATCTGAGAAGAATAAAAACTGGGGACTTGAGAAGTTCACAGGGGGTTCATGCAGAGGAGGTATAGTTGGTGATGTTAAGGAGAGTATGTCTCAGGTTAAAAAGGAAACCAATTATAGTGTTAGGGAAAATGAAATGAAAATCGCTTATTGTCACAAGTAGGCTTCAATTGAAGTTACTGTGAAAAGCCCCTCGTCCCCACATTCCGGCGCCTGTTCGGGGAGGCTGGTATGGGAATTGAATCGTGCTGCTGACCTGCCTTAGTCTGTTTTAAAAGCCAGCTATTTAGCCCAAAGTGCTAAACCAGCCCCTGTGACAAGAGACAAGAAAATTCAAGTGGTTTCATTGTAATAGAGCTGGACATGTAAAGTTGCAGTGCTGGTGGCTTACGAAAAGGGCTGGGAAGACAGACTCGGCAAAGCAGGATAAGCCATCAGGGTTTATTAAAGTGGGAAGAACAATCATTGATCCAGTGGAAGAGATGCCACAGAGTGTACAAACTGATCAGAGGCTGGTGGATTAGCAGATATTAGAAATTTTTAAGGATTTTATCTGTGAGGGTATAGTTTATTCGTGTTCAAGGTGGAGTAAGTAAGGAGATTAAGATTTTACGGGATACAGGAGCTAGTTAATCTTTAATGGGAAAAGATAAGGAGACATGTGGTTTTGAAGATACATTGTCGGAAAAGGTGGTAATATGTGGGATTGGTGGTGAGAGAAGTGGTGTACCACTTTGTGGGATAAAGTTGGACAATCCGTTGAAAAGTGGTGAACTGGTAGTAGGAATAATAGAAGAAATACCATTGCCAGAGGTACAATTTATCCCAGGTAATAATATAACTGGATTATAGGTGGGAGTGTAGCCTGCTGTGGTTGAAAAACCAATGGAAAATCAATCAACAGCGATGTGACATGAAGTATATTGGGAGTGTTTTCTGAATGTGTGGTAACCCGATCATAAATCTATAGGCTAAGACAGGACAATAATGTGAGGAATGCTGATAATGAGGGTGAGATTCAATTGTCAGAAACCTTATTTGATCAGATGGTTAGTCAAGACGTGGTGGATGAATTGTCAGGAACCATGTTTGATCAGATGGGTAGTACAGCACCAGAGCAGGTGGTGGATGAAGCGGATGTGTTTAGTGCAAGCAAGTTGGTTGCATTACAACAAAGAGAATCAGAGATAAAGGAGTTATACCAGAAAGCATATATGGAAATGGAATCTGAGTGTATACTGTACATATACATGGAGACCTGTACATATTCAAGCAGATGAGAACTGGCAGAAGTTCATCAAGTGATATGACCGGTGGAATAACATGGGACGTACAAAAGGATGAAGCGGGAATAGCTGTCGGAAATGATATTCCCATTAAACAACACCCATGCAAGCTCAATCCAATAATGGCAGCACAGACGGAGATGGCTGATGTCCGAAAATGAAAAATAGAACTCCTTGACAGAGGGAATGGAGAACTGAAGGCTAGGAAGCAGCTGGCATGGGAACTTCATCCAACAGGAGGCATCAATGAGGGTACACGGAAGAGAAAGCTCATCTGGAAAGGCAGATTCAGAAGAAAGCTGAGATCCAGCCTCAGATTGCACAGGAGCTCCAGCAAACATCTGCATGATATCAAAGAGGAGCGACAATAACTACACAAGGGTGAGAGCTACTCACAAGGCAGCAGGTTGTAATGAAAGAAACTGCCGGAACTATGGAGCTCCAAGAGCAGACAAATTCCTATCGTAACAGTGACACAGGAAGTGATGGCACTAGGATCTGGTCAAGAGGGACAGGTGAAGGACTAAAGCTGTCTCATCATTTCTTTCTTTTTAGCAAACATTTTATTAAGGCATTTATGGTTTTATAATATCAAAAGATACAAATGTAAACATAATTCAGTGCATAACACACCCCCCCCAACCAACAACATAGCTTATACACACTCCCCAAGTCTCACCATCTTCTCTTGCTGTTCCCGCCTAAACTAAACTAAACTAACCCTCAGTGCCCCCCTTATTCCCTAACCACCCCCCCCCCCCCCCCCCATTTTATCTGCTAACAGTTTAGTTTTCCTCAAAGAAGTTAATAAACGGCTGCCACCTCCGAACGAACCCTAACATTGATCCTCTCAGGGCGAATTTAATTTTCTGAAGCCTGAGAAACCCAGCCATGTCGCTAATCCATACTCCCGATTTTGGGGGCTCCGAGTCCCTCCACGTTAATAAGATCCGTCTCCGGGCTACCAAGGAGGCAAAGACCAAAACGTCAGCCTCTCTCGCCCCCTGGACACTCCAAAGATTGCCACCTCCGGACTCACGTCACCCTTGTTTTTAGCACCGTGGACATGACATCGGCAAATCCCTGCCAGAATCCCCTAAGCTTCGGGCATGCCCAAGACATGCGGACATGATTTGTGGGCCCTCCTGCACACCTCACACACCTGTCCTCTACCCCCAAAAACCTGCCTGTCTCACCATTTCACTGAGAGCATTGTCTGTGGTGAGATACAGAATCTGGAGACTGAAGAGCTGGTACAACTGTAGCCAGAAAAGTCAGCCATTCTTCAACATGCACTGTCTGGCGCTTGACACTGTCCAAATACACCAGCTGTTACCAATTATTTTGGTTATCCTCAACAGACAGCAAAAGAAGCAGGATTCAAAACCATTGATAAATGTGACAAACTGTTGATGAGTGCTGCAGCAATGATCAACAATCTGTCATATGGTCACATGGAAAATTCTGCTGGTAAAACTGGACAACTGCATGTAACTGAATTATTGATGACGTTTTGTTGTGCAAAAGTATGGAGACTATCACCAAAACCACTTTTAGGCCTGATAGTACGAGGACTACATGGACAGACAAATGCAAAAGTGTCTGAAAGAAAATGTGATTGCTGATGCACTAGCATGACTGTGACATGGGGAAAGACTAAAGTGGACTATATGTGATGATTGCTTGTTTAAAAATAGGAAAAAATTATATATACCGTATAGAATGTGAACTATGTAATCTTAAGAAATGCTTAAAATTGGCAAGGGTTCAGAAAATGAAGCCATCTGTTCATATTTATGGTTCATTTTCTGTCAAGGAAGTGAGGTGTTATGCAAGGGACATATTAGTAAAGGTCTGGGGGTGTTGAGGGGTGCTGCACGGCGCACCCACTGGGCCTCACTTTTCCACTACCCCTCACCCACCGTGGCCCTCATGTACCGCCCCACCCCCACACACATCAGACAGAGCACAGAGGCAGATTTCACTGGTGTTAACAGGTGTTTAATGTGCAGAGGTATATACAGTCTCTGCCTCAGCCAATATAACTAGACTGTGCCCTGCACCCGTGCCAACTTAACTGGTGTCTATCTTTCTGGCCTTACGGGCCTATTACTACGCCTAGGTGGTTCCCCAGATGGTAGCAGGAGTGGAGGTGGCCTACTGTGACCCCTGCCCTGCGACGAGTGTCCCCGTTGGTGCACGTTTCCTGGGGTGGCCCGGTCTGGATGGGCCAGGCTACTGCTTGGGCATTCCGGCTGGCGTGGTGCCACCCTGTTCTGCCCACTGCCCAGATACACCAGGGGCAGGAGGGGGTCGGGGGGGTGTCTGAGGTTCTGCGGTGTTCCGGCATCTCCCCTGCAGGAGTCACCAGAATGGGCCCCAGCACTTCCTCCTCCGAACATAGAACCCAGGCAAAGAAGGGCTGGCTAGATTGCAACCTCTTTTGTTCTTCCTCTATGAAAAGCACCAATGGTACACAGAATTGTAGCAACAACCATGAGAAATCAACCGGCTAACAATCCGCAAACAGCGGATAATCCCTTTAAATAGCGGCAGTGGGTGATCGTCCCTGGTATTAATGCATGTTCAGCTGTGTAAGATTAAGAGAGGGTGTTAACTGGAGTGTTGAGATCTGAAATGCCATTGCTGGCTGATGTGTTGGGTAAACTGGGTCTGCGAGCACTATGCTTACTGCAGCAGTGAGAGAGACAGGCTTCCAACACTTGAAGAAATGCAACTCTATTTTATTGAACTCTTAACTATCATACATACTTTAACTGTGGGTTGATACTATGCTGAGTTGACTGGAGACCTGAGGCTAACCTGACCAGACTATCTGACGACCACATGGTGTATGTTCTAGTTGTTGCTCACGAGCTCTGACTGTCTCAGAGGCTGGATCCCAAGAGAGCGGGAAAACTAGTGCTCTCTGGCTTTATAGTGGTCGTGTCCTGTCTGGTGATTGGCTGCTGTGTTCTGTGTGTTCATTGGTCATCCTGTGTGTCAATCACTGCCTGTCTGCACACCATCATATACTTGTGTGTATATTATGACACTGGCTTCAACAAGATGTGACACACTGACTTATGCCATGATGTTCCTGCTCTCCATTTCTCTGGCATTTGTTTAATGTGTGTTTCCTACCCCTTAATAAAGATGGCATCTACTGCACTTCGCGTATGCCCCTGTGCCATTTTGGAACTTTAAAGACGCACATAGTTACTGGGTCTAATTTTACTCCCATGAGCTTTTTGATGTTATGGAACCAAATGTCCAATATTAGAATAAAAATACTTCACCGTCAAATCTTCACCAGAGTTGTGATTCTATGCACTGGAATTTCCTTCATAAATCATTCTGCCTCTTCATCTCTCCCTCCACCTTTAAGACATTCCTGCAAATCTAACTCCTTGTCAAGCCCTTGGTCACTTGTCTAAACGTCTCTGTTTTGCTTGCTGTCAACTTTTGTGTGATTGCATCCTTGCAAAGCACTGTGAGAAATTTTTCTACGGTGCTATCTGAATGCAAGTTGTTCCTTTATGAATAAAATAGCCACCATGCTCCTGATTCTGTGCTTGATTAACTAGATGCAAGTGAAAGTCTCTCCAGTGTTTAAACCAGAGTGTATATCTGACTATCCAATTACGAATGTGCTGCTGGGATATATCAACTGGAACCTGTACCTGTCAAGCATTAACTGCAACTGTCTTTAAAGCAGCAATTTTCCTCCAGAATGTTTCAAAATAAGCAAATGTCCCAATTTTCTCCCTTTGTAATTTTATCCCTTTTCTTGCCTTGCAGAGACAGAGCATTGGGACAGCTGCTTCGGTAACTATTTTTCATTTCCAATTTTGAAAACCATAACATTGCTCCTTCAAGACAAGTAATTACTTCAACGTATTACAAGGGAGGCAAATAAAATGTCTGACTGCACTGCTGTGTAATGGTGAAACACCATGACAACTGTGGGTGATCATGTTGAAGCTTGATCTTGGCCGATAGCCTTGTCGTCAGGCAGGACGTGCCACCCGTGTTTTGTTCCCTCCATTGAGCACCTCCCGCTTAACATCATCCTGCTCCTTGTATCTCCGAGTTGGACTCCAGCCAAGGTGCAGCAAGTCTCAATCCTACGCCCATCTGCACCTCCGTGTTGCTCAACATTCCATGCCACTGCGCTGCCCCCAATCACATAATAATTTTTACTGATTTTGTTTTTACCCCCTTCATGATTTCTGCTTATTAAAAGTCACATCCGAGATCTCAGTTATACAGTAAAATTTAAAGCAATAAGATGCAGCAGCCAGAATCGATAGTGCAACATCAACCTACAGGCTTCTTGGCAGAGATCAGTGAACCATCAGCAGGAGAAGCCCTGGGGGGATATCAGCAATGCAGTGTCTGTAACAGAAAACCTGCAGAACAATCTAATGCACACTCTCTTTCCTCGTGCTTTAGAGGGAACTTCCAGGCTACTAATTGACATGAGCATGATTCATAATTTTATCCGCCTTCCTGGCACGACCTTGCAATGTGGTGCCCACAAGCGGTATCTATGTTCCAACCCTCCACCGATAGGGGCATAGCAACATTGCCCGGCTGAAACCGATGCAAGGTGAAGTGAGCCTTCTGTTTGCTGCAACTTAAAATGAAGACTGTCTTGAGAATGATATTTCAAATTTAATTTTCAACGTTGCATGACTAACCTAGCATGGCGCCTAGCTGAAGAATGGGGATGTGTCAAAAGTATCACATCTTATAGAAAATGAAATAGAGCTGAGAGGTTCTAATTATTTTTGTAAATGGCTTGGATTATTGGAGGGGAAGTCTTTTCATCCTCACAGCCATCCAGAGCTGACGAGGTTTGACTCTGAAAATCAGTGACATTGAAATGTCAGCCTATTATGATGGAGCATTATGCTGTGATACATGCCATTTTTCAAATGAGGGAGAGCACAGCCTTACTAGCGGAGCAGACAGGGTATTTATTGTCGAGCATGTCACAGACACCATCTGCATATTGAATCAGTGAGAAAGACTGCACGCAAATGAAATTCAGTCTGATAATAACAAAGCCATATGGCAGCATCCAAGGAAAAGCATATTAGGAGGCTGCTGGTTTGTTAGATATGAATTATAACCCTCCAGGGTGTTGTAATCCTCATAGTGTGTGTGTATGTTTGGTTGCATGTGTGTGTGAGGTGACCATTGGTCTTACATAAACCAACAATTACGTAGAATTTACAGCACAGAAAAAGATCAGTTGGTCAAAGTGGTCAAGTCCAGTGCTTATGTTCCATATGAGCCTCCTCCCACCCTGTTTCGCCGCATTCTATCATAATACTCCTTTGTTTACATATGTATCTGGCTTCTCTGTAAATGCAGCTACGCTAATCCTCTCAACCAGTCCATGTGGAAATGAGTTCCACATTCGAACCATTCTCGAGGAAAAGAAGAAGTCACTTCTGCATTCCGTATTTAATTTATTGCAGCCTAATTCATCACCTTGATGTTGTTAGCTGTCAAAATTTGTCATCAGCCTTAATATTTTTCCTTTTGAAACTATGGCTTCCAACAAGGGCGAACTCGTGTCAATTTTGATTACTTCACCAGCGGAATTAAATATGCTGATATCTCTGTGTCTGCCACTGCTGTAGCCTTGGGTGTGGTAGTTTGTGCATACACATATATATATATAGATATATGCATATATATATATAATCCACTCCACCCCCATTGAACTTTTAGGCTGCTTTTACATGAACCTCGGAGCAGCAAGCTCATTGAACCTCGATCTGGCATATACTTGTGTAATCAGACAAAACTCGCTGCAAGTACAGCCCCAGTTTTGCAATACATGTGCATGTTGCTGGTGACAGCTACATTTGATGTTCAGTCATCGCAGCAGAGATGTTCATGTGCAATGATGCCATCACACAGCATTGTGACAAAACTACCCAGTGTGCGTGTGCATTGTTGTCAGTATATCTAGAGCTCCTTTATTTAGATTTATTCCAGTGCAACAGGTTGTGGAGGAGTAGCGGACACAAGTTTAAACTGAGTTTAGCTCAGTTGGACAGCTGGACAGCTGGCTCATGATGCAGAGCGAAGCCAGCAGAGCAGGTTCAATTCCCTTACTGGCTAAGGTTATTCATGAAGGCCCGGCCTTCTCAACCTTGCCCTCACCTGGTGATCCTCAGGTTAAATCACCACCAATCAGCTCTCCCCCTCAAAGGGGAAAGCAGCCGGCGGTCATCTGGGACTATGGTGACTTTACACTTACACTTTAAACTGAATAAGAAGGAAAAGACAGGAAGTTAGGTAGTACTTCTTCCCGCAGAGAGTACTGAGTCTCTGGAATACACTGCCAGCTGGTACAGTGGGCCCTGCATCTCTACAATGCCATCAAAGGGGAGGTGAAGCAGTTTTTTACTGGTAAGGAAATGGTCAGAGAGGAATTTTCTGGAGTACATTTTCCCATATTGGCACATGTCTGGGATGGTAGGGGCAATAGATAGGAAGGAAGTGTTCATGCTCCAGCCATTGTGAGGTGTGGGGTACGTTTGATACAGCAGTTGGCCTTATCCTGCCTGTCAAATGGGATATTCATAAAGAAACAGCTGGTCTAAGGATGTTTACCTTGATATGGCTGTAGTCACACCATCGTCCAGGTGGAAACTTGTGATCAAAGAAAAATGCAAGAGCTCAGCAAAGAAGGATGCAGAATAACACGGCTTCCTATGGACCCACTCTTTGAAGGATCATAGTATGTTTACAGCACAGAAGGATGTAATTCAGCCTGTCAAGTCTGTGCAATGGAAATTTCTAAAAATGCAAAATAGAAGCAACAGTAGGCCATTCGGCCCCTCAAGCCTGCCCAGCCATTTGATAAGATCAGAGCTGATCTTTTTGTGCTTCAAATTCCACATTCCCACCAATCCCGCTAACCTTTGACTCTCTTGCCTAACAAGAATCAATATTCAATGACCTTTAGAGGCAAAGAGTTCCAAAGTCTCACAATCCTCTGAGATCCACACATAGAATACTGTGTGCAGTTTGGTCTCCTTTTCTGAGGAAGGAGGATCTTGCTCTTGAGGGAGTGCAGCGAAGGTTTACCAGACTGATTCCAGGGATGGCGGGACTGTCATATGAGGAGGGATTGACTAAGTTAGGATTGTACTCGCTGGAGTTCAGAAGAATGAGGAGGGATCTCATAGAGACTTATAAAATTCTAACAGGGCTAGACAGGGTAGATGCAGGGAAGATGTTCCCGATGGTGGGTGGGTCCAGAACCAGGGGTCACAGTCTGAGGATTCAGGGTAAACCATTTCGGTCAGAAATGAGGAGACCTTTCTTCACCCGAAGAGTGGTGAGCCTGTGGAATTCATTACCACAGGAAGTAGTTGATGCTAAAACATAGAATATATTCAAGAGCCAGCTGGATTTAGCACTTGAGGCAAATGGGATCAAAGGTTATGGGGAGAAAGCAGGATTAGGCTATTGAGTTGGATGATCAGCCATGATTGTGATAAATGGCGGAGCAGGATCGAAGGGGCAAAAGGCCTCCTCCTGCTCCTATCTTCTATGTATCTATGAATTCTCCTCATCTCTGTCCTGAAAGGGTGATCCCTAATTTAAAAACAGCTAGTCCCACTTCCCTGACCTATACTCCATTTTCCCCTTCAGCAGCTAATCCAATTCCCTTTTGAAAGCTGGAATTGAACTTACCTCCGCTAAATTCTCAAGTAAGGCGCTGCAGATCCTAACTACTCACTGTGTAAAACAGTTTTTCCTCATGACGTCTTTGGTTATTTTACCAATCACTTTAAATATGTGTCCTTTGATTGTCCATTGACCCTCTGCTCAAGGGAACAACTTCTCTCTATCAGGGGTGGGCAACAAATGCAGGCACAGTTAGCGGCGCCCACATCCCACGAACAAATAAAAAAATATACTCTCTGGACTCCTGATGATTTTGAACACATATAATAAATCTCTTCTCAGACTTCTCTAGGGATAACAATCCCAATTTCTCCTATCCATCTTCCTAATTGAAGTCCATCATCCCTGAGACCATTTCATGAATCTTTCCTGCACCCTCCCTAAAGCCTTCACATTCTTCATAAAGTGTAGTGCCCAGAATTGGATCTAATCCTTCAGCTGAGGCTATAGCTGTGCTTTATAATAATTCATTATAACTTCCTTGTTTTTGTACTCTACTTGCCTCTATTTATAAATGTTTTTTTTTTTTAGAACAGTACAGCACAGAACAGGCCCTTCGGCCCTCGATGTTGTGCCGAGCAATGAACACCCTACTTAAACCCACATACCCGTAACCCAACAATCCCCCCATTAACCTTACACTACGGGCAATTTAGCATAGCCAATCCACCTAACCCACACATCTTTGGACTGTGGGAGGAAACCGGAGCACCCGGAGGAAACCCACGCACACACAGGGAGGACGTGCAGACTCCACACAGACAGTGACCCAGCCGGGAATCGAACCTGGGACGCTGGAGCTGTGAAGCATTGATGCTAACCACCATGCTACCGTGAGTATTTGTACTTTCTCAACCTGTCCTGTCACTTTTGTTGTTTTGTGCACATATAGAGCCCCCCAAGGTCTCTCTGTTCCTGGACCCCTTTGACCTTGTGGCCAGAGACAGGAGGGTGTGACTGTAAGAAGGACAGGTATGGGGATCCAAAAAGTAGCAGTGGAGGAGCAATTGTCCAACAGGTTTGAGGTACTTGCACCTTGTGGGGACAGGAGCCAAGGACTTCAGGAAGGATAAGCAAACTGACCAGAACTCCATGGTGCAGGGGACCGTTCAAATAGGGAGAGCAAAAAGGAATGCATTTGTAGTAGGGAACAGTAGAATCAGAGAGATAGACACTGTTCTCCACAGTCGAGGGCGTGAGTACTGAAGGCCTGTCCGGTGCCAGAGTTAAGGGCATCTCCTCAGGGCTAGAGAGGAACTTAAGTGGGAGAGAAATTACCCAGTTATCATGGTCAACATGAGTACCAGCAACATAGACTGGGATTTTCCGGTACTGCCGTGGGGATACCCACACTGAGAAATGCATCGGGCCAACCAGTAGTCCAATAGTTCAGCGGGGCTGGAAGACCGCAGCAGGAGGGGCCAGAAAATCCCCAGCGATAGGGAGACTAATAGAGAGGTTCTGCTGAGGGAATATAAGCAGATAGGAGCAGGAGAAGACCATTCAGCCCCTCGAGCCTGTTACACCATTCAAAAATGTCATGACTGATCTGATTGTAAACTTAACTCCACATTCCACCTACCCCTGATAACCTTTGATTCCCTTGTTAGTCAAGAACCTTTCTATCTCCACCTCCCAACGAGGCGGGACCGGCTGGTGTCCCTCACCCCCGCAGCAATCCCACGACTCACCTGGCAACAAGGCGCGACCATCTGGGTCCTCACATCCTCCGCCGCAACTGCGCGACATCCCGGAGCACGTGTCCCGGGAGACACCAACTTCTCATCACTGCTGACACCGGCCCCCTCCACAATCCCAGAGACACTCACCTTGGTTGGGCACTTTAGTGAAGAGGTTCCTGGGGCACTATCTGGTGCGCATGACACAAATGCAATGGCATCTGTGGAGGTAGGAATCCCCGAGGCGGCGGACAGTCAGAGGGTGGCCGATCCCAGGACTAGCTGCTGTCCAAACAAGTCTAGAACTTCTGGAAAGGGCGGTCACATCAATGTTGGAGATGCAGGCGCAGAACTGGGGACTACGCTACATGAGGGGTTGTCAGCAACCATCCAGCGCCTGCAGGTGCAGTTGGAGGAGTCAAACCACATGCAGCAGCAGGAGGTGATGCCGACCATGCGTGCCACCCAGGCCAACACTGCACAGGTGGCGTCCGCGGTGGAGGCCTTTAGTGCGAGTATCATGGTCGTGGGTCACGATTTCCAAGGCCTGGGACACAGTGTGCGCATGACAGGGCAGCCTTGTCACAGACAGCCATGTACCAGGATCACATAGACATTGCTGCGGCTCTCCATAGCATGGTACAGTCGCAACGGGCCATGGCTGTGGGCCTCGGGAGCATTGGCCAGGCACTCGCTGACCTGAGCCAGACATAGAGTGACCTAGCACGGTCCCTGAGTGACATGGCACAGTCCCAGAGGGACATAGCACAGTTCCTGTGCTCCATGGTCGTGAGCATGAGATCAGAGTGGGCCTCCAGGACGGGCAGCGCCAGGTGACGCCGGAGCCCTCGGAGCTCACCCCGGCCACACACCCGTCCCAAGGGGTAGCCCGGGGGCCATCGGCACCCTGAGGGAGGAGGAGGTGATGGGGCCCATGCCGGTGATACCCGCAGGGGAGGTGCTGGAACACTGCAGCCCCTCTGAATCTCCTCCCCCACCAGTTCCTCACACATCTGATTGGCAGCGGGCAGAACAGGGTGGCACCATGCCACCAGTTACACTTGGAAGGCTGCCAGGCCTTCTAGTCCTCGAGAGGACAGCCAGCAAAAGGGACCAGGTCACAGGGCGGAAAATACAGCAGGCCGCATCCACTTGGGGACCCACCTAGTGGGGGCATTAGGACACGTAAGATTAGAAAGGTAGATACCAGTTCAGTTGGCACAGGTGCAGCACACTAGATAACGTTAGGGGCTATGACATAGTTATTGTACTGTCAATAAGAAACACCTGTTTACCGATGTTCCAACCAGCCTCGGGCCTCTATCCAAAGGGTGTGAGGATGGGCCAGGTGCAGAGGTTGTGCCGGGTGCAGGGTGGGGTGGGGAGTGGGGGATGCGTGAGAGGCCGGTGATGTGGGGTCACCATGTGGTAGTGCCATGAGTGACCCATCACTGCTCCCTACCCCTATAACCACACCAACCCTGCCAACCACATCCCCTACCTCCCCAGAAGGTCTGTGGGCCAGTGTGATGGAATGGCCAGCACACATGCAGGGATCACCCGGACGGAGAGTGGAATATGACACCGGGGTAGGAGTCAGAAGCTGCTAAACAATGAATAGTACCAGAGCTCTTCGCACTGCAGGTCGTTATCAACCCCACACCCCATGGACTAAACCCGCAGATACTGCCAACCCAGGGTCGACACACTGTGGTGAAGCTGGTGGACGCTCGGAGGGGGGTGGATACACTGGGATGGGGAAAGGAGTTCAGGAAGGGGCGGGGCCAGGGGGGGAGGATGTGTGGGTGGGAGGGGATGGTTGAGCTGCCTGTGACCAGGCTATCTAGTTGGCTAACCTGGCGGCGATCAGGTTGTCCCGTGCGCGTCAGCCCTGGCGTATACGTCTTACGGCCTTCCGTGTCTGCCCGGGCATCAAACATACTTTGCATCAGTCTGGGGTCTTCAGATAGGCATCATCAGCCACAATTGTAGCGGATAACTCATGTCACCCAAGAGCCAGCCCCTCACCCGAGGGTGCGTCTCAATGGTGTGGGGCACCGACTCCTGTGCCAGGGCGAAAGCGTCATGCTCGCTGCCTGGATACCGGGCGCAGACATGCACCATGTGCAGCAGTTGGTCACACACCAACTGCACATTCATCGTGTGGGAGCCCTTACTATTGATGAAGGGCACCTCCTCATGTGCCGGTGCCCTTAGGAATACATGTGTCCCATCTATCACCCCCTGGACCTGGGACATGCCTGTGATGGCAGTGAATCCCACTCCATGGACAACCTGGTGGGCACGGTCCAGACTGAAGTTGACATATTGTGCTGCCCGGGCATATAGGGCATCCCTGACATCGTGGATGCACCTGTGAACAGACATCTGCGAGATCACAGACAGATCCCACTTTGCGCCTGGAAAGACCCCGTGGCAAACACGTTCAGCGCGACCGTCACCTCGATGGCCACTAGGAGCAGGTGTCCTACCCTATAGCCCTGCAATTCTCGGTACGCCATCATTTGGCACAGGTGTCGCACAGTCTCCTACTCAGCCGCAGTCGACGGCGACGCACTCAGTTGGACAGATACTACCGATATACATGGAACCCGATGCAGCGTCTCCTTCCCACCTCCACCTTGGCCTGTTGGATGGCTGGCTCTACAGCCTCACCTGCTGGCTCCTGCTCCTCTGGGGCAGGCTCCTGTTCTGCAGGTACGTCCCCGAGCAGCTCTTGCTCATACAGCATCATTGCGTCCTTAAGGGCTGCCACGGCCAAATAGATTCCAACCATTCCTGGCTGGACTCTGAAATCCATTGCCTGGGGGTAAAGGCCAAACATATTAGCGTGGTGAGTGTTCCCCTGTTCAACCAGTTCCAACAGATTACGTGGTGGCTGTGGCCTGCAAGGCAGCCACTGCCCCCCTATGTTCCTGGGGGGGTGGGGGGGGGGGGCCTGGGGTGGAGGTGGATGGGGCATCTATACGGCCAGTGATTCATGCTGTTGAAAATGATAAATTAGCATGGATAGAGCATTGGCTAACTGACAGGAAACAGAGAGTGGGATGAATGGGTCATTTTCAGGGTTGCAAACTCACTAGATCGATGCCACATGAATCAGTGCAGGGGCCTCAAATATTTAGGATCGACATGAATGACTGTATTTAGCTACATTTGTGGTTCTCAGCTGAGTCCTCTCTGGCAGACTGGTCTGAGGCCTTGCCCTCTGCAGAGCTTTTGTTACAATTCCAGTTGGTCTTCCAACTGGATGGGAAGATTTCAGAATGAAACCCTGGTTCAAAAGATCGCAACTTTAACATTTTTAAGAAAACGTCTAGGGACGGAGCCACAGGGTGGCTATTTAGTTTTTAACAAGAAAAAAATCATTTATTAAACATGAAAAATTGGATTATAATACAATACTCCTTTACACCCCCCTTAGCTACACAAATATAGAGAGTTTCAAAGATAACACCCCATTCTGATACCCCTCTGATGTCCTTCAATTGATTTTCCATGGATTTCTCCTCAAATTACCCCAGATGATTGTCACATGAGAGTTTCCAAACTCCACTCTCAAAAAGTTGTGCTTTAAACACTTCTTTCAAACAATGTTTTCTATCAGCCGTTTCCATTAAGAATCCACTCCAGGTTTTCCAACTATTCTGTCAAACAAAGCTTTTATTTGCTCCACTGATTTGACAAGGAATCCAGATCTAGGTTTTCCAACTCTCCTTTCAGGCTTCCTTTGTCTTATGTGCTTTTACACAAACTTCGAGATCCAGCCACTGATTTCCACAATTATTTCGATTAAGGTGTCACAAACTGTAATAAAATTTCTCAAACCTTAGAACTACTTCAGGTATCTTTTTGACTTCTCACTGGCCAATGTCTTCTCAGATCTGTCTGTCTTCTCTGAACAGTATTCTGTTCTTGTTCCAGTTCGGCTTTGTTCCTTTAACTTCAGGTTTATTGGAAACTTCTCTTCATTTCTCTAGTTTCCTTAACTAGCTGTCCTTCAATTTTCTGCACTTACCTTTTTTTAACCTTTACTCCATGGTATGGCTTTTCTTCTTGCAGAGCTAAGAGCTGTTCACTCTCTCGCTTCCTAGTCCCAACTGCTATGAATTCAGCCAAAACTGAATTTAAGTCAAAAAGCACTTCTTTCTACCCAAAGGGTGACCCTGATTAGAAAGCAATGACGTTTTACTTCTCCTAGCTTGTTTACTTTCACACCATAATTCGCTCTAACCACAATGGAAGCACAATTTAAACTGACTACACCCCCACATATAGAAATACCTTTATCTAGCATGAATTTAACTAGAGTTTTACTCCTCTTACACAGAACCAGTAAATTAAACCCACTTAACCCTATATCTTATTTCTAATATTTAACAATATAAATCTAAAACTATCTCTGATTTCCTGACAACTGAATCATTCTTTATCTTTGATCTGGCAGCAGCCCACTCATGCAAGTCTCACCATGTACATGTGCTGACTTTCTTTTAGCCTTCCAGGATATCTGTAATGCCAAATAACTGAGTTGGTGTTGCAACTGTCATCAATGGCCGCGATCTCTTTATCAGTACTGTGCTATCATTCTCTCTCCCTCTCTCTCTCTTCCTCTTTCACTCACTCACTCACACTCTCTCTTCCTGCAATAGCTCCAGTGACTGAACAGGTCAGAGCTCTTGGGCATCTGAAAGTAGCAAATCAGAGGAGGGAAAGTTGGCAGTGAAGGAAGGGTAGTGGTGGGGTAGAAGGCAAGTGATGCATAGTCACACCATCTGTAGCTTGCACATCATGTCAGATAGCAGGATGAGGGTGAGCTGGGAATTGGAAAAGGGCATCTGCTCTTGTTGTGTACTATGAGTCACCCGGTGAAAACGCAACCATCTGCCTGACTGGCCCGACAAGTGTGAACAGCTGCTGTAGTGCAGGGTAAACATTACTCGCCATCTTCAAGGTCCACCGACTGCACACAAGTACGTCTTGTAGAGATGTTAATAAATACTGACAAAGTAACAATGTTGCAATGTACCATTGTGAAGGTGATCTGACTTCACTGGCTGATGAAATCATGTCAACATGATTGAGTGTTGTATAATGGTGCCTGCATGAGATTTGATTCTGTAACCAATTGGCTGGGAAGTTTACATCACCAATGGCTAAGGATGCCAAGCTACCACTGATCCCCCAACCTGAGATCCCCTCCCGCCTTCACTCTCCTTTGGCCTGGGATCCAGTATTGATACTAGTTCTTGGGCGGGGGTATTCACAGCAGCAACTACCACCTTCCCAGTAGGGCGACCGTTCAATGAAGCTGCCAACCTCTGATTTGCTGGCAACCATCCACCTTGATCCCAGGGGCTGGCCTACCGCTGGGATGTCAAGTGCCCAAGTTGACCAAGATTTGGCAAGCCTTGCCAAAGAGAGGTGACCCGAAGCTCTCAGCCTCCACGGGATTTTGCTCAATGGTCCTGAGTCAATTGGCTGAAATTTCTGCCTGTGCCAAACCCAATTCCTCCATACTCCATGTTTGGATTGGCCCTTTAAGAAATGGAGTCAAGTTTGCATCAAGATGTTGTACATTCACTGTCGCATCCAGGGGCTGGTTTAGCTCACAAGGCTAAATCGCTGGCTTTTAAAGCAGACCGAGCAGGCCAGCAGCACAGTTCGATTCCCGTACCAGCCTCCCCGGACAGGTGCCGGAATGTGGCGACTAGGGGCTTTTCACAGTAACTTCATTGAAGCCTACTCGTGACAATAAGCAATTTTCATTTTCATTTCAGAAGTCGAATGATAATGAGTTGGTTGGATCAAAATGTCACAGAAATACATTCTGAAATTATCTGAGTTTCCCATGCAGCATCAGAATTCCTGCTCAATGTTAATATGGGGCCCAAGTCAATCCTCCATACAATTTTGACCCTGACACAAACCTGTCTTTAGAGCACAACAGGGCAGTGGTGAGATGAAAATGACCCCTTAACTTATTTTTCAAAATTCCCACGTCACCACTTTGTAGCTAATGGAATTTACCGGATTCCTATTGTAACTCGGAATTGAAATAAACACTCACCAACAAACAGATTGGCCGGGAGCAGAGAGGTCACAGTGTGGATATGTTCAGTAATAGCAAAAGGTGATCAGAGCAGCCAGTGCACATCCTGGAAATTACCTGAAAACTCTTTGACAAATGAGAGGTCAGGGGGTCAAAACCAGCTGCGCTATGGAAAGTCTGAGATTAATTTGTCGCAAAATATGGCACTTCAATATGATGAAGGCAGTGGATAAGATATAAAGAACTGTGTCCAAAAGAAGAATAGAAATGAATATCTTCCTATTTTTAATTACTCAATTTTATTACTTTAGGATTAGTAAGTTAGAATTATTGTTCTTTCCAGGGCTGTGGGCTTCACTGGCGAGGTCAGCATTCATTGTCCATTCCTAATTACCCTTGAGGAGGTGGTGGTGAGCTGCCTTCTTGAACCACTACAGTCCATGTGGTGCAGGTACACCCACAGTGCTGTTAGGGATGAAGTTCTAGGATTGTGACCCTGTGACAAAGAAAGAACAGAGATATATTTCCAAGTCAGGATGGTGAGTGGCTTGGAGTAAAACTTCCAGGTGGTGGTGTTCCCATGTATCTGCTGCCCTTGTCCTTTCAGATGGGAGTGGGGTGCTGCCTCAGCAGCCATGGTGAGTTCCTGCAGTGCATGTTGTAAGTGACACCACTGCTGCCACTGTGCGTCGATCGTGGAGGGAGTGAATGTTTGTGGATGGGATGCTCATCAAGCGGGTTGCTTTGTCTTGGATGACTCGAGCTTCTTGAGTGATGTTGGAACTTTACTCATCAAGGCAAGTGGAGGGTATTCCATCTCAAGGATTTCTGGCCTCTGACCCGCTCTTGTAGTAGCAGTATTTAGATGACTTGTCCAGTTCAGTTTCTGGTCAATGATAACCCACATGATGTTGGTAGTGTCTTGTTATGCTCTTGGCGTAGCATAAGGCCTCACGGTAGCATGGTGGTTAGCATCAATGCTTCACAGCTCCAGGGTCCCAGGTTCGATTCCCGGCTGGGTCACTGTCTGTGTGGAGTCTGCACGTCCTCCCCGTGTGTGCGTGGGTTTCCTCCGGGTGCTCCGGTTTCCTCCCACAGTCCAAAGATGTGCGGGTTAGGTGGATTGGCCATGCTAAATTGCCCGTAGTGTAAGGTTAATGGGGGGGATTGTTGGGTTACGGGTATGTGGGTTTAAGTAGGGTGATCATTGCTCGGCACAACATCGAGGGCCGAAGGGCCTGTTCTGTGCTGTACTGTTCTATGTTCTATCTTTCTCTGTTTATGGGGCCTCACGGTAGCATGGTGGTTAGCATCAATGCTTCACAGCTCCAGGGTCCCAGGTTCGATTCCCGGCTGGGTCACTGTCTGTGTGGAGTCTGCACGTCCTCCCCGTGTGTGCGTGGGTTTCCTCCGGGTGCTCCGGTTTCCTCCCACAGTCCAAAGATGTGCGGGTTAGGTGGATTGGCCATGCTAAATTGCCCGTAGTGTAAGGTTAATGGGGGGATTGTTGGGTTACGGGTATACGGGTTACGTGGGTTTAAGTAGGGTGATCATTGTTCGGCACAACATCGAGGGCCGAAGGGCCTGTTCTGTGCTGTACTGTTCTATGTTCTATAAGCTGCTTCCTTGATGTGCACTCTAAAGTAAGGTTCAGACGTGGAGATAACTTCAACACGTTTATTAAACTATTTACAATTCTCCTACTTAGATTCGCCTCCACTGTTAATCCTTCTATAGCTACTCAGACTGACGGACCAGTCTGCTACAATCCACGTGGTGAGTGTGATGTTGAATCAACCCTGTGTCTGTACTCACTGAGTGTCTCCACTGGAAAGAGGAAGATCATGTGTGCTGTGTCCTTTATATATGGGTTGGTGTAATGCCCCCCTGTGGTAGTGTCACCTCTGTGTGTATCGTGAATGCCCATTGGTCATGTCCTATCTTACTGACCTATTGGTCGAGTGTCTGTGTGCCATGTCTCTGGTGCTCCCTCTAGTGCCTAGCTAGTCTACGTGTACTTACATCAACCCCTTGTGTATCTACAGTGATGCATATCACCACAGGTAGTGGGGGGTTTAGTGATGGTAATGCCATTGAACATCAATGGCGATGGTTAGATTCTATCCTGTTGGAGGTAGTCATTGCCTGGCACTTGTGTGGCAGGAATGCTATTTGCCACTTGTCAGTCCAAATCTGGGTATTGTCCAGGTCTTGTTGCATTTGGATATGGAGTACTTCTGTTTCTGAGGAGTTGTGAATGGTGCTGAACATTGTGCACTCATTAGTGAACATCCCCACTTTTGACTTTATGATGGAAGGGAGGTAATTGATGAAGCTGCTGAAGATGGTTGGGCCCTGAGGGACACCATGTCCTGGAGCTGAGATGACTGACCTCCAACAATCACCTTTCCTTTGTGCTAGAGCTCTTTGATCCACACTTGGTCACAGATATCACCGTACCTCTCGAGTTCAGTTCTTTTCTCCATGTTTGAACCAAGGCTGTAATGAGGTCAGGAGCTGAGTGACCCTGACGGAACCCAAACTGAGTGTCAGTGAGCAGGTTGTTACTAAGCAAGTGCTGCTTTATTGCAGTGTTGATGACTCCTTCCATCACTTTATGGATGTGGCGATAATTGGACAGGTTGGATTTGTCCTGTCTCTTGGGTACAGGACAAATGTGGGCAATTTTCCACATTGCAGGGTAGATGTCAGTGTTGTAGCTGTTCTATAACAGCTTGGCTATGGGTACGGCAAGTTCTGGAGCACAAGTCTATTGTCAGGGCCTATGGCCTTTGCAGTATCCAGTGCCTATATTTCTTGATCACACATGGAGTGAATCATAATGGCTGAAAACTAACATCTGTGATGCTGGGGACCTCCGGAGGAGACCAAGATGAATCATCAACTCGACACTTCTGGCTGAAGATTGTTGCGAATGCTTCAGCCTTGTCTTTTGCACTGTGCTGGATTTCCCCATCATTAAAGATGGAGGATATTTGTGGGACACTTGAAAAGGATACAGACCACCAATCAGAGCCAGCACTCAGAAACATCCGCAACAATAAATATATAACAAGCAGGAACACCAACCAGTAAATGAAGGTGGAACACAATCGCCTATTCAGCCATTGCTCAGGAGATCAACCAGATAGGGCAGCACGGTAGCACAGTGGGTTGCACAGTTGCCTTACAGCTCCAGGGTCCCAGGTTCAATTCCTAGCTTGGGTCACTGTCAGTGCGGAGTCTGCACGTTCTCCTCGTGTCTGCGTGGGTTTCCTCCGGCTGCTCCGGTTTCCTCCCACAGTCCAAAGATGTGCAGGTTAGGTGGATTGGCCATGATAAATTGTCCTTCGTGCCCAAAAAAAGGTGAGTTGGGGTTGCTGGGTTAAGGGGATAGGGTGGAGGCGTGAGCTTAAGTAGGGTGCTCTTTTTAAGAACTGGTGCAGACTCGATTGGCTGAAATGCCTCCTTCTGCACTGTAAATTCTATGATTCTATGATTATGCCGTAAACCTGAGAGACTGAACTTGTAGTGAACTGTGTACAGTTACATGTTTGAAATTGTTATGTATATCATGTTTGGTAGAACAGTTGTATTTGTATGTTACGTGTTTGAAATTGTTATGCATATCATGTTTGGCGAAGCATAGTTACATTTGTAAATGTCAACACGTCCAAAGGAAGAGGGACGTGGTGATATGCATAGTAGTGTATATAGTTATCTATTAATGTATACAGTTGTCTATATGACCTCCAACCAGCAGGTGGCAATAAAGATCCAGCATGTGACTTCAGAGATCCAGCAGTTGGTAGTAAGTCAACCTGAAGGACAGTCTCATTAGAAGTAGCTCCAGGAGAATTCACTTATTTGTTACCATTTGTATTATAGTTCTTTAGTTATCTTTCCATGTGTTCATCTGTAACATCTCAAAGTTTGCACATGATACCAAGTTGGGGGGGAGGGTGAACTGTGATGAAGATGCAGAAATCCTTCAAGATGATCTGGATAGGTTAGGTGAGTGAGCAAATCAATGGCAGATGCAGTATAATTTGGATAATTGTATGGTTATTCACTTTGGAAGCAAAAACAAGAAGGAAAATCACTACCTGAATTACTGTAAATTAAAGAGGGGAGTGTGTAGCAGGACCTGGATGTCCTTGTGCACCAGTCGCTGAAGGTAAGCATGCTGGTGCAGCAGGCGGTAAAGAAGGCTAATGGTATGTTCGCCTTCATTGCGAGAGGTTTCAAGTACAGGAGCAGGGATGTGTTATTTCAATTATACACGGCCTTGGTGAGGCCACACCTGGAATAGTAAGTGTAGTTTTGGTCTCCTTATCTGAGGAAGGATGTTCTTGCTCTCAAGGCTGTGCAGCTAAGGTTTACCAGGCTGATTCCAGGGATGGCGGGACTGACGTATGAAGAAAGGTTGACTAGATTAAGATTGTTTTCGCTGGAGTTCAGACAAATGACGAATAGAGACTTATAAAATTCTACCAGGACTAGATAGGGTGGATGCAGGGATGATGTTCCTGATGATGGGTGTGTCCAGACCCAGGGGTCACAGTCTGAGGATTCAGGGTAAACCATTTTGGACAGAGATGCGGAGACATTTCTTCACCTAAACAGTGATGAGCCTGTGGTATTCATTACCACAGGAAGCAGTTGAGGCTAAGACGTTGAATACATTCAAGAGGCAGCTAGATATACCACTTGGGGAGAATGGGATCAGGGTCATGGGGAGAAAGCAGGATTAGGCTATTGAGTTGGACAATCAGCCATGATCGTGACGAATGGTGGAGCAGGCTCGAAGGGCCGAATGGTCTCCTCCTGCCCTTATCTTCTATGTTTCTATGTTTCACATAGCTAATAAACGATCTTACTAGTCAAAGAACTAGATGTTCTGTGTGCATCTTTATCATGGCCACAACACAGAGCAAACATCCAAAACCAGCGGTCATAGTCTCAGGATAAGGGGTGAACCTTCCAGGACTGCGATGAGGAGAAATTTCTTCACCCAGAAAGTGGGAAGCCTGGAGAATTCGCTACCATAGCAAGCATTTGAGGCCAAAACATTGCAGGTGGGATTCTCCATCGGCCGATGCCGGAATCGGGAAACGCGAATGGGTGGGGAATCAGTTCCGACACGAAAACCATGGGCTAGATTGTCCAATTTTGAGGCTATGTCCCCACGCTGGGGGGGGAACGGTGGCGTTTTATGACCGGAAATTCATCATAAGATGCCCACCGATCCTCTGTTTGGTTGGGGCCTAGCACGCAGGCAGTGTAAAGCACCTGGATCTAGTTGCCGATATGGCTCGGAGAATTGCCAGAACCACAGCCGCGCATGCAGACGGCGGCGGCCTGTAGCTGCCGTGCCGTGCTACATGGCGCCGGCTGATCGCAGACCCGGCCCGCAAAATAGTGCCCCCCATTTGGAACAGGCAGACAGGCAGTGATTGACACATAGGATGACCAATGAACACACAACACAGAACAACCAATCACCAGACAAGACACCACCACTATAAAGCTCACAGGGCATTAAGACTCCCGCTCTTTTCGGGACCCAGACACTGAGACAGTCAGAGTGCACAAGTCAGTGGACATTATTGCCATGTGGTAGCTAGTAAGTCTGGTCGAACCAGTAAGAGGTCGTCAGTAGGATTAGTAGAGTGTCAACCCACAGCTGAACATGTACAGCCGTTCATAGTTTAAATAAAACCGTGTTGGATCATCTCCGGTGTTAGACGTTTGTTTCTAGCTTCCCTGCATCCAGTTGCAGTCAACGTCAAACCAACCCACCTAACACATCAGCAACTTCCTGAGGCCATGGATATGTCACTTTGGAGGGGGCTGAGCAACTCTAAAGCGGCGCCACCCCCGATTTGGTCGTAAACGGATATTCTCCGGCCGATCGCTGAACACGATTTTGGTGTCAGCGACCGGAGAATCTCGCCTCCCCGGCTGGCATCGCTTTCATGTCAAATTGCAACTCTCCGTTGCCTCGACGCATTCAATGCGGCGTCAATGCATTCCAGCACACACATACAATGAACGCCGTTGGCATATCGTCAGCGGCCTGACCCAGTATTCCTGGGGACTTCCGCGATTTTTCCACCTCCACCAGGATGAATTCCCGACAGCGGCGTGGCTGATGAGGGAGAGAGAGGAGGTAGGACACAGAGAGGCGCAACTGTTGGCTGCCTGGCCTGACACTGGCTGGGCTGACTGGGGTGGGGGAGGGGTGACAGCGGAACGGACCGTGTGGCTGGGATGACCCCCCTACGCGACTGGAGTGGTGTCCAGGCGTGGACCGCCATTGCTGCGGTCTGCAAGGTTGCCATCTTGCTGAGCAGCCCACTGACACTGACACCCACCTTGGCCTCTGATTCAATAGAGTGACACCGGCCTTATGCGGGCCCCTACCCTAACACCCCCTCACCCCAGCACCCACCCTATTAACCCCCTGCACGCCAGCCTCTACCCTCCACCAATCACCCAGCCCCCACCCTATTAGCCCCCACACCCAACATCATTGCACCCCACCTTCTGCCATAAACCCCCCAACCAGCCGCCAACCACCGGTCGGGGATCAGGTGGCTCACCCAGGGCAATAACCACTGTAGCTCCTACAGGGGTTACTTGACCGGGGACACGGAGCATACCCCTGGTAAGGCCAGCACCAGCCGATGATACCCCTGGCAGCAGGGATGGGCACCAGGGCCAGATGCCCTGTGGTCCAATGGTGCGGGAATGCAGGGGTGGCAGGGGTTGGGGGGGGGGGGGGGGCGACATGCATGAGCAGGCCTGCAGTGCCACCTGGGACCACCATGTAGCCCGTTGGACCTGGTTGGACATGTGGGTATTCACCATGCTAACATGTCAGCCTTTCACCCCCCCGCAGACAATGGATATTGGAATACAACCAGCAATGGTGGCCTTCCTCCTAGTCGCTGCAGCCCTGGAGGATAGCCTGCGGCTGTATGAGCTGGAACTGCTCGAGGAGGAGGAGGAAGCTGCAGCAGTGGAACAGGAGGCAGCTGCTCAGGATGGGCTCACCAACAGGCAGAGGAGGAGGAGGAAGAGATGCAAAGGAGGCGCTGCATGAGGCCTTGTGTGTAACAGCCATTTGAGGGCCTGCCAGACCGGCCATGCCACTGAAGACTCCGGCTGAGCAGGGGGACAGTGCGGCACATCTGCCAGGTGATGGTGCACATGACGCGGCGGGGAAGTGGGGGGGGGGGGGGGGGGGACCCGGTCCCGGTGGCCTAACGGGGTCCTTCCATCTGCCGAGTGGGGACCTGTCCGGAATCTCACAGAGCTCGGTGCACAGATGCAACCACGCCTTCACAGAGATTCTGTATGCCCGTTGGCACAATATATCACATTGAATGTGGACCGTGCCCATCAGGATGCCTGGGCAGTGAGTTTCGCCACCATCGTTGACATGCCCCGGGTCAAGGGGTGATCGACGGGATGCAGCCCCTTCCATGATACACACCTGCCGCACTACGGAGTATGGGTCATGGTAACCGGTCTGGTCCCTTGGGGTGGAGGATGACGACAACCCGCTCTGCGATAGGTTCTGTTGCTCCGCATCGTTTGACAATGTCTAGCACTTTGCACCGTCTACCTTGGTGATCCCTGCATGCGAGCTGGTAATTCCATCACGCTGTCCCATTGAATCCCTGGGCTGGTGGAGGGAGGGACAGTCAGGGGGGGAAGCCCAGCCCACCCACAATATCCGCCCATCCCCCACCCACCCACAGCGCCCCTTCTCTGGCCAGCCCAGACCAGCCCACCCGCACACCCATCTGACCAGGGGATTGTTACAGTATGAACATGTGTTTAATATGAACAAATATAAACAGATATGGGGCCTCACGGTAGCATGGTGGTTAGCATCAATGCTTCACAGCTCCAGGGTCCCAGGTTCGATTCCTGGCTGGGTCACTGTCTGTGTGGAGTCTGCACGTCCTCCCTGTGTGTGCGTGGGTTTCCTCCGGGTGCTCCGGTTTCCTCCCACAGTCCAAAGATGTGCGGGTTAGGTGGATTGGCCATGCTAAAATTGCCCGTAGTGTAAGGTTAATGGGGGGATTGTTGGGTTACGGGTATACAGGTTACGTGGGTTTAAGTAGGGTGATCATTGCTCGGCACAACATCGAGGGCCGAAGGGCCTGTTCTGTGCTGTACTGTTCTAAATGTGCCCTAGCCCCTATCACTATACTATGGCCTGCACCTGTGCCAACTTAACGGGTGTCTATCTTTCTGGCCTTATGGGCTCCAACACCTCCCCCGTGGGAGTGACTGGCATGGGCACTGCCTCCTCGATGGCTCCCGTGCTAGGTGGGTCCCCAGATGGTACATCAGGAGTGGAGGTGGTGTGTTGCGATTCCCGCCTTGCGAACTGGATCCACATTGGCGGACGTCTTCTCTAGCAACCGGGCCTGGATGGGCCCGGCTGCTGCTCAGGTACCCCAGGTGGAGTGGTGCCGGCCTGCTCTGCCCACCAGATACAGGACGGGAAGGAGAGGGGGCAGGGGCAATCCGAGATGTTCCAGCACCTCTCCCGCGGGAGTGACTGGCACGGGCACCTCCTCCTCGATGGCCCCCATGCTACTCCATGGCAGGGGTTGCAAGCGGGGCTATCCCCTGAGGCAGCGCCACCGCTTGGCGCTGCCAATCCTGGAAGCCCACTCTCATCCCGGCCAGTGTCTGCATGCTCATGGTGCACAGGGAGTGGGCCATCTCCTTCTGGGATGTGCCACATCACGGTGTGACTGTACAACCACCTTCTGGGTCTGTGCCAGATTAGCCAGTGACTGAGCTATCTCCCTCTGGGACTGGGCCACCTCAGCCAGCGCCTGGGCAATGCCGCCGACATTCTGATCCATGGCCTGCTGTGACTGGGCCACGCTCAGGAGTGCAGCTGCAATGTGCAGGTGGCTCTGGCACATGTCTGTCTATGAGAGGACACACCTTACCTGGACCTCAGCCAGAGCTTGTACAGAGAGCCCCAGGTATGGACATGCTGATCTATAGCCAAAACCCTCGCCCCCAAGGACTCCACCCGGATACCAAACATGCGGAGTTGGCTTGGGTGGCACACATGGTCGGCACACCTCCGCTCCTGCAAGCGGTTGGACTCCTCCAACTCCTCCTCCACCTGCAGGTACTGGACAACCCCTCATGTAGTCCCGGGCTCTGCAACAGCATCTCTACTATAGATGGGACTGTCCGTTCCAGAAGCCCGAAACCCTCTGGGGTTGGCCCACCCTCCGACTGTCCGCCCCCCTTTGGATCTGGGATGGCGGAGGATGTTGGAGACAGCTGTGATGAGAAATCAGTGTCAACAGCGGAATCGAGCTCCGGGGTGTCCTGGGTTTCAGGCAGACGAGTCAACTCTGTGTTGGAGTCATCGCTGCTCGGCACACAGGGAGCTTCTGGTTGTGGCCCTGGCTGTAACTGGGGGAGGGGGACACCGGATGGACCCTCCCCATCTCCAGCAGTTCCTGCAAGACACGAGACAAGTCGCACGATGATGCGACCATCAATTCAGACGAAACCAGGAGTAGAAGTAAACTGTAGCTTTAATCAACTGGAACAGTGCCTGCCTGCGACTGATCTGTTAGTGGGAGCCGCCTACAGGGCGACTACTCTTTATACCTTCCCTCAAGGGGTGGAGCCAAGGGAGGAGCTCACACAGGTCCCAAAAATGCTGCATTACAGGTAATACCATACAATGGTCCATAGGTGGAGCCAACATGGGCAACAGCGTAATACAGATAAGCACATGGTGAATTGTTACAGCAATACATTCACCACATTCACCCCCTGTTAAAAAAATGAAGTCCGGCCTGGGTGACGGGTTCATAAGTTCAGCCTGTCCGGCGCACGGATTGTGCGCTGTGATCGCCGAAGCTCTGGTATCGCCACTGGCCCCGTAGGTGGATTTCTGGGAAAAACATACAGGCCGTCATGAGGGGTCTCATTTGTGGCCGTGCAAAATAGGGACCTAATAGAGTGGAGTGCACGGGGAGGACCTCCTGCCAGTGGGAGACCGGGAGATTCCTAGACCGTCGGTGACGAGGGTAAACCTCCTACCAGCGAGGTGGTGCCTCCAGTGCCACACTGCTTCCATGATGGCTTGGGCCTCCTTTTCGACCGAGGAGTGTCGAATTTCGGAGGTGGTGAGGGTTCGTGAAAAAAACGCTACAGGCCTGACTGCCTGACTGAGGGTAGTGGCGAGGGCGACCTCAGATGCGTCGCTCTCCACCTGGAAGGGGACGGACTCGTCCACCACGCGCATCGCGGCTTTGGCGATGTCCACTTTGATGCAGCTGAAGGCCTGGCGGGCCTCGGCCACCAGTGGGAAGATGGTGGAGGCGGCGAGTTAGGCCTTGAAACAGCAGAGCCAGTGCGAAAAAATCACTTTTGCCTCCATGGCCTGTGGATCAAGTTCCAGTCAGTCAGGTTTGAGGGCCGATTCCATAGTGGCGTTGTAGTTGATTAAATTGACGCGACCATAAACTCACACGAAACCAGGGGTAGAAGTAAATTGTGGCTTTAATCAACTAGAACAATGCCTGCCTGTGACTGATCTGTTAGTGGGAGCCGCCTACAGGGCGACTGCTCTTTATATCTCCCCTCAAGGGGTGGAGCCAAGGGTGGAGTCCACACAGGCTCCAGCATGCAACATTATAGGCAGTACCATACAATGGTCCATAAGCACATGGTGAATTGTTACAGCAATACATTCACCACACATGATTAGACTACCGGCCGGGGGAGGGGGCGTGGGGGAGTGAGGGTGATAAGGATGAGGGTGGTGTGGGAGTGAGGGTGGTGTGAGGGTGAGGGTGGCCTGCCTCTCCTCCACGGCCTCCAGGTGGGTCTTGAGCTCGGCTTCCATGAATCTTGGGGCCACGCATCTTGCTGCCATTTTGTAGGCTGGGATGGTGTTTGCAGGGAGAGCAGTGTGTACATGCGGCTGCAACATCTCAGACTCTTGAGTGACTATGATGGAACCGATGATTCCCGCACCATTTTTCATTGGAATCGATTGTGTTGCACGTGGCGCCTGTGCTAGCCCCTCCACAGTCACTGAATCTGTCCAGGTGCGGTGACAGTCTTGCTGTCATGGAAGCCGACGTCAGCACCTAAGGCGGGATTCTCCGTTGCCCAACCCCAAAATCGTATCTGGCGATCGGGTGGAGAATCCCCGTTTGCGACGATGATCCCTCCCCCTCCAAATCGGTATCATTTAGGAGCGCAGAGGACGTCCATCGATGCTCCGCCCCTGATGGCTGAGTTCACGACCGCACGGCTCGCGTGTGGTCTGAGTTTTCGTAAACCCTGCGTGGCGGCTACAGACTGTGGGGATCCAGGGGGACACTATTTGGCCGGCCGGATCTGTGTGCGTCCGGCGCCATGTTGTACAGTGCGACTGCTGTCTGTTGTCGCCAAGTGTGTGTGTGGCCACGGACCCGGCAATTCTCCGTCTGTTTATGTTGGAAACGCCGAGAGTTTTACTCAGCGCCGCTGCTAGCCCCCCCACCGGCCGGAGCATCGGTGCGGGGTTGGCGCCAACTTTTTCATTGTCAAACTAGACACTTCCTCTGGACATAGCCTCAAAACCGGAAAATCCAGCCCTTAGTCTCCGGAACGGAGAATCCCACCGTGTATGTTTTGAAGAAGGAGTTAGATAAGCTCCTGGGACCAAAGATATCAAAGGATATGGGGGGAAAGCGGGAAAAGGTTACTGAGTTTGATGATCAGTTATGATTGTATTGAATGGTGGAGCAGGCTCAAAGGGCTGAATGGCCTCCTCCTGCTCCTATTTTCCACGTTACTATGTTTTAAGTATGTTGGTTCCCTCACCATCTGCCGCAGATCCAGTCTAGCTGATTTGTGCTTTAGGATGTAACCAGCTTAGTTTGTGGTGGTGCTACCAATCCACTCTTGATGGGTTGCGGTAGGTAGGAATCAGCAGGAGGTCTCCTTGCCGATATTTGACCTGATGTCATGAGACTCAATGGAGCCATAGTCAATGTTGAGGACTCCCAGGGCATCTCCTTCCCCACTGTATACCATTGAGCTGCCACCTCTGCTGGGTCTGTCCTGTCAGTGGGACAGGATGCACCCAGGAATGGTGATGATGGTGTATGGGCCATTGTCTGTAAGGTATGATTCTGTCAGTATGACTATTTTAGGCTGTTGATCAGCTAGCCTGTGAGACAGCTCTCCCAATTCTGGCACAAGGCTCCCAGATGTCAGCAAGGAGGACTTTGTAGGGCCGATAGGACTGGGTTTGCTGTTGTCGTTTTCAGTGCCTCGGTCGGTGTTAGGTGGTCCATCCGGTTTCATTGCTTGTTGTAGGCTTCCGAGCAGTTGAATACTGGAGTTACTGTAAGCCAGGCGAAATGACGAGGGAAGATTTCCTTCCCTATAGGACATTAGTGAACGGGATGAGAGTAGATAATTTACCCAGTCTTTTCCACCATTCAATTAGATAATGATCCCCAGTGCCATTTACTTGTCATTGCTCCACATCCTTTAATACACTGGCCTAACAATAAGCTATTGTAATCAGTCTTGAACGTTTCCTTTGATCCAGCATTTACAGCAATTTGGGGGAAGCTTGGCCTAGATTTCCACTCCCCTTTGTGTGAAAAAGCGCTTAACTTCTGAATTGCTGAATTCTAATATTAAGATTTAATTAACCGCTCGACTTTTGAGTCCTTCCATGTGACAGATTGCACCACCGCACAAGATGGGCAGAATCCTGCTCCCAGCCTGTGTCAGCATTGAGGCAGTCTTTGGCAGCGGAATGACTTTGACAAGCATCAGCATTTCTTCGAAGGAAGGATGTGATAAGCACATTGGGATGTGGACAATGCTTTTTAGGGCCCATTTCATAACTGGGGGAAGCTCTATACAATGGCCTGTTTTCCTTACAGTATTAAGAGACATGCTAATAGTGCTAGCTTTTGACATGCAGGCCTTGCACAGTCATTTGTGCCCAAGAGTTAGCTTGCCAAGATTCTAGTTAAGCCAGTGGCTGGGATGAGTCATTTGTAACTGGGTACTCCTGGAGGCCTTCTTTGCTGAATCATGGCAACATGCTTTAGGCACTAACACCTCTGATATGAGCAGCCTTATACAACATTAAGGCAACTAAAATGACAGCTGTGCCTCAGTTTTAAAGCAGGTTAACAAGGGGCATTAACAAGAGACATTAACAAGTCTATGGCTAAATCTATTAAGGCGTTGTAGGATAACTTGGGTAGCACTGAGTCAGAATGAGACATCAAACTGAGGTGCCCTGTCAGGTGGCCATTACTAGATGAAAGGTAGGGGAGAGTTCTTCCTGATGGCTGCAGTCAAAATATTTACCCCTCAGCCAACATCAGTAAAACCCATATCTGCCCTTATGATTGGCTGTTCATTGGCTCTTACTGTGCACCAATTGGCTGTCACGTTTCCTGGCATTGCAACTCTAACTACACTTAAAAAAAACACTTAATTGCCTCTAAAGCGCTTTGAGACATCCTGAGACCAGCAATGGCATTGTGCAAATGCCTTTATTTTATATGATCATTTTTTTTTAATAACAAGTACATAAGTTCCAGTTGTCATCGATGGCAGAGCACTTTGGAGGCACAGGATGGTTAGGGTGGAGGATTGCTTGTGCAAACCATGAGGGTGTACCAAATGGAAGGTGGTACATTGCTTCCACAGGCGGAGTAGGAGAATCACCTTATAAACAGTTGGTTTGACAATGGTATTGTGGGCCCGGGGGGGGGGGGGGTCACCATTTACAGGAAATTTGAGTTGATCTGTCACGTAAACACTGTAGCTACAAGAATAGGTCGGAGGATGGGAGTTCTGCAGTAAGTCACTCATCTCCCAAAGTCTGTCTGCAAACTACAAGGAATAAGTCAGGGGTGTGACAGAACACTTTCCATTTGCCTGGATGAGGGAAAGTCCAAAAACACTCAAGACGTTTGACACCAGCCTGGACTAAGCAGCTCAGTTGATCAGTGCCCCACCCTCCATCTTAAATATTCATTCCCTCCACCATTGGCACAGAGTTGCAGCAGTGTGGACCATCTATGAAATGAATGCCAGAATTCATTGAGGTTTCTTCGGCAGCACCTTCCAAATCGGCAACCTCTACCACCTGGAAGAACAAGGGCAACAGACACATGGGTACACCGTAACCAATTTCCCCATGTCACTTAACATCCTGACTTGAAAATATATTGCCTTGACTTCTGATGGTGGCCATGGGTTGAGCGGTCGCACAAAAGGTGGTTCTCATATTAAATCCTCGAATACAAGCTTTTAACTCCAGCAAACGGGCACCAAAAATATCCATAATCCCCTAGTCTAACCCCCGCAAACCGCATCGATCAGAAATAGGAAGAGAAAATGGGAAAGAGACAACCGCCCAGCAGAAAAGCCAACAAGGACGAGGGAGGGAAGCCTCAGCCTCAGAGCCGGCAGCCACATGAGGTGGCACATAGCCTGGAAGGGCCGATTCCGCAGAGTCCTCAGCGCAGACCCAGGTGCAGATGGACAAACTCACGGGCTTCATCACCTCCAGAGCTCCAAAGGCACAGGGAGGAGCTGAAGAGGGACCTCCTGGCAGCCATCAAGACAGCAGTTGAGGCAGTGACAGCCCTCATGAGGGAAGCGATGGTCAAGATGTAGTGGCGGCTTGAGGCCCAAGAGTCAACGGCAAGAGACCTTGAGGAGGTCCCTCACAGACCAAGGGGACCGGATCGTGGCACTCAAAGCCAAGATGGCCAAGCCTGTTCAAGACCCAGAAGAGCTGAAAGGAAATATTTGACAACCAGGAGAACTGATTGCGACGCCAGAACTTAAGAATTGTGGGGCTGCCGGAAGGAATGGAGGGGAGGAACCCTGTGGAGTATATAGTGGCGATGCTCGGAAAACCGGTGGGTGAGGAGGGCTTCACCAAGCTTCCAGAGGTGGACTGTGCCCACAGGTCGCTTTGGCAGCAGCCCAGAGCTGGGGAACCACCGCGGGCGATAATCGTAAAGTTCCATAAGTACCAGGAGAAAGAACGGATCCTGAGGTGGACGAAAGGAACTAGAGAGTGCAAATATGAAGGACATTCCATCCACCTGTACCAGGACATTGAGTCAGACCTGGCCAAGCGCCGGGCCGAACTTAACAGTGCCAAATCCACCTATACAAAATAAGGTGCAGTTTGGCATGCTTTACCCTACCAAATTATGGGTCACACACCAGAGGCAAGAGCATTATTTGGACGCCCCAGAGGAGGTCAACAAATTTGTCCAGAATAATGGTCTGGGCATGCAGTGATAGCACACAAGGGCTAGAACTCATGTTGCAAGAGCTGAGAAGAGCAGGAACGAACGTGGGTGGAGATGCGGAGATGGCGAGGGCAAAGGGAGGGGGAGTCGCAGGCAGGGGTTAAATAGGGGAACCTGACCAAGAGGGGAGCTGCTACACTATTGAGTAAGCTGGTGTGCGGGAATACAGTGAAGGAGAAGGCCGAAGCATGCCTCCTGGGAGGGAGGGTGCGTCTGGCAGAAGGGAGGGGAAAGACAGAAATTCAGGGGAATCAAAGGGGAAAAGAAGGGGGGCCAGGGTTGCGGGGGGAGGGGGTAACACCAAGGGGGGAGGGGGGACACGGAGGGGACAGCACAAGTGTAAAGGGGTACAGGGGGAGAAACAGAGGGGGGGAGGGGGGACGGGAGGGTAGAACTCTGGTTGAAACAGACAACACATGGAGATGACATAAAAAGGACTGCCCATTTCAAGAGTTTGAGGGTGGACATAGCCTTCCTACAGGAAAGACACCTGAGAGAGCGGGGTCGACAGCGGATAAGAAAGAGCTGGATGGGACAAACATTTCACTCATATTTTGGCACTAGGACAAGGAGGGTGACCATATTATTTAGCAGGACAATTTCATTTACTGCGACGAGTACAGTTACAGATCCAGGGAGGCTGTACCTAATGGTCAATGGGATCTTGGAAGGGTCCCCGGTGGTTCTGGCAAATCTATACACCCCGGACTGGGACGACGCAGTTCATCAAGAAAACGATGGCTGAAATCCCTGACCTGGACACTCACCGACTAATCATGGAGGGCGACTTTAACTGTGTACAGGACCTGACACTGGACAGGTACAACCCCAGGACAGGTAAAGTGTCAGGTCTGACATGCGCGGATTGAACGCCTTTATGAAACAGATGGGAGAGGTAGACCCGTGGAAGTTTCACCTACTGAGAGAAAAATAATTCTCCTTCTTCTGCCACATGCATAAGGCCTACAGACGGATAGACTTTTTTAGGGAAGAGGGTGCTTCCGGGGGTAACAAAGGCGGAATACTGCGCGATTGTACTCTCGGACCATGCGTCATACTATACTGATGTGAGGTTGGAGAGGGGACAGGCCCAACGTCCCCCATGGAGACTGGATGCAACTCTCCCCAACTATAAGGAATTCTGTATTAAAATATCTGTATTAAAATATCCCAAGCCATCAATGATTATGTATCCTGCAACCAGCCTATCTTTCACTGTTGCTGGAGCATAATCGTGGACCACACTTCCTAACAGCACAGTGGGCATATCTACGCCTCACGGACTGCAGCGGTTCAAGAAGGCGACTCACCAGCACCACCGTCTCGAGGGCAATTAGGAATGGGCAATAAATGCTGGTCTCCCAGCAATGCTCACAGCCCTCAAAAAAAAAGGAAACTGTGTAATGCTTTCTATGGCTGTATGAGCGACTGATCAGTTTTTTAGACTAGGATTTTGCCATTCTGTAACTTGATAAGGCACTGAATATCTTCCTCAGTTCATTGGCTTTACATCAAAGCAGCAGGAATTCCCCTACTCAGCAGTGTCACCAGATATCCGAGTTCCATTCTGCTGCCCTTGCTGTAGGAAACGGGAACAATTTTCCTGCTCCTCTGTTCTTGCTTTGCAATTTCCTCTCACTCTTCAGTCAGCCGAAAGGTCAAAGATAAGGTGGATTCTTTACTTTCGGACCAGGATTCCCTCTGGCTCAGGTTTCTGACTACTTTCTGCTTGTTGCAACATTGGGCGATATGCTCAGATCATCTTGGACCCAATGAAATCAGAACCTGGCTTCTACCCTGAGCCCCTGTTGCACATTCAACCTCAAAATTCAGTTATTTACTTTAATCATTGGATGTGTTTGCATTGAGCAGCCTGTCCAACAGCCCTAATAGCACCCTGGCCAATGTTACTGACATTTTAACCCAACATTTGTTTTGTTGCCTGTGTGGTAGGTAACATGTGCTACTCAATCCTTGTTAATGAAAAATGAAAAATGAAAATCGCTTATTGTCACAAGTAGGCTTCAAATGAAGTTACTGTGAAAAGCCCCTAGTCGCCACATTCCGGCGCCTGTTCGGGGAGGCTCATGAGTAGCCCTCCTCTGATTGTTGAATGCTTCTGTACAGACAAGCTGAGATCTGTCAGTCTTGCTGTGATCTTGCACATCCTGTATGTCGATTGTGATCACATTGTCACTATTCTCACATACAGTGGGTAGACATTCAGTGTCTTCTTGTTGGAAAAATGAGCAGGGTAGACTTTCATAGTCTTTTTGTTGTTCACGTGAGCTTGGTAGGCTTTCATAGTCTGCTACTGGTTGCTCAGATAAGGTGGATAGACCTTCATAGTCTTGTTCATGCATGGCGTTTGCTATGGAGTGTGTGGTTGCTTCCATTTTGGAGTCTGTCAACGAGCTGTCTGTGGAGGCTTGTGTCGCTCTGTGTGGAGTCTTTCATCACTCTCTCTGTGGAGTCATGCAGTGTTCTCGCTGTGGAGTCGATCTGTGCTCTCTCAACACAGTTGTTCTGTGCTCTCTCTGTGGCGTCATCTTCTTGAGTATTTGACAGGTTGCTGTCATCCAATGTATCGACGATCTGCCATGGCACCATGGTATTGAATCATCTACCATGAGTAGAGTCGTGTTGAGCTGTGCAAACGTGTTGCTGATGCTGAGATCAGCAGATCCGAATAACTCAGCCATGTCTGAATAGTATTGTGTGCATTGTTCGATAGACAAATCATCTCTTCTTGTTTCTGATTTGTCATTGTGCTCTTCACTTTGGGTGGTGCAGACTGCTAGTGCCAGGGTGTTGTGAAAGTTATTTTCAGCTGCTGGTGTGAGTTCAGGCATTGTTCTGTCTTTTGTGGTAAGAAAATTGGGTTTTGCAGCTTTAAATTTATTTTTTTCAATTTTCGTGCATTTCCTTTGTAAGTGGGCGTGGTCCGGGTCTTCTGACATCATGCCGCTCGTGACGTCATGCACAGGGCTCGATTGTGCATGTGCAATCCAAGTTTCCTTTACTATGCGCTCTTTTTGCAACTGCGCATGCGCGGTTTCTTGCGCATGCGCAGAACACTGTTTTGCCGGTTTGGTCTTTTAGGGTAGTGCGCATGTGCGTACTGGCCGGAACGCTCTCGCTCAAGATGGCTGCCAATCAAAAAGTACTGTTGCATTGAGTGAGGTTCTGTCTTTGTAAAGACTCAAAGTATTGATTTTAATTTTGTTCATAAGCAAGGCATTTTTGTATAGCGATTTCTAATGTTAAATACTTTTTTTGTGAAAGTTCTCCCCTCAAATATTTTCAGATAGTCCATAAATTAATTGATCCAATATCATAGCATCTCTGAAATCAGCATAATTACAGCCTTGTGCTAGTACCTGGAGATCTGTAATAAAATCAGTGATGAGCTCACCGTTTCTCTGGCATCTATGCCAAAATATAAATTTTCCAGCATCTTACCAGACTGACTTTTACAGTGTTCTTCAAATTTTGCGACAATCACTTCAAATTTAGTTTTGTCTTCACCTTCCAAGAAATTAAAGGAGTTATAGGTCTCTATAGCTTCATGTCCTGCTTTCCTATAGTTTTCCTATTATCCTTTCTTCAGAGACCGTGTTTAAATTATTAGCTGCCATATATACTTAGAACTTTTGTATAAACCTTTTCCAGTTATTACTTAAGTTACCATCAGTTTTCAGCTGCATTGATACTTGAACGTGGTCCATCAAATTGTTTAGTTGTCAAGGATCCATCTGCTGCGAAGTCTTCCACAGTTGAATATCCGGTCTGAATTTTCTTCTCTTTTTGTCTAACCTAATCTAACTAGTTCTGTTAAAGCCAACACACCTGGTACTATGTATTGTTACCTGTGCGGTAGGTAACATGTGCTACTCAATCCTTGGTTAATGATGAGGTCTTCTGAATCTCGATGAAGAAGACTGAAACTCGTACAGTAGTAACAAAAGGCTTATTGAGTAACTATAACAATAATTGCATGAGTGCTTTACTTTAACTTTGATACTAGTGATAAGGTTAACACGATCTAACTACAGTAACTCCACTAGCCATCTAAACTAATCTGATACTGCCCTGGTCACAGTGCACTCAAGAGAGCGGGAGAGACACAATATGGTTGCTTTTTATACCCCTGTTGGTCCAGCCCTCTAGTGATCATGTGGTGCTACTGATTACACATTAACCCCTTATGTATATATGCATACAGAGATCACTACACCATTAACATCAGGACACCAACAATAATTCTACCAAACTGAGTGATAGTTTACTAACCTCAGTGACAGCCGACTAACTTCTGTACAACTTTACCAAGCTCCGCCAAGGTTTGCTAACTTCAGTGACAGTCTACCAAACTCAAGAGCACTCTACTAATCTCAACAAAACATGTAACTCAGTGGAAGCAAGCTAAATAACAAAGAACTAGACAAATAAGTTTAAACACGTGCACTAAGGATGCGTTTTTCCCACCCCGTTGCGCTCGGCACTGATCCTGTGCCAGGGGCATAACAGGAGAGGCCCAAAAACAAGCAATGCACCCACCTCGCTACGCCTGTGCAATCTGAATCATGTCTTCGCTGGGTGTGATCCAGATAATCGTATTTAAATGATCCATTAAGCTAATTTAAATTTGCACAGCCCATTTAAAGCTGCATTCTCCCGGCTCCCGGTATTCACCAACCGCACCGGTGAGGCAGTTTAGTACTGGTCTCCCCAAACGGAGACCAGGAGTGATTGCTAAGCCGGGGGTTTGGGCAGTAATCCCCCAGGTGGTTGGGGACAGGGCGGGGCAACACCCTGGCAGTGCCAACCTGGTAGTCCCCGGGTGCCAGACCAGTGGTGCCAAGGACAGTGCCAAGGGGTGGGGCATGAGGGGGCCATATCCATAAAAGGGAGGATGAAGGGGTATGAAGGTGGGTTATGAAGGGTGGAGGGAGGGAAAGGAGGGCTCTCAGTGACCCCATAATGAGGTATTCTCACTTGGGGGGGGACATGCCCCGCTGCCCATCAGGATGAATGGGTTTGGAGCCGGGCCACCCTCATGCTTGGCTAGTGGAAGGGGGGGGGGTTGGTCACATAGACATTTAGTGCTGGGAGGGAGGTTCCCCCTCCAAGGTCGAGGGATCGGAGTGTTGCCCATGCCTGTGGGGGGGGGGGGGGGGGCGTGATTTCCGTGGGTGGGGCGTGTGGGGGACCCTCAACCCCACTTTGAGAACCGAGCACCCTTTAAAAATGGTGCCCTGATCTCTGAGGAGCTGGTTTTGTTGGCAAATTTAGTTCACCACTGCATAAAAAATGTGTGGGGTTTACCCGTGGGAACCCTCCCCAAGTTCCAGAAAGATAGCTGCTGAGTCTTTCAAGCATTTTCTGTTTTTCCTTCCCACTTCTGGCATCCTTACATTTTATATAATGTTTAAAATGTTTACATGTCTGAATTTCAAACAAGCAAAATGAAACATAATTAAACAGTAACAGTTTTACACTATTCCTTGTTGCAAATTGGTTCCAGGTAAATTAAATTTTAAAATTGCTACATTTCAAAACATTTCTTTGGTTCCGCTGTGCACAATATGGCAGGAGTTCAGAAACAGGCATCACTTTGTTTCCTGTGGTTCGTGTTCCTGAAATCATAGACAAACATTGACAGGTTTCCTGTGGCCAATAAAATGCCAGAGTAAGCTCCACGAAAGTGAATGGATTGCAGAGTCATTAGTTTGTTGCTTGTGAGGAAACCAGAGCTATTTACTATTTCCCTCCAAATAGTCACCCAGAGGAAAGACATGCATCCTGGCGGAGGAATTATTTTTATAAAACCGTGCTGTGAGCATCCTGTCACCAGATCTCTATCTTTAGATCGGCTATTTTTGCGAATTAGTTGAACCAAGGGTGCTGTGGCAGCATACGATGGTGTAAACACTGAATGAGGAAAGGAAAACATGAGGATATTGGTGGATGCTTCCAGGTTGGGGCAACCTGAGTTCGCACGTTCTCCCCATATCTGCGTGGGTTTCCTCCGGGTGCTCCGGTTTCCTCCCACTGTCCAAAGATGTGCAGATTAGCTGGTGGATGTGGGCCCAGGTAGAGTGCTCTTTCGGAGAGTTGGTGCAGACTCGATGGGTCTCCTTCTGCACTGTAGAGATTCTATGAGATTAGATGTGGACAGGCTGAGAGCAATTATCCATGCAATTAAAGTGCATTCATTAAGCAATTGCCTCTTTAATTTGATTACATGTTCAGTTTTGAAACCTCTCTATTTGGAACAATATTTGGAGCTTATGGCTTTTGCAGAAGCTGCAGAAACGATTAACTTTTGGCATTTTTGTTTGTTTATGGAAATACGTGTTGAATGTATAAAGAGTAAAGTAATGGATGCATAATATCAGAAAACTCAATAGTGATGCACTGCAGGTTAAATCTTCACCTTCTGTATGTCTGGCCTATTAATTTTAATGAATAGAAAATTATGGGTTAGAGTTCTCAATGTAACAGTGTGCACTCTCAGCATGTGGCAGGACTGTAGGAGCAGAACATTTCCTTAAATGCTTTCAGACTGTAATGTAGAGACAGAAATTACTGCTGAGAGGGAGGACGGTAGTGAGGGAAGGAATTCATGGGCACCTTTCAACACTGAAGACCGTTCTGGATGGAGGCTGATCTTATAAGAACATAAGGAGAAGGTGTTTCCTTATGGTGTACAGATAGATAAGAGCAGTTTGCATCCCACTTTACTGACACCATGATTGTGCTCACCACTACCCAACCTTCTCCACGAACAATCTGGACACGAGTAGCACAAGATCCCCGATGTGGTGGTCCCCCCTCGCCTCATTTCTACCGAACCTTCTTTCTCTGACATTTATGGCTGGCTCTCTGATTCCAAGGTTGCCCTCAATGACCCCAGATTTCAGGAAGCCCTGGAATTACTGCCTGTCCTGAGATCCCCATCCCAGAATTGCCAGACTGAAGGATACCTTTCCACTTCTGTCAAATCCCACTGTCGATATGTCCATGGGTAGATTGAGTTTATATCATCGGTTAGTGAACGTTGTATTACCGATGCGTCACCTATTATTCACCTATCTTGGACCAGTTTATTGCCTGCTCGTTAAAGTTATAATTTACTACAAAGTCCCTAACTGGCCTTACACCCCTGTTCTTTCAACATCTCTGACTCATCATGAGCAATATCACAGGAGGTTTGTAAGTATAACATATAGGCTCGGAAATTGGCTCAGCTTTGATATTGTGAGACTATTGCTTCAAACACTAGCTCAATACCTCCTTGCAAAACACAATTGGTGGAGGTTCTGTCAACAATGCCACGACTGCCAGTTCCAGCACCCAAATTTCGGAATAAATTCCAAAGAAGGCTGCAGCAGTAGCTAAAGGATGAGATCAAAAGCAATCAGGGAACATTTTTCCAGTGTTTCTCAATTTCCACCCCCTCCATCCCCCACCCCGAGCCCTAGATGTCCAGAGGGACTTTTACAGCACATCCATGAAATGTTCATGTATGAATGAGCAACCAGAGACAGGCTTGCTGGAACTCACGAGTTGGAAGGAGAGCAGAGGTGCCCCCTACACATCACAGAGTGGGCCGGCTTTCTCACCTTGGGGAGTGTGCATGGAGGAATGCTGAAAGCAGGAAGGCTGCCAATCAGGCCCATAGTTAACCAATGCTGGAGGTGGTGGGCGTAAGGTGAGTTGAGCCTTGTTCAAAAGAAGCCAGCTATTTAATTATTTCAGACCTAAGTTCAAAGAAAGGGCATCAAAATACAAGTTTGCCCATGTATTATAATTTAAATGGGAAGTCCGTGATTACTAGTTCATATAAAAATTGGACCCTTCAACCACAACAGTTTGAGAACATGCCATGTGGCTTGTCCAATCACTGCAGATGACCAATCACCAACCTAAGTAGAAGAGGGAAGCAGGTAGCTGAAACAGAAGAGTTAAACGGCGCAGTTCTGAGGTAGGGTACATTGGTGTGAGGGGTGGCACTAATCGTAAAAGTAGGCCCGTGAAAGAGGATTAACCCCCTTCTCCGGCCAAGGCCCGTGCAGGTCACACTGGATGACTTCCCACCCCCATCACAGACCTCCTCCCACCAGCCAGAAAAATCAAGACCAGGGCTGGAAGAACCCCTTAAGCGGCTATTAATTGGCCACTTGATGGCATCAGTTGGGGTGAGGGCTGGTGGGCAGTGGCGTGCAGAGGGGGGGGCCGACGGTGCATTGGCCCCGGGCATCCATTGGATGGGGGCATCCAATCAGAGAAGGAAAAAAAAAAAAAAAAATTTTTTTTTTTTTTTTTTTTTAATTTTTTAAAAAAATTTAGATTACCCAATTATTTTTTTCAATTAAGGGGCAATTTAGCGTGGCCAATCCACCTACTCTGCACATTTTTTGGGTTGTGGGGGCGAAACCAACGCAGACACGGGGAGAATGTGCAAACTCCACACGGACATTGACCCAGAGCCGGGATCGAACCTGGGACCTCAGTTCCGTGAGGCGGTTGTGCTAACCACTAGGCCACCGTGCTTCCCCAGAGAAGGAAATAAGATAGTAATTTTAAAATTTCAGCGGTGATAAATCAATTTTTGGAGGCTCACCACACTGCAGAGGCAGTTGTTAGCCCTTTATTCCTTTAACATGGTGTACCCTTTCTGTCTAGAGAAAATGGTCCTTCTCCCCATCCCCCCCACACGCATGCGCATGATGTACGTGGTGCAACCATCAAAAGCAACAAGCAGACGTGGCTGTTCGTTCCTGCGTTTCCTCGAGGCATAACTCGTCTTTTCTTCAGCTTTTTGTGCATCTAGATTAGTTCTTTTACCTACTCAGGTCAGTGAATAGCTCTAGAACAGGTGCAACTACGGTTTTTATAGGTTTTTTGGCGATATTTAATGAAATATTTACGTGGGATGTAGTAAGAGTGAAGCCTGGATGATCAGAGGACTGCTATGGCATTTAATCTCGGAATAGGAGACATTTATTCCTTAACATGCTAATATTCGAATACAGATACCACTAATTTGCAAGTCTATGATATAAATTGCACAAAATTATCAGTGGAGAATCAGTGTGAAATAATTTGATACGAAGGAACAAAGAAATGAAATATGGTTTATCCGTCTGCAACTGACCGATTGTTTACCATTTTCTTCCCATTTTCTCATGCGTCTTACGGTTTTTGAGATAGAAAATGAAATGTTACGAGTATTTCGTGTACAACCGAGTGGAGCACAGAACAGGAAAAAAAAGAGGGCCAGAGTCGAAGAAGAGTCCCATCAAAGAGGGGCATTAGATGCATGGATAAAAAGAAGTAAAGAAGTAGGAGAACCTGGAGAAGTAAAAGATGATGTGGGTGCAGAGAAGGATTTTTCTGATACGGATTCAGCTCGGTCAGAACATAATACTCTCTCTCCTCAGTCTCGTTGTCAGGATGATGATCCATGTGAAGAAAATAAAGAAGATATTTGCATATTTTTGCAAAGAAGCGATTTTGGCTGTTTGAAGAAACCGATTCCAGATCATTTGAAGATGACAATATTACAACATGGCCCTGAAAGATATCAGAATAAAAGTGGTCCATTTGCTGAGAAGGATGGGAGATCATTTTCCAAACAGTGGTTTGATAAAGTTTCCACAAACGGAGAAATTGTGGAGAGAAAATGGTTGTTATACTCTCCATATTGGAAAGCATGCTACTGTTTTGTTTGCTTTTTGTTTTCAAAGGAGCATTTGTTGTCTGTGTCAAACTTTGGAAAGGAAGACGGTTTCTCCACTTGGAGAAAATTAAATCCAACAATACCTGACCATGAGAAAAGCCCTTCTCATAGAGCTCACATGAGGGAATACCTGAACCTTGTAGTTCGACTCCATCATTCAACTACGATAGATGCTGAACTTCAACAGCAAATGTCTGCTGAAAAGAAAAGATGGAAAGCTATAACTGAACGGATTGTCAAGGTTATATCCTTTCTGGCAAAACAGAATCTGGCCTATCGTGGACATCGAGGAGAAGGAATATCTGGGTTATCAGAGCCAGGGGAGACAGTCAGTGAAAATACAGGAAACTTTCTAGCAACAATCAGACTTTTGGCCAAATATGATGACATCTTAGCACGGTAGCATGGTGGTTAGCATCAATGCTTCACAGCTCCAGGGTCCCAGGTTCGATTCCCGGCTGGGTCACTGTCTGTGTGGAGTCTGCACGTCCTCCCCGTGTGTGCGTGGGTTTCCTCCGGGTGCTCCGGTTTCCTCCCACAGTCCAAAGATGTGCGGGTTAGGTGGATTGGCCATGCTAAATTGCCCGTAGTGTAAGGTTAATGGGGGGATTGTTGGGTTACGGGTATACGGGTTACGTGGGTTTGAGTAGGGTGATCATTGCTCGGCACAACATCGAGGGCCGAAGGGCCTGTTCTGTGCTGTACTGTTCTATGTTCTATGTTCTAGAAACCAAAAAGTGTCACCTACTTGTCCAACTGAATTCAAAACGAAATAATCAATCTTCTTGGTGAAACTGTCAAGAAAAATATAATTTCCGAAATTAAGGACGCAAAATATTTTAGCATAATGCTGGATTCAACTCCAGATATTGCCCATGAAGATCAGGTTTCTGAAATTCTGCGTTACGTTCATATTGATGAAAACAGAAAAGTAGAAATAAAGGAGACATTTCTGGGATTTTTTCAAGTCAACAAGAAAGATGCAGTCAGACTGGTAAATAAAATTCAGGAAAAATTGGAAGAAGACAAAATTTCCATGAATGACTGTCGTGGTCAAGTATATGATAACGCAGCAGTTATGGCTGGAGTGAGAGGAGGTGTTCAACAAAAAATTCTTGAAGTTAACCCAAAAGCTGTGTTTGTGAACTGCGAGAACCACAGCCTCAATTTGTCCTGTGTCCATGCAAGTGAGGTGCAACCTGTTGTTACATTTTTTGGCATTCTAGAAAAACTCTACTTTTTTTTCTTCATCTACTTCTCGTTGGGAAGAAAAATCATTTGTCACTCGGACTGTGAAAAGACAGTGTGACACAAGATGGAGTTCCAGCCATGATGCTGTGCAAGTAATCCACGAAGAGTGTGACAACGTTATTGCAAGCCTTCAACACCTGCTGGAAGGAGAATTTTCAAGGGAAACTAAATCTGATGCAGGATCGCTACTGAACTCTATTCAACAGTTCCCGTTTATAGCTTTATTAAATTTTTGGTACTCAGTTTTATCATCAGTGGAGAAAGTCTCAAAACGTTTGCAGGATCCGAAAATGGGGTTCCATGAAGCTTCTTGTGATCTGAGAGGACTTATTCATATCTTGAATTTGAAGAATGACGAAATTATCCACAATGCAATAGATTTAGCCAATGAATATTGTCAAAATTGGGGAATACCAATTGCACGAACAAGGAGAAGAAGAATAATGCCTGGAGAGTCAGCAAGAGATAGTGGACTGACGGCACAAGAAGAAATGAATAGAGTAATGGTAGAGATTGTGAACAGATTAAAAACTGAAATTGAAGACCGCAGTGTCCGTCTTCAAAGACTCAGTGACCGATTTTCTTTTCTTCTGAACTTGAATTCAGGAGTGATTGAAGATGAACAAGAAAGAGAGAAATTAAAAAAGGAATGTTCAGACTTTGCAAATTATTATGACAATGATGTGGTTGCAATTCAGTTATATGACAAAATTATTGATTTTGTGATGCTCCTTCGAGCTGGAGGGAATAGAGTTCCCCCTGATCCTAAAGATGCTCTGGAGTCTTTACTGCAGTATGGGAGGGATGTCTTTCCAACGCTGTGTGTTTCATACAGATTACTGCTTACAATCGCATTTTCAGTCGCAAGCTGTGAAAGGTCATTTTCAAAACTGAAATTAATAAAAACATATCTGAGGTCTTCTATGTCACAGGAGCGACTGACCAACCTGGCTTTAATAAGCATTGAAAAAGAATTTCTCACAGCTGATGTAAAAAGTGAAGTAGTTCAGGTGTTTTGTGACAGGAGGTATCATTTGGGGAAAATAACTTAATAAATTTGATTGATTTATATTAAAATCGAATAAAGCGTTTATTTCATGTTTTATCTGTGTTTATATATTCAAAATGTTTTCCTTTCTCATAATATTTCTCAGTATATTAGGCCTTATACTTGAGTCCTAGGGGCATACAATCAAGATTTGCCCCGGGCATCACCAGACCTCTGCACGCCACTGCTGGTGGGTCATCCTAGCCTTGCCCATGCCCCTGAAAAATCACATCCAGATAGTTGGGGGGGGGGGGGTGATAAATGACCGCACCCCCCAGCCCTGCCGGCAAATCCACCTGCCTGGGATGGGAGAATCATAGAATCATAGAATTTACAGTGCAGAAGGAGGCCATTCAGCCCATCGAGTCTGCACCGGCATTTGGAAAGAGCACCCTACCCAAGGCCAACACCTCCACCCTATCCCCATAACCCAGTAACCCCACCCAACACTAAGGGCAATTTTGGACACTAAGGGCAATTTAGCATGGCCAATCCACCTAACCTCCACATCTTTGGACTGTGGGAGGAAACCGGAGCACCCGGAGGAAACCCACGCACACACAGGGAGAACGTGCAGACAGCGACCCAAGCCGGTAATTGAACCTGGGACCCTGGAGCTGTGAAGCAATTGTGCTAACCACTATGCTACTGTGCTGCCCACAGGGAGGGAGGGCATAAAACTCCCCCCATGTATAAAATAGTAAACAGCGCAGAAAATGCAACTCAAGAGCATTGCTTCAAATTTAGTAGAGTAAGGAGCACAGATTCAAACAGGTATATGACAAATTTAGCAGTGAAAGCCTCCACACAAGGGCAGTTGGGGGAGGAGAGGGGAGCTGGGTGGGGGTGCGGTTAATGTGAATTTTTTTTTTAAATTTAGATTACCCAATTATTTTTTCCAATTAAGGCGCAATTTAGTGTGGCCAATCCACCTACTCTGCACATTTTTGGGTTGTGGGGGCGATACCCACGCAGACACGGGGAGAATGTGCAAACTCCACACGGACAGTGACCCAGAGCCGGGATCGAACCTGGGACCTCAGCGCCGTGAGGCGGTTGTGCTAACCACTAGGCCACCGTGCTGCCCTTTAATGTGAACTTTTAACGCTAAGTCCCCAAATTTCTTTTGCAGGCTTCAGTGGAAATGGAAATCAGGCATGGTGTTAATCAAACTGCTGACCCGCTATCACCCATTTTCTACCAAGTCATAAAACTTAATATTATCCCCCCAAACCAGTGATGAAAGCATGGAATAGCAGCTCTTAAAATAGTATCAGAGATCAGTGGATGCTGAGTACTGAAAACTTTGCAACAAGATCTGTTCTGTAATCAAAGCATGAAATATTTACTTTGTTAGAGAACTCAGCCCTGAATCTGTAGGGCAACAGGGTTTGTTTTTGAATTGTAAAATGGATTCATGGAAACCAGCAATAATCAGGAAGGGGTAAGGTTTCTGCATTAAATAACATTTGTCACAGATGGTGCTGCTTCCGCCTCCAACAAGGCCCCGCAAACAGCGATGAAATTCGTACTAATGGATTCCCAATTACTCACAAGATACCATGTGATCATTTGTTTTCATCGGCCAAGATCCATTCATCTTAGATTTAAATTTCTGCAACTCTTTACGATAACAGTGACAAATATACTTTTCATTTTGATTTCCGAGCACATGACTCATTAGGCAATTGTGGAATCCTTAAATGTAGCTGGGAAAATTCACCCGTTAGCTTGATCGCAGCTGATGTATATCAACAATACAGCAATTCACATCAATTCTGCCCTGGCAACACCCGTGCCTAGAGATTCATGGAAAAATATATCTTTTTGGCCTCTTGGAAGATTTTTCTTTGTTGCCTTTTCACCTTTCAACTGGTGCTAAAGACTATGTGCTCCTACAAATTGGCTGTTCCGTTTTCAAAATTACAATCGTGACTCGAGTACTTTATTGACAGTAAAACATTTTCGGCGGTCTTGGAAAGTGAGATATTTTCTTTCTTACCGCTTTAATTCTTACCATAACGTGTTGTATGCTTTACTTTGTACAGTACTGAGAGTGACAGGAGCCAGGCTCCAGCTCAAGTTATAATAATAATCTTTATTGTCACAAGTAGGCTTAGACTGCAATTAAGTTACTGTGAAAAGCCCCTAGTCGCCACATTCTGGCACCTGTTCGGGCACACGGAGGGAGAATTCAGAATGTCCAAATTACCTAACAGCATGTCTTTCGGGACTTTCTGAGAGGAAACTGGAGCACCCGAGGAAACCCACGCAAACACAGGGAGAATGTGCAGACTCCACACAGACAGTGACCCAGCCGGGTATCGAACTTCTGACCATGGCACTGTGAAGCCATAGCGCTAACCACTGTGCTACCGTGCTGCCCCTATCCTCCAACCAATCAGCATACAGCACGGTTTTTCAGGCCTGATTGAAGGAGAAATATTGAATAAGGAGTGCCCATCTCCCTGTAGCACGCAAGCTGCTCAAATTTAATCAGGGCACTCAGAGTCAGCCCTTGCTGGTAACATTTCTGTGGGAGTTAGTTTTATCTTTGCTGTGCCAAAATATCACGGCACCACAGATATGTGACAGTGCAGAAGGAGGCCATTTAGCTCATTGTGTCCACACTGGATGACCCTGAATGAGCAATTCACTTAGTGCCATTCTCCTGCTTTCTCCCCGTAACCCTGCAAACTCTTCCTTCTCAGTTACCCATCAAAAACCCTTTTGCACGCTGCAATTGTACCCGCCTCCACCACACTCTTGGCAGTGCACTCCAGCCCTTAACCACACTGCAAGCAAAAGTTGTTCCTCGTGTCGCTTTTGCTTCTTGGACCAATTATTTTAAATCTGTGCCAGTAACTTCATTTGAAGCTTACTTGTGACAATAAGCGATTTTCATTTCATTTAACTTCTCGTTCTCGATCCTTTCAGCAGTGGGAGTAGTTTCTCCCTGCCTTCTCGGTCCAGACCCCCCTCATGATTTTGAATGCTCTATCAAATCGCCTCCCAACCATCCTTTCTCCAAAGGAACACAGTCCTAACTTCTCCAATTGATCTTTGTGCAAATTCTTTTCTGTATTCTATCCAATGCTTTCACTTCCTTCTTAAAGTTTGGAGGCCAGAGTCTGATGCAATATTCCAGCTGAGGCTTTACCAGCGCCCCATACAAGTTCAACATAACTCCCTTGCTCTCGAACTCTTCTCAATAAAGTTTAGCATACTTTATAGCATACACCTAACCTGTCTAACCCCTTCAATTACTTATGTACATATACATCCAGGTCCCGCTGCTCCAGCACCCCTTTTATAATTGGACCCTTTAATTTATAGTGGGTGGAATTTTCTGGCCCTGCCATGGCGGGGGTGGGGTGGGTGGGTTGCAGAGCCAGAAAATGATTTGAGCCAGTCAAAAGTCCATTGATTTTGGCAGGGCTAGACGATCCCTCCCACGGGCGGGGCCCGAACGATCCATTGTCTCTCCATGTTCTTCCTACCAAAATAAATCACTTCACGTTCTCGGTGAAGTGGGGCAAGAACCTATCCGACTCCACTGTGCCATGTGACACTCACAACTCTGGCGACTTGAGCACCGATTCCATACTGATCCCAGTGCAGCACTGCAAGAATGCTACACTGCTGGAAGTGCCATCTTTTGGGCAAGACATTAAACTGAGGGCTCATTTGCCCTCTCAGGTAAAAGATTCCACTGCACTATTTTTAATGAAGAGCTGCGGCCAATATTTCCCACATTACCACGTTGCCGTTTGTGGGACCTTAATGTGTACAAATAGCCTGGCGCGTTTCCCTACATAACAACAGTAACTTCAGGTCAAAAGTATTTCAGTGGCTGCAAAGCGTTTGGGGATGACCTGGTGTTATGAAAGGCATTCTATAAATGCAAGGCTTATTTTCTTGCTTGCTTTCCTTCATTTTTTTCTCTCTTTCATTATCATGGTGAACATAGTTCACATTCTGTTGAACGGGACAGTTTGCACATGCAAAAGAAAACTTTGGTGTCAGAGTTGGAACTTTTTAAACAGCCTGAACCCATTTTTTATTTCACATTGTGATTTATTCCCATTAATAGTTTCTTTTGTTAGTCTCTCTAGAATATTTATGCTTCCTCGCCTGCCACAATGGGAGAAATAGATAGCTGCCTCCCCGATGCAATGCTGCTTTACCAGGACTCCTCCGCTCTCTGATCTCTCTCGACCCGTTAAACAGCAGACATGAACACATCAAGGCTCCAGCATTGCTCTCCCACAGGTTTGCCTCACTGAATATTCTATCAAGGGTGATTGCTTGGAGATGCACTGAGTTTTCCAACTATTAGATAGAAGTGTGCCCCATCGGCGGCACGGCAGCATAGTGGTTCGCACAGTTGCTCGACAGCTCCAGGGTCTCAGGTTCGATTCCCGGCTTGGGTCACTGTCTGTGTGGAGTCTGCACGTTCTCCCCGTGTCTGCGTGGGTTTCCTCCGGGTGCTCCGGTTTCCTCCCACAGTCCAAAGATGTGCAGGTTAGGAGGATTGGGCATGCTAAAATGCCCTTCATGTCCAAAAGGTGGGGTGGGGTTACTGGGTTACGGGAATAGGATGGAGATGTAGGCTTGGGTCGGATGCTTTTTCCAAGGGCTGGTGCAGACCCGATGGGTTGAATGGCCTCCTTCTGCACTGTAAATACTATGAAAAATATACTAGCAGAACCTGCCAAATGATGCCTGAACGAGAGTGGTTCCAATAGGTTCCTGTAGCTCAAATACTTATTCGCCCTGAGCCTGCGGCCTGTAAACAAACTCCACCCCCCTCACCTTTGCCCCCCTCCAAACAAACCATCAGTTAAGTCTTTCTGCATGTTTGTTGACATGAAATCTGTTACACAAATATCAGACGGCAGGCAGACAATACGGAAAAGGAACGAAGGAAGCGTCAACGAACAATATGAAAGTGTAAATCTTACCTCCAGCCATGTGGAGCTGATAAAAGGGCAAATCAAACAGAAAAACCACTTTTGAACTGGCGCCACAGCTGAAACCTTCTTTTCTTGCACAATGCTGGAAAGACTATCACACACAGGATGTGACTTATTGCAATGAACCGTCATGGTTATGGTATTCGGTGATCAACCCAACAATTGTGAGTTCAAATTCTCCCCATGGTGAGTTGCCATTTTGTGGGTTATTGGTGGAAAATAACCACAGAAAAGCTGCTGCATTGTTTAGGAAAGAGAAACATGTTGTCTGGCTGACTGACAGCTCTTCATGATCTTAGGGCAGACAATGTAAATACTGCTATTGCCAATGGTTTTCATACTCCAGGTGTGATCAAAAACAAATTACAAGCACGTGGTAATTGCTAAGTTGCCCCATAGTGCCCAAGAGATGTCTTGGTTAGGTGGGGTTACTGGGGATAGGGTGGGGGAGTGGGCCTATAGTTAGGATGCTCTTTCAGAGGATCGGTGCAGGCTTGCTGGGCCGAATGCCCCCCTTCTGTAACAGTTTATGGTGGAATTGATCATAATTAACCCATTTAAACCACTGAATTTTATTCTAATTTTATGTTACATCAACAGTTATTTATGATATTTAATGTTTTCCACCAACATGTGGAGATTGAGACCTCATTGGCTTCACAAACCTCTGTTTGTGCTGCCACCTGTGTAGCCTTAGCTGTCACTGATTTATATTTTATTCCCAATCAGTTGCAAGTGGTCATGTAATCCCCATCTGCCACGCCCAGCTTCATTTTGCAAACCATTCAAACTGATCGGGGGCCATTTTCACCATCTCCCACTTTATTAAAAAAAAAATTTTGAGTGCCCAATTCATTTTTTCCAATGAAGGGGCAATTTAGCGTGGCCAATCCACCTAACCTGCATATCTCTGGGTTGTGGAGGCAAATCCCAGGCAAACACGGGGCGAATGTGCAAACTCCGCACAGACAGTGACCCAGAGCCGGGGTCGAACATGGCACATCGCCGTTGTGAGGCAGCAGTGCTAATCACTGCGCCACCGTGCCGCCCTACCATCTCCCACTTGGGTGGTAATCTGGTGGTTCACAGAACCTGCCTGATTTCCATCCTATTGATTTCAGTGAGATGGAAAATGAGACCGGTTCTGCAATGGGCAAGGGAGCTACCCAATTGTCAGCCAAGTATTGGTGGTAAATATTACCCTCGCAATGGTGCTGGGTAAGGCATTAAGGCTCACTGTTGGTGTAACAGTGACCCTGATTGAGCTAGTTCATCACATTAATAATAGTCAAAGTGAAAAAAACTCCAAAGCAAATGTGTATGGAAGTAGATAGTCAAAGAGGAAGACTGACACGAATGCTTAGAAAGATGAAATACAGTAAACAAAATTAAGCCATGTGCTATTGGCCACATGTTCCTAATTCTTGTATTGCTGCTTAAAATACTTCTTCAGGAATAAACACAAATCTTGTCCAGTCAGCCCGATATGACAGGTACGCCCAAGGGAAGAATATGATCAATAATGGGCAGAGACTGTTGTGGATTATGAACAAGAGAATAATTAGGTTGAGTAGCCTGGTGTGGAGCTGTAAATTCAAACCAAAATCCTGTAAAGGATGAAAATTGCAAAGCTTGGCCTTAAAATATTTATTAATATTTGGTTGCAATATCAATGCGGCCAGATGGAAGTTAACGTCCAGATCAGCCATGATCGAATTGAATGCTGGAACAGGTTTGAGAGGCTGAATGGCCTCCTGTTCCTGGTATCCATTGCCAAACTCCCACAGCCTTGTGAGCAAGCTGGGTGGAGGGTCAGTTCCCTCGACCAGTCTTGGTGTACTGCAAGAAGTGAATAAAACATGGCAGCTGCCCAAGGTCAATGCTATTATTTAGTTTTATGAAGGAAATTGGCATAACTGTATTTTGAACAACACTGCCTCATGTGGCGGGCTGGTCCCTGCTAGCCTGATGTCAATTAATGTATCTGAATGCAGTGGTCAAAGCTGGGATCTTCTTAATTTTCATGACCCACCATGTGATACATTGAGCCACTGAGGCGAATGAAATGAAAAGTGAAATGAAAATCGCTTATTGTCACAAGTAGGCTTCAAATGAAGTTACTGTGAAAAGCCCCTAGTCACCACATTCCGGCACCTGTTCGGGGAGGCTGTTACGGGAATCGAACCATGCTGCTGGCCTACCTTGGTCTGCTTTAAAAGCCAGCGATTTAGCCCTGTGCTAAACCAGCGAAGGATGGTAAAATCTTTGGGAATCTCATTTCTAAAACGGACGCAATGAGCTCACATTTCAGCCCCTCCATATTTTCACTTGGAACATGTACCAGGCATTAAATTGCACGTTAGTGAACTGAACCATTTGCTGCCCAAGTGCAGTTATGTTTTGATCAATGCCCGTTGCACATCGATGGGTGGCAGTGGAAAACCCCCGCCACAGGTGGCCTGTGAGATGATCAGCAATGCATAAATAACCTTTCCTGTGACAGTACAAGAATCCAGAAGCACGGAGGCGTGTGATGCATATTACAGCAATCTGGTATTCAAATGTCGAGGTTACTGGATCAAGTAGCTCCTGGGGGGTTGTGGTAGAACACATCAGCTTTCAAATACAGCAACTTTACTAGCAGAGCCTGCTGTGATGCTTCTATGTTACTGTAGCCATTGACGGACAGGCCGGGCAATGAATCCTTGCATTGAATTACATTGTTTCAGCTGGGACCCAGCTGGCTGCAGTCTCACCTTTCATTCAAAAAGTTGCAGAAAATCTAGGGTGACGCTCCAATCCAGTACTACGGGGCCGTCACACGTGTTTTGGATAAGACATTAAATTGAGGCCCTCATCTGCTCTCCCAAGTGGACACAGAAGTGCCAAGTGGACACATGGCACTATTTTGAAGAAGCGCAAAAGGGAATGTTATCCATGGTGTCCTGGCCATTACTTATCCCTCAATCAGAATCAACAGGACATGATCGCATTGCTGTTAGTGGGTGTTTGCTATGTGTAAATTGGCTGTCGCATTTCTAACATTGCAACAGCGACTACACTTCAAACATGCTTACATTTTCTGTAAATACCTTTGTATATCCTCTGGTCATGAAAGAAAGTTTTCCTCTCTTTAATAAGTGAAATAGGCAGATTGGGTAGAATATTACACTGAGGGGAAATCCTGAGGGGGATAATGGTGAAATAAAATGGATTGATCCCACCACATTTTCAATGGTTTTAATATTGGAGGAGGGGGGGAAGCTCTTCTGATATCACCGCAGATTGAGAGCTCACCCTTTTGCGGATGGTGGGGGTGGGGCAGGGTGGGGTGGGTTGGGTTCGTGGGAATTGTGACAGGGTTAATCATGCTGGGATTAGAGGTTTGAAGGGCGAGATCATTGGAGCAATGTGGGTTAAATTTAAATTTCAGTGATGGTGCAATACAGGGCAGTGTTAGATTGACTGTCCTTATAAATCCCACTCCATTTCGTGAGCTGAAGTTGATTTGCACCCTCAGAATTTCACCTTCAATCACAAAAGCCTTGCGCAGGGAAACATTTTGAAATTGCTGAGTGAAAGAATCAACAGCGATGACATTAGCAGGACTTTCAGTTGCTGTTCTTTTAAGCTTACTGCTACTTACCTCAGGTATGTCTGGGAGGTCTCTCCGAGGACATAGAGATACAGTAGAGAATTGCACAGATCACAGAGGCACAATGTACTACCTTCCCGGCCCTTTGGAAAAGAGTTGAACGGCAGGACATCTGCCAAAATGGCAGGGGAAGGAGTCGAACACATGCTGATCAGCCACTCGCCCAGAGCTCAACTGATCCATTTAGCAACTGAGGAAGCCAGAGGTTGTGGAACAAGGGTTATGTACATTACTATGCCTGCTGCAGTAATGCGCTCCCAATCCAAACCCTGTAACGATATGTATAATCTAAGGAGAGTAAAGGGTTAACAAGATGATGTTCATGTATATCAACATTAGATGGCATAACAGAGTAGTCTTATAAAAGGCTGTGCCTCTAAGCATTCTGGGAGAAGCTGATGGGAAAGGATAGTGTGGGGTTGAGTTAGAGTGTTAGTTGTATTAGAGAGAGATAATTAATTGCTGTAATATAGATTCAATGCTATTATTTTGTTAGCTGTTACTCAGGAGAGTGTGCGAACCATTTCAAGTATTGTAAAGTAAACTAGCTTTGGTTTAAATATATAGCTCAATGTTCTTTGGAAACACTACAACTTTGGCTACCTTGGAGAACAATACAAGGAACATTACAGTCCCTGTTGGGACATCCAATGGTTCCTGGCCCTGCTTAGGCCGATTTTACATGTAGGTCTAACAAACATCAGCTGGGTGGTCTCCGCTCCCTACTTGAGAAGCTCGTACTCCACGAGTCCCACGGGGAGGTCAACATGGTTTCCCCGTGGTCCATGTGAGAGTTATGACTGTAACCAATTAAGGGACTCTTGCCTCCAGGATCAATTTGCCATGTTGGGGGGGGGGGGGGAGGGGGGGGGGTTCTGTGTCCGTCACCACATGTGGAAACCACCATGAAAATGTTAGAAACTTCACAGTAGATGCCGCCTGTCTTCAGAGACCCCACACTCTCTCAACCAGGCCCTAGCTTCATCAGACCAAATTTACCGGTCTTGGGGGGTGAGCAGCCATTGATGTGCCCTCTTCCCTCAGGTGCAGGCCAAGCAGTGGTCACTGCTTCCAGTAGCACTGTTGCAAAGATACCTTTCCACATCTCTCTTCTCCTTTAAGGCACCCTACAAAACTCTTTGACTGAGCTTTTGGTCACCTGCCCTGTTGTCTCCTTCTTTGGCCCAGTATTAATTATTTTGTCTTCTTGAACCTCCTATGAAACAGTGGTTCTCAACATGTTGTCTGTGATCAGTGAAGATTGTCCAGGTGGTCCACGGATGTGACAAATGGAGAACTTTAGGAATATTGGATTCTAAACATTGGGGCAATTGAATGGTTAAAAGCCTGGGCTTATAGTGTGTTTGACTGCAGTGGTCATGTTTTTAAAAATTACTGTGTTTTGCAGGGAGCTTTTAGGAACCAGAAGATGAAATTGACCAGAGGAATGTGGATTTCAGTCTGGGCTAATGCACTGTGATTTGACAGTCCCTCGGGAATTAATGTGCTTTCAGCCTGGAGAGTTCATTTGTTTTTCAGCTTGGGGAGATTACATAATTGCTGTGTGGCACTAAGAGATTCAGATAGCTTTTGAGAGGAATTGAAGTCTGATCTGTCTGACACTGAGTCCACAATCCTCTCCCAATAGGGTAGTTATAAAGGAGTAACAATGTTTAAAGCAGACCAGTCTTGTCTGAGGACAAGAAAGAAGCTGAAACATGACAGGTGAACCAGCTTTTTGAAGTCATTCAGCCAGAGTCTTAATGGGTTCTAACAGGAGCCAAATCTGTTATATAAAGCATGTATTATTCTGTGTCATGCTGATTTTAAGATGCAGTGGGAGATGTATGTTTGTTTTCTTGGTGTTTAAGGGGTAATTGTAACTTGTTCTTTTCGGTTGTGAAGATCAAGAGAAGATATTGTCCACATAATAAAGTTTTGTTTTAAAAATACCAAATCCCTATTTCTTCATGCAGTCACTGCTGGAGCGAACCATTCTTTCTGCACCATCTGACAAAATAAACTTAAATATTAGGGTTTCGGTCCAGTATCCTAGTCACTGTTGGGGTCGGGTCTGAGGTCATAGTAGCAGGAAAGTCCAAAATGCAAGTCACTGATGCACAACATCATAGCCAAGGCCATATGAGAGAACAGACCAAAAAACTCAACCCCACCATTTGTGTGCCGTCACAGAACTGGACTAGCTCTCATTGTCCGAGCTATTATAAGTATGAGCAACAACGATTTAGTTTTGTAAACAAGCTTATGCTACCATTGATTTTGCTTGATCAACATAAGAAAAGTATTCGGTTCTCAGAAGAAGAAGATAATTGCGATGATTTTCTAACACATGTTTCAAATCAACACATTCTCCTGTGGTTTGATGTTTGTAATATGAAAATGTCCACATTTTTGATTCTGGCATGGATTTATAATATACTTGCAGCATTTACTAAAAAAAAGCACATATATATTTAATACATTCAGCTGTGCAAAAACAGCATGTTATCATTCCCATCAAGAAATAGATTGTGGGTGGTTGGAACGGTAGGTAGTTTGCAGGGTCTTCTTCACTACTTAAGTGATCAGTGGATGAAATTTGCGAACTAATGTTATAAAACACCTTGGGATATTTTATGATGTTATGAGGAAAACTAAGAAAAACAGATCTCGAAGAAATCTTTAAGGGACAGTTCAACAATAGCTGATGGGCATTTGAAATCTGCCTTAAGGCGCCATCTGGAACGTTGGATAGCCAGTCTGTCAGATGCCATGCTGTCTAGCAGCTCAAAAGAATAGTAAAGTGAATCCTATCTGTAATTTGACCCCTCTGTCACTGGGGTCATGCCCAATAGAAAGGACAGCAGATTATATAAAAATGGAAAGGCTCTCGTAATTTGATTTTGATTTTGGTGGAGGCAGTGGCATTGTGGTATTGTCGCTGGACTACTAATCCAAAGACCCAGGGTAATGTTCTGGGGGCCCAGGTGTTGCTATCTTTACCTACTCTAAATATGACAGTCAATAAGGTTGCCTTTCTTAATATGGATATGAATAGATATGCTGCCGGAGTCGCCAGGTATCAAATGATACCGCCACAAGGTTCAACCGGGTATCGATCAAAGAGTCAAACAATCAGTTAGTTAGTTCAAGATCAATGGTACTTTATTTCCATACAAGATTAACTTACACATGCAACATAAACACTATGAGCTAAACTACACCTAACAACTATGACAACCTGTACTTAACTTCAGGCATCCGGCTTAGGTCAGAGGACCAGTGGCCTTTGATTGAAGCTGGATCGGCTGGATCTGGAGAAGTAACTGTGGTTCGGCTAGGATCATCCGTCTGGTAGCGGGCGTTGAACTTGATCTTGCTTCTGGTGGTGCTACGATTGGAGATGGACGTTGCCGGAGCGCCAGGCCCAAAAGAAATCGAACAGATGACAGTATCTCTCTTTATCCTTGGGGAGTTTTGCACTCTTTTGGGCGGTCCTTAGGTTTGGACCCAATTAATTGGGCAGTTCTCGATCACTACCTTCAATCTGAGCCAATAAAGGGGCGAGTACCTTGATGGCTGGGCATGTCCTAAGCGGTCATTGACCCTGTTGTTTATGCTTCCTGAGTAAAGGGAGTGGCGCCAAAATGGCTGAACTTGAATCGGTTACCTGAGTGTCAATCCTTTGTCATACGGAGATGGGCCATTAAAATGCTAATCGTTTGGGGGTTTCGATGCTGTCTGGATTCTTTGTAACATCTGATTTTTTGGGGTTTGTATTTATAGAATCAACACAGTGCACAGGAAAGCCATTCAGCCCATCAGGTCTGCAGTGACACTCCAAAAGGGCACCCTGTTTTGGCCCATGTCCCTGCCCTATCCCCGTAACCGCACCTAACATTTGGACATTAAGGGGCAATTTAGCAAGGCCAATCCACCTAACCTGTACATCTTTGGACTATGGGAGGAAACCAAAGCACCCAGAGGAAATGGTAACAACACAATAGTTGGCACTGCTGCCTCTCAACTTCGGAGAACTAGATTCAATTCTGGCCTTGGGTGACTGTCTGTGTGGAGTTTGTACATTTTCCCCGTGTCTGCTTGGGTTTCCTCCAGGTGCTCCGGTTTCCTCCCACAGTCCAAATATGTGCAATTTAGGTGGATTGACCATGCTATATTGCCTCTTAGTGTCCAGGAATGTACCGGTTAGGTTCCGGGGATATGGCGGGGGAGTGGGCCTAGGTAAAGTGATCTTTCAGAGGGTTGGTGTAAACTAGATGGGCCGAATGGCCTCCTTCTGCACCGCTGGAATTCTATGGTTCAATACTATGGTTCTAGGAAAGCAAACCGACATGGGAGAATGTGCAATCACCACACAGTCACCCAACGTCTGAATTTAACACGGGTCCCTCGTATTGTGAGGCAGCAGTGTTTAACCAGTGTACCACAATGTTACCCGTGTTATTATGTTTCTGCCTTGTTTATTTCAATTATCTTATTCATTTATAATTATCTCATAATTAAATGTTGTGTTTTGATGTTTCAGTAAAACACTTGTAGATGTTTGTAAACTTTAATGGAAATCATTTATTAACAAAAATAATTTTATAAGTACCAAACTTTGAAACCAGTTAACATTTAACTTAGCGTCTAACTTTGTCAGCTGAACAATGACATTTTGTGAGATAATAAAGTCAACTTTTACAATTTCCTGCAATACATTTTCTCACTTAAACACAATAGTCAATAAAATATATTTTACACAGAAACACAATGGTTATGTCTAGTTGTAAAGGGATGGGAGATTGGGGAAGGGGAGGGAAGGAGGGAGGGGAACGAAGGGGGAGGAAGGGGAGAGACGGAGGGAGTGAGATGAGGAGGGAGGGAGAGCTTTGACATATAAATTGTTAATTTTAGAAGCTCAAAGTCCAAAGCAGCAGCTGCTGTAGCGCAGTCTCCTGGTACACATCTCTTCTGACATCATTTTGGATGTCCTTTGCCTGTATACTCTTAGAGGTGGTAATTGATTTGCTTACTCGCCAGGCGGAGATGTAGCCTAACTCTTCTCTCATGATCCCTGCGCCTGCCTCAAAGCCTCAAAGGAACTTAAGTGATTTTAAGAAGCCAAACTATAAGTGTGATGCCCCAGCAGGGGTGGACCATGACTCTGCACTGGATTCTGCAATACCTGTCAGAGAGATAGTTCACATTAGCTTACAGGAGGCTTGCATATGTCAACTATGGCATTAAACAATGTTAAAACATTTGAAGCAATCATGGAGGCTTCTAAGGATGGACATTAGGGAGACTCTCAAACAGCACAGCTTAAAATACATTGCAGAATCCAAATGTACTTTAGCTCTGAATCAGCTGGGAGGTCAGGCGTACTAATATTAGCGTCCTTGAAAGAGACAGTAGATCCAGCATCGAGGCAATGATCATCCAAAACAAACTCTGCTGGGCCGCCTATATGCTTAGGATGTCAGAGTCCTGGTTGCCAAAGCAAATCTTCTTCACCCAGCTCAAGGATGCGTCTTGAACAAGAGGAGGACAAAGCAAGCTCTTCAAAGACACCAAATGTGCTTCAAAGGCTTATCTCAAGAAATGGATCATAGACATCAATGCATGGAAGACCGTTTCTCAGAAGGCACCTACTAGGAGGAACCTCCTGATTGAAGGGACACAATTCTTCGAGAATACCCAAAGGCAGGAGGAGGCCCAGGTAAGGAGCCTGAGAAAGGAATACCCGCGACCTAGAGTCCAAGGACCGATTCCACCTTTTGGAAATTCCTGTCAAGTGAGTGACTGAAGATGTAACTCAAGGATCGGGCTCATCAGCCAAGCAAGGACCCACAGAATCCATGACCAGTAACACAGAGTATCTTAGGTGGGCAATCATATGTGTCAGCGAATGATCGCCGAAGATTACATACATTCCAAAACCATTCTATCCATTATAGTTCTTTTAATGGAACAACATCTTCATAATGGACTAAAGTAGAAAAAAAAACCTTTCTTTCACTTTCTGTGACTCTTAACTCCCTTTATACAGTAAAGTACCTATATAACAGCCTCATGACAAACCAAGGTTTAAAAATATATCCTGCCTCCACGCGATGATCATGGACCAAGTAAAAAAAGCACAAATAAAATAGTGTAAAAACATACTAACATTGGGGCAAGCCAATCAAGTTAGCGCTGTCCCTGGATATTTATTACAGCAGGTTAAGTGTAGCGCATCAAAAAAAGCAGGTGAACAAAACCGGACTGGGAGTTTAAATGTGGCGCATGTCCAGCATGCATGCACGTGCGTCTACACTACCGGCTGTCGTGCCGCACATATGTGGCGGCCATCAACTAAAGTCCGATCATGGACAGGACGTTATAAGCCAATGTCACCAGACAATAACCATTAAATAGTTAGCATCCACGGTCTTGAGGTTTCATCCATAACTGTGTGTGCCTACACCAAACTTGAGCTCATTCGGCATTTTGATGCAAAACTGACCAATCAGGTGTCCCAATGGTCCTGATTATCCTGCCCTACCACCCGCTGACAAGTACAGGCATCCTTCCCCCTTCCTCACAATGCGAATAACGGGTCACCCTCCCACAGCACTCATGCATGGGGGTGACCTGAACCCCCCCTCCCCATACCAAATCCTCCAGCTCCCGACCCCCATCAGATCCCCCCATCAGGAACTACCATCAGACCCTCCATTAGACCCCCCATCAGACCCCCATCAGAGAGCCCCATCAGATCCCCCATCAGACCCCCATCAGAGACCCCCATCAGATCCTCCATCAGACCCCCATCAGAGAGCCCCATCAGATCCTCCATCAGACCCCCATCAGATCCTCCATCAGACCCCCATCAGAGAGCCCCATCAGATCCTCCATCAGACCCCCATCAGAGAGCCCCATCAGATCCCCCATCAGACCCCCATCAGACCCCCATCAGATCCCCCATCAGACCCCCATCAGAGAGCCCCATAAGATCCCCCATCAGATCCCCATCAGACCCCAATTAGAGAGCCCCATCAGATCCTCCATCAGACCCCCATCAGATCCTCCATCAGACCCCCATCAGAGAGCCCCATCAGATCCCCCATCAGACCCCCATCAGATCCCCCATCAGATCCCCCATCAGACCCCCATCAGAGCCCCATCAGATCCCCCATCAGATCCCCATCAGACCCCAATTAGAGAGCCCCATCAGATCCTCCATCAGACCCCCATCAGAGAGCCCCATCAGATCCCCCATCAGACTCCCAACAGATCCCCCATCAGATCCCCCATCAGACCCCCATCAGATCCCCCATCAGATCCCCATCAGACCCCAATTAGAGAGCCCCATCAGATCCTCCATCAGACCCCCATCAGAGAGCCCCATCAGATCCCCCATCAGACCCCCATCAGATCCCCCATCAGACCCCCATCAGATCCCCCATCAGACTCCCATCAGAGAGCCCCATCAGATCCTCTATCAGACCCCCATCAGAGAGCCCCATCAGATCCTCCATCAGACCCCCATCAGAGAGCCCCATCAGATCCCCCATCAGACCCCCATCAGATCCCCCATCAGGTCCCCCATCAGACCCCCATCAGATCCCCCCATCAGGAACTACCATCAGACCCTCCATTAGACCCCCCATCAGACCCCCATCAGAGAGCCCCATCAGATCCCCCATCAGACCCCCATCAGAGACCCCCATCAGATCCTCCATCAGACCCCCATCAGAGAGCCCCATCAGATCCTCCATCAGACCCCCATCAGATCCTCCATCAGACCCCCATCAGAGAGCCCCATCAGATCCTCCATCAGACCCCCATCAGAGAGCCCCATCAGATCCCCCATCAGACCCCCATCAGACCCCCATCAGATCCCCCATCAGACCCCCATCAGAGAGCCCCATAAGATCCCCCATCAGATCCCCATCAGACCCCAATCAGAGAGCCCCATCAGATCCTCCATCAGACCCCCATCAGATCCCCCATCAGATCCTCCATCAGACCCCCATCAGAGAGCCCCATCAGATCCCCCATCAGACCCCCATCAGATCCCCCATCAGACCCCCATCAGAGCCCCATCAGATCCCCCATCAGATCCCCATCAGACCCCAATTAGAGAGCCCCATCAGATCCTCCATCAGACCCCCATCAGAGAGCCCCATCAGATGCCCCATCAGACTCCCAACAGATCCCCCATCAGATCCCCCATCAGACCCCCATCAGATCCCCCATCAGATCCCCATCAGACCCCAATTAGAGAGCCCCATCAGATCCTCCATCAGACCCCCATCAGAGAGCCCCATCAGATCCCCCATCAGACCCCCATCAGATCCCCCATCAGACCCCCATCAGATCCCCCATCAGACTCCCATCAGAGAGCCCCATCAGATCCTCTATCAGACCCCCATCAAAGAGCCCCATCAGATCCTCCATCAGACCCCCATCAGAGAGCCCCATCAGATCCCCCATCAGACCCCCATCAGATCCCCCATCAGGTCCCCCATCAGACCCCCATCAGAGAGCCCCATCAGATCCCCCATCAGACCCCCATCAGAGAGCCCCATCAGATCCTCTATCAGACCCCCATCAGAGAGCCCCATCAGATCCTCCATCAGACCCCCTCATCAGACACTCCATCAGAATCCCCAACAGAAATCCCCTTCAGAGACCCCTGCCTGAAAATTGAAGAATAGCCCAGCCAGTAGAGTGAAAAATCTCTGCATTGTCACTTACCTTTCCCTAACATCTGCTGTCATAAATGTTTAAAGCAGTCTCTTGGAAATGTCAGAGGCTTTTTTGAAAGCCAAGTCCACTTCAAAGGGCTTCAAATCCATTGACAGCTTTTGTATTGCAAATCGTCCACTCAATTTTGCAGAGCAATACAGTTCACTAGCCAGTAATGGACAGTTTTATTTGTCCAGACACAGCTTCTTGGGGGGTTTATCTTTCCCTTCATACTTGAATGCACCTCAATTACCACAATATTTATAAACACTCTTTCCATGACTGACTGCTCCTCACCACATCAAAAGGAGCTAAGTGCTTTCACTTCCACATTTGCTCAGTAGAAAGCATGAAACTCTGCGGGGGGGGGCGATTCTCCAATATGGAGCCCAAGTGCTCGCACCGTCGTGAACGCCATCGCGTTTCACGACGGCACCAGCCGGGTCCTGGTGCGACTGATTCTGGCCCCCACAGGGGTTCATGCCACTCCAGCCTCCTTTCCCTGCGCCAAATGGGTGCCCGCCAACCCGCGCATGTGCAGTTGGGCCGCGCCAACCTGCGCATGCGCGGAGGACTTCTTCCGTGCGCCGGCCCCGACTCAACATGGAGTCGGTGTTCAGGGGCCGGCCGTGCCAGAAAGTAAGCCCGGGGGGGAGAGGCCGGCTCGTCGATCGGTGGGCCCCAATCACAGACCCCATCGGAGGCCCCCCCCGCCGGTGAAGGATCGTTTTCCCCCGCCCCACAGGCCATCCTCCGGACTTTCGCGCAGAGTTCCTGCCGGCAGCGACCAGGGGTGAACGGTGCCGGCGTGACTCTGTCGCATCGGCGCGGCCGCTCGGCCCATCTGGGCTGGAGAATCGGCGGCCCCACTAATTTCAGCGGCCCACGGCTGGCGCTGCGCCTAACGTGCCAGCACAAATGGCACTTATTCTCTGCACCTCGGAGAATCGCGCGCCGGCGTCGTGGCGTCGTGGCATGGTTGCGGAGATTCTCCGGCCCGGCGCGGGGCTCGGAGAATCGCCCCCTTTTTGTTGTGGTGAGGAGCTATCAATCAAAGCAAGAGTCTTTATAAAGATTGTGGTTATGATAATAATAATCTTTATTGTCACAAGTAGGCTTACATTAACACTGCAATGAAGTTACTGTGAAAAGCCCCTAGTCGCCACATTCCGGCAACGGTTCGGGTACACAGAGGGAGAATTCACCTGAAAAGCACGTCTTTCCAGACTTGTGGGAGGGAACCAGAGCCCAGAGGAAACCCACACAGACACGGGGAGAACATGCAGACTCTGCACAGACAGTGACCCAAGCGGGAATCGAACCTGGGACCCTGGCACTGTGAAACAACAGTGCTAATCACTGTGTTACAGTGCCACCCCTGTGTACTTGTTCACTCAGGCACGAAGAATAGAAAAGTGACATATTATTTAAATGGAGAGAGATTGCAGCACTCTGAGCTGCAGTGGGATCTGGGTGTCCTGGTACATAAATCAGGAAAAGTTTGTTTAGCAGGTACTGCAAATGATTAGGAAGTCAAATGCAATGTTTTCATTTAATGGAAGGAGAATAAAATGCACAAGTGGGATAATTTTGCTACAGTTGTACAGGGTGTTGGTGAGACCATGGGCGGGATTCTCCGTTAACTGATGCCGAAATCGGGAAACACGATTGGCGGAGAATTGGTTCCAATGCTGAAATTGCGGCGGGCCAATTTCATGCCAAATCGCAATTCTCCGTGGACTTGACAGCAGCGTCAATGCGTTCCAGAACACACTTATAATAAACACCGGGCCCGACCCAGTATTCTCCGGTGCCTCCGCGAATCACCGCCTCCAATGCGCCATATTCCCGACGGTGACATTGATGGCGTCATGTCTGATGAGGAGAGATAGGAAGTAGGACATGGAGAGGTGTGACTGTGGGACGCTGGCCGGACTGGCTGGGGTGGGGGAAGGGGGCCTTGCCAGGCCCGGGGGGATGATGGGGGAATGGGCCGTGTGGCTGGGGTGAACCCCCACCATGGGACTGGTGCGGTGTCCAGGCATGGGCCGCCATTACCGCAGCCTGCATGGCGTCCATCTTGCTGACCATCTCACTGACACTGACCTTGGCCCCTGGTTCTGCAGAGTGACACCAGCCGTATGGTGCCCCCATGCCCCCAAACCCACACCCAGATGGGGGTTGGCTCCTGGGCGACAGGGGCTATCTACTGCAGTCCTGGCTGATGACGCCTATCCGGAGACCATAGACCACGCCAAGACAGGCTGCAAGACACCCATGCAGCGACGTGGAGTGTGATTGAGTGATGCCTCTGCCTCTGAAGGATGAAGCGATGAGCTCTGGTGCTCCTCATTGTATGATAACGTCTGACTCCTGCCCACGGTAGCACTTCCCACCGTCCACCTGGGTGATCCCTGAAAGTGAGCTGGCCATTTCGTCAAACGGTGCCATCACATCCCTGGGGTAGCAGTGGTGGGGACGATTCCCCCCCCCCCCCCCCCCCCCCCAGCACCCCCTCTCTGGCCAGCCCAGACCAGCCCACCCCTCACACCCATCTGACAGAGCACCAAGGGAGGTTGTAACAGTGTGAACAGATGTTTAATATTTGAGCAGCTTCTTTGCGGAGGTGGAGGATAGGTGTGGGCGCTGTGCGAGGGGTCATGCGAACCATGTCCACATGTTTTGGCCGTGTCCGAGCCTGAGGGTTTTCTTGCAGGGGTTTGATGACGTCATGTCAGAGGTTTTACAAGTGAGGGTGGTGCAGAGTCCAGAGTTGGCGATCTTCGGTGCGTCGGAAGACCTGGGAGCCCGGGGGGAGAGAGAGGCCGATGTCCTGGCCCCTGTCTTCCTGGTGGCCCGGAAACGGATCTTACTAGGGTGGAGGGACTCGGAACCCCCAAAGTCGGGGTGTGGGTTAGCTACATGGCGGGGTTTCTCAGACTTGTGAAAATTAAATTCGCCTTGAGGAGGGGTTCATTGCAGAGGTTTGCTCGGAGGTGGCAGCCGTTCGACTTCTTTGAGAAATATTAAGCTATCAGCAGGGGGGAAGGAGTGGCATGGGAGAGACAAGTAAGGATAGGAGAGCCAACAGAGGGCTTAGCTTAGCCCCTATGACTAAACTGTGCCCTGCACCCGTGCCAACTTAACGGGGACAACTCTCTGGCCACACAGGCTCTAACGCTACATCTAGGTGGATCCCCGGACGGTATATCAGTAGTGGAGGCGGCCTGCTGTGATTCACGTTATGCGCTAGGGACGGAACGGGGGGGGGGGGGGGGGGGGGGGGGGGGGGGGGAATCCATGGTGCTGCTGTGTTCCAGCATCTCCCCTGCAGAAGGCACCGGCTCGGACCCCGTCACCTCCTCCTCCCTCGGGGTGCCCGATGGCTCCCAGTCTACTCCATGGGACGGGGGTGCAAGCGGAGCTATCCCCTGAGGCTCCCACGCCATCTAGTTTTGCCAGTCCTGGAGCCTGCTGTGGTCCAACCAGGGTCTGCATGCTCGTGTGTGCACCATGCCGGTCAGCATCTGGGTAATGCCCAGGTTCCTAACCATAGCCTGCTGTGACTAGGCCACGCTCTGGAGCGCCGCTGCAATTTCCAGATGGCTCTGGCCATGGCTGCCTGGGAGGCGGCAACCTTGTCCTGAGCCTCGGCCAGCACTGAATGCCCCAGGCCTTAGACATTCTGCTCTGTAGCCAAAACCATCGCCCTCAATGCCTCCATCACGGATGCCATCCGTGTGGTGTTGGCCTGGGTGGAACACATGGTCAGCACCACCTCCTGCTGCTGTACGCGGTTGGACTCCTCCATCTGCACCTGCAGGTGCTGGATACTCACCGACAAACCCTCATGTAGTCCCTGGCTCTGCGATTGCATCGCCCCAATCAATGGGACTGTCCGTCCCAGAAGCCTGAAACTTATCCGGACGGCAGCTAGTTCCTGGGATCGGCTCACCCTCCAACCATCTGGCCCCTCAGGAGTTCCTACCTCCACCTGATGTACTGGATCAGCTGTGTGATGCGCACCAGAGGGTGTCCCAGGAGTCTCTTCACTAAAGTGCTCAACCGAGGTGAGCATCTCTTGGATGCTGAAGGGTGTTGGAGACAGCTGTGATGGGAAATCTGCGACACCCCTGGACTCGAGTTCCGGGGTGTCTTGGGTCTCTTGTCGAGGGCTGACATTTGTGTTGCTAATGTCTTCACCACAGGTCCACCGGTCCCCCTCCAGTTTTGTCCCGCTCCGGCCTGTTACAGGTCGCTTTCTCCTGCCAGAGGGAAATAGAAAACAACAGTTTTAGGCAGTTTGACGCATACAGCCCAGAGGGTAGCAGCTGGTGGCCTCAGTAGCCAGGGCACCTGGCTATGGCGGCCGGTATGGGTGCCGGCATGTGGTGCAGGGTGGGGCGGCTCTAGTTTTGCTGTAATGGAAGTCCACAAATCCTACCCCAGCATCAACACTTAGTCTCAGGATCGGAGAATTCCGCCACATGTACTATGTGCACTTTTGGTCTCCTCATTTAAGAAAGAATATGCTTTAGAAGCAGTTCAGAGAAGGTTCACTTGAATGATACCTGGATGCAGGGAGTATCATATGTGTAAAGATTGGACAGGTTGGGCCTGTATCTATACAAGTTTAGGAGATTGAGAAATTATTCTATTGAAATAGATTCCGTAACGTCCTGGCTCCCCAGAGTTACTTTGGGGGTTACCCATGATGTGCTGGAGAATCCCTCTCAGACGTTCCCAGGTAATTGTTTTTGCGGCAATTGTCCAGAAGCACTAACATCCCCAGGACAACTGCATTGCGCTGGGAACCATCCAACAAAGCGTTTTAAACCACTAACTTCGAATGGCTCTGCTGATTGCCACTCGGAGGAAGTTATTGCCCATAAGATCCTGAGGGGACTTTACAGGGTGGATGCTGAAAGAATGGGCGGGATTCTCCGCTCCCGCGAAAAATCGGGAAGGCCGTCGTGAACTCGGCCGAGTTTCACGACGGCCTCGGAGGCCGCTTCTGTCATCTTATTCACCCCCACCCGGGGGGGGCTAGGAGCGGCCCTTCGTAACTCTCGGCCGCCGGGCCTTGACGCTTGCATCAAGGCGGCGCGCCGAGAATGACGCGACGGCGGCGCCTATGTGACGTCAGCCGTGCATGCGCAGGTTGGCCAGCTCCAACCTGCGCATGCGCGGCTGATGTCACGACGGCTGACAGCTCAAACCCACGCATGCGCGGTTGCCGTCTTCCCCTCCGCTGCCCCGCAAGACGTGGCGACTTGGCCTTGCGGGGCGGCAGAGGGGAAAGAGTGCGTCGCTTTGAGACGCCGGCCCGATGATCGGTGGGCACCGATGGCGGGCCAGTCCCCTCCTGAGCACGGCCGTGGTGTTCAATCCCCTCTACGCCCCCCACAAGCTTCAAACGGCACTTTGGTGCCCATGTTCATGACGGCAGTGACCAGGTGTGGTTGCCGCCGTCGTGAACCGGTCGAGAATGGCAGGCCGCTCGGGCCATCCGGGCTGGAGAATCGCCGGTCGCCCTGGAAAACGGCGAGCGGCGATTCTTCCGAGCGGGGGGTGGGAGAAATGCGGGGGGGCACCAGGGGAGCGTGTCGTGAGTCGCCCGGCCCTCCCGCGATTCTCCCACCCAGCGTGGGAAGCGGAGAATTCTTCCCAATGTTTCCCCTTGTGGGAGAGATTACCACGAAGGGGGCACAGTTAAAAATGAAGGGCGGGATTCTCCGTTTCTGAGACTTAAGTGTTGACTCCGGGGCAGGATTTGTGGACTTACAACGACAGAAAAACCAGCGCCAAACCTGGATCGATTCAGCAACTGTGGAGGGGCCAGCACTGGCGCCATGTGGAACACAATCGATTCCAATGAAAAATGGTGTGGGATTTGCCGGGTCTGTGATTGACACTCAGGAGGCTGATAAGCTGCAGCCACATCTACACATTACAATCCCCACACACACTCATCCTGGGCAACAAGGTGCCACTGGTTGCGCTGGGGCGTGCCCATCCCCCTGATGGGTTAGCTATGGCCAAAGGGCACCTAGGGGGGCGACTTGGGGGGACACCTATATGACCCGTGGCCCTAAGTTTACAGCAGGCTGACAGCAGCGTGCGCAGCTGCATGGCTGCCTTCCTGGCCGCAGCAATGATGTTCCGTGCCAGTCCAACCCGACCCCACAGTCCGCCTCCTGGTCACCCCCCGCTAACCCCCCCCCCCCCCCCCCCCCCCCCCCCCACAGCCCTGGAAAAGACCCCCGGCCAGCGGCAGAACTGTCAGCAAACTATGGCGATGTGAGAAACAAAGAAAAAAGAACACTACAGCACAGGAACAGGCCCTTCGGCCCTCCAAGCCTGGCCCGGACATGATACCAACCTTGGCCAAAACCCTCAGCACTTCCTTGTGCCGTATCCCTCTATACCCTTCCTATCCATATGTTTCTCAAGACACTTTCTGTACCACTTTTCTCTCCCTCAGCAGCTATGACTCTGGTTGCATAATTTTTAAAAGCACAAGTGAACCGTGCCATCGCGAACGCGGCCCATCGGAGTCAGAGAATCACGGAGGCCCCGGAAAACACCCGGCCAGGCCTGCTGATCATATGTCAACAGTATTGTATGAGTTCCGGAATGCACTGACGCCCCTGTCAAGGTGATGGAGAATTGCGATTTGGCGTCAAATCGGCACCTGCTGTGATTTTGGAATCGGATCCTAATCTCCGTTCTATCGCATTTTGTGATTTCGGCGTCAAGCAACGGAGAATCCCGCCCATGGGGTTTCCCATTTGAGATGGAGATGAGAAGAATTTCTTTCTCTCAGAGCCATGAATCTTTACAACTCTCTTCCCCCGACAGAAGTGGAGGCCAGATCAATGAATGTTTTTAAGGCAGAGGTAAATATATTATTGACTAACAAAGGAGTCTAAGGTCATGGGGTAAGTGGTATGTGGAGTTGAGGCCACAATCTGATCAGTCAAGGTCTTATTGAATTGCAGAGCAGGCTCGAGGGGCCGAATGGCCAACTCCTGCTCTTAATTCGTATGTCCGTATGTCTGTGCTAAATATAACACAAATGTTGGATTCCCCGGCAGCGAGGGGTGCTTTAAACAGGAAACCCCATGATTAACAGCGGGACCAGAAGATCCCGTCATTGGCCAATGCTGTGCCACCTCCTGCCACCCCGAAACATGTGGCGGGTTGCTCGGTAAATCCCGCCCGCAGATTTTGTTTTTTTTTACACATAGCTAAAAGCACAGAAGGCGTGTGGGGAATTACAATATCTTTATGACTACAATTTTTGTATTCGAAAGTTGCATGAATGAATTTGGATTGAAGAGTTACAAATTCTGAGAGTTGCCAAAAGTTAAGCCTAATTTTGCCGTAAATCATGGAGCTGTCAAAAATCATTAGCAAGCTACCCATCGGTTTATTAGGAGGCTGCTTGCCAGAGTGAGCCTTCATTGCATATAATTCAAGATAGTCCAGTCACAGAGGGATTTACTACAACTCTGAAAATGAGGTCATGTTGCATCTCTGATACAGGATGATTTTCTTTTCTCTACTCAGCCACTTATCATAGAATTTACAGTGCAGAAGGAGGCCATTTGGCCCATCGGGTCTGCACCGCCCCTTGGAAACAGCACCCAACCTAAGCCCACCCCCCCACCCTATCCCAGTAACCCAACCCAACCCTACCTTTTTGAACACTGACATGGCCAATCCACCTAAACTGCACATTTTTGGACTGTGGGAGGAAACCGGAGCACCCGGAGGAAACCCACGCAGACACGAGGAGAAAGTGCAAACTCTGCACATGCACTGACCCAAGCCGGGAATCGAACGTGGGACCCTGGAGCTGTGAAGCAACTGTGCTAACCACTATGCTACCGTGCCCCCCCATTATGAATGCAGCTCTACCGGGCAGCACGGCGGCATAGTGGGTTAGCCCTGCTGCCTCACGGCACTGAGGTCACAGGTTCGATCCCAGCTCTTGGTCACTGTCCGTGTGGAGTTTGCACGTTCTCCCCGTCTTTGCGTGGGTTTCGCCCCCACAACCCAAAGATGTGCAAGCTAGGTGGATTGAACACGCTAAATTGCCCCTTAATTGGAAAAAAAATTAATTGGGTACTCTAAATTTATTTATTTTTTTAAATAAAATTTTTTTTTTTTAAATGAATACAGCTCTACCAATACTGTGTGAATAAGTGCTGGATGTCTGCTAGTGATTAAAAAGAGTAACCCCATTGAATGGTTCAGATTATAAAATAAGCCTTGAGAGCAAAGTCCAGTTTCAACATCATCCGCGTTACTGTGATTTTCAGCTTCGTGGTTTGTGTTTGGTTCCTCATCATAAAGATTCGAAACAGTGCACCACGAATGATCAAACACGGACTGCAACTGACTTGACACCATTTGTTGGCAGCTGAAGCTCCAACATATTGTGTCACGGATTACAGCCTTGAAACCATCCTGTTGTATGTGCAATGTCAACACAAAGCAAAATACTGAGGATGGTGGCAAAAAGGAGGCAGTGAAGCCCAGGAAGCATGGAAACTCTTAGACTGCTACCCTCTGACCATTGGGATTATCTTTTCCTATCAGCAGCACGCCCCCACCCCAACACAAAAAGAGATAGGAGCAGAATTAGACCATTTGGCCCATCAAGTCTGCTCTGCCATTCGATCATGGCTGATATGTTTCTTATCCCCCTTCACCCTGTAACCCCTCATGACCTTATTAATCAAGAACATACCCCCCTCTGTCTTAAACACACTCAGTGATTTTGCCTCCACAGCCTTCTGTGGCAATGCGATCCACAGATTCACCACCCTGTGGTTGAAGAAATTCTTCCTCATCTCTGTTTTAAAGGATCGGCCCTTCAGTCTAAGGCTGTGACCTTGGGTTCTAGTCTCTCCAACTAGTGGAAGCATCTTCTCCAAGTCCACTCTATCTAGACCTCTGAGTATTCTGTAAGTTCAGCAAGATCCCCCCCCCCATTCTAAACTCCATTTACATCAGGTTTCCTGATTACACGGGGTGGCTTCAATGGAAAATCCCATTGGCAAGCAGCGGGAATAGAGAATCACATCGTCGGTGAACAGCATGCCGTCGAGAAACACGAGGCTTGGGGACCAGAGTCGCCTGCCCTTAAAGTGGTGGAGGGCATTGGAGGAGTGGGAGAGGTAGGTGGGAAGAGGCTGGACAGGCATCATAGAATGAGTCAAGATAGGAACAAATCAGGTCAGTGGGGCAGGAACAGACTAAAACAAGGCACCTGGCTGGGTAGTCCTGTTTGTGGGTCATGGGAAGGAAGTAGCAAAGGACTGGGTGGGGGTTGAAGTTGATAAAGTTGGAGGCCATGAAAAGAAGATTATTAGAGAAGTCACAAGTCCCAAAAGACATGCTGTTAGGTGAATTGGGCATCCTGAAGTCTCTCAGTGTACCCAAACAGGCGTCGGAGTGTGGCAACTTTCACTGTGGGGATTTTCACAGTAACTTCATTGCGGTGTTAATGTAAGCCTACTTGTGACACTAATAAAGATTATTATTATTACATCTACTGATAGATAGCTGCTGTTCATTACATTTTTTTAAAATGCCAGCATTGACTATCTTGTTAAACTCTGAAGCAGAATTAATGGTTTTCTTGAAGATATTGGAGATCGAAATTCCTAATTTGCCCCAACTGAGAAAGGCTGAGTAGAAAAGGAGGTGGGTCAGTGAAACTAAGATATAGAACATGCTGAGGTTTTAGTCCAGCTTTCTGCATACTGCTGAGAGACTTCGCAAGAAACTCGTCTATTGAATTTTAAATTGCACCTTATTCTTATTATCAGCACATTCTCAACACTGCAAAATATTGATTTACGATCTCTGGTCTAAGCCAGCCTTTCATTTATGCTGAACACCAAATGTGCTATTCCTAAAATAGCAAGATAGCTGTTAACATTTTACAGGACCGATGTTCCTGTGATCGTTTGAGCAGAACAGTTTAGAAATCCGAAATTAAAATGTTGATATGTTTGGTATAGAACACAATGCCTGTAGTTTCCTTTTTGTTTGTTTGGATGGGGAATCACTTTTGGCTATGCATGGGGCCTTGTACAATATCATATGATATTTTATCCAACAGAAATGCACTTAATCATCCACATTTAATTTTATTTACAAATAATAATAATAATCTTTATTGACACAAATAGGCTTACATTAACATGGCAATGAAGTTACCGTGAAAAGTCCCCAGTCGCCACATTCCGGTGCCTGTTCGGGTATACAGAGGGAGAATTCAGAATGTCCAATCCACCTAACAGCAAGTCTTTCGGGACTTGTGGGAGGAAATCGGAGCACCCGGAGGAAACCCACGCAGACACAGGGAGAACGTGCAGACTTCACACAGAAAGTGACCCAAGCTGGGAATTGAACCTGGGACCCTGGCACTGTGAAGCAACTATGCTAACCACTGTGCTACTGTGCTGCCCTAGGTGACCAGGAGTCCTCGGATGGCCTGTGGGTGAATCGTCAGTACTCTGCAGGAATGAAGCTGACAGATTGGATGGAACCAGCTTCAGACTGCCCGTGAAGGAATATTGGAAGGGTGCCAGCATGACTAAGCATCATAGAATTGTCATAGAATCCCAAAAGTCCAGAAGGAGACCATTCGGCCCATTGAGTCTGCACTGACCCTCTAAATGAGCACCCTACCTAGGCCCACTCTCCTGCCCTATCCCCGTGACCCCACCTAACCTGCACATCTTTAGACACTGAGGGGCAATTTAGCATGCCCAATCCATCTAACCCGCACATCTTTTGCCTGTGCGAACAAACTGGAGCACCCAGAAGAAAGCCGCTCAGACACAGGGGGCACGTGCAAACTCCACATAGTCACCCAAGGCTGTAATTGAACCCGTGTCCCTGGCGCTGTAAGGCAGCAGTGCCAACTGTCATAATATACATCCATGGCCAGGTTCGATTCCCGGCTGGGTCACTGTCTGTGCGGAGTCTGCACGTCCTCCCCGTGTGTGCGTGGGTTTCCTCCGGGTGCTACTGTTTCCTCCCACAGTCCAAAGATGTGCGGGTTAGGTGGATTGGCCATGCTAAATTGCCCGTAGTGTCCTAAAAAGTAAGGTAGGGGGAGGGGTGGATACGTGGGTTTGAGTAGGGTGATCATGGCTCGGCACAACATCGAGGGCTGAAGGGCCTGTTCTGTGCTGTACTGTTCTATGTTCTATGTTCTATGTATATAATGGAGTGCAGACAGGCAGTGATTGACACACAGGATGACCAGTAAGCACACAGAACACAGCAGCCAATCACCAGGCAGGACACAACCACTATAAAGCCAGAGGGCACTAGTTTTCCCGCTCTCTCGGGATGCAACCTCTGAGACAGTCAGTGCTCGTAAGCATAGCCAGTGCAAAGACCATGTGATAGTCAGTAAGTCTGGTCAGGCTAGCATCAGGTCTCCAGTCAAGTCAGCATAGTGTCAACCCACAGTTGGACATGTAAAATAGTTAGATGTTAAATAAAATCGTGTTGCATCTAATCAAGTGTTGGAAGTCTGTCTCTCACTACACTGCATCAAACGCAGTTCTCGCAGATCCAGCCTGCCCAACACATCAGCAACCACTGTGCAACCGTGGGCAAAGGAGATGGGGACGGGGAATTGAGCAGAAACGTTCCCTGAATCGTCTTAACCTGCAAAGAATTTTGCAGCTGGAACAGGGGTTTGTTTTTCATTTCATTTCACTGCTGGCCTTTTAGTATATTGCCCCACCTCATGACACTGAGGCGCCCCTAGTCCCTGCCACCCCCCACCCCACCTCACCCCATCCCAAGACAGCTTTACCTGATTACAGCGAAGTTTAACTGAAAATATTCCAAGTTTATCCAACGATTATCTCACGTTGTTCGTAAATATTTTTTAGAAAATCAATGTGGTTTTAGGAAATGACAAACCAAATAAAGTGGCTTCGCACAAGTTAGTTACTTAAAGCAATCCTGATAAGAACAGGTTTGCTCCATGTGCAAAGAGCTTTGCTATTTACCTCTGAAACTGTATCTAATCAGTTCCTGCAGCTTTTTGAAAGTGATTTCATTGCGCCTCCAAGCGATTTAAAGTGTCTGGCTTAGCAATGATTTATTGTTATGGCTCAGTTAAGCAAAGTAATGGGTGAAAGATAATCATTCTTAATCGAAGCATTGTTCATTTAACATAATGTATATCTGTAGGATATAACTGCGATAGTGGATTTTCATTCTTTGTGATCCCGTCACGTATGATTGTTTTCTACACAGTTACATGCTGTCCAAGCCCTGAACACTCAATATGGAATGGCGTTGTTGAGATTCAGAGATGTATTGATTTTTAATGAAAGCGGCGCTGCCTTTTAAATCAGAGTGACTCAAGGACCCGATAGTGCAAGGCAACATGAAACAGGTATTTACTTCAGCTCCTTGCGACAGTTCAAAAGACCTTATATACACATACTGCGGACCTGCAAATGATGGAAAGTCAGGTAGGAAGGGGTTCGGGTCAGCAGAGACAAACAAATTGCATCAAATTGACTCAGCCGCAATATAAATTAACAAACATTCTTCAGGCATTGATACCAATGCTAATGTTATCTCTCAGTAATGGTCACTGTGGTAACTACTCATTCTGAGGGAAGAATTGGTCGCAAGATGCAGGGCAAACAGATTGACCAGGCAATCTGACAAGACCCAGAATGCAGATGTTATGCTGCTTGTGCATTTACATGGTTGCAGTGTGCAGCCAATGCTAGGCACAGTACTGAGTGGTTGTATTCCTGAGCAGGGCCCCCAAAATAGCTTGTGCAAGCTAGCCTGCACCCTGTAAGGTCAGCCTCCACTTCTTAAAGGGGGGATGTATTCTGGCTGGAGCAGGTGCTGGAAATAATTGGTCAATGGAGTTCGAGGTGGAAAAGGGACAAAAAAAAATGACACAACATGGCAAAGAACAGATTTTACAATGAAGTCATGGAAGCCTTGGTCAAGGTGGTGCAGAGGAGGGAGAGATGCCTGCTCTGCAGGGAATGAGGAGGCTTTCCAGGCAAATTCTCAGACGGCAGTGGGACCAGATAATAATAATTTTATTGTCACAAGTAGGCTTACATTAACACTGCAATGAAGTTACTGTGAAAATTGCGGCAGTCATTGACAGGAGTACAGACCTAGACACTGTCACATGAAGTTCAATGATCTCACAACAGTGGCCAAGATTTGTGAATGTATCTTCAAATATCTTATCACACCCATCATTAGTCACGCACACATTCAATTCACGATACACCTGTCTCTCACCTGCCAACAATCTCTCACAATCGTGATCAATAACTAATATTCATATCTTTAGCTCACCCTCACACATATGGCACTGCATGAAACCCTTCACCCAGATCTCACGGGTTTCACTTTTAATGATTCAAAGGAGGATGGTGGTAAACAAACATAGATTTATTTACACTATTAATAAAGGTCTGCATTACGCAGCATATCGCTCCAAGGACAATCGTAGCTGGGAGGACAAACCACACCAGCTTTTATGTTAGCTCATAGTAAGCCCCTGATGGTAGGCCTCCGCCCACTGCCTGACGAGCTCGTACGCCAATCATGGTTCCCCCGTGGAGGTTCTGACACACACACTGCAAGCTATTCAACCATGAAAGCCACATAAACCAAATACATTGCTCCGCACTCGCTGATACACTCTTGCAGGACAAGGTGGTGCACAACAGAGGCAGCAGCGCCTAATTTTTGGAGAACAGGTATGGCTTCATGTGTTCACCTCGATAGAGGAGACAGTGTGCATGATTGTTGGAACACTAATGACTGTGGCTGTGGCCAGCAGAGGGGGTGAGATCATTGGAAGTGATGACATCCTCATACCCAATCTTCTTCACATCCCACTTCCTCGTCCCTCAATCTCCTTTGATTTGCAAACTCTAAATGATATAGGCATGCACTTCTTGCTGCCCCACACCCTCCCCTCGCCACAACCTTTTCTTTTCATTCTTTAGATACCCAGTAACTGCAACCTGGGAATATCACCTGTTTCAGCCTAGAAAGAGCCAGATGCCTAAAGGTTCATGTCCACAGTCTGCTTCGGAGTCACAGGCAATGCTGTCCTCACCCTACCCTGAGGCTATGGTTCCGTCTGCAACGAGTGGCCTAATTGAAGAGGACGCATCGAACAGATTGTCCGTTACTAAGGTTCAAGTAACAGAATTACCCCAAACACCCTGGGTGGATGTGGCTGCCCATTGAGAGTCCTCTGCCTCCTCTCTCTTCCAGCAGCTCATCCTGTTCTTTGCTTCTGCTACACATTCATCTGGCCATGCTTTAGGCCAAGGGCGATACAAACTATAAGGGAGGATAATCCTTATATCTGCCAAGTAGTCTAAGGTTAAGTTTGGGCCCACCTTGGCAGGTGTGGCCCAGCAAGCTTTAATAACTCATGAGACACTCTGACTGCCATCTTCACTGGAAGTGAGACACATTGTGGTTCTGCTGTTTCTAGGGAACTAACCATAGAACAGATCAAAACATGATATCAGAGCTTGAAGGGTTAACTAAGACAGGTTGCATACATTTGACTTGTATTATTTTGGGTTCAAGGGTGATCTTATACTTTTAAAATAATCAGGGATTCGATATTATGGATAAAGTGATCAGTAAATGAGGCAATAAAGTGATAATTAAATGAGGCAATCAAGAACAAAGGGGCACAATCTAAGAAAGTAAATCTAGGTCGCTTAGAATTACATCACAAATCAATTTCTTATACAAAAAAGACAAGGCAAATATGGAACAGTTCCTTCAAAGGCTGTGGATTCTGGGTCAATTGAAGCCTCCATTACTGAGATCCACTGAGTTTTGTTGAATACAGGTCTCGGGGGGATATGGTACCAAGGCAGGTAAATGGAATTGTGGCATGGATTGTCATGATCTGACTGGCAGAACCCGTGGCATGGCCTATGTCTCTCTTGCTCTAGCAGCCCCACAAAGCGAGGACGACACGTGCCACAGAACCGGGAAACTCTCCTGCTCTTATCACCTACAGCAGGAGTACCAGAAGAATTTACAGGTTGACAGTCAACCTGTGAGGCCAACTCTGCAAACTCACCTTCTGTGGCCATCAGGCGCTGGGGTGGGACTCTAAACTGGAGTTTCTAACTCAATGGCAAAGATACTGCCCATTGCGCCATAAACCTCCTGTCTCCGCTTCCTATGAACATTGAGATTGGCCAATTTGTCAGCCAACAATCTTCCAGAAGAGTTAAAACTGGTCCTGCCCCAAATCCACTTTTTCACTTGAGAAGTATAATACACACCACTGGCTGAAATGTGTTTGTTGCCCAGTTGTATTCTTGCTGCATCAACTTTTCAAGATGTACAAACTTATTTCATATTTAATGTTCATCCTTCTCATTCACCGACCAGAATACCAACATATTGTTTAACAAGGGCACAATGAAATTGTTCGGATAGGTATTACAATCCTTGACCAGACCTTAACATTTGCTCAGACACTGGGCAGGAACCCCAAACACTTTTTTATTAATTTGTAAAACTGTGAGGAAAGGATACCAAAGAGAGGTAAGTGCATTCCAAACACTAAGTGCATTCCAAGAACTAAGTGCATTCCAAGCACTCATGTATGTGATTTTACTGCTCTTACCTCTTTGATGTGGTCAATGTTTGTAAACATTGGGGCTTCACCACTTAGGGCACTGAACCATGAAGGGAGATGAATGAATCAAAGCTGCAGATGATTTGGCGAAGCTGTCAATCGCAGACCATTACTGAAAAGCTATGAATGGCTGGCAGCTGATGGATCTGTGGGAAGCAGATGCAGGTCACAACTGTTCTCCTTCCAGGAATGGACATGTGGTGATTCAAGGTAAGTGGTTACAGCTGTAATTCTTCTCACTGTCCCTGTTTGGATTGCTCTCCAGTTTCCAGACAGGGATCTCTTTTCTGCTGGGAGGGTCTGTGTTGGGTGGGGAGGAATCTGTGAGGGGGTACTTTCAGGCAGGGGGTCACTGTGAGGGGTCCCTTTATTACAGGGGCTCCTGTTGGGGGGTTCATTTGGTTAGGGGGTCCCTGGGGTGGGGGGGGGTGCTCCCTACTACAGGGGTCCCTTGGGGTGTCTCCCTATTACAGAGGCCCCTGGGGGTCCACCATTACAGGGGTCCTTGTGGGAAGCCCCGAGTATCTGGGGGGGTGTGGGGGGGGGATCGGGTAGAAGGGGGCTGGGCAGGTAGTGTACTGTGGGAAATTGGCTCTCAGTTGGACAAGGATTGTCTCTACCAGCACAGCCCTGGCATGGTGGACATTACGGTGGACCAAAGGGGTAACTCGGTTGGGGAGGGGTATTCCCCCTTGACCAGTGGCGATGCCCACCACACAGTAGAGACCACAAGACATCCGTGCCCACATGATTCCCAGCTGATTACAGAATCACGGAGGGCCAGAGCATAGGGTGCCGGACCCGCTACATGCATGCAAATGATTCATTAAGACTTTTACAACATCTTAATTGCACCTTTTTGCAGCCACAGTGTCTGTCTTTCTATTAAACCTGGATTTTCAAAATATATTACTGCTGCAGATAAATAGACCCTAACCGAGGCTTTTTAAACCATAACTGCACCAGATACATAGTGGGCGGGATTCTCCGAGCCCCGTGCTGGGCCAGAGAATCGGCGGAACCGTGCCACGCTGCCCCGATGCCGGCACGCGATTCTCTGTGGAGCGGAGAATTGCCGCCATTTGCGCCAGCACGTTTGGCGCGCCGCCAGTCGCGGTCCGCTGTCCGCGGCCAGGTTGGCGATTCTCCGTCCTTCACGGGACGAGCGGCTGCGCAGAAACAGCAGAGTCCCGCCGGTGACGTCCACACCTGCTCGCAGCCGGCGGGAACTCTGCGCGCAGGGTCGGGTGGGAGGTCTGTGGGGGGGGGGGGGGGGGGGGGGTAGGGGGGGGCCTCCGATGCTGTCTGGCCCGCAATCGGGGCCCACCAATCGGCGGGCCAGCCTCTCCAGTACCAGCCTTATTTTGTTACGTGGCCGGCCCCTGAAACACCACGCCTTGTAGCGTCGGGGCCGCCGCATTGAGGAAGTCCCCCGTGCATGCGCGGGTTGTCGCAACGCCACTGCGCATGCACGGGTTGGCGTGGCGCCCAGTTGGCACCGGGAAGGGAGGCTGGAGCGGCGTGAACCGCTCCAGCACCGTGCTGGCCCCTGTGGGGGCCAGAATCGGTAGTGCCCACGCCTGTTTCGCACCGCCATGAAACGCAACGGCGTTCACGATTTCGGAGAGTCCCGCCCAGTATATATCAACCAATTTCATACATTCATTACACAGGTAGGGCATCACTTCTATCCATAATAACAAGGCCCATAAGTTTAAAGAGGTGACTGCGATGATGTGTCAGAGCTATAGAGTACAGCATGATGAGTAAATAAGAAATTCAACAAAAAGACCATCCTGCTTCCGGATGCTCAGCCATAGTCATTCACCATGTGGCCACAACAAGGTATCTGAGTGGGCAGCTCATTCAATGTTTTCTCGGGTGTTCTCAATCCTGGGAGAGTTTACAGATGAAAGGCGGAATACAACTGTGTCACACAAGTGATGAGCTACAGCAAACTGCCTCGTCTAGACTTGTTGTGTACATAATCAATGCATCCTTGATGTTGTTGCAGAAGCAGACAGGCACTGACAACATGACAACTAAATCACAGCATTCAAGCTACTGAGAGAGTAGTGAACAACCAGCTGGCATCAAGATCTGCACATAGTCATTCTAACTATTTCCAGTCGATGACTAGGGTTGCCAATCCTCCAGGATTGGACTGGAGTCTCCAGAAATTGAAGATTAATCTCCAGGGCACTGTTGTGCGCAACCCTGGAGAAAAATCACTGGGACATTTTAACAAGGTACAATGAGTCCAAAGTAAGTAAAAACAAACAACATTTATTTTGCAATAGTTATATACATGAGTACCTGTAGAACTACCCTGGGTATTCACTCTTTGTCGGCCAGTTTCACACTGGCTGCCCTTTATACAAATACGGAAAAGCCCACCCTGCCTCTAGCAGGGGATGCTTGTACTCCCCGAGGAGTAAGGGAAAAACATTTTAAAAAATAAATTTAGAGTACTCACATCTTTTTTTTCCAATTAAGGGGCAAATTTAGCGTGGTCAATCCACCTAACCTGCACATCTTTGGATTGTGGGGGTGAGACCCATGCAAACACAGGGAGAATGTGCAAAATCCACACGGACAGTGACCCGGGATCAAACCAGGGTCCTCAGTGCCATGAGGCAGCAGTCCTAACCACTGCGCCACCGTGCCGCCCCTGAGCAAGGCGAAAACAATCATCCTCACACCGTATGTCCCGTGCCTGGTTAATACATTCCTCCGCCCCAAAGTCTGAAGATCCTCTTGAAGGACGACGAGGAAGCGAAGACAACGAAGAAGAAGAAAAACCCGAGGAAGATGAAAAAAAAACACTGCAGCACTTGAAACAGCCGGATGATAAAAGCGTTTTGGCCCTAGGAGATGCTGTCGAACAGATGAGCCGGACCAGTCGTCAAGTATCTTGCCAGTGATTATGTCTGGCCTGACATCCCCACACGTCACACAGGGGGTGGAGTCGCCATCAGCCGAGCCCGGGGAAGGCACGCCTTGTGGCGCCTGGCCCATCAACCCAAGGCCCGAAACACCATGGCCCTACAACTTTCAGCTCCATATCCTGCTATCTTCTCAACACCCCATGCAGCGCTATCTTGGAAAAGGGAGATTTGCAGCGCCCACCGAAACATTAGGAAGCTGTCACCCAGAAGTTTTGTTTTTGGTTTTTCATTGTATTTCTCATAGGTGCACAAAGCTCAGTGGCAAAAAAAACTAGCTGTGTTCCGTGCATATTGCATGCCGATTTGGAAATGGTGTCTTCAATTTCCTTGTTATGCATTTGATAGTATTCTCTAAACACACTTCGCAGATGAGCAGAGCACCACCTGCAAAAGACATTAACAAATGGCATGTCATTTGATCTCCAGTGAACAACCCCATAGTGTCTTCATTTGCAAGGCTTCCAGCCACACGGTAACCTTCATCACACTTTTTAAATGCAACTATTCTTCATCCTGCAGACCACTTGGTCGTGGAAAATGTCAGTCAATACAATGTCGTAGTCACAAAACTCAGCGACGTTCTGAAATTTAGCAGCAGACTTGGCAACGGACTCCCCAGCGAATGGCTCCACCATATGGAACTTGTATCGTTAAATGATGTTAGACGGAGTTGGGTGGAAAAGTTGCGTCACCAATGTGATAAGCGGATGTGGTATCATCTCTGGAGGCGTCGGAAACGTAAGGCCCCGGATCGTTCCAAATGGATGTGCTCCAGAGGCCAGCAACAGAATCTCGGCCCAGCGCCCGTTTCCTGCGACTTTACTGGCTCACAAATAGATCATAGATCATAGATCATAGATCGTAGAATTTACAGTGCAGAATAGTCCTGCATTCATTCTGCGCACCGATTCCAGATGTACAAACCAGGGTCAAAAGCATCCAGCCGTCCAAACAGGAACAGCATGAACCAACATGAGTACCGGTAGAACCTCACCAGGTACTCTCTCCTGTCGGTCTGTTCCACACTGGCTGACCTTTTATACAAATATAGGCAAACTGCCCTGCCCCTAGCGGGGGAGCTGGGACAGCCCGAGGACCACGAGGAAAACAAACATCCCCACATTGTATGTCCTGTGCTGGCTATTGCAGACATTTCAGGTCCCACCTATGGTGAATCCCCGCTGCTGGTTTCCTGGTTGAGGGGGGTGCATTAGAAGATCCCACTGCCAGCCAATGGCGGGCCGCCTTCCAGCAAGAGGCACAGAGTATCATAGAATTTGCAGTGCAGAAGGAGGCCATTCGACCCATCGAGTCTGCACCGGCTCTTGGAAAGAGCACCCTACCCAAGGTCAACACCTCCACCTTATCCCCATAACCCAGTAACCCCACCCAACACTAAAGGCAATTTATCATGGACAATCCACCTAACCTGCACATCTTTGGACTGTGGGAGGAAACCGGAGCACCCGGAGGAAACCCACACACACACAGGGAGGATGTGCAGACTCCTGCTCAGTCGTTTTTTGAATTTTCCTTGAACATTTTTCTTTACGAGATCTAAAAATATTGGAAATGATGGGATAAGGACAGGAATGAAGTCTGTTTGATTGGCAACCGCCCAATTGATAATAAGACTTTTTGCTTTCCAACTGGTGTAGGAAGGCAGCACGACACAAGAATGGGCTGGAGCGTGGGGGCAAGTCAGGATAAAACCTCCAGGAATACCTTTAATCACATCTAAAAACTGACGACCCTGTTGATGATACGTTCTATATGTTTTTAACTCACTGTTAAGGACAGTCGGAGGGGAATTGAATTCTGTCACATCCGTCTTTTTTGGAAAACTGACACAGGGATTGGGGGGGGATCCGAAGTCTGGGCATGCGCCATGGAGGAAACTCGGCTCACAAATTGGTAGTTGTTGTGTCCAAGTCTGAGGGCAGATTTTCTTCATCCTTCCTGCCAGCGCGATCCTCTGGTCCCTCCAAAGTCAACCTCCCCCCTATCCATGTTGGGTTCCCCGGCCATTTTGGCACGACCTGAAGAATCCACCAGCGATCAATGACTCGCCCACAAGGGAAAAACCGCTACGGCGAAGCAGGCCGGAAAATCCCAGCTGGAGGATGGAATTTTCCACTCTCACCGTTGGTGGGCGGGATCATAAAATTTGCCAGGATAGAAAATGTCAGCTTCCTGCCAGTGGGAAATTAGTTTGGAATTTTGTTCTCCCGTTTTTGCAGGCGGGTTGAGGGCAGGTTGAGTTTCACGCTGATCTATGGCTAGAACCACATTTGCACCTCATGAATGCTCATTGAAAGGCTAACTGGAATTGCGTTCCCTTTCAAATTAAGTGGCTAATTGGAGTGGTCTGTTTTCTGACTGTAGATAGGAATGGACCTGGTAAGCTTCAGCTCATCCATAATTTTCAAGTTTGTGGATGGGGAGGAGTGTCCAGGGAATCATAGAATCATAGAACCTCTACAGTGCAGAAGGAGGCCGTTTGGCCCATTGAGTCTGCACCAACCCTTGGAAGGAGCACGCTACCTAGGCCCACACCCCGTCCCCATCCCTGTAACCCTACCTGACCTTTTGGACACTAAGGAGCAATTTAGCATGGCCAATCCACCTAACCTGCACATCTTTGAAAGTGGGGGAAAAGTGTCTGGGGAAGGGGGAGATGTCTTGGAGGGTAGGGTCAGTGGTGTTGACAGTGGGGCCTTGTGTGGAGAACTCAGGGTACTGGTGTTAGGAGGATACAGTCACTGTTAGGAGGCAGGGGGATGTGGTAGGATAGCAGGTCCAGGATGAGAGTCTGGATGGTGAAAGCCTCCAGATCCCAGTGAGGTGTAAAGCTGCTGTTCATTCTGCCATTGGCTGAAGCCAAATGGAGGGATGAATGGAGGGAGATGGATGGATGTCTCCAAGGGGCACCTCTGGCGGAAGGCAGGCAACTCGGGACTCCAAACCTCCATCCTCCCGGGTAAATGGGCATGGCTGACAACGGATCATGTGGTTAGCCTGCCATGTTGCCAAGTCTCTCCATAGAGTTCTCGAGGGTAATGGACATAAGTGGAAAAATGTCCATGCGAGGCTTCGTACACAGGGCTCTCATTACCCTGGTCAAAGAGCAAAGTCTACAGAAGCATTCATGTATGAACAGGAGGGACGCTCATCTTTGATCCTCCAGGATGCCCTTTACCAGGAAGGGGTGGTGTGGGGGTGCCATGTCTGGATGGAGGCCAGATGAAGGACTTAGCACTCAGCTGCTGGCTTTCAGATGGTGTGAAATCTGTAAAAGACATGCTCACTAAATGTATCACTTCAACTCATTGACATATTCACTGAAGATTCATCCAGATGTGGAGATGATAGGCTTGTTAAAGCTTGGCATAAAGCCATGCGAAGCAAGGGCCTCAGGAGCAAGTAGCAGTAGGACATCTATAAGGTCAAGAGGTTGGTACAAACGGACCATTGCAATGGTGAGCATTCACCACATACACATAGGTGTATCACCGACAGTGCTCTTATCTAGAGATGAGTGAAAGGCAATGCCGAGGCCCTCTGGTGTGTCCCGGGATGTTGTTGTTCACATCTGTGAGTTTCTCCAATACGGGCCGCGGCTGGAAGCAATACAACAGAGTAGTGCAGAGCACCTGGTCTTCATTAAGCTAGTCTGTGTCCGAGTGCTCTTTAAATATGGCACCAGGACACTTGACCCCATGAGGTAATGGCAGGGTGGGCAACTTTCTATTCGCCCCACCGACCCCCGCGCAAGCTCCTAATGGATGCATAATTAATGAGCTGAAAAGTAGGCATCCCACCACCCAGCTGGAATCACAGAGTTTCCCGCCTACCACTGGACGTAGTCTGAAAGGTGGAAAATTCTGCCTTGAGTGTACTAATCTGGGCCTCATGTCTGTTTCAAGACCCTCCTACTCTCAAATTCAACATAAACTGGGTGGTGCGCTTGCCACATGCATGTTCCTCGGAGTAGTTGCAGGCCCAGAGCAGCCTAACCAGGATCCTCAAAGGGATTGTTGGAGGCCCCCAACGAAAATAGCCTTTTTTTAGAAATGTGCATATTCCTTCAGGAAGAGCAGGAGCACAAGGTACCAGTGCTGACCACTTTTATACAGATAAGGCCTGAGGCTGAGTTTGCAACTAATCTCGGACCAGTGTCATTGAGTGCATTCCAGATGCTAGGCCCGTGGGTATCCAGCAGGGAGGAGATGAGTCAGTTTAACGAAGCAGGGAGAGAACGCAACAGAGAAAAGAAACAAACATGGCTCTCCCCATCCTTTTCACAAGATTGTTCAAAGATTTGTTAACACAGGGACCATGCTGTGTGAATATTCCTTTCCTGCGATGTTGCAGGTTCAGCACAGTGACCTTGATTCATCCCTTTAAGATCTTGGATGAACAAGTAGTGCAATATATCAGTGGAGCAGTTCAGTTGAGGGCCCACTTTGCTGGGGATGGAAGGATTATAAAATTGGCTGTGCGATCTAATCTTTGAGCTGGCGAGGCCCTTACCACCAGGGAAATGATGTGGCAGTCCCTACCTTGTTTCTTTTTTCATTATGTACATGCAGGAGCTCTTTCATTCTTATAAATAAATTAAAAAGTATCAAATGGATTTACTGGGGGATGAAATGGAAAATTACATGTCCAATAGACAGAAGAAGCCTGATTTGAAATAGAAAATGGTCAGTGCTCATGCTAGTTATCTCTGCACTCCAGGGGATCTCTCATTGATGGTTAGGCGCACAACAAATACGCAGCGTGATGTGATGGATGTTTTGCAGTGCTGAAATTGGACTATGTAAAGCATAAGTGACAAAGTAACAACCTATTCCAGCTTACTAATCGTACAAGGAGTTGGAGGACAATGTGCTTTATTCTCTTCATACAATAGTTCAGCTTGCCTGCATCTTTGTTATAACTTAAAGAAGCATAGTTTTTTTACTGGCACAGTACACTAACATTCAACCCATCATACTGAAATATACTTGTGTGCCGTTATTGCGCTGAAAATAATGTGTGGCATTTATTGAGGCTGGAATTCTTGCTGCTGAAACTTGGAATGAAAAAGATGACCTAAGTACAAAGTGCTAAAATGATCAATCTATCTTCTTGTTCTGAACAATAAAGGAAGCTCATTTGCTTTCCTGTCGTACTCCCCTGTCCTGAAGGTAATGAGTCTTCCGAGACTACAGTTCCACAACGGCTGGCATTCCTCTGGGACTTTGCCCAAAAATCATTCTTCATGTCTTTAGTGCAGACAGGTTGTTGGAAGGTCATTCAATCAAGTTGGGCCATTTCAGCCAAGTCTCGTCTTGTCCTTAATTAACAGTTGCATGCAGATTAAAACCTGAAATCTTGTCTAATTTTATTTATTTTTGATCCAATCAACCTTGAATCTAAAAGTCTACCTGGGACTGGCTAACCTAGCACAGTCCAGGGATCAAAAATTGAACCGTTTTGGTTTGCACCATATCACATTGAGCCACCTGTAGCAGGGAGGCTGCAAAGTGCTCCACCCTCCCTGGGTTAAGCACAGAAAATTTATTGGTGAGTGTTTCTTTACTTAATCACAATCACATGTGTGCGTGTGTGTGTATGTATGTGGGCATCATACAAGGATGGGATCAGGTGTGACCACGAAGGTTGAAAATGTAGATGAGGCACCTGAGAGCTACTGCAGTCAGTGCAGCTATTCACCAATATCAGCCTTACACGACATTCCGTAGAGAATTGGAAGGGAGAAACTAAAGCCAGTGTTTCTAACCCAGCCAGCGTTCCTTCCCCTCATCCTTCTCCCTTCTCATGAAATTCACCAGCATGCACAGCGGTCTCAGAATGTTTGATTTACTGCAGGACTCAGGGCCACTTCATTGTGAACCAAATTGCAAACATTTCCTTGTAATTGTGTGTGTTGAGCTGTCAGTTTTAGCCTAGCTGTGGTGCTCGGGCCTCTGTCAGGCCATGGGTTCAAGTCCCACTCCATTGGATTGGATTGGATCTGTTTATTGTCACGTGTACCGAGGTACAGTGAAAAGTATTTTTCTGCGAGCAGCTCAACAGATCATTAAGTACATGGGAAGAAAAGGGAAGAAAAGAAAATACATAAAGGGCAAACACAAGGTATACAATGTACATAAGCACCGGCATCGGATGAAGCATAAATCGCTGGCTTTTAAAGCAGACCAAGCAGGCCAGCAGCACGGTTCAATTCCCGTACCAGCCTCCCCAGACAGGCGTCGGAATGTGGCGACTAGGGGCTTTTCACAGTAACTTCATTGAAGCCTACTCGTGACAATAAGCGATTTTCATTTCATTTCATCTCCCTCCTGTATTCTGATTCGTCGTTATTCGATATCCGGCCCACTATGGTCGTATTGTCAGGAAAATTGTAGATGAAATGAAAATGAAAATCGCTTATTGTCACAAGTAAGCTTCAATGAAGTTACTGTGAAAAGCCCCTAGTCGCCACATTCTGGCGCCTGTCCGGGGAGGCTGGTATGGGAATCGAACCGTGCTGCTGGCCTGCTTGGTCTGCTTTAAAAGCCAGCGATTTAGCCGAGTGAGCTAAACCAAATTTTGCCACGCAGTTGTGTGTGTGCAGGGAGTAGAGTAGGGGGCTAAGTACGCAGCCTTGCGGGGCACCGGTATTGAGAACTATTGTGTAGAAGGTGTTGTTCTTCATTCTTACTGATTGTGGTCTGTGGGTCAGAAAATCGAGGATCCAGTTGCAGAGTGAGGAGCCAAGTCCAAGGTTTCGGAGCTTTGATATGAGCTTGGCTGGGATTATGCTGTTGAAGGCAGAGCTGTAGTCAATAAATAGGAGTCTGATGTAGGAGTCCTCGTTGTCAAGATACTCTAGGGATGGGTGTAGTCCCAGGGAGATGGCGTTTGCTGTGGACCGGCTGTGGCCGTATGCAAATTGCAGTGGATCAAGGCGTTCTGGAAGTATGGAGGTGATGCGCTTCATGACCAACCTCTCGAAGTCCTTCATTACAACTGAAGGCAGGGCCACCGGACGGAGTCATTGAGGCACGTTGCCTGGTTCTTCTTTGGCACCGGTATGATGGTGGTCTTCTTGAAGCAGGTGGGGACCTCGGAGTGGAGTAGGGACAGTGAATTCAGTAGGTAATTGAGGCTCACACTTCAGTACAGTCCCATCAGCGATTCTGTCTTTCAAATGTGATGTGGAATAAGCTCTGCCTACACTCTCAGGGGAGGGGGTGGGGGTGGGGGGATGATACGCTAAAACACGCTATCTGAAGAAGAATAGGGGAATTGCACAAGATCAATATTTGCAGCTAAAGCAGCATCAGGAAAATACTCATAAGTGCACTCATAGGTTCTCTCAGCTCACTGCTGTTCTCCATTTCTGCTGGAACTTTCCGAGTATGGCTTTCACCGTAAGGTACAACACAGCATTCCTCGGGGAAGTCAATTAGAGCGGAGTGGAGGTGGGGAAAGATAGGCCATTCCACCTTTTTACAGGACGAACTACTGTACGTTAACTTTAAAGGTCCAATTTGAATGTTGGTGAATGGGTGAGTCGATGAATGGCTGAGTGGGTATGTTAGTAAATGGGTAGGTGGATGAAGTGGGTAAGTATTAAGTGGGTAAGGGGGTGAAATGGGTAGATGGATAAGTGATTAAGGGAGGATAGGTGTGTGAGTGTGCTTTCAGGTTGAGTTGGGTGGTTGGGAGGGTAGTCAGGTGTTCAGGAGGGGGGTAGTCTTATAGGATCAGTTCGGGAGGGGTAGTCAGATTGCCGTTATTGGGGAGGAGTCATGACAGGGGGTTGGCAGAGTAATTTTGTTCAAAGGATTTCAAGTGGTCCAGAGAGTTAGTTAGGTGGTCGGAGGGGGACATGGTCGAGCCAGGTCAGGGAGTAGTCAGGTGATTAGGAGGGTGTCAAGTCAGGGGATGGTTGGGTCGGGTGGGTGGGGTTAATTGAGGGGTCAGGGGGCTGACTGGGGGAGTGAATTGTGTAGTTACCCAGATGTTAAGCTAGGAGAGTCCTGAGGCATAAGGAAATTGCTCACCTGAAGTTCAAATTTCCCAGGCAATTCCCATGGAGGTTGGCGCATCACGACTTCCACAGGGCCCTGATTCGCAACTTTGATCGTATGTCAAATCTCTGATAGTTCGGAGACCAGATGTCAGCGGGTAGTCGACCTCTGGTCTTCAATCTCATTGCTTTTTGTGGAGACTGGCTATGTGCACATTGGCTGCTGGGTTCCTTACATTATAAAGGTGAATGCACTTTAAATGAATGCAGTTAATTGACTATGAAGCACTTCAGAGAACATCCAAAATTCATGAAAGGCATATGTAAATGCAAGTTCTTTTTTCTCTTTCTTTCTCTCTCAGCAACCCCACAAAGCAAAACATTACCATTCTTGGGCTGCTGTGGCAATGCAACTGTAAATACTGATTTGCGGACAAATCAATGCATTTTTAATGTAATTGCAGCTGTAAAGAGCTGGGTTTTAAACACGCTTTGATATTTCAATTCTTCACAATAATTATTAATAAATGCAACTCATTTTTTTATGCTCCGAAACCAGATTTACAGCCACTGTCGGACTCTAAAGTCAGAGGATTTGCTCCAGTGTATTGGATTACCAGTACTTCCATCCTGTTCTATTCAACCAAATCATTTGAAAAACATTTGAAAGAGACGAGAATCCAAATCCAGATCTGCCACGTTAGGTGTTACATCAGTGCTGCTATCAATGCAGGGTGAGTTTGGCGAGATGTAAGGAGTCAGTTGACCAGAAGACTGGTTATCCTGAATAAACAAGGCTGCATTAAACATACTGATGTATTTACTTTTTTTATTGCACTTTGAGTACATGCCAATTTGGAATTAGATTTTACAGGAGATATTTTTGGCAGAAAGGGTGTATGGTCGATTCCTGAATTAAGGCTTTGCTCCATGCCCTCTCTGCAGATTTTAGAACACAATTGGATTGCCCCAAAGTTGAGCTCTCCTCCCCCACATCCTTGTATATCATCATTTGTCAGAGTCCCTTTCGGCGCTGTTTTTATTGCAGACATACAAAGCTAAATCAGTCTCCCTGCACGACAACAATTAAAACAGACAATTACCATTTGCAGAATTATGATGTTGAGGAATGCAAATTATATTATAACACATCTTCTGTTGCACTGGGATGACAAATAATGCTGTTGCAATTTCAACACCAAGAAAGGCTTACACCTCAAATAGCTAATGGCGAAAATGCCTTGAGAACACACACACTGTGTTATTTATAGACTATAGAGTCAAAGTCAAATTGAGGCAATCACAAACAGATTTCAAAAGAAACACAGAATAATACACCACAGCAGAAGTTCGCTCTGTGCATCCTGCTTGCCAGATCTTTGCATAAGCTATCCAATTAGTCACACTCCCTTGCTCTTTCCCCATCACCCCACAATGTATTCCCCTTCAAGTACTCATCCGATTTTCTTTTGAAAGCTATTTTTGAATCCGCTGCCACCACCCTATCAGGCATGCATTCCAGATCCCAACAACTTGCCTTGTGAAAAAAACAAATTCTCTTCATTTTACCTTTGGGTCTTTTGATAACATTTCACCTCAAATCTGTGTCCTCTAGCTACAACCCCTGATGTTAGTGGGAATAGTTTCTCCCTTTTCAATCTATCAAAACCCCCGGTGGTTTGATCACACCTATTAAATGTCCTCTCAACATTCTCTGCTTTAAGAAAAGACTTACATTTATATAGCGCCTTTCATGGCCTAAGGACATCCCAAATCGCTTTGCAGATCGCAGGTCCCGCCCCAGGACTCTAGAAAACACAAAGTGTTTGAGTTAAAGTTACATCAGCAATTTGCCCATCCATCTTCCAAAAGATTAAGGGCATGATTTAAGGGAAACATTTCTTTTAAAAAAAAAACATTTTATTGAGCCATTTATGATTTTATAACAGCAAATACAAATGTAAACAAAACTCAGTAAATAACACCCCCCACCAAACCACAACCACACCCGGCCAACATGGCTTTTACACACAGGGCGCAATTCTCCCATCGGGGGATGAAGCCGGAGTGAAAATCGAAGTGTTTCTCTCTGGCATCGGAGGCCGCTCCCTGCCCCCTATTCTCCCACCCCCAGGGGGCTAGGAGCAGCGCCGCGTCATTTACACGCGCCGGGCCTTGGCGCCGCATAAAATTGGCACCGTGTAAATTACATGGACGGCACCGCGTAAATGACGTCACCCGCGCATGCGCGGTTGCCGTCCTCCCCGCGGCCGCCCCGCAGGAAATGTCGGATGGATCTTGCGGGGCGGCAGAGGAAAGGAGTTCCTCCTTCAGAGAGGCCGGCCCACCGATTGGTGGGCACCGATCGCGGGCCAAACCCCTTTTGAGGCAAGCCCCGGTGCTGGATCCTCCTCCCTCCCACAGGCCACCCACCCCCCCTCCCCCCCCAGCATTCCCGCGCTGTTCCTGCCGGCAATGAGCAGTTGTGGACAGCGCCGGCGGGAACCCGTCGTATTGGGCAGGCCGCTCGGCCCATCCGGGCCGGAGAATCGCCGCTCGCCCATTACAAACGGCGAGCGGCGATTCTCCCAGTGGCCAGCCATAAATCTCGCCACGCCGGTTTGGGGGGGGGGGGGGGTGGGAGAATCACGTGCGGGTGCCAGAGCGGCATGGCGGGGCTCGCACGGCGCCCCGGCGATTCTCCCACCTGGCGTGGGAGGGGGGGAGAATTCCGCCCACAATTCCCCAAGCTCACCTCCTCCTCTCGCTGATCCCGCCTCAACTAAACTATACTATCCCTCCCTTCCCCCCACCCCGCCCGCCGCCAAAACCCACACTCCCATATCCTCTTAGATCTGCTAACAGTTCAGTTTTTCCCAAAGAAGTCGAAAAATGTCTTCCACTCCCAGACGAACCCTACCATTATCCTTTGAGGGTGAACTTGATTTTCTCCAGCCTGAGAAACCCAGCCATGTCACTAACCCAAACCCCCGATTTCGGGGTTCCAAGTCCTTCCATGCCAATAAGATCTGTCTCCGGGCTACCAAGGAGGCAAAGGCCAAAACATCAGCCCCCTCTCCCGACTCTTCCGACACTCCAAAAATCGCCACCTCTGGACTTGGTACCCCCCTTGCCTTTAATACCATGAACATGACATCGGCAAATCCCTGCCAGAATCCCCTAAGCTTCGGGCATGCCCAAAAGATGTGGACATGGTTTACGGGCCCTCCTTCACACCTCACACACATGTCCTCCACCCCTTCAAAAAACCTGCTGGCCACCGTCATGTGCCTGGTGGACCAGCTTGAATTGTATCAGGCTGAGCCTGGCACATGATGAGGACGTGTTGACTGTACTCAGGGCATCTTCCCACAAACCTGCCTCTAGTTCCTTACCCAACATATCTTCCCTCTTATATTTAACCTCCCCTATCTGGGTTCCCTCCCATTCCATGAGCTCTTTATCAATTCCCGAGATCTTCCCCTCCCCCACTCCCATTTTCCTACACTACCTTGTCCTGTATCCCTTGGGGCGGTAGAAGTGGAAAGGTTGCAACCTGCCTTCGTGCAAAGTCCCTCACCTGAAATCCATTCCCATCCGGCAATTCAAACTCCTCCAAATCCTCCAAACAGGAAAAGCTCCAATCAATAAACAGATCCCCCAGCCTTTCAATCCCTGCTCTCTGCCACTTCCGAAACCCCCCAACCCCCCCAGCACAAACCGATGGTTCCCACAAATTGGAGCCCACACCGACGCTCCCTCCACTGCCATATGCTTCCGCCACTGCCCCCAAACTCTCAGAGCTGCTAACACCACCGAGCTTGTGGAGTACCGGACCGGCGAGAATGGCAGAGGTGCATTTGCCTTGCCCCAAAGCCTGTGACACTACACGACGCCACCTCCACCCCTCCCACACTACCCACTTCTTGATCATTGTGGTGAATGTAATTCACACTGTAATATATATTATACCATGTCACTGTAAGCTCGACATACGAGCAGTTGCGTTGCCCTACCACTAGGGGGAGTTGCACTGGGAATGTACAGGAGTTTGTATTTGGGCTCCACCCTTGGCTCCACCCACGGCTCCTCCCCCTAGACTGACGTATAAAGGATGATGCCGAAGAGCCAGCCACCAGTTCATCTGGAGTTCATCGTGTTACAGGCTGGCTCTGTTGTAAGTTGATTAAAACCACTGTTCACATCCTAAAGCACGTGTCTCGTGAATTGATGGTCACATCAATCATGGCTATATTTGCCGCCCAGTAGTAATTCCTAAAGTTCGGTAAAGCCATCCCCCAGCCCCCTCGGCTCCGCTCCAACAGCACCTTCCTTACTCGCGGGGTTTTGCCCACCCAAACAAACCCAAATCACCGCATTGACCAGCTTGAAAAAAGCTTTTGAGTTAAAAATAGGGAGACACTGGAAAATACGGTTTGTACCCACCCGCCAATGACAACGGGAGCATGTCCCACCTACGAAAGTCCTTAAGGGAAACATTTCAAGTGTAATTTTGGGCGTGATTAGCGGCGTGTTTCCCGACAGCTGCGTTGGCGAGATCGCGGCCCGTATTATTGGCACTTAGTACCAGAAATGAGCCCCCATGATCTTCTCGCCATTACTGGCTGTCTTGCCATCAAAGGGGAGCTGCTTTCACACATTCCCTCACCACTCTCTCAGTCAACACACAAGCATGCAAGTGGCACAGTGGTTAGCACTGCTGCCTACAGCACTGAGGACCCGGATTCAAATCCTGGCCCTGGGTCACTGTCCATGTGGAGTTTGCACATTCTCCTCGTGTCTACGTGGGTCTCACCCCCACAACCCAAAGATGTGCAGGATAGGTGTATTGGCCATGCTAAATTGCCCCTTAATTGGAAAAGAATATTGGGTACTCTAAATTTTTTTCAAAACACACAAGCATGGCTGCGTGCTGATCTGCTCCTCATTTGGCAGAGCCGACCTGGCCATGCTTCTTGACATTGTCGATGAGAGGGGGGCAGAGAACCAGCAGCAGGGCCACCAATACGACCTGGGATGCAGTGGCAGCAGCTGTCAATGTAGACAGCATGACAAGGAGGACTACCGTACAATGTAAGAAGAGGACCAACGACCTCCAGCCAGCTGCAAAGGTAAGTTACCACCTCTCTCCTGTCATCAGTTCTGCCTGCCACTCATCAAATTCCCAATTCCTCCCACCCCACAAATCACTGGCTGACACCTCGCACCCTCCCCATTTCCGATCTTGGTCTTTGTTCCTCAGCACTCCCTGGCACCCACCAGCACAGCTCCTTCATGTCCTGTTGGAGTGCCCACACATGCCACCTGCTATAGACTCCCTAATCCATCAAGCGAACGGTTAACAAAGGCCTCTCTCTGACCCCACTGAAGAAGATAGCCCATCGTAAGCAAGAAAGGGCCAAGGTGATGTGGGGGGGGGGGGGGGGGGGGCTGGAGTGCCAGAGATCTGAGTCCTGACCCCTATGAGGAACGGGTCCTGGAGATCATAGGGCTGGAGATCAAGGAGAGGGCAGTCACCGGCAGAGAGGTTTGCCTGCGCCACAGAGGTGAGATTACACTGTCCCTTCACCCAGATGACCTGTCTCAAGTGAGTTGTTCATGTCAGACAAAATGATCCTTCCCTCTCACTGACCAGGGTCGGGATTCTCTGGAAATGGGGCTACGTCCCCCCAAACACTGGCGTCAACAACCCTTGGAAGTATTTGGGGGTAGTTTGATGCCGGAGTGGTTGGCACCACTCCAGCCGGCGCCGAAGGGCTGTTGCGAGTTCGCGCATGCGTGGAACGGCTGGCGTGATCTTGCGCAAGCGCAGACCGGCTGGTGTATTACCGTGCATGCGCAGACCGGCCGGCGTATTTCCGCGCATGCATGGGGGTTTCCTTCTCCGTGTCGGCCCCCGGGCAATATGGCGGAGCCTTACAGGAGCCTGGCACGGACGAAAGATAGCCCCCCCCCCAAGAAACAAGCCCGCCCACCGATCGGTAGGCCCCCAATTGCGGGCCAGGCCACCATGGGGGCCCCCCGTGGTCAAATCCCCCACGCCCCCCCCCCCCCCCCCCCCCAGGACCTCCCCTGCACACTTGCCTGCCAGGTCCCGCTGTGCGTGAGGTGAGTAATTCACGCCGGCAGGATTGGCCAAAACTTGAAGGCCACTCGGCCCATCGGGGCCCAGAGAATCGGTGGGGGGCAGGCGTTGTCAACGGTCCCCGACCGGCGTGGCGGGAATCCCTCCGGTTCCCAAAAAACGGCGCCGGAGAATAGGGAAGCCGGCGTCGGGGCGGTGGGGCGTGATTCGTGCCTCCCCCCCCCCAGGGATTCTCCGACCCGGCGGGATGTCATAGAATCCCGGTCCACATGTCCATTCTCTTGCAGGATCTCTAACTGATGGAACCGGGCTACCTGGAGTTGTTTCCCCACCCACCCCGCTACCCAAGAGACCACCTCGGAGGAGAGCTCCCAGGAGACCACCATCATGGCACCACAGTTATCACCCCCACCTTCCGCCAGTGCAGAAACACAAGCCTCGGTGGACGACCTTAGTGGACAGATCTTTGGGGTATAATCCAGTGGGCGCAACACAGTAGCCGCTGCACATCTGTTAGAGGCAGAAACATCCAAGTGAGACGGCAGTCGGAGGTCTGCTAGATCCCAGGACTCAGCTGAGTCCAGGTCAGATGTGGTTTTTCCATGCAAATGCTAGCACACGGCTGTGAGATTCAGGAGCAGATGTCAGTGACATTCCAGCAAATACATAGTCGATTGGAGGAGATTGGATCTCCTGCACCCAAAGGCTATGGGTGCAGGAGATGATGCCCCATGTGTGGAACCTAGGCTAGGGTGGCGACTGCAGTGGAAAGCCTGCAGCACGAGATCAGCATCTTGGGTGGTTGTGTCCAACGTATGCATCAGTCTGTGACGACCATGGCTGAGGGCCTCAACATCATATCCCCGGTGATGGAGGGCATGTCCCAGATGCAGGTGGGCATTGCCGAGGCAATCCAGGGCATGGCCCAGTTACTGAGGAGCATCACTGAGATCGACAACACCATGGTGCAGACAATGGGGAGGCGCCAGGACTGGCAGAACCAGATGACCCAGAGGCGTTTGGAGCTCACCCTAGCTGCCTCTCCATCCCATGGAGACCGGAAGGGTCCTACGGGAACCATCAGGGAGGAGGAAGGGCTGGAGGCCAACTGGGGGCCTGCCACCAAGAGGGCAATGGTAGTCTCCAGTCCTTCTGAATCCCCACTTCTGACAGTGGCGGATCTGAAGGGCAGTAGGTAGAACAGGGTGGCATGGCAAAGCCAGTGACACCAGTAAGTTGGCTGGGGCCTTCTGGCTCCAGGCCCTGCAGAAGACATCCACCAAGGGCATCAAAGGACACAGGGCACGGAAAGCAGCTGGCTGCCTCCACTCTAATGTTGCATCCTGGGACACACCGAGTCGTAACAGTAGACCAGGTAAGATCATGAAGATTGAGGATCACTAATTGGTCACTGGAGAGTGGCTTTATCTGCAGCTAGGGAGAATGGAAATGTCAAATGTTCACAATTAAAACATGTTACGCCTGATGCATGTAATGTCTGCCATGTTAAACTTCACAGTGGGCCTACCTGTTTCCCCACCGCACATTGACCTCCGATCCACGGGGGCACAGTGGTGCAAGATTAACTCCCCCCCCCCCCCCCCCCCCCACCCCCCGATCACTGATGTAGACCGCATTCAGAGGATGGGTGTGAGCGTACTGTCAGCAGAGAGACAGGAGTCAGACTTCACCATAAACTGTAGAGCACAAGAGCTAACCTCTCAGCAAGTGATCATCACTTTCCAGCGTTGTATTGTGAACCATTGACAGTGCGGACACAGGCCCATTAACCTGGAGTGGTGTTACACAGATCTTGGGAGGGTGGAACAGGGTAGTTGGGGGGGGGGGGGGGGGCAGAGGGGAGGAAGGAGGGAAGGAATGGAATGGGGGGAAGAAGGAGATGCAGTGAAGGAAGGGAATGGGGGAAGGAGGGAATGGGAGAGGAGAGGAATGGAGGGAAGGAGGGCAATGGGGGGAAGGAGGGGATGGTGGGAAGGAGGGGAATGGGGATGAAGGGGAATGGGGATAAGGAGGGGAATGGGGGGATGGAGGAGAATGGGGAAGGAGGAGATGGTGGGAAGGAGGGGAATGGGCGAAGGAGGAAATGGTGGGAAAGAGGGAATGGGGGAAGGAGGGGAATGGGGGATGGAGGGGAATGGGGGAAGGAGGGGAATGGGGGGGAGGGGAATGCAGGGAAGGAGGGGGAATGGGGGGAAGGAGGGGAATGGAGGGAGGAGAGGAATGGGGGAAGGAGGGGAATGGAGGGGAGGAGGGGAATGGGGGAAGGAGGGGAATGGGGGGAAGGAGGGGAATGGGGTGGATGGAGGGGAATGGGCGAAAGGAGGGGAATGGGGGGAAGGAGGGGAATGGGGGGAAGGAGGGGAATAGGGGAGGAGGGGAATGCGGGGAAGTTGGGGAATGGTGGAAGGAGGGGAATGTGGGGAGGAGGGGAATGAGGGATGGAGGGGATTGGGGGAAGGAAGGGAATGGGGTGGATGGAGGGGAATGCGGGAAAGGAGGGGAATGGGGGGAAGGAGGGGAATGGGGGGAATGAGGGGAATGGGGGAGGAGGGGAATGCAGGGAAGGAGGGGAATGGGGGAAGGAGGGGAATGGGGGGAAGGAGGGTAATGGGGGAAGGAGGGGAATGGGGGGGAAGGAGGGGAATGGGGAAGGAGGGGAATGGGGGAAGGAGGGGAATGGGGGATGGGGGGAATGGGGGAAGGAGGGGAATGGGGGGGAGGGGAATGCAGGGAAGGAGGGGGAATGGGGGGAAGGAGGGGAATGGAGGGAGGAGGGGAATGGGGGAAGGAGGGGAATGGAGGGGAGGAGGGGAATGGGGGAAGGAGGGGAATGGGGGGAAGGAGGGGAATGGGGTGGATGGAGGGGAATGGGCGAAAGGAGGGGAATGGGGGGAAGGAGGGGAATGGGGGGAAGGAGGGGAATAGGGGGAAGGAGGGGAATGGGGGAAGGAGGGGACTGGGGGGAGGAGGGAAATGGCGGAATGGGGGCAAGAAGGGGATGGTGAGAAGGAGGGGAATGGGGGAAGGAGGGGAATTGGGGGAAGCAGGGGAATGGGGGGAAGGAGGGGAATGGGGAGGAGGGGAATGCGGGGAAGTTGGGGAATGGTGGAAGGAGGGGAATGTGGGGAGGAGGGGAATGAGGGATGGAGGGGATTGGGGGAAGGAAGGGAATGGGGTGGATGGAGGGGAATGCGGGAAAGGAGGGGAATGGGGGGAATGAGGGGAATGGGGGAGGAGGGGAATGCGGGGAAGGAGGGGAATGGGGGGAAGGAGGGGAATGGGGGGAAGGAGGGTAATGGGGAAGGAGGGGAATGGGGGGGAAGCAGGGGAATGGGGGAAGGAGGGGAATGGGGGAAGGAGGGGAATGGGGGATGGGGGGGAATGGGGGAAGGAGGGGAATGGGGGGGAGGGGAATGCAGTGAAGGAGGGGGAATGGGGGGAAGGAGGGGAATGGAGGGAGGAGGGGAATGGGGGAAGGAGGGGAATGGAGGGGAGGAGGGGAATGGGGGAAGGAGGGGAATGGGGGGAAGGAGGGGAATGGGGTGGATGGAGGGGAATGGGCGAAAGGAGGGGAATGGGGGGAAGGAGGGGAATGGGGGGAAGGAGGGGAATAGGGGGAAGGAGGGGAATGGGGGAAGGAGGGGACAGGGGGGAGGAGGGAAATGGGGGAATGGGGGCAAGAAGGGGATGGTGAGAAGGAGGGGAATGGGGGAAGGAGGGGAATTGGGGGAAGCAGGGGAATGGGGGGAAGGAGGGGAATGGGGGAGGAGGGGAATGCGGGGAAGTTGGGGAATGGTGGAAGGAGGGGAATGTGGGGAGGAGGGGAATGAGGGATGGAGGGGATTGGGGAAAGGAGGGGAATGGGGGGAAGGAGGGGAATGGGGGGAATGAGGGGAATGGGGGAGGAGGGGAATGCGGGGAAGGAGGGGAATGGGGGGAAGGAGGGGAATGGGGGGAAGGAGGGTAATGGGGGAAGGAGGGGAATGGGGGGAAGCAGGGGAATGGGGGAAGGAGGGGAATGGGGGAGGAGGGGAATGAGGGGAGGAGGGGAATGGGGGAAGGAGGGGAATGGGGGAATGAGGGGAATGTGGGGAGGAGGGGAATGGGGGGGATGGGGAATGGGGGAAGGAGGGGAATGGGGAAGGAGGGGAATTGGGGGAGGAGGGGAATGGGGGAAGGAGGGGAATGGGGGAAGGAGGTGCTGGTCGCACATGAGAGTTGAACATTCAGAAAGTGGAACCCTTTCCTGTTAATGATGGGCAAACCCTGATTCCCCATTGCAGACAAGGTGACTTGGGTGCTATCAATTACCCCCATGGCCTTGGGGAATCTCAGTCATGGCAGAGAATCCTACAACCCAGACATCTTCATAGAGTATCATAGATTTTGCAGTGCAGAAGGAGGCCATTCGGCCCATCGAGTCTGCACCGGCTCTTGGAAAGAGCACCCTACCCAAGGTCAGCACCCCCATCCTATCCCCATAACCCAGTAACCCCACCCAACACTAAAGGCAATTTTGAACACGAAGGGCAATTTAGCTTGGCCAATCCTGCCATCTGTGAAAAACTACACATCTTTGGGCTGTGGGAGAAAACCGGAGCACCCGGAGGAAACCCACGCACACACGGGGAGGATGTGCAGACTCCGCACAGAGAGTGACCCAAGCCGGAATCGAACCTGGGACCCTGGAGCTGTGAAGCAATTGTGCAATCCACAATGCTACCATGCTGCCCCTTGGTGGTCTTGGTGGCCTTAGTCCAGCTCAAATTTGATAAAGTCAGCTGCCCGCGCATGCAGGACGTCCGTGACCTCACAGGTGCAATTATTATTATTAATATTAATATTATTATTATTAGGCTGGGAAATATGGCACAAGTCCCCACTTGGGCCCTGGAATGAACCAGTAGCCTCAGAGCTGTGGTGATCTTCATGGCCACCAAGAACGGGTGTCCTCCTCCACGGTATGCCAATCCCCGAGGACATGTCTGTTTGTTGAGATGGAGTCTCCCGTGGCACATGCCGTTTGTCACCCCCTCAAAAGACCAATGACGCCTGTACACCTTGGGCTGTCACTGGCATCCTCTTCTAGGTCCCTCTCAACCTGTTGGGTGGCTGGCTTTTCAGAGCGTGTGGCGGGCGCTTGCACATGGAGTACCGTCTCCAGCCCACATCAACACTGCTACCTTCCTCGGGGTCCGCCTGCCTGGGCTGCCACCAGCACAGCGAGGGCATCCTCTGCGGGGCCGGCAGCACCATCCATTTTGGTCTCTATGACGAACTGTAGAAGGAGAGAGACCAACAATCAGTCAGGGCTTCCACCCCGGGAACCTCGATTTCCCAAGCCTCCCCCACCCTTACATGTTCCACCTTCTCTCAGAGTGCCATCCAGCAAGCCAGTTGTCCTGGAGAACCTCGCTCTGCACACTAACCCCCAGCCACATTAGGAGCCCCAAGATCCCAGATCCCTCCTGGGAACATTAGGGAGACCGTGCTCAGCTGTCCCGCCTTCATCTTACTCCATCGTCGTGAAGATATCCCCAGTGCTGAAGTGCAGCTCTTGTGTGTTTGATTGTTGACTGCTGCGTTTATGGTGCTGACACTTCTAGAGTTCAGGCCAAGTGGTTAGCCTTCAAAGTTTGATTGAAATGCGATACAATAAACATTGTCTGAGACATTGCATGTGTACTCATGAGAAGCCACTTAAGAATATTTTGTTTATTAAATAGTCAACAGTAACAAAGATTTAAAAATCAACCACATAACATTCCACACATCACACTAACTATTAAACAACACAAAAACGTCACCGTTCCATATTGGTACCAATACAAAGTTATATCACCTCATTTTCATACCAAAAAACAAACAAATGGTATCCCCCTCACAAGTTCCTCAACAGAAATGGAGGATAAGCCTGAGAATGTGTTATCATGTCCAGAACCGTGTATTAGAAATCTGTCCATCAATACATTACTTGTTCTACATATCAGTGCCATTCTCTGTCCAGGAGCCGCAGCTGTGCAGGCCCTCCCACATGGCCCAATCTCACTGGAACCAAATCCTGGCATCCACACTCAAGGTGCAGTTGAACATCCTTGACGTCCAGTGTGTTTACCCTGTGGTAACGTGCCAGTTACATGCAGCACTCACCACACCAGCAACAAAAGCGTCAGCAATCCGCCAAAGCATTTCTTCAATGGCATCATCAGTTGGCCCATTTGGATCAATGCCACACATCAAATCCAGCAGCATCTTCTTGCCTCAAACCGGATTGCCTTCTGGACTCATACGTCCCCCTGAGCCCTGTGTTCCAGGACCCAGGTGCCTTAGAAAAAAATTATCCTTCTTTCCATCTACAGAAAAGGAAGAAAATAGAAACAGCAGCCTCCAGGCATCGGCAGCCACCAGCAGGAGCAAGCAGCAAACACAACCTGCAGCTGTGAAGTGCTCTCACAACTAGCAAGGCCAATTCTTTATCAGCAATAACCTTCAGCTGTGGATCGAGAGGCACAATCAAAGGGGGTTAAAGTGACCTTAGCATATAACCAAAAACAGGGCTCTGCCCCAGAAGTGTTTGCTGGGGCAGACAGGCAGCAGCTGTAGTTGCCCCTGTTATGGGTATCCACAATATTTAAAGATGGCTTGAAGGCCTCACAGACGTTTTTAAAAAGAAATACTAAACGGCGCCCACATGATTTCTCGCTGAGGAGTTGGTTAATTCCCGGGAGGCCATTACAGTTGTCTTCAAACTCGCTAATGAGATTGAAATTAATGCAAATTAGGGTTAATGATATGCTTGCCATATTTGGGCAAGACCCAGAACTTGCTATCAGGAGTGGGCTGGTTAGATGGTAAACTGATAGGGCCTTTCCTGCTATTTAACAGGCACACCCGGATCTGCACCGGCCCGCAAAACGGTGGTTAAATCACACCCTAAACATTTTTGCTCAGGGATGCGGTTTTAAGAGATGAAGAATACACCGTATGTATGGAACAGATAAGCAATAGATGTGATATATGTAAGAAAGATAGAAGAAAACCATCGTAACCCATAGTGAGTATGCCCTTAGCGAGTTATTTTAGTGAAGTTGTGGCTATGGATTTTAAGGTGCGGGATACAGAAAACAACATTTGTATTGTACACTTTGTAGGTTTGGCAACTAGATTTAGTCAATCGATGAATATATGAAGAAAAGAATATAATTGTCGAACAAATAATGGATAAATGGATAGGGACCAGGCTGGGTCCACCTGCAAAGTTCCTCACTGATAAGGGGGGGGTGGTTAGTGTAATTTGCTAATGATGAATTTTGGGACATGTGTGAGAACATGAACGTAATAGTTATGAATGCAGCTGCACAAAACCCATTTCGGAATGGGGTGTGCGAGAGAAATCATGCCGTGATAGATGAAATGCTTCATAAATTTAGATAGGCCAAGTTGTAAATTAACTTCAGCTTTAGCATGGGTTATCCATGCAAAGAATTTACTACAGATGATTCGGGGCTACCGTCTATATTAATTGTTTTTTTGGGAGAAATCCTATAATTTTTTCAGTGATGACTGATCCAGCTTGGGAGGGGACGATGATTATCTCCACCATTTCTGAGCATTTGAATGCACAGCATGCGGGCAAAAGAGCATTCGTTACAGCAGAAATCTCAGAAACAATTCGGAGAGCTTTGAGGCACAATGTCTGGCCATCGGAAACTATTTTCAAATAGGGAGACATGACATCCTATAAGAGACATGGATTTAACGAGTGGGATGGTCCAAGAAAGGTATAGGTACAGATGGTAAATCAATAATTTTGCAGCATGGACTTCCGGTGGCTGTGATGGAATAGGAAGCCACACATTTGGGAGCTCCCGTTTTAAAGAGACTTTTCGGCTCTTTTGAGAGCCCAAAACGGAAATTTTTCGACGTCTCCCGGTGGGGGAAGGTGTGCTGAACAACTTTCCCCGCAGCCCATGCCTCGAACTCGGAGTGGAAAGGGGGAAAAAACGGCAGCAGCTCCTCAGAAAAAACGGGGGAAGGAATCCAAGATGGCCGCCGGAGGAGCCCCAGAGGATTGGAGGCTGTGGGTCCAGGAGCAACAAACTGATCTCCTGCGCTGCTTTAAAGAATTCAAGGATGAGGTGCTGAGCTCTCTGCAGGAAACGAACAGAAGGCTGTCAGAGATTCAGTCCACCCAGGGTGCTGCCATCAAGGAGTTGCAGACGCAGGCCACTGAACGAGAGGAGGAGGCCGTAGTCCTCGTGAGTAAGGTGGAGGGGCACGAGGCACTCCACAAGAAGTGGCAGGAACGCTTCGAGGAGCTTGATCACCGCATGAGGTGGAAAAACCTGCGGATCCTGGGCCTTGCGGAGGGGTAGAGGGGTCGGACCTGACAGCCTACGTGGCTGTAATGCTGAACTCGCTAGTGGGGGCCGGGTCTTTCCATCTGCCCTTGGAGCTGGAGGGAGCGCACAGGGTGCTGGCCAGGAGGCCTAAGGAAGATGAACCCCCGCGTGCGGTGCTGGTGAGGTTCCACCGGTTCAGTGATCGGGAGTGTGTGCTGCGCTGGGCCAAGAAGGTGAAGAGCAGCAAGTGGGAGAATGGGGTAGTACTGATCTACCAGGACTGGAGTGCGGAGGTGGCTAAGCAGCGGTCCGGATTTAATCGGACGAAAGAGGTGCTTTATAGAAAAAAGATAAAGTTCGGAATGTTGCAGCCCGCGCGCCTGTGGGTAACTTATTCGGACCGGCACCATTATTTCGATTCCCCGGAGGAGGCGTGGGCCTTCGTGCGGACGGAGAAACTGGACTTGAACTAGGGGTTGGGGGTTGCGAGGTCGGCTGTAATATATTAGTGCTGGATTCTGCTGTTGCTGTGTTCTCTTTTTCTTCTGTTTTTCTCTTCTTGTTTTAGTTCTTTTGCAATTTTGATATGGTTATTTACGGAGGGGTTGTTCTGCTATGTTTTTGTTTTTGTGCTGTGGGGCATTGTTTGGGCTGTGTATCTTGCGGGGAGGGTTGGGGGGGTTTGTTGTATTCTATGTCGGAGTGGGGGTATGGATTGGGGCTGATATTTGGGAGCTGCGTCAGAAGTGTGTGGTGGGGCAGTGCGAAAGCGCGGGCTTTCCTCTGATTTCCCGCGCTGCGGGGCTGGGGGGTGGAGACGGTGACGGGGGAGGCGGGGCCTTAATTGGTTCTTCCCCGCGCTGGAGCGGTGCCTGGAGGAGGGATAGATTGGGGGATGATCCCACTTTGGGAGGGGTCGGGTTATTGGCGGGAGTTTCCGGGGTCAGCAGAAGTTAGCTGACCCACGGAAGTACAATGGAGGATGGTTCGCGGCTGGGAGGATTCCTAGCCTGGGGGGGAAGGGAGGGGGGGAAAAGGGAATACCGGGTTGCTGCTGGCAGGGTCAGGAAGGAGCTGGTGGGGGCTGGGGGGACAGAGGTGAGGGGTTGTCGCTATGGGGACGGGGTCGGGCAGGGGGTGCTGGCCTGGGGCGGGCAGTCGACGGGCTATGGCTAGCCGACAGGGGAGGGGGGCGGGACGCCCTCTGATCCGGTTGGTCACTTGAAATACGAGAGGATTGAATGGGCCGGTGAAGCGGTCGAGGGTACTGGCTCACCTGAAGGGGCTAAAGGCAGATGTGGCAATGCTTCAGGAGACCCACCTGAGGGTGGCGGACCAGGTCCGCCTGAGGAAGGGATGGGTGGGGCAGGTTTTCCACTCTAGGTTGGATGTGAAGAACCGGGGAGTGGCGATTCTGGTGGGGAAAAATGTGTTGTTTGAGGCATCGGAGGTGGTGGCGGATAAGGGGGGTAGGTATGTTATGGTTAGGAGCAGGCTACAAGGAGAGAAGGTGGTACTGGCTAGTGTGTATTCCCCAAATTGGGACGATACGGGCTTTATGAGGTGTATGTTGGGACGGATCCCGGATCTGGAGGCGGGAGGTCTGATCATAGGGGGGGGACTTTAATACGGTGTTGGATCCTTCACTGGATCGGTCCAGCTCTAGGACGGGTAGGAGGCTGACGGCAGCCAAGGTACTGAGAGGGTTTATGGATCAGATGGGTGGAGTGGATCCATGGAGGTTTGTGAGGCCGAGGGCACACGAGTACTCTTTCTTCTCCCACGTACATAGGGTCTACTCTCGGATAGATTTCTTCGTGGTGAGTAGGGGACTGATTCCGAGAGTAGAGGAGGCCGAGTATTCGGCCATCGCAATCTCCGACCACGCTCCGCATTGGATAGAGTTGGAAATGGGAGAGGTGCGGGATCAACGTCCGTTGTGGCGGTTGGATGTGGGGTTGTTGGCGGAGGAGGAGGTGTGTAGGAGGGTCCGGGCAAGTATTGAGGGGTACCTTGAGGTGAATGATACGGGGGAGGTTCAGGTGGGGGTGGTCTGGGAAGCCCTGAAGGCAGTGATTTGTGGGGAGCTGATATCCATCCGGGCACACAGGGAGAGGAGCGAGAGGAGTGAGAGGGATAGACTGGTGGGAAAGATGCTGGAGGTAGACAGGAGGTACGCAGAGGCACCAGAGGAGGGACTGTTGGGGGAGAGGCACAGCTTGCAGGCTAAATTTGATTTGCTGACCACTAGAAAGGCGGAGGCACAGTGGAGGAAGGCACAAGGGGCAGTGTATGAACACGGTGAAAAGGCGAGTAGGATGCTGGCTCATCAGCTCCGCAAGCGGGATGCGGCTAAGGAAATTGCTGGATTGAGAGACAAGAGTGGGAATGTGGTGCGGAAGGGGGTAGAGGTGAATGAGGTCTTCAAGGACTTTTACAGGGAACTGTACCGGTCGGAGCCAACGGGGGAGAGGGGGGGAATGGGGAGGTTCCTTGATAGGCTTTCTTTCCCGAAGGTGCAGGAGGAGAAGGTGGAGGGGCTTGGTGCGCGGATTGAGCTGGAGGAGCTAGTTAAGGGGATCGGGCAGATGCAGTCAGGGAAGGCACCGGGGCCGGATGGGTTCCCAGTGGAATTTTATAAAACGTTTGTGGACCTAGTGGGCCCCTTGCTAGTGCGGACACTCAATGAAGCGTGGGAAGGGGGGACTTTGCCCCCGACGATGTCGCGGGCGCTGATCTCGTTAATTTTAAAGAAGGACAAGGACCCCCAGCAGTGTGGTTCATACAGGCCCATATCTCTCCTCAACGTGGATGCTAAGGTGCTGGCAAAACTCCTGGCCACCAGGATAGAGGACTGTGTGCCAGGGGTTGTGCACGAGGACCAGACAGGTTTTGTGAAGGGAAGGCAGCAGAACACGAATGTGTAGAGATTGCTGAATGTCATCATGATGCCGGCGATTGAGGGGGAGGCAGAGATAGTGGTGGCGCTGGATGCGGAGAAGGCCTTCGATAGAGTGGAGTGGGGGTACCTATGGGAGGTGTTGGGGAGGTTTGGATTTGGTGAAGGGTTCATTAGATGGGTAAGGCTGTTATATGAGGCCCCGATGGCGTGCGTGGCCACGAATAGGAGGAGGTCGGAGTACTTCCGGCTTTACCGAGGGACCAGGCAAGGTTGCCCCCTGTCCCCCTTGTTGTTTGCACTGGCAATCGAGCCGCTGGCGATGGCGTTGAGAGATTCAGAGAGGTGGAGAGGCTTGGTGCGAGGTGGAGAGGAACAGAGGGTGTCATTGTATGCCGACGACCTGTTACTGTATGTGGAGGACCCGGTGGGAGGGATGCCGGGAGTGATGGAGTTGCTAGCTGAGTTTGGGACCTTTTCAGGTTATAAATTAAATTTAGGCAAGAGTGAGGTGTTTGTGGTGCACCCTGGAGACCAGGAGGAAGGAATTGGTAGGCTCCCGCTTAGGCAGGCAGGGGAGAGCTTTAGGTACCTGGGGGTGCAGGTGGTCAGGGACTGGGGGACTCTTCACAAGCATAACTTCACCAGACTTGTAGATCAGATGGAGGAGGAGTTCAAGAGGTGGGACATGCTGCCATTGTCGTTGGCGGGGAGGGTACAGTCCGTCAAAATGACGGTGCTTCCGAGGTTCTTGTTCCTCTTTCAGTGCCTGCCCATATTTATCCCCAGGGCCTTCTTTAGGAGAGTGACTAGCAGTATTTTGAGCTTTGTGTGGGCACATGGGACTCCAAGAGTGAAGAGGGTGTTCCTGGAGCGAGGAAGGGATAGAGGCGGGCTGGCGCTGCCCAACCTTCTGGGGTACTATTGGGCAGCCAATGTGTCAATGGTGCGTAAATGGGTGATGGAGGGGGGAGGGGCGGCGTGGAAAAGAATGGAGATGGCGTCATGTAGAGGTACGAGCCTGGGTGCCATGGCAACGGCACCGTTGCCGCTCTCCCCTAAGAGGTTTACCACGAGCCCGGTGGTGGCGGCGACCCTAAGAATCTGGGGACAGTGGAGACGGCATCGGGAGGAAACAGGGGGCTCGATGGAGGCTCCACTGGGTGGTAACCATCGGTTCATCCCGGGGAACACGGATGGGGGATTTAGGGGGTGGCAAAGGGCGGGCATCAGCAAATTGAGGGACCTGTTTGTTGGCGGGAGGTTTGCGGGCCTGGGTGAACTGGAAGATAAATTTGGCCTACCCCAAAGGAACATGTTCAGATACCTGCAGGTAAAGGCGTTTGCTAGGCGACAGGTAGAGGGATTCCCTTTGCTGCCGTCGCAGGGGACGATGGACAGAGTGCTTTCGGGGGTGTGGGTCGGAGAGGGGAAGGTGTCTGACATCTATAAGGTAATGCAGGAGGTGGAGGAGTCGTCAGTGGAGGAGCTGAAGGCTAAATGGGAGGAGGAACTCGGGGAGCAGATAGAGGACGGGACTTGGGCAGATGCCTTGGAGAGAGTTAACTCTTCCTCCTCATGTGCGAGGCTTAGTCTCATCCAATTTAAGGTGCTGCACCGGGCCCACATGTCCGGGACCAGGATGAGTAAGTTCTTTGGGGGTGAGGATAGGTGCACCAGATGTTCGGGGAGTCCAGCGAACCACGCCCATATGTTCTGGGCATGCCCAGCACTGGAAGAATTCTGGAAGGGGGTGGTGGAGACGGTGTCGAGGGTGGTTGGACCCAGGGTCAAACCAGGGTGGGGACTCGCGATCTTTGGAGTTGCGGTAGAGCCGGGAGTGCAGGAGGCGAAAGAGGCCGGTGTCCTGGCCTTTGCGTCCCTAGTAGCCCGACGAAGGCTTCTGTTACAGTGGAAGGATGCAAGGCCCCCAAGTGTGGAGACCTGGATCAGTGACATGGCGGGATTTATAAAATTGGAAAAGGTCAAATTTGCCCTGAGAGGATCAATACAAGGGTTCTATAAACGATGGCAGCCTTTTCTGGACTTCCTGGCTCAGAGATAGGTAACTTGGTCAATAGCAGCAGCAACCCGGGGGGGGTGCACTGGTGTAGTGTCTATTCTGTAACTTTATAGTGTGTTAATTTGCGTTGTTGTTAAAATGCTGTGTTGTTCATGGAGGTGGGGCAAATGTATATGATTGTTAATATTATTGTTATTTTCGGTATATTACTAAGGTGTGTCAATGTTGTATAAAATCAAAATTTTTCAATAAAAATTATTTCAAAAATAAATAAATAAATAATGATAATAATTTTGCAGCATGGAAACCAGAATGTTCGGGGGCACTCATCAAGATTATTGAGCAGAAATTACAAGTTTGAAAATTCAACAGGGGTTATTGAAGATGCTGAGAAACGAGGTACTTCTCAAACATACATGTTACAGAAGTATGAGGAGCAGTTTGTGCAAATTGACAGGGTATGTGCAGAGGGACATAGTAATTCTGATGAACTGGAGGAGGCTATTTTCCCAAAGGACACATGCCTAAGGTTGGCACTGAAGTGGAAGGATGCAACTATCATTGGTAGAGCAGGAGATGCCACCAGAAAATAGAAAGACTGCTTGAATGTACAAGATAAAGGGGAGGAGGTTAGACTCATGGATTGGAAACATGAAGTACAATAATGGAGAGCACAGAAATGTAGTGTCAATTCGGACAGTAGGTCTGGCAGTGAACATGACCCATAGGAAGAGATCAGAAACTGTTGGAAGAACATCCCATAATTTAAGAACAGATTAAGCAGTAGCAATCCGGAAGGTGATATAAGACAGGATGGACGGTGTAACTTACCAAGGTCATGAAATATGGGACAAACTAGGAATACTACAAGGAACAGAAGTCTATATGATTGAGAGGTGTTAGTGATTTCCAACAAATTAGATAATAAATTAATATTAAATTAGTACACGGGGGTCCCAGAGAGAGCACAGTGTGCTCTATCTCATCAATAGATATGCATGGAAAAGATGCTTCCTGATGGAACGTGGAAGGCCAAAGCCAGGCTGGTGACATGAGGTTTTGAAGAAACCCTGGGTGACCCAAATGTAAGGATAGATTCACCCATGGCAGGATAGGTTATTTTGAAGATCTTCTTGGTTCTGTTAACCACAAATACTGAGGATGCAAATCGATAGATATTGAATCTACTTTCTTACAGTGACATCACTTCAAATAGAAACCTTTCTGCCTCCTCTGAAAGAGGCGCTAAACACAGAAAACGTAATCTGGAAGTTAAGTGTACACAGGTTGAATGATGCCTCCAGAGTTCTGTATTTCTCCGTGAGGTCGGGTTTTGCTAAAGTTGGGATGTCTTCAGTTGAGAGGAGACCCAGCTTTATTGGCAGCACATAGAGAAATATTCGGGCATCTTCATGATGCACGTAGATGAATGTTTATGGAATGGTAGTAGCAAATTTTAAAATATTGTTATTAAGTGGCTTAGAACAGAGTTCAAGATTGGAAGCCAGGCCTCTAGAGCATTCAAATACATTAGGTTGAAATTGGGCTGTGTGGTTCGCATGTCATTCTGCATCAGCAGCCTTACTTGGAGAATATTAATCCCAAAGCAATTACTCGTGGTCGGGCCTCACAGAAGGATATGGTGGCTTCTAAAACAGAAAAAGAGGAACTCTGAAGTTTAATTGGCCAGCTGAATTGGCTAGGTAGACAAACAAGGCCACGTGCCAGTTTTAATGGTTTAGAACTAAGCACCAAAATGAACGATCCCAAACTTGAAGAAATTGTTCATGCAAACAAAACATTAGCAAAATTAAAATTGGATCAGTGTGTTTTGAAATTCCCATCCTTATATGATATTAGACAACTGAAACTGATTGTTCACAGTGACACATTTTATGCTAATCTCAGTGATGGTTTTTTGAGTGTAGGAGGTTTTAAATTTTTCTCCTCGGGCTAAGATAGAAAATTGTTGCCATTTGGCATGGGTAACTAAAGAGATATAAAGAGTGGTTAAAAAGTACATTGGTAGCAAAGACACTGACCCAAGTAGATATGGCATTTTTTAATATCCAGGATCCTGGCTGAAATTTTAAATAGAACAGGGTATTTGGGAGCAGTATTTGGGAGCAGTATTTGGGAGTGTCACATAGACAGCACATCCCTCTGGGAGAATGCCTACTCTGCGAAAAATGTCAATGAAAAGAGACTACGGATTGACATAGCAAGCCTAAAACAGATACTAGAGAACAGGGAGATTGACAAGATCAAGAGGGTTGACAGCAGTTACCATTTATCTGACTGTCTAATGAAAAAAGGGACAAGTTTGAAGAAGTTTTCCTATAAGGAAGAGAATGTGAGGATAGATTTTTTTTAAAGGGAGGGGCTGGGGAGCATTTATTGTAGAAAAGGTGGCATTTTGGTCATTTATGTTAACGATCATTATTTTTTTTTCTGTAAGATGATGAATTGTTAGGAAAGAGAATGTTCCTCAATACTTAAGTCACAACTGAAGCTTTAATTGTTTAATAGACCACACTGATTGTTTGATAGACTGTACATAATATACATATATATATAAAGGGGATACAGGTAGTACTGTGGTGTTGGATGATAAGTAATTGTAGAACACAATAAAATTGGAATTGAAGAATTCAAGACTTGCTTTCCAGTTTTTATTACTGAGGTACCATCGGAACTAAACTAGGGGCACAGAGGACTGGATGAGGGCTTCGAGTGAGGACAACAGGTGCAGTCAGGGTATGGAGGTGTGTACTGTGAAGGGCCTGGTGGCTTAGGTGCAGTGGGGATGAGGTGGGGGCTGTGCATTGGGCAGAGACAACAGGAAAATCAGTTGACAGACACATGGTAAAGCTTAAAGTTGGAATGATGAACCGAATGAGGGACCTAAAGGGTGGGATCTGTGCTGTCCAAAGTTTGGTCCTGTTGTTCAACCTTAGGGTATAGCTGGCAGAGGGAATGTTAAATATCACAGAAGCGAGTCCGAATTGGTAGAATGGGGAGGTCCAGTCTGAGGTGGGAATATTTAATGGTCCCATTGAGAAACATGGGATCTGACAGAAACTCTAAGGATGATGCAGGGAGGGTCCAGAAACAGGAGGAATTTTGAAAGAGATAGGGATTTTGCTCAGGAGGGAGAGAAGACATGACCACTTGCTCAATGACTGGGTGTAGGGTGATGGGGGGGAGGTTCAAAGGTTACATAGGGAAAGTGCACAGTGATGTTGGAAGTATCAAGGATGATGGGGACAGAGTCGATGGTGACAGAGGAGGGTGGAGGGTCACTGATTGCAATTCAAGGGTCACTCGCACACTATTACTGAACACGCTGTCTTAGGTGATCAATCAGCCTGGCACCCCTTCACCCCCACACCAGGGACTTCCAAAACCGAATTATTCACAGGTAGTTGTTATCCACAGCCTTACCGCCTCTCAAAAAACCTCAATACTTAATAGTGGGTGGGATTTAACAGGAATATTTCTAAGTGTCGTTTTGGGTGTATTTGGCAGGGTGTTTCCCGTCGGCCTTTTGAGTGAAATCCACACCGGTATTTGCCCACACTTACGGTGCGATCGAACGGTCACATTGTGCCGGAAAAGCAGCTTGCCGCAGCACAATGTAGCCGTTAGAAGCCGAGAGATCCTACTCCCGAGATCTACCCAGCTTGCAACACCTTCTGAGATCTAACACAATCTTGCGAGTCATTGCAATGTGAATCTCGCCCTGTGGGCGGGTACACTTTTTGGTGAATTTGAATATTAGAGCGAGACAGCTAGTATCACTTTAATATGCAGTTTCCCGAGGCACTCCAGGCTTTGGGCTCTATCACCTTTGCCTTAGAGACCTCGGGCAAGTGTCATTCAGTACTGGTCTCTGTGGTGATATGCATCACTGTAGATACACAAGGGGTTAATGTAAGTACACATAGACTAGCTAAACACTAGAGGGAGCACCAGAGACATGACCCACAGACACTCAACCAATAGGTCAGTTAGATAGGACACGACCAATGGGCATTCACGTTACACACAGAGGTGACACTACCACAGGGGGGCATTACACCAACCCATATATAAAGGACACAGCACACATGATCTTCCTCTTTCCAGTGGAGACACTCAGTGAGTTCAGACACAGGGTTGATTCAACATCACACCCACCACGTGGATTGTAGCAGACTGGTTTGTCAGTCTGAGTAGCTATAGAAGGATCAACAGTAGTGGCGAACCCGAGTAGGAGAATTGTTAATAGTTCAATAAACGTGTTGAAGTTATCACCACGTCTGAACCTTCCTTTGTCAGAGTGCTCACCAAGGAAGCCGCTTATGCTACGCCAAGAGCATAACAAGACAGTCTCCATGAACGGGGACCAGATGAAATAACACTTGTGGGGGTCTCCCAGGGGATTAGAGGTCCCCAGGTGCTTGCCCTCTGGGCAGGGTGGTACCTGGAATTGTTGGTGCCTCTGGAGCACCCTGACACTGCCAGCCTGGTGTGCTGGCCAAGCAACCTAGCAGTGTCACCTGGGTGCCAGACTGGCACTGTCAAGTTGGTGCCAGCAGGGGCACTGCCAGGGTACCAGTCGGCATGCTAAGGTGCCAAGCCTTGCACGACAGTGTTTGGGATGGGGATGTTGTGCATGGGTGAGTTGGAGCTGGGGGATCACATCAGGGGCTCCAGAGATCGGGATGCCATTTAAAAATAGCATCCCAACCTCTCGCTATACTGAGGGGTTCTGGTCAGTGGAGCTCCTCAGTGCAGACAACAGGGCTCTGCCCAGCCTCAGCCGTGTGTCCCCCGCTGAGGGCCCCAATCTAACTGGGAGCATGTCAAATAATGTTGTGTTTCTCAGCGCTGCATGCACCGGGAAGCACACATATAAACACGCTCTCTCTGGGACTTTGTTCCCATTTAGTTGAAACGTGCCTTGGGGAGTTTCTCCATGGCCAACCCATACATTAGAATGTTTTCAGCAGTGGGGAGCTGAACTGCCTGGTGAGACCAGCTCTTCCGAGATCAGTTCGCCATTTTGAAAGGGTGCCACGTTCTCTAAGTGAGCTCAAGGGTCCACCCACACCCTCCTCCCATGAGCAATGTCACCCCCTTCCCACACACATGGGCATTACCCCACACCTCCCCCAAGTAAAGACACCCCGCTATAGGGCCGCTGAGGGTGCCCCTTTTTTTCCCTCTTTTAATAGTTCAGATTCTATAGTTTGAAAGGAGAAGAGCAGGTTCTTCAATGGGCAAGGGGACATTGTGGTCTCAAGTAGGAAGATCATTCCATGAGGCTGTACCAGGACATGAGTGCAGACCACCCCCTGGACCTGGGGCATCCCGTCGTTGGCGGTGAACCCCGCTGCCTGGGCATCCTGGTGGGCTTGGTCTATATTGAATCATAGAATCATAGAATTTACATTGCCGAAGGAGGCCATCCGGCCCATCGAGTTTGCACCACCCCTTGGAAAGAACACCCCACGCCTCCACCGTAACCCTGTAACCCCACTTCACCTTTTTGGAAACTAAGGGCAATTTAGCATGGCCAATCCACCTAACCTGCACATCTTTGGACTGTGGGAGGTAACCGGAGCACCCGGAGGAAACCCACGCAGACACAGGGAGAACGTGCAGACTCCGCACAGACAGTTACCCAAGCCGGGAATGGAACCTGGGACCCTGGAGCTGTGAAGTAACTGTGCTAACCACTGTGCTACCCATGCTGCTCGGTGCTACCGTGCAACACCGGGCTGAAATGGTTGTATTGAGCTGTCTGGGCATATAGGGTCTCCATGATGGCACAGATGCACCTGTGCACTGAGGTCTGTGAGAGCCCGGACAGATCTCCACTCAGCGCCTGGAAGGAACCCGCCACATAAACGTTCAGGGCAACCATCACTTTGACGGCCACCGGGAGCGGGTGTCCTCCCCCATACCCCCGCAGTGCCAGGTGTGCCATCATCTAGCAAATGTGTCGCACTGTCTCTGTGCTCAGCCGGAGTCATTGGCGGTATGCCCGGTCCAGCAGGTCCTTGAATGACAGGCGAGGCTAGTACACGCGAGGCCTCATGCGGTGCCTCCTTGGCACCTCCTCCTCGGCCTATTGGGCGGCCAGCTCTCCAACCTGGGTGGCTGCCACTTGTCCTTCTGCGGCACGCTCCACTGCTGCCCGCTCTGCTGCTGCAGGTACCTCCTCCTCCGCGAGCAGGGCCCACACGTACAGCTGCAGGGCATCCCCCCCCCCCAGGGCTACAGCGACTAGCAGGGAGGCATTATTGCTGCTTGAATTCCAGTATCTATTGGCTGCAGGGAGTGAAAGGCTGACATTTTGGCATAGTGCAAACCCCCGTGCCCAACCAGGTAAACCAGGCTACATGGGGGCCCCAGCTGGCACGGCGCGCTCTGCCCCTGCATGTCCCCCCACCCCATTCCCGCACCCCTGGTTCCGCAGTGGCTGGCACCGTGGCGGCCTCTGGCCCCCGTGTCAGTCCCTGATGCCAGAGGTACCATCCGCTGGCATTGCCCTCACCTGGTGTATGCACAGCAACCCCCGTAGAGGCTATTGTGGGTATTGCCCTTGGTAGGCCGCCGGTGGGTGGAAACCGAGTTGGGGGAGTGGCGGTTGGGTGGGGTACGGGGGTGGGGACGCCCATATGGCTGGTGGCATTCTGCAGAACCAGGGGCCAAGGTGGGTGGGCAGTGGGTGTACAGCAAGATGGCTGCGGTAATAGTGGTCTGGGAATGGGCACAGCCCCAATCCCGTGGGGGGGTCACCAGGCCCATACAGGGCACCCCCAGCCCAGCCAACCCCACCAGTGTCTGGCCTGGCAGTCCACAGTTGCTCCTCTCTGGGTCCTTCATCAGCCGGTTTCACAATTTTTAAAAGCACAAGTGAAGCGCACCGTCGGGAACTCGACCCATTGGAGGGTGGAAGCCCCGGGATTACCGGGTCGGGCCTGCTAATGATATGCAAACGGTGTTTACAGTACGTGCGTTCCAGTACTTATTGACGCCACTGTCGAAGTGATGGAGAATCACGATTTGCCATCAAATTGGCACCTGCAGTGAATTTGGCATTGGAATCTATTCTCCGCGATTCTATTCTATTCTATTCCCAATAGGCCAGAATTCTATTCTCCGCGATCTATGTTCCGCGATTCCGGCGTCGGAAAACAGAGAATCCCACTGGGATACTGGGAGATGTGGTCCCCTTGGTTCAAAAGCACAAGTTGTGCTTTTTGTTAGCCATTCCCAAAGAGAGATACCAAATGTGTCTAATCTGTTTTATGGCTTTGCGGACGAGCACTTGGTATTTTATATTTTTTCATGTTTGTTGTTTGAGTGTGCTTTTGATGTCTTTGGTTAGATTTGTGAGATCTCTGCGATTTGTTCTTTTTTACATCTTTTTATCATCTTTGTTTGGTGCGACATTTAGTCGCAAGTGTGGCGTTGTAAATTAGATAAGGTTTTATTCTCCAATTGGGAGTCTCTCTGCTAAAGAGGGGGTTAGTTAACGGGAGTTAACTGCAGCTCATTACAATTGTCTTTTTTTTAAACGAGCTTAGAGTTTGTGTTTAGTTGTGTTTTGTTAATTGCAGGATTTAGGATAAGTTATTGTTTGCCATTTTTTCATTTGCTTTGAAGTGTGGTTAAACACAACTGTGATGGTGTTTTTGGGGTGGGAGGGGCTGTTTAGCACAGGGCTAAGTCGCTGGCTTTGAAAGCACACCAAATAGGTCAGCAGCACGGTTCGATTCCCGCAACAGCCTCCCCGAACAGGCGCCGGAATGTGGAGACTAGGGGCTTTCACAGTAACTTAATTGAAGCCTACTCGTGACAATAAGCGATTTTCATTTCACGAGTGGGGTGGATTTTAGCGTTAGTCTGCTGATGGTATCTGTTGGTTTCCCTTTGTCACATCATCTGATTTGGCTCATAGGCCATGTTGGGTGGATCTTTTTGCTTTATCTTTTCAATGTCCCTCATTTGGTATCTCTCTTTGGGAATGGCTAACTCCGGAATAAGGGGTGGTGGGAGAACTCCAATCCATCAGGTTACCTGGAATGGCTTTGAATGGGTTTGAATGGCTCTGTAAAATGGTCAAGGGCATCCGCTCATCTTAAGAGCCTAAACCTCCAATGTTACCTTTTTGCAGAAAACCCACATACGTATCAAGGATCAGACGCAAAGGTTGGGTTGGGCAAGCTTTTCATTCCAGTTTCAATTACATAGCCAGGAGGACAGCGATTTTAATTATTTAAACAGTTCAGTTTTCCTCTCCTCGGATTATACTTGACCCCAGTGGTTGATATATTATTGTTTGTACCTGATGAACACCCCAGTAGTCCTGGTCAATGTTTATGCCCCTAACTGGGATAATACAAATTTTATTAACTCTGTCAACTTCCATGCCCAACCGTGATTCACACCAGCTTATTTTAGGAGACAACCTGAACTGTGTTTTTGACGCTAAATTGGATTATTCTAAACTTGAGTCCCTTGTCCCATCAGGGATGACCAGGGCTTTGGTCTTCTTCTATGGCTCAGATGAGGGGTAGATCCCTGGCGCTTTTTGAACATGTCCACCACGCATATTCCCACATTGACTTTTTAATTTTAGACACGGCCCTCCTCCCTTTGGTACTGAGGGCTGAGTACTCAGCAATTATTATCTCCGACCATTTTGTTGATCAGTTGCTGGGGTCTGGCCCCACCCAGCGCCAACCTTGGAGATTAGATACTACTTTGCTGGCCGATAAACATCTTTGCAAGCATTTGTCCTCCTCAATAGATGACTACATTAAAGTAAACAGGTCTGACTCAATCTCCCCCTCTGTGCTGTGGGAGGCTATTAAGGCCTTCCTTGGTGGGGAACTTATTTGTTATAGAGAATACATGCTGAGGATAATGAAGTTGGAGCAGCAGAGGCTAGTGGATTGCATTCTAGAAGTGGATCACCAATACTCGCTCGATCCTACTCCAGAGCTATTGGCAAGCAGGAAAAGATTGCAGTCCCAGCGTGAGCTACTATCCACTAACAAGGTTGTATGCCAGTTATAGTGCTCTAGGGCACTTTTTATGAGTATAGGGAGAAGGCCAGTCGTCTCCTGATTCACCAGTTCATGGGAGGGATTCTCCAATCCCGCGAAAGAGTGTCCACGCCGTCGTAAACGCCGTCGCGTTTTACAAAGGCGTGAACGGACCTCTCCCACATCTAATTCTGGCCCCTACAGGGGGCCAGCACAGAGCTGGAGTGGTTCGCGCCACTCCAGCTGCAGATCCCGGTGCGAACTGTGCGCTACGGAATCCACGCATGCGCAGTTGCGCCGGCGCCAACACGCGCATGCGCAGTGGCCTCCTTCAACGTGCCAGCCCGACGCAACATGACGCAGGGCTACAGGGGCCGGCGCGTAGGGAAGGAGGCCCCCAGCCACAGAGGCCAGCCTGCCGATCAGTGGGCCCCGATCGCGAGCCATCGGTGGCCCCCCTCCCACCCTCCACAGGCCGACCCCGACCCTGCGCGCAGAGTTCCCGCCGGCTGCGACCAGGTGTGGACGGCGGCGGCGGGACTCTGCCTTTTTAGAGCGGCCGCTCGGCCCATCCAGTCTGGAGAATCGGCGGCCCGGCTGCGTAGAGCGGCCCGCGCCGCACCAAACCCTCCAGCGCCAATGGCGCCGATTCTCCTCTCCACGGAGAATTGCGTGCCGGCGTCGGGGCAGCGTGGCGCGGTTGTGGGGATTCTTCAGCGTGGGGCTGGGAGAATCCCGCCCCCTATGTCAAGCTGCCTCCTGTGAGATCCTCAAATACTCAATTTGGGCAGCAATCTGCTTCCACCCCTCTCCAGGTCAATGTAGTTTTTAAATCCTACTACTGCAACGTGTGTAAATCGGAGCCCCCTGCAAATAAATCAATCATGACTGACATTCTAGACGGCCTGTTCAAGCCACCTATCGAGGTGGACAAGAGCTGTGAAATGGACTCCCCGTTAAAGCCCAACGAGATTTTAAAATGTATTGGGCTGATGTAGGCTGGCAAGGCCCCTGGTCTGGGTGGCTTTCTGATTGAAATTTACAATAAGGTCTCAGAACAGCTCATACCTTTGTTATTGGATATGTTTGATAACTCTTTATCCCAGGGTTTATTGTCACTGGTCCTCACTCAAGCCTTGCTTCTTAAGAAGGACAAAAACCCAATCAAGCGTGGTTCATACCAACCCATCTGACTTTTAATGGCGGACGTTAAGCTGTTTGCTAAGGTTTGGCATTCCAATTGGAGCCTTGCCTCTCAAGTACAATTTTGGAGGATGAAACAGGCTTCCTGAAGGGCCGACAATTGGCGACCAACATAGGTCATCTCTTAAATGTTATTCTTTCCCCCTTCTCTGCACACGAACCTGACATGATAGTGTTTCTTGATGCTGAAAAAGGCTTTGACAGGGTGGAATGAGAATATTTATTTGAGATTCTCGAGAGATTTGGATTCAGTCATAAATTTGCCTCTTGGATCCTTTGGTTATATAATGCCCCTGTGGCCAAGAACAGTCAATACACAGACTACTTCCTATTGAATAGGGACACTAAACAAGGATGCCCACTGTAGTAATCCACGGGAGGCAGGAGTTCCGTCACCACACCAATATTTATTTACAATAACGATATTACAGGAGCAGCTACAAACAGTGCTGCTAGCAGTCCAGTCAACTCAAGACTGGCTCACAAAGCCTACACAGGTGATTATATGGACCCCCTCAATGAGCTATCATTGAGGGAGCTCATACTCCAATTGGCCAACCAATAAAGCCAATTGGAGTTCATTACACCCCTCCCCCCCAAGGTCCGAGGAATTCCTGCCAGCTGGCATTCCTCTGAGCTTCTTCCTGCTCCTCATGTCTGGGTCTGTCACCTCTGTGTCGTCCGCCGGGTCGTTCTCCCAAGTGGGCGGGGTGTACCTTATAGGTGCCCGTCTTTTCCTTGACGACCTCCTTGGAAGTTGTTCTTCCTCCTCCTCGGGGAGAGGTGTCGCGGCGGCCTCGTCGAGTGTGTCCATCTCCGACTCTGATGACTGGATGACGGGGTCTGGAGAAATTGCTCGGGGCTGGGGTGTGGGTATCCTTTCCGTCTGGGCTATCCCAGCGTGAGGCGGTCCTGCTTCGCCTGCCTCCAGGTGTGGTTCCGCTGCCCTTATTTGGTCTAGGTGTTTCTTCAGCACCTTACCTCCTATTGAAACCTCATAGGGTATGGGCCCTGTTTGGGACTCTACCGTGCCTTTGACCCACGTTGGTCCATTCCCATAATTCTTGACCCAAACCGGTGCCCCCACCTGGAAATGTCTCTGCTGCCGACTATTATCATGCCCCCTGCGTTGGGCCTCCTGATGTTTCTCCACTTTCCCCGTTAAATTTGGGAAAAGGAGACTCAGCCTCGTTCGCAGCCGCCTTCCCATTAAGAGTTCAGCTGGCGGTATGCCCGTTGTGGAATGCGGTGTGGTCCTTTAATCAAACAGCCAACGGGAGAGCTTTGTGTCTATTGACGCTGCCGGCTGATTCTTGAGTCCCGCTTTAAGTGTCTGGACCGCTCTCTCTGCCAGGCCGTTGGTCGCTGGATGGTAAGGGGCCGTTTTGATGTGACGGACTCCGTTTTCCTTCAGGAATTTTCCAAATTCCCCACTTGTGAATGCCGTTCCGTTGTCCGACACCAATACCTCCGGAAGTCCATGTGTTGCAAACGAGGCCCTGAGCTTTTCAATTGTCGATGCTGTGCTTGCCGTGTTTACCCAGTGGACGTCCAACCATTTGGAGTGGGCGTCCACTATCACCAAAAACATTGAGCCCATGAAAGGGCCGGCATGGTCAATATGAAGGCGGGTCCACGGTCTGCCTGGCCATTCCCACGGGTGCAATGGCGCCGCTGGTGGCGCTCTTTGCCCCTGTTGGCACTTCTGGCACCGACGTACCAAGGCTGCTATGTCTGTGTCCAAACCTGGCCACCAAACGTAGCTTCGAGCTAGCATCTTCATTTTAGACACCCCTGGGTGTCTGTGATGTAACTCAGTTAAGATTGCCTGATGGCCCTGAGCTGGGACGATTACCCGGGCTCCCCATAATAGGATACCGTCTTCTATGGTTATTTGGTCCCTTCTGCTCCAGTATGGGTGCATCTGGGGCTCCACTGGTCTTTCCAGTTCCCCTGTTAGCAATAAATGCTTCATCTTGGCTAAAACTGGGTCTTTTTGCGTCCACAACCGAATATGTTGTGCGTCTACTGGGAGGGTGTCCAAAAAATTTAGAGTCATTACTGGTTCCTCTACTTTTGGTATTTGCGGCGGAGTCCAGTCAACTCAAGACTGGCTCACAAAGCCTACACAGGTGATTATATGGGCCCCCTCAATGAGCTATCATTGAGGGAGCTCATACTCCAATTGGCCAACCAATAAAGCCAATTGGAGTTCATTACACCCACATTCTCCATTTTGTTCACCCTGGCAATAGAGCCGCTGTCTATAGCGTCGAGGGCCTCTAGTTAATGAAGGAGTATTAATCATGATGGGGTGGAGCATCGGATATCTCTTTATGCAGATGAAATACTTCTGCATATTACAGACCCAAGTTCCTCCATCGATGGCAGAATGAAGACACTTAATACCTTCGGCTCCTTCTCTGGCTACAAGCTAAATTTAGGCACGAATGAATGTTTTCCGGTTAATTCCCCTGGAAGGTTCCGCGGGTAAAGAGGAGGATGCTGGAACGGAACCGTAGCGAGGGGGGGCTGGCGTTGCCGAACCTCAGCAACTACTACTGGGCGGCTAACATAGCCATGATAAGGAAATGGATGATGGTTACGGAGTCGGTTTGGGAGCAGGTGGAGGCTGCTTCGTGCAGGGACACCAGCCTGGCAGCCCTGGTCACAGCTCCCCTGCTGTTCCCGCCGGCCAGGTACTCCACCAGCCCTGTAGTGGTGGTGGCTTTGCGGATTTGGGGCCAATGGAGGAAGCCTGCGGGGGAAGTGGGAGCATCGGTTTGGTCCCCAATATGTGACAACCACCGATTTGTCCCGGAGAAGATGGATGGCGGGTTTCGGGTGTGGCGGAGGGCGGGAGTGGGAAGGATGGGCGACTTGTTCCTGGAAGGGAGCTTCGCGAACATGAGGGCGCTGGAGGAGAAATTCGGGCTGGCGAGGGGGAATGACTTTCGGTACTTGCAGGTGCGGGATTTCGTACGTAGACCGGTCCCGTCCTTTCCACGCCTTCCACCAAGGGGGATCCAGGACAGGGTAATTTCCAGGGGAGAGGTAGGAGAGGGGAGAGTCTCGGATATTTATAAAGAGTTTATGGGAGCAGAGGACACAGGGACCGAGGAACTGAAACTTAAGTGGGAGGAGGAGCTTGGTGGGGAGTTGGAGGGAGGCATATGGGCAGACGCTCTGAGGAGGGTAAATGGAACCGCAATATGTGCCAGGCTCGGTCTGATTCAGTTCAAGGTGGTTCACCGGGCACACATGACGGTGGCCCGGATGAGCAAATCCTTTGGGCTGGAGGACAAGTGTGCTAGATGTGGGAGAGGGCCAGCGAACCATGTCCACATGTTCTGGGCGTGTCCAAAACTCAGGGGATACTGGCAGGGATTTGCGAACGTCATATCCCGGGTGCTGAAAACAAGGGTGGTGATGAGTCCAGAGGTGGCGATTTTTGGGGTGTCGGAAGACCCGGGAGTACAGGAGGGGATAGAGGCTGACGTTGTGCCCTTTGCTTCCTTGATAGCCCGGCGACGAATACTGTTGTCCTGGAGGGACTCAAAGCCCCCAAAGACCGAAGTATGGCTGTCGGACATGGCAAGCTTTCTCGGCTTGGAAAAAAAATCAAGTTCGCCTTACGAGGATCACTATCGGGGTTCGCCCGGAGGTGGCAACCATTCATCGACTTCTTCGCGGGGAACTAATCGTCAGCAAGGGAGGGGTGTGGGTGTGTGGGGGGGTAGAATAGTGTAGAGTAGGGAGGAAGAATAGGCGGGTCTATTTGTAATTGGTATCTGCACACTAATGCATATTGCTACTGTTTACAATGCCAAAAATACCTCAATAAAATTGTCTGTTAAAAAAAAACATTTCCCTGGAAGGCGAGCGCAATTAGACTTGTTACCTTTCCATCTTTCTAATATAAGTTTCCATAACTTGGGGGTCAGGATAGCCTACAATTGGGCCTCACCTCATAAGTTGATTAACCGAAGCCTGATCAATAATGTTAAAATGGACCTACAGAGGTGGAACTCCCTTCTTCTATCTTTGGCAGGTAGGATTCAAACAATTAAAATGAATGTACTCCTAGGTTCTTATTTCTCTTTCAACATCTTCCTATTTTTCTGCCCAAATCTTTTTTTTATTAAGGTTAATAACTTTGGGCAGGATTCTCCGTTGCTCGATGCCGAAATCGGGAACGGCAATCAGGTGGAGAATAGCTCCCGACGCTCAAATCGCGGCAGGCGCCGTTTTGAAGCCGGGTCGCGATGCTCCGTCCCCTCCAAATCAGCATCATTGTAATGCGCGCGCAGTTGTAACCGCGTTCGCATCTCATTATCAGGCCCACCTGCGATGCTCCGCCTCCGTTGGGCCGAGTTCCTGACGGCGTGGTCCACGTGTGATCTCAACAGTCATGAACCTGGCATGACTACGAAGAGAGAGGGCGTACGGTCAGTGTCCAGCTCCGCCATACTTCGCCGACAATCGTGCCGCTGGCCAGGGAGCTTATGCCAAGGCTGGGGGAGTAATGGGGGGTGGCCGGGAGTGGGCTGTGAGGTCAGGATAGACGGGTATGCGGTCCAACGCAACCAACGCCTGGGGCGATCGGTGCGAGTGAGGGGGGTGCACAGTGTTCGCGCGGCTGCAGCTCGATAGCCCTATGCATGTCCATCATGGACCCGCCGATTCCCCCACCATTGTTTGCATTTCCTGCGGGTGTTCCACACAGCGCCGGTGCTAGCCCCTCACCGGCAGCCGAATCAGTGCGGGTGGGGCCAATTTTTCCGACATGGAGCTCCTTGGATCCTCCATCGACATCAACACTTAGAAGCAGGAATGGAGAATCCAGCCCTTTATATCTGCTTTTACTTGGGTGGGTAAGATTTGCAGAATCTGCAGCATCCTACTCCAAGGGGGCAGTCAGACAGGGGGCTTGACCCTCCCAAATTTATTGTTTTATTTATTGTTTTATAATTGGGCTGCTAAAATCAAAATATTTTGTTGTTCTATTTCCCGATTCTATTTGAGGTCAAATGTGGGCTTGCTATGGTGCCATTTCTAATCTCCTTACCATAATTGCTGCACCTTTGCCCTTTACTACTCTTATATTTTCCTCAAACCCATGAAATGCAGAAAGTCAGAATGCAGGTACAGTGTGTTATAAAAAGGCAAATGGAAGGTGAGCATTTATTGCAAAAGGACTGGAGTATAAATGTAGAGAAGTGGTGTTACAATTGTACAGGGTTTTGGTGAGACCACATCTGGAGTATTGTGTCCAGTCTTGGTCTCCTTATTTGAGGAAGGATGTGGTGGCATTGGAGGCAGTTCAGAGGAGGTTCACCGGATTGGTTCCAGGGATGAAAGAGTTGACCTATGAGGAGAGATTAAACAGTTTGGGTTTATACTCGCTGGAGTTTAGAAGGACAAGAGGGGATCTGATCAAGGTATATAAAATACTAAAAGAGATCGATGAAGTAAACATTGTCCAAATGTTCCTCTTGTGGGGCCGTCTTGAATGAGAGGTCATGGATATAGGTTGAGAGGTTGTAGATTTTAAACTGAGATGAGGAGGAACTACTTCTCGCAGAGGGTGATGAATCTATGGAACTCGCTGCCTCATAGTGCGGTGGAGTCTGAATCATTAAATGGTTTCAAGAAGGAGGTAAATACTTTTCTGATAAAAACAATGGGTTAAAGGGATATGGGGGACAGGTAGAAAGATGGATTTGAGACCAGGAAGAGGTCAGCCATGATCTGATTGAATAGCGGAGCAGGCCCGAAGGGCTGAATTGCCTACTTCCGCTCCTAATTCCTATGTTCCTACGTTTCAGTGGTAGTTTCCTCTCAGAGGATTTGCAAATAGTTTCATGAACATTTTAAGCTCCTTTCCCTGTCTTCACTGGCCCCTATTTGTAATAATCACCTTTTCTTACCTCCTGGATTAGACCTAACATTGAAACCTTGGAAAACAAAGGAACTTGAGCATTTTGGTGTCCTGTTCGTAGAGACGAGGTGTGGTGATATGGATGGTACATCACGAGGTTTGCAAGTATTAGAGATCTGGCTGGCATATTTCAGCAACCCAATTCTAGCATTTTTTGTTATTTTCAAGTTTGAGACTTCTCTCTTACAGCTTTCATAGAATCCCTACAGAAGGAGGATATTTGGCCTATCAAGTCTGCACCAACCCTCTGAAAGAGCCCCCTGCTGAGGCTCACCCCAGCCCCATCCCTGTAACCCCATCCAACTCATACATCTTTTGGACACGAAAGGGCAATTTTACCATAGGCAATCCACCTAACCTGCACATTGTTGGACTTCCTGTCCCTTGGCTCTGCCTTCCCCTTTGCTGAATGAGATTTTATCTTTGGCTCAGCCTGCCAAGCGGTCTATTTCGGACCTGTATGTCCATATTATCTTGTCAGATTTCTCTCGACTAAACAAGGTGAGCACGAAATGGGAAAGTGTGTTGGACCCTATACTTACTAGCAAAGCTTGAAGGGAGGCTCTTTACAGGGTCAACTCCATGTCCTCATGCACTGGGTTGAGCCGAATACAATTCAAGGTGCTACATAGGGCGCACTTGACCAAGGCAGGGATGAGTGGATTTTTTCCAAACGTTGAGGACATATTTCATATACGCATATGTTTTGGTCCTGCCTCAAACTGGCCAGCTTCTTGGCTGCGTTTTTAGCACCATGTCGGGGATACTCCATGTGGATTTCATCCCAAGTCCACTGGTAGCCATATTTGGGGTTTCGGATTCACCAGTGTTTCACTCAGGGGTGGATGCGGATGTTGTAGCCTTTGCTTCACTGATTACTCAGGGACGAATATTGCTTGGTCGGAGGTCCCCCGTTCCATCCAGTGCCTTGACCTAGTTGGGTGACTTAATGTCATTCTTACACTTCGAGAACATTAAATTCACGATCAGGGGGTCAGTAGCGAGGTTCTACCTGAGATGGCAGCTATTAATTTCCTTTTTCAAGGATCCAGACACCATAAGCTGTTATGGGGTTTAGTTACAGTGTTTAAGTTAATTATGTGTTTTTTTTTAAATTGTTGGGCGGGATTCTTCGTTGCCCGCGCCGAAATCGTTTTCGGTGATCGGGCAGGAAATGGGTTCTGATGGCGAAATCAGTGACACCGCCAGTTAGACGCCGGTCAGCCATGCTCCACCCACCTCCAAAATGGTGTCATTGTGACGTGCGCCGCGCGCAGTCGAAATGCCATTGGCAGCTCATCGGCCGGCTCCCCATAGGTTGAGTCCCTGACGGCATGGGACACGTGCGGTCACACAAATCGTGAACCCGGCGTGGTGGCTGTGGACTGTGTCCAGTGCCGCCACACTCAGCCGCGATCTGTGCTGCTGGCCAAGGGGGGCTTCTGCGAGGGCTGGGGGGACTGGCGGGGGATGGTCAGGGGTGTGCGGTGGGGTCGCAGATGGTGGGTTGGGTCCGCGCATGGCCGGAGCCATGTTGTATGACCCGATCGTTGCAAGTCATCAGCTATGAGCATGCGCGGCCCGGGACTTGGCCATTTTCGGCACAGGAGGCGTGAGTTTCAATCGGCGCCAGTGCTAGCCCCTCACTGGTACCGGAATCGGTGAAGGGTTTGTGCCGATTTTCTCCACCACCTCCTGCAGATTCTCCGTTCGAGCCGGCACTTAGCGGCAGGAACGGAGAACCCAGCCCATTATATTTGCTTGTCATTTTTGCACTCTTGCAGTAGCGTTAGTTGTTTGTTGATAAGTAAAAATTCAATAACTATACTTAAAAATAAATCAGACTGTATAAATGATGTGACCATCAATTCACACGACATGTGGTTGGACGTGAACAGTGGTTTTAATAATCTTACAAAGGAGCCTGCCTGCGATGTGATGAACTGGCAGCAGGCTCAGACTGCCAAGCTTTATACTTCCAGTTAGTGGGAGGGGCCAAGGGCGGAGCCATGGGCGGAGCCAAGGGTGGAGCCCAGTACAAACTCCTCATCTCCCCCTACATCTCCCCCTATGGGCAGAGCGGCGCAACTGCTCGTATACCGAGCTTACATAGACACAGTACATCATATATAATAACAGTGTGAATTACACGGACTGTGATTGACCACAATAAGCTAACCTGATAATATCATATCACAATTTATTTATGCTGCTATGACTATTTTGTGTGTATAAAAGAAGTGATAAAGTTGAATTTTTATTTCATTTGCAGCAACAAAATGACAACACCGATAGTGTTGATTTAAACGAATCAATCGTCAGTTGACACAGGGTTTTAGCCACGGATTGAAATCCTCACACATTTCAGATTCAAATTCCTCAACTTGAATGCAAAAAAGTTGGAATTTGATGCAAAATTAATTTGTGTATGCTTAGCTGTCCAGGGGGAAATATTGGACTGAAAGGTATGAAAATCTAAAGACTTGCAACGCAGCCGGGTTTAAGTTGCTAATTGCACCTCATGGCATGAGCTATGAATAGAGATAGCCACAACAGTCTCTTTCTTTATCTTCACCAAACTCCTCCAGAATTATAATTGCATACCTTATTATTGATATTCATTGTTGCAGCAAACGGGATGTAAATTCAACATTTTCATCTTTTTTATGCTGACTAAATTGCCATTTGTGGCATGAATCATTGCAATATTGTACTATCAGATTTTTATACGGAATTATTTTGATTATGGGGTCTGAAATGGCCACAATCTGGGTTTGAAGGTGATTGTTTACACAAAGAAGTGTATTGATTTCGCCTGTTTACTCAAACAATAAAGAACATGCATATTGAATGCATAGGAGCCAGCTTAAACAACCTTCATTAAAGGTGATGTGTAACTTCCGGTGACGTTTGCGAGCTGGTCGGCTGCATCGAGAAGAGCTCCCGCCGGTGGCCACTATTTGCAGCGCTTTCAGGGGTTTACCCGATTCTTCGCTCTGCCCCCCCCCCCCCCCCCCCCCCCGATTATAGTCAGCCTTTGTGGGCATCCCGGACATCAAGCGGGGCCGGATAGGAAACCGGCGAGGAACCCCACGCGGGTGTCGGGCGGCTGGTGCTGAGGCGTCGGGCCCAGTGCACGCAGAGGTCGGAGCAGTGGGGGCAGAGCCAAACGAAGGTCGAGGCGGCAGGCCCGATGCCAGGGCGCGATGTAGGTGAGATGTCCCACATCGGGTGGCTCCCGCCTAGAATATTGTAAGAAGACTGAAGTCCGGTCCCAGGGAAATTCTGGAGGAAAACAAAAAAGAAGAGAAAGAAGTTTTAAAGAAATTGGGTGAAAGTTTTTTTTTGAAGGAAGACATTTTTTGTTTTTCAAAGATTGAAGAAGGAATGAAGGGTGAAAAAAAAGGAAAAATAATAAGTCGTTAAAGGATGCGAAAAGCAGTGTCGAGGAAGGTAGGAAACGCAGGCTCGCTCTTGACTGAGAGGACCAGCAACAGTTCTGACAAGATGGCGGATGCATGGTGGGGCCGCACTGCTTACGGTGGAGAAGATGACCGAGGTGATGGTGTTGGAGCTGGAAAAGCAGTTTGCAAGGGACATGGAGGCTTTGAGGAAGGAGATGGCGGTCACATTGAAGTCATTGGTGGAGGTGGAAATCGTCCCGGTGAGGGTGGCTGTGGCAAAGACATCGGCTGAGGTGAGAGAGCAGGGCGAGAAGATGATGGTAGTGGAGGAGGCCGTGTCAGGTCACAGCAACCAGTTAACCTCGATGGGGGATGAGCTGTGGAGGGTGGTGGAGGACAACAGAGGACTCTGAGCAAAGCTCGAGGACTTGGAGAACCGCTCGAGGCGACACAATCTGAAAATTGTGGGCTTGCCCGAAGGGACAGAGGGCCCAAGGCCAACAGAGTACTTCGCTAAGAAGTTGGCGGAGTTGTTGGGGGAGGGTGAGAACCACTCCCGGTACAAGCTGGACCGAGCTCATCGGTCATTAAGGCCGAAGCCCAAAGTGAACGAGCCGCCAAGAGCAGTAATTATCCATAAGTACTGCATGAAGAAGGTGTTAAGCTGGGCAAAGCAGAAGCACGAGGTGCAGTGGGATGGTGCTGGAGTTCGGATCTACCAGGACTTGACGGTGGAGTTGGCTAAAAGACGAGCGGCGTTCGGTCGAGCGAAGGCGGCACTGGACAAAAAGCGAGTGCGATATGGTATGGTGTACCCGGCGAAGCTGAGGGTAACATATAACGCCAAAGACTTTTATTTCGAGACAGCGGAGGCGGCTGAGGCGATCGTGAGGGCAGAAGCCTTGGGACAGATGTGAGGAGCAGAGCTGGAAGAGAGACTGTGGACTGTGGCTGGGGAGCTGGAAAATGTATAAATGCTACAAATTTCTGTTTACTGATGTGTGTTGTAATTTACTTCTCTTCACATTGTTACAGAATTCAAGTTATTGGTTGGGTTGATTGGCGTTCTGTGTTGCGACGGTTAGATCTTATTTTAGTGAATTGTATGCGTTGGACTGTTGTTTTTTATCTTTTTCTCTGGGACTGGGTGGGAGGGGACGGTACACTTTGGCGGGGTGAGCCACCCGCACTAGCTAACTAAAGTCGGCTAGTGAACGTAGGTGAGGTGAGAGGAGGACTGCGGTCATTGGAGCCTGGTTAGCAGGTTTCGATGGGACTACGAGGCGAGCAAGAGGAGGGGAAGGGATTGATGCTGGAAGATTTTTTTTGAGAGGAAATGTAGGGGGGGGAGGAGGGGGAAGGGTTTGATGTGAATAATGGATAGGGGCAGGTCAGGCTCATGGGGCAGGGCCTGGTGGTCTGATGATGGTGGATAAGAAGGGTGGGGGGGAGGGCTGAGAGACCCCCAGTTAGGATAGTCACGTGGAACGTGAGGGGGTTAGGAGGTCCGGTCAAGAGGTCAAGGGTGCTTGTGCACCTTAAAAGTTTGAAAGCCGATGTTGCAATGCTGCAGGAGACTCACTTGAGGGTGAAGGACCAGGTGAGACTTAAAAAGGGCTGGGTTAGTCCCGTACCAGCCTCCCCGAACAGGCGCCGGAATGTGCTGACTAGGGGCTTTTCACAGTAACTTCATTTGAAGCCTACTTGTGACAATAAGCGATTTTCCTGTTTCATGTTAGTCAGGTGTTTCACTCTGGATTTGACGGAAGGGCTCAAGGGGTAGCGGTAATGGTCAGCAAGAGAGTATGCTTCCAGATGGAGAAGGCAGATCAGGGGGGTAGATATGTGATTGTGACAGGGGCACTGGAGGGGAGGTTAGTGGCGCTGTTAAGTGTATACGGTCCCAATTGTGACGATGTGCGATTCGCAAAGAAGGTGTTTGGGGCCATCCCCGCCTTGGACACACACGAGCTGATTGTGGGGGGGGGGGGGGGGGGGGGGGGGGGGGGGGGGGGGGGGGGGGGGCGGGACTGGAACTTGGTGCAGGAGCCGAGGTTCGACAGGTGACGGCCGCGCTCGCTGGTCCCATCAGGGGGGTGGGGCGAAGGCGCTGGCTGGGCTAATGGTGGAAATGGGAGGGGTGGACCCTTGGAGGTTCCTGCACCCAAGGGAACGGGTGTACTCATTTTTCTCAGCAGTCCATAAGGTATACTCGCGGATCGACTCTCTCGTGGTGGGGAAGGCTTTGCTGGCTGGGGTTAAGGGGTCGGAATACTCGGCAATTGCAGTGTCAGATCATGCTCCGCATTGGGTGGATACGGTACTGGAGAAGGGGGTAGCGCAGAGGCCGGGGTGGAAACTGAATGTGGGGCTTTTGGGGAACCAAGAGTTCTGTGACAAAATTTAAAAGTAATTGAGGAATATGTAGGTTTCAACTGTATGGGTGAGGTGTTGAAGGCAGTTGTTTGGGAGGCTCTAAAGGCGGTGGTGAGGGGTGAGGTGATTCCGTTTAAGGCCAGGGTGGACAAAGAGGCGAGGTTGGAGTGGCAGAGGGTAATAGATGAGATGTTGGAGGTAGATAGGAGTTATGCAGAAGATGGGAACCCAGCAAAGCTGGAAAAGAGGAACAAACTACAGGCGAGCTTTGACCGACTATCATTGCCAATTGAAACGAGCAAGGGGTGCAGTTTACGAACATGTTAGCAGGTCAGCTCCGGAGGGAGCCAGCGGTAAGGGAAATTGTTCAGGTGAGGGATAGGGCAAGGAGTTGGTGGCGGCTCCGGATCTGATTAACAAGGTTTTTGAGGAATTTTATGAGAGGTTGTATAGGTCAGAGTCACCTGGGAGAGACCGTGTGATGCAGGAATTTCTAGATGGGTTGGAGTACCCCAGGTCAGGGAGGTGGACAGGGCTATATTAGAAGGAGCAATAGTGGAACAGGAGATAAAGGATGCGATTGGGAGGATGCAGTCGGGGAAGGTGGCAGGGCCGGATGGGTTTCCGGTGGAATACTGTAAAAAATTCAAGGATAAGCTGGCACCCCTGCTGGTGGGGATGTTTGAAAAGGTGATAGGGAGGGGCAGGCATCGATTTCCCTGTTGCTAAAAAAAGATAAGGATCCGACGGAGTGTGGGTCGTCTAGGCCCATCTCACTTCTGAATGTAGACGTAAAAGTATTGGCGAAGGTACTGGTGGGTAGGCTGGAGGAGTGCGTCCCGAAGGTATAGGTGAAGATCAGACGGGGTTCGTGAGAGGGAGGCAGCTCTTTTCAAACGTTAGAACGTCGTTATGGCACCGGCAGAGGGGAAGGAAAGAGGTGGTTGTGGCATTGGACGCTGAGAAGGCGTTTGACCGGGTAGAATGGGGGTACTTGATGGCAGTTCTGGAGCGGTTTGGGATTGGACCAAAACTTGTGAACTGGGTAAAGATACTGTATAAGGAGCCGAGGGGAAGTGTCCACACAAACAACATCAGCTCGAGATACTTTTCTCTCCACCGTGGGACTAGGCATGGATGTCCTATGACCCCCCTGCTGTTTGCACTTGCGATTGAGCCGTTGGCCATCACATTAAGAAGTGTGGGGGTATGGAAAGGAATAGAGCGGGGGGGGGGGGGGGGGGGGCGGATAGAGCATAGGGTTGTCCTTATATGCCATTAACTTGCTGTTATAAGTGTCGGAATCGAGTGTGTTGATCGGGGGAATACTGGAGCTGCTTCAAGTGTTTGGGTCTATCTCAGGGTACAAACTAAATCTAGACAAGTGTGAGTATTTTGTGGTGTCTCAGCTGGGGGTGGGGGCAGGAGTGGGGGGGCTGCCATTCCGTAGGGCAGGGATTCACTTTGGGTACCTGGGGATGCAGGTTACCCAGGAGTGGGGGGGGAGGCTCCACAGGTGCAACATTTCTAGATTGGTGGGTGTGGTCGTCACCACTGATGTATATATTGCATATATAGGATTTTGATATAGGTGCTTTACAGTAAGGCCGCTGTACTACAGGTTCGGGGTAGATCCCTGCCTGCTGGCTCCGCCCAGTAGGCAGAGTATAAATATGTGTGCTCCCCGTACAGCAGCCATTTCGTCAGCTGCTGTAGGAGGCCACACATTTCAGTGTAATAAAGCCTCGATTACATCCTACTCTCGTCTTTGCGTAATTGTTACTGCATCAATTTATTACACAGAATTTTTCAGAGATGGACCTCCGCATCAGGCCGGATTGCCTGCAGCTGCATCCTCAAGCAGACAATGCCAAAAAGGATTTTGAACATTGGCTAGCCTGTTTTGAAGCATACATCGGGTCTGCACCAGACACAATCCCAGAAGCACAGAAGCTCCAGATCCTTTACACGTGGCTGAGCTCCAACGTCTTTCCACTCGTCCAGGACGCGCCAACCTACGCAGAGGCCATGGTGCTACTGAAGGAAAACTATGCACAGCGGCCTAACAAAATCTACGCCAGACACATCCTCTCCACACGGCGCCAGCTTCCCGGTGAGTCAGTGGAAGATTTCTGGCGCGCCCTGCTTGCCCTAGTTAGAGACTGTGACTGTGAGGCCGTTTCGGCCACGGAACACTCGAATTTGCTGATGAGAGACGCATTTGTTACGGGCATAGGCTCTGACTACATCTGCCAGCGCCTCTTAGAAAGGGCCCGCTCGACCTCGCGGCAACCAGAAAACTATCGCTCCCACTTACGGTAGCATCACGCAACATTCAGGCCTATGCCCCCGACCGCGCGGCTCACCCCCCTGTGCATCGTGGACCCCACCGACGGCCGCCCCATCGTGGGCCCTATCAGCGACCGCCCTCAGCCAACCTCACACCTGTGCCGCACGGCAGCCAACCAACCCCGGGGGGCCCAAATGCTACTTCTGTGGGCAGTCAAAACACCCCTGACAGCGCTGCCCGGCGCAGAGCGCCCTCTGCAAGGCCTGTGGCAAGAAGAGACATTTCGCTGCAGTGTGCCAGGCCCGCTCAATCGGCGCTATTGTCCCGGTACCCCCATGTGCGGCCAGTGGGTGCCGCCATCTTCCTCTCCTCAGACCACGTGTGGCCCATGTGCGCCGCCGTCTGGTTCAACCCAGGACCAACAGGTGCTGCCACCTTGCCTTCCTCACATCACGTGCAGCCCCAGGGCGCCGCCATCTTGCCTCCCCCACGACACGTGCGGCTCGTGGGCACCGCCATCTTACTCGACTCAGGACCCCTGCGAATCGGGCACCTCATCAGGCTGCTCATCACCTGCAACCACCGATGACCAGCCACGTCTCGCCACGGTCACGATTGATAGTCTCGACCACACAACCTCGCGACTGCTTCAACTAAAGTGAAGGACAACGGACATGAGATCTCCTGCCTGCTGGACTCCGGGAGCACTGAAAGCTTAATTCACCCTGATACGGTAAGGCGCTACTCCCTTGGGGTACACCTCACTAACCAGAGAATCTCCCTGGCCTCCTGATCCCACTCCGTGGCGATCCGGGGGTACTGCATCGCCACTCTCACTGTCAGGGCGTGGAGTTCAGCGGCTTCCGCCTCTACGTCATCCCCAACCTCTGCGCTGCCTTGCTACTCGGCCTGGACTTCCAGTGCAACCTCCGGAGCCTAACCCTGAAATTCGTCGGGCCCCTACCACCCCTCACTGTGTGCGGCCTCGCAACCCTAAAGGTCGACCCACCTTCCCTTTTTGCAAACCTAACCCCGGATTGCAAATCCGTCGCCACCAGGAGCAGAAGGTACTGCGCCCAGGACAGGATCTTCATCGGGTCTGAAGTCCAGCGGCTGCTTTGGGAAGGCATCATCGAAGCCAGAAACAGCCCCTGGAGAGCCCAAGTGGTGGTGGTCAAAACTGGGGAGAAAAACAGGATTGTCGTGACTACAGTCAGACCATCAATCGGTACACGCAGCTCGGCCCATACCCCCTCCCACGCATATCTGATATGGTCAATCAGATTGCACAGTACCGGGTCTTCTCGACAGTGGACCTGAAATATGCCTACCACCAGCTCCCCATCCGTAAGGAGGACCACCTATACACCGCGTTCAAAGCAGACGGCCGCCTTTACCACTTTCTTAGGGTTCCCTACGGCGTCACCAACAGGGTCTCGGTCTTCCAACGGGAGATGGACCGAATGGTTGATCGGTACGGACTGCGGGCCACTTTCCCACACCTGGACAATGTCACCATCTGCAGCCATGATCAGCAGGACCATGACGCCAACTTTGCCAAATATTTCCACACCGCCACTCTCCTCAACCTCACGTATAACAAGGAGAAGTGCGTGTTCAGCACAAGCCGCTTAGCCATCTCGGCTATGTGGTCCAGAACGGAGTTCTGTGCCCCGACCCCGATCGCATGCGCCCCTCATGGAACTCCCCCTCCCCCACTGCCCCAAGGCCCTCAAACGATACCTGGGGTTCTTTTCGTATTCCGCCCAGTGGGTCCCAAACTATGCGGACAAGGCTCGCCCACTCATTTAATCCACCGCTTTTCCACTGATGGCCGAGGCTCACCAGGCCTTCAACCGTATGAAGGCCGACATCGCCAAGGCCGCAATGCACGCGGTCGATGAGACGTTACCATTCCAAGTGGAGAGCGATGCATCAGATATTGCTCTGGCCGCCCCCTCAACCAGGTAGGCAGGCCCGTGGCATTCTTTTCCCGCATCCTCCATGCCTCCGAAATTCGGAACTCCTCCGTTGAAAAAGAGGCCCAAGCCATCGTTGAAGCTGTGCGACATTGGAGGCATTACCTGGCCGGCAGGAAATTCACTCTCCTCACTGACCAACAGTCGGTTGCCTTCATGTTTAATGACACACAGTGGGGCAAGATCAAAAATGATAAAATCTTGAGGTTGAGGATCGAGCTCTCCACCTACAACTACGAGATATCGGATCGCCCCGGTAAGCTCAACGAGGCTCTCGATGCCCTATCCCGAGGTACATGTGCCAGCGCACAAGTGGACCGACTCCGGACCCTGCACAACAACTGTTGCTCTGTTTACTTGCTATAAGTATAGCAGTCAATATGGTCGCCTTCCTTAATCCTAATTATGTTTACACTTAGAGTCGCCAGGTATCTCTCGATACCGCCACAAGGTTCAACCCGAATACTGATCAAAGAGCCAATACACCAGTTAGTTAGTTCAAAGTCAATACTATTTATTTACACACACAGTAATATCTACTCATGCACAAAGTACTACAAATTAAACTATCTCTAACGCTAACGCCTATACTTAACTTTGGGTGCCCACTCAGTCAGAGGAACAATGGCCGTTGTTCGGATCTGAGGCTGTTGGGTGCGAAGGTGTAACAGGAGAACAGCTAAGGTCGTCCGTCTGGTAGCGAGCGTTGACCTTGAACTTACTTGCTTCTGGTGATGCTGGTGGATGGGTATCTCCGCTTTGAGAGCCAAGTCCAAGAGAGCGATTCTCTCGTGGGGTTTCCTTCTTATACGTGATGGGGCTTTGCGCACTTTTAGGTGGGCCTTAAACTTGGCCCCAATTAATTGGGCCGCTTCGCAATCATTGTCATGGATCTAAACCAATAAATGGGTAGGTGCCCTGATGGCTGAGCGTGTCTTAGGTGGCCGTTGGCCTTGCTTTGTTTGTGTCTTTCTGGCGCCGGGATGTCTGCAATAGTATCTGTTACTTGACTATCATTCCTTTGTTCCTGGAGATGGGCCATCAATATGCTAATCGACGTATAGTTTCAATTCCGTCTGGGAGCTGTTTCCCAAATATACATTCAGGCCTCTGTGCCTACTTGTTTTCTAGCATTGTCCACAGTTCCCTATATTCTTTGCGAGCGTCCATTTTGTATTCTGGAAGTGGCCATCCCAGATGGCTACACAACCTCTGTCACCCAGGGGTCACACGTTTTTACCATTTCATCAAGGCCTGAGGAAGTCAGGGCGATTACCAGAGACTGCCAGGTCTGCGCGGAGTGTAAACTGCACTTCTACCGGCCAGACCGTGAGCGCCTGGTGAAGGCCTCCCGCCCCTTTGAATGCCTCAGCGTGGACTTCAAAGGGCCCCTCCCCTCCAACAACCGCAACACGTACTTTCTCAGTGTGGTCAACCCAGCTGCTGGGTCACTGTCTGTGCGGAGTCTGCACTTTCTCCACGTGTGTGCGTGGGTTACCTCCGGGTGCTCCGGTTTCCTCCCACAGTCCAAAGACGTGCAAGTTAGGTGGATTGGCCAGGCTAAATTGCCCTTAGTGACCAAAAAGGTTAGATGGGGTTATTGGGTTATCGGGATAGGGTGGAAGTGAGGGCTTAAGTGGGTCGGTGCAGACTCGATGGGCCGAATGGCCTCCTTCTGCACTGTATGTTCTATGTTCTATGTTCTAACACCAGGCATCGTTTGAGGGCCTTGGGGCAGTGGGGGAGGAGGAGTTCCATGAGGGGGCGCATGTGATCAGGGTCGGGCCCTCGAGCTCCATTTTGCACCACATAGCCAAGGGTGGCTAAGCGGTTGGTGCTGAACACGCACTTCTCCTTATTGTACGTTAGGTTGACAAGTTTGGTGGTGTGGAGGAATTTGGAAAGGTTAGCATCGTGGTCCTGCTGGTCATGGCCGCAGATGGTGACCAGGTACGGGAAGGTGGCCTGCAGTCCGTACCGGTCAACCATTCGGTCCATCTCCCGTTGGAAGACTAAGACCCCATTAGTGACGGCGAAGGGAACCTGAAGGAAGTGGTAACGGCAGCCATCCGCTTCAAACGGGGTGTACGGGCAGTCCGCCTTGCGAATGGAGAGCTTGTGGTAGGCAGATTTCAGGTCCACTGTAGAGAAGACCCGATACTGTGCAATCTGATTGACCATATCAGATATGCGTGGGAGGGGGTACACGTCGAGCTGTGTGTACCGATTGATGGTCTGACTGTAGTCAACGACCATCCTGTTTTTCTCCCCAGTTTTCACTACTACCACTCGGGCTCTCCAGGGGCTGTTGCTGGCCTCAATGATGCCTTCCCGCAGCAGCCGCTGGACCTCAGACCTGATGAAGGTCCTGTACTGGGCGCTGTACCGTCTGCTCCTGGATCCGATGGGTTTGCAATCTGAGGTGAGGTTTGCAAACAGTGAAGGCGGGTCGACCTTAAGGGTCGTGAGACTGCAGGCAGTAAGGGGTGGTAGGGGTCCGCCAAATTTTAGGGTTAGGCTTTGGAGGTTGCATAGAAAGTCCGGGCCAAGTAGCAAGGCAGCGCAGACGTTGGGGAGGACGTAGAGCCGGAAGTCGCTGAATTCTATGCCCTGGATGGTGAGGGTGGCGGTGCAGTATCCCGGATCTCCACGGAGTGGGATCTGGAGGCCAGGGAGATTCATTGGGTGATGGGGTGTACTGCGAGGGAGCAGAGCCTTACGGGGTGGATGAAGCTTTCAGTGCTCCCAGAGTCAAGAAGGCATGATGTCTTGTGCCCATCGACCTTTACCGTCGTCGACGCGGTTGCGAGGTTGTGCGGCCGGGACTGTTCGATCGTGATGGAGGCGAGCTGTAGCTGGTGTTGTAAGGCCCCTGGCTGGTCGGCAGTGGTTGCAGGCGATGAGCGGCCCGATGAGGTGCCCGACGAGCAGGGTTCCTGAGGCGGGGAAGATGGTAGCGCCCACGGGGCACATGTGGCGGGCTGCGTTAAAGGTGGCGGCGCCCACAGGCCGCACGAGGCCTGATGGTGAAGATGGCAGCGCCCACGGTCCGCATGTGTCCTGAGGCAAGCAAGATGGCGGCACCCACCGGCCGCACGTGGGTTGCGGGGCGAAAATGGCGGCGCCCAGGGTCGCATGTGGAGGGTGCATAGACAATGGGCCTGGTTATAGCGGTGATCGAGCGGGCCTGGCACACCACAGCGAAATGTCCTTTCTTCCAGCTGGCCTTGCAGAATGCGCTTCGCACCGGGCAGCGCTGCCAGGGATGCTTTGTCTGTCCACAGAAGTCGCACTTGGGTCCCCTGGGGTTGGCTGGCTGCCGCGTGGCGCAGGCCTGGGATTGGCTGGGGGCGGTCGCTGGTGGAGTGAACGATGGGGCGGTCGCTGGTGGCGTCCATGATGGGGTGTTCGCTGGTGGGCTCCACAATGTCCAGGAGGGGGGGGGGGGGGCGCCGTGCGCCGTACACGTGTACATTACGGGAGGCGACTGTTAGTGAGATCGCGAGTTTCTTGGTCGTCGCGAGGTCGAGGTTAGCCCCTTCCATGAGGCGCTGGCGGATGTACGCTGACCTTATGCCTGTAACGAAAGCGTCCCTGATTAGGAGTTCGGAATATTCAACGGCCGAAACGGCCTGGCAATCGCAGTCCCTCAACAGGGCGTGCAGGGCACGCCAGAAATCTTCCACAGACTCACCGGGGAGTTGATGCCAGGAGGTGCCTGGCGTAGTGTTTGTTGGTCTGCTAAGTATAGCTCTCTTTCAGCAGCGCCATGGCCTCAGCCTAGGCAGGTGTGTCCCGGATGAGGGGAAAGATATTGGAGCTCAGCCGTGTATAGATGATCTGGAGTTTCTGTGCCTCTGTGGGTGGTTCTGTCGCAGATCCTATGCAGGCTTCGAAGCAAGCTAGCCAATGGGCGAAGGCCGACGGCATTGTCTGCTTGAGGGTGCAGCTGCAAGCGATCAGGCTTGTTGCGGACATCCATCGTTCTAAAATCTCTACTTAATAAATTGATGCACTATCAATTACGATGAGACGAGAGTCGAGTGTAATCAAGGCTTTATTAAGCAGAGATGTGTAGCCTCCAGCAGCTGCTGCTGAAATGGCTGCAGCTCGGAGAGCCCACACATTTATAATCCGCCTACTGGGCAGAGCCAACAGGCAGGGATCTACCCCCGTATCTGTAGTACAGGAGCCTTACCGTATTACATCCCATATGTGATATATACAACAGTGGTGACTACTACAGCAGGGGGTCGGGATTGAAAGCACTAGCAACAGCGCCGCTCCCGATAGCCCCGGGGAAATACTCAGGGAATCCGGTAATAATAGCTGCATTGAGAATTTGGAGGCAGTTTTGCCAACACTTTGGGTTGGGGGCAGGGTCAAGGGAAATGCTGTTTTGGGGGAATCACAGATTTGAGCCAGGGAGGTGGGATGGAAATTTTCGGAAATGGGAGGAGAAGGGGATTAAGACACGAAAAGATTTGTTTCTTAGGGGTCGGTTTGCAGGATTTGCAGGAGTTGGAAGCGAAGTATGGGCTGGGGCGATGGGAACTGTTTAGATACATGCAGGTTCGAGATTTTGCCAGAAAGGAGATACAGAACTTCCTGGTGGAGCCGGCCTCCACATTGCCGGAGGAGGTGCTGATGACAGGGGAACTGGAGAAGTGGGTAGTGTCAGCGGTTTACCGAGGTATTGAAAAATGAAAATGAAAATCGCTTATTGTCACAAGTAGGCTTCAAATGAAATTACTGTGAAAAGCCCCTTGTCGCCACATTCCGGTGCCTGTTCAGGGAGGCTGGTACGGGAATCGAACCGTGCTGCTGGCCTGCCTTGGTCTGCTTTCAAAGCCAGCGATTTAGCCCTGTGCTAAACCAGTGGAAGGGATCAAACCAAAGTGGGAGGAAGAGTTGGGAGAGGATATGGAGGAGGAGTTCTAGTGTGAGGTGGTCGGGAGAGTGAATGCCTCCACCTCGTGTGTGAGGTTAGGGCTGATACAGCTGAAGGTGGTATACAGAGCACATCTCATGAGGGCGAGGATGAGCCGATTCTTTGAAGGAGTAGAAGATGTGTATGAATGTTGCGGGGTGGGGCCCCGCTAATCACGTTCATATGTTTTGGTCTTGTCCAAAGCAGGAGGATTACTGGAAGGAGGTTTTTAGGGTCATTTCTAAAGTGGTGCACGTGAAACTGGTTCGGGCCCTCGGGAGGCCATATTCGGGGTGTCGGACCAGCCAGGGTTGGAAATGGGTGCGGAGGTAGATGTTGTAGCCTTCGCCTCGTTGATTGCCTGAAGGCGGATCCTGATAGAGATTATAGAATTTACAGTGCAGAAGGAGGCCACTCGGCCCATCGAGTCTGCACCGGCTCTTGGAAAGAGCACCCTACCCAAGGTCAACACCTCCACCCTATCCCCATAACCCAGTAACCCCACCCAACACTAAGGGCAATTTTGGACATTAAGGGCAATTTATCATAGCCAATCCACCTAACCCGCATTTCTTTGGACTGTGGGAGGAAACCGGAGCACCCGGAGGAAACCCACGCACACACAGGGAGGATGTGCAGACTTCGCACAGACAGTGACCCAAGCTGGAATCGAACCTGGGATCCTGGAGCTGTGAAGCAATTGTGCTATCCACAATGCTACTGTGCTGTCCTGCATAGGCTGGAGAGCTACCTCTCCACACTGTGCCCTGGCGTGGCGGGGAACCTGTTGGAATTCTTGACTCTTGAAAAGGTTAGATTTGAACTGAGGTGAAGGATGGAGTGGTTCTACAATTCATGGGCATTATTCATTGTGCACTTTCAAGAACTGGATTACATCAAACATTAGTTGGGGCGTGTGGGTGGGAGGGTTGCGGGGAGGGGTCTGTGTGTGTTAATGGCGACTATGGGTGATCCCTAATTCCTTTTTGTCATTTGTTTATGTGAACATGCGGGCTAATGTTTGGGGTTTGGTGGGAGGATGGGATCATTGTTGTTGATATGGGGATTGACATATTTGTTACTGATTATTGTTTATTGTTGGTGGGTGTAAATTTGGGGGAAAATGTGAAAAAGGAGGAGGATAAAAAGAATTTTTAAAAAGGTGATATGTAGAATACTGTATGTTATGTGATGCCTAAATATTTGAAAGGGAGATGTCAATGCATACTCTATGCCTCATCATTCCATGTTACAGTGTTTTAGATGCTTGAAGAGTAGCCTAAGAGCCATTATTTGGGCAGCACTCTATCAGGGAGATTAGTGAAACATATAATACAAATATGCACCAAATATCTATTCTCATAGGATCTGAAATATTAATCATGATAAGCAAGATTGGCACAAACCAGTCAGTGCTCACATATCTTCCTTTACAGCCTTTGGGAATTGTAGGGTAATTCAGAGAGATATAATTCTCCTTTAAACCAGCTGCCATCGCTTTATCTACATATCCTAATGAAGCACATGTGTCTCAAAGCAAGAGTTCAGGGGTGGGATTCCTCTCTACCCAGCGGGGGGGGGGGGGCCTGTACCGGCGCCGAGGAGTGGCATGAACCACTGCAGCGTCAGGCCGCCCGGGAGGTGCGGAATCCTCTGCACCTTTGGGGACTAGGCCAGCGGCGGCGGGGTTGGCACCGCGCCAACTGGCACGGAAGGGCTTGGTGCCACGCCAACCGACGCCGAAGGGCCTCCGTCGGCCAGCACGCTTTGGCACAGGCGTACGAGCGCCAGCGTGTTCTGCCGTCATCCCAGCACATGTGCAGGGGGGTTCTTCGCCGCACCGGCCATGGTGGAGGTTGACAGCCGTAGGCGTGGAGGGAAAGAGTGCCCCCATGGCACAGGCGCGCCCGCGGATCGGTGGGCCCCGATCCCGGAGCCAGATCCCACCGCACTCCCCCCTCGAGGACTCTGCAGGCCGCCCTCACAGCCAGGTCCTGCCGGTACGGACCTGGTTTGATTTATGCCAGTGGGACTGGCCGGAAACGGCCGTCCGCTTAGCCCATCGCGGGGCAGAGAATCGCCGGGGGGGGGCTACTGCCAGCGGCCGCTGACTGGTGCGGCATGATTCCTGCCCCTACCAAAACCCCGGTGCCGGAGAATTCGGCAGCCGGCGTCGGGGTGGCGGGGCGGGATTCACGTCACCTCACAGCAATTCTCTGACCCAACGGGGGGTCGGAGAATCCCACCCCAGAACTTAGAGCCATAGTGTTCCTTCATTAGACAAGATGAGTTGTACTAGTACTAATATAGTAATGATAAATGAGACCAACTTGTCCCAATCTGTAGTGTGCCAAAATGGATCAGGATTTTCATGTTAATAGAACTGCAGCTATCACAGTTGCTGCTATCAATGGTAATAGAGATGCTGATATAGTTCCAAATGAATTACAATTGGCAGCCATGTTGGATCTGAGGCGAGATTCTGATAAGTGCATTTAAACAGTTTTCTACGCTGATGGGCTTGGAATTGGAATGTTTGAAATCCTATCTCTGCAAGCAGGCTTTCTAATCATATGTGTCCACTTAATGCAATCTACTTGTGATACGAGTGAAATAGCACAGGAACTGTGGGGATTGTGACCTTTTTAACAGCAACAGGCAGCAACAAGAATCACACTTTCCTCTCATATTATTGAGCTGGTTTTTCCTCTGTTGCTTAATTAAGCCATATTGCTTAATTAAGTCTAGCCAGTGTTCCCCCTATTTCATTGTTTGTGAAAATAGAGCCATAATTTCTTCAGAGTTGCTCTCACTCCACCAATGTACTTTGTCAGATGTGTGGGGAAACCATTAATGTGCATACATTTATTTTCTGCTCAATTCCAGCAAAGTTACAGGAGCAGATCAGAACACCAACTGGAAACATCTGGGTCACACAGTCAAAATTCACAGCAGAGAAATATTTGTTCACCAGATCTGCAACACTTTCTGCTTGCCACGAGTCATGTAGTTTAATTCTGTTCTCCAGGCCTCAGGAAGCAGGTCTGGACCGAGCTGGTCAAACTAATTTCAGCCGAGACCTGTTTCAGGAAGAAGGGGCCTCTATTCCTCACTCTCTCCGAAACTAAACATGTCATTGAGAAATATCAATGAAATGTCTGAATGAGGAATGTAGGATGATCAAACCAGCTGTACAGAGCAGGATTTGTATCAAAAAGCTGTGATGAGCTGGCACTGATAAATGTTGAAAAGTGAGAAAAGCCAGGAATTGAGCAGCCTTGAGACCCTGTGAAAGAATATGTTCCAATCAAGCATGGTTGTGATTAATCAACTCAGTGAGGATACTGGTCTGGATCTAAGTGAAAGGGATAGTGTTTCAACACATGTGTCACCGGCCGTTTTTAAAATCAATCCTTGTCAGCTGAGCGAGCAGATCAGAAGGGAAGCTCTTTGATAATACTGTGAAAAAAATGCATGCATCTAAACCCGTGATTGGAAGTGTTGAAGGAAAGGAGTGGAGGTTTGAATATTGGCTGCTGTGTTGCTCCAACCCACTTTATATATTTTCCCAATATCACCTCACGTCAGTCAAACACAAAACAATTTCTGGAATTGGTTTTAAAGAATATGATTGTATTTCAGCAAATGCCTGGTGGAATCCTCTTTGTAAAATTCAATCTGAAATTAATTTCTCCACATGTTAGAAGCCAGGAGACCAGGGAGAGGGAGAGAGGATTTGAAAATATATTGTACTGCGTAACACGTTGTTGCATTGATTTACAAACCCCCAATGTTATTGGAATGGAAAGAAAGGATTATAATGCAATGTTTGCTATTCTTGTGGTCGACCTCATCTTTCTATTTCCTTTTCAGCTTAATTGTCCAATATCTCATTTTCAATATATATTTGTTTTTGTGGATCATTTTATTGTACCAGATGTTAATTTGTGAAGCTGTATCTTGAACTCTTGGGTATTTTCAGTAAATGAACAGTGGGTAAATGAACAGTGCATGATGTATTTTATTTTATTAACAGGGCATGAAGCAGCCTTCCAAATGCTGCAATAATGTCAAGACTAATTGCAGGGGAAGGAATTAATACATTTATTTTTCCTACCCAGCACCTCTGGAAGTAAAATGCTTTGCTATTTTACAGTGTCAGTCATTCACTGTGCATCACGTGTTCTCTGGCGTAGAATGAATTAGTTTATATTCTTGGAGGAAGGGGTAATTAGTACATCCGTTTATTGCCAAATTCGAACTCGGCTATTTCTGGAACCTTCCACACAAGGGTTTAATAAACAACTAGTTAGAACACCATTATGTTTTCTCACAGGTTGTCTTCAACTCGATCCTTCGAGTTTACGTTGCTGCCATCTTCGGAGCCAAGAGACAAAAACAAGGCAGTTACGTTAAAGCTTTATTGAGCTGGAATATTGTGACCAATTCAAGGCATGCGTTAGAAAGGGTGGAGAGGGACAGAAGAGTGGCGCAGTGGTTAGCACTGCTGCCTCGCGGCTCCGAGGACCGGGTTCGATTCCGGCTCTGCGTCACAGTCCGTGTGGAGTTTGCACATTCATGTGTTTGCATGGGTTTCGCCCCCACAACCAAAAGATGTGCAGGGTAGGTGAATTAGCCATGTTAAATTGCCCCTTAATTGGAAAAAATGAATGGGTACTCTAAAATTGTTTTTAAAAAAAGAAAGGGTGCAGAGGAGATTTACCAGAATGCTGCCACAGATGAAAGACTCCAATCATGTGGAGAGATAAGAGAAACAAGTGTTGTTACTAGGTAGAAAACAGAAGGGGAGATTTGATTGAAATATTCAAAACCATGAAAGGTTTTTTGATGGAGTAAATAGGAAGAAACTGTTTCCATTGGCATCAGAGTTGGTTTAATTTTCAGTAGTAAAAAGTTATAGGGGACGATTCTCCACTCCACCGACCAAGTACCGCGTTTCACGACGGCGCGAACAGGGCCCGGGCACGCCCTCTACTGGTCCCCCACAGGGAGCCAGCACGGCGCTGGAGCGGTTCATGCCACTCCAGCCTCTGTACGCGGCGCCCATTTCGCACCGCGCCAACCCACGCATGCGCAGTTGGGGCAGCTCAATCCTGTGCATGCGCAGTTTAGCCGCGCCATCCTGCGCATCCTGCGGGGAACTTCTTACGCACACCGGCCCCGACTCAACATGGCGTGGGTGTTCAGCAGACGGCCGCGGCGGAATGTAGGCCCTGGGGGGGGGGAGAGGCCGGCCCGCCAATCGGTGGGCCCCAATCGCGAGCCGGACCCCTTCGGAGGGCTCCCCTCGGTGAAGGAGCCCCCTTTCCCCCCCACAGGCCACCCCGGAGCATTCCCGCAGAGTTCCCGCCGGCAGCGACCAGTGGTGATCGGCGCCGGCTGGACCCTGTCATGTTGGAGCGGCCACTCGGTCCATCCGGGCCGGGGAATCGGCACTCGCCATTTGCTGCGATTCTTTGAGCGGCCCGGCGCGTTTCGCGCTGCGCTGCTTCCAAGGAGGGGTTGGGAGAATCGCATGCGGGTCTTTGGGGCAGTGTGGCGCGACTCACAAAGCCCCCCCCGGCGATTCTCCCACCCGGCGTGGGGGGAGAATACCGTCCAAAAACTTGGAAAAATCAGGTATTGGAAATAAAGTTTCAAAGACAAAAATAAAAGAATGCCGGACGTGACCAACGTTTAAATGCATACGATGGAGTCTTTCTGCCAGAATGTGGCGCAGGGAGAAGGACCTGGCACATACACTGACGTCACACTTTAGGCTCTGCTTTGGGCGCAAAATGACGGAGAACAGGTTTGTCCATTTTGTAGTTGCCAGCAAGCAAACAACAGGACTGTGAAGGACTGAAGATGGAGGATTTTGTAATTAAGGAAAACAGGGCCAGAGACACAAACATGCCAGGATCTCACAGCTGAATCTGCTGGAGAGAGTTGCACAGGAGAGTCCATGGCAGGGCAAAGCATTGCTAATGTTAGCTCTGTTCAGAGCTCCAAGGCCTCTGGTGAACAACCCATTAAGAAGCAACTGAAAACTGAAACAAAGCAGTATAAAGATGATTTCTTGAGGTATGGCTTTAATTGTGCCAGTGCAAATCAGGATGCAAAGCCCATGTGTGTTACATGCAGGGAAGTACTGGCAAATGAAAGTTTAAAACCCTCAAAATGTCAAAGACATTTGAAGATTAAGCATGACGCATTCAAGGACAAGTCTCTTGACTTTTGTCATAGGATGCTGTGAGAACTTAAATCATCAGCTGAAGTCCTTAACATAAACGTAATAATGAATGACAATGCAAGTGAAATCGTGAGGACCAGGCAGGCTCACCTGTCGCATTAAAGGTAAGCAATAATGGTGTATAGTCTTCATCCCTTACCCCTGCATCCTTTAATAAATTTTTCAGCCTCCGAGAAGGGTGAGCAAATTGCCTCTGCAGTTTTAATACAACAAGCTTTTTATCAGCAAAAGTCCCATTTTCAACTGCCATTAACACATCCTTAATAACTGTACTTGAAATATTATTTGTCAGTAATGGAATATAATAGTGTCCCGACTATTTAAATTGTAAGTCCACCGTCTTTCCAAAAACTGTTGCCTTATCTTGTTCCATATCCAGCTTCCTGTGTGCTTTCTTCATTGATGGTCTGCTCAGAAGCAACGGTATCTCACTTGATACAACATCCGTGCTAATGAAATCATTCACTCCGGCAATATTGCAAGGGATCACCACTCTTTTCAGCGACTTCAAAGTATTATCATCCCCAAACCTGAAACTTGTGGAACTTTCAAATTCCTTAACCTTTTTACGATTTTCAGTATTCAAGGAGTCCAGGTAACATTTTAACCAGTCTATCCCACACACAGTAGATGTGCAGCCACTGTCCAATACAGCACAATTGAAGGATCTGAAGAACCAACACCCTCATTACCGGCATAAAACTGCTTGTTAATAGGACAATGCCTTCTTTCCGGTCACTATCTTTTTCACCTTCTGACTCTCCCATTTCATGTGTCGCTTCAAACACTATTATAACGTGTTGGACAGTTGAAAGCACATTGAGAGTCACATCCAAAACATTGATTTATCATACCCCGGGCATTTCTGGGGTTCATCTTCCTATTGTAGGTTCTAACTAGGTTTCTGTCTTCATAATTTCCAGGTCCCAATCTCCTTCTATTGTCTTGGAACCTGTTTGTAGCCGTGCGATTTCGCCATCCTGTTAGTAGTGTATCTTCCATATTCTGCTTTATAGCAGGCTGACCTATTTGGGTCATCAGAGCCATTGGAATCAAATGTTTCCCCAGAAACATTTTTAAAGCTTCTGTCATCTGATCAAATAAGGTATCCTTATCCGCAAACTGAACTCCTGTCAAAACCAGGAGCCTATCCATGTTGCTCACTCTAGCACAGTCAAGTAATTTAAAGGGAAATACAGACTGTGGAAATTCCAGATTGTGTTTCTTCAGCCTTTTATATGGTCTGCCAAATTCCATTATATAGTCTTCCATGGAGAAATCCTCTATTTTCCGGAACCTATCAAAATCCGACCATGCTTCATACACCCTTAATAAGTCATCCTTTTTATAAATCGTATCCATGTAATGTAAAAGAGTCTCCAGACCTTCTTCTGAGTCTAACTCTTCCAATTCCAGCTCAGAGAACACTTTGCTTCGGATTTTACTGTCAGAAGGTAGAGAAAGAGCCAATGCCATACCTTGTTTTCTCTTTCCCGAGGCAGTTCCCTTAGTCCACATAACAACTGCACTTGTCCATTGATCGTACGATCCCCTTTCAGAAAATAAGGGGGGGGGGTGGGTAGTCATATCCGGACATCTTTATCCTGGGTTCAGCCATATATCTTTTTTTCTCTTCTCACTCACTCCTTGGTTTGGAGTGGAAAAGTTGTATCTTTCAACCCTTCACATTTGCACAGCAACCATCCTCTGCTTCCAATTGTTAGACATTTAGCTGCTGTTGTATAAAGAATCAAAGGTTCTGCTCCTTTTCACAAACACCTTTATTTCTCTTTAACAGACTCTGCACAAAACTCTATCTTCACATCACCTGACACAGAGGCCACATGAAGCCCCTTTACATATCAGTGTCAATTATTGGATACTTAACATAAATGAGACAACTAATTAGAATGTCTCTTAGCCCATTACTTAACAGAAGTAAGATGACCTACTGCCAGTGCCAAAGAGGAGGAAGGGGTGCTCTTTTACTCTTCTGATGTGCTTTGCATCAGTGTGACTTCCTAGTGTGATTATTCCCGCCTTTGAGGGCCTACTGCTGGGAATTGCGAGAGGGGAAGAGAGAAGCGGAGTGACCCGAATGCTGCTGCGGCTGTCTGGAGGCTGTGTCTGTTTGCTGCGGCCTCTATTGCTTCTGTGTTCTGGAGCGAGGAAAGGGATGAAGTAAGATGATTCACAACTAGTGCTGGAGAGGGGAAGGGTTGGCCGACTGATTCGGCTGAGCAGCTTGATTAAAGTATTGAAGAAATGCTTTTGCAGATTGCTGGTGGCCTATTGAACTGTTGACTTTTCAATGTTTAATGTCTGGAAGTCGTATATCTGCTTGCTGCCACCTATTTTGCTTTTGTGGCCTGGAGCGAGGAAAGTGAGGAAGTAAGATGACCTACGACCAGTGCTGGAGAAGGGGAAGGGGAGGCAGATCGATTCAAATCAGCAACCTGATGAAAGTATTGAAGAAATGTTTTTGCAGATTGCTGTTGTCTTTTCAATATTGAATCTCTGGAAGCCATATGTCTTTTGGTTCCTATCTCTTTTGCTTCTGTGGCCTGGAACGAGGAAAGGTAGTAAGTAAGATGACCGACTACCAGTGCTGCAGATGGAAAGGGGTGCTCTTTCACGCTTCTGCTGTGCTCTGCTTCAGTGTGACTTTCCGGTGTATTGTTACGTTGCGCCGAGGCAATTTTCCACTGATGTGAGTCTATGCTGGGAGCTGCGGGAGGGGGAGCGAGTTATTGTGTTGTTGACTGTGTAGTGATTAATGCTTGGAGACCGTGCGTTTGTCTGCTGCAACCCGCTTTGCTTCTGTGGTCTGGAGTAAAGAACCTACTGCCAATGCTGGAGAGGGCTTCGCTCTTCTGCTGTGCTCTGCATCGGTGTGACTTTCCGGTATATTATTACGCAACCCCCAAACATCTTTCCACTGATGCGAGTCTACTGCTGAGAGCTGCTGGGGTGGGAGAGAGCGGCAGGTTTATTTAGATGCTGGTGACTTCATTGTACTGTTGACTTTCATGTTTAATGTGAATTTGGTTTTCTTTGTATAAATGTACTGTTGTAGCTTTGTGTTTGTACTAATATTCTTTAGCAAAAAGGTGCTGGTGTGTGTATGGCATGCTACCTTTTCCTTGTCAGTTAATGGTTATGCTTATAATGTGATATATGGACTGTTTAGTGGTTTGATTTTATCCTTTTGCATAAAGGTATTGATGACCGTTTAATAAATAAATATTCTCAAGTGAATTCTCTTGGGTGCACGTACCATGTCTCAGCCAATGATTATTGCATCACATTTCAATCAAACTTTGAAATCTGAACATTTTTCCTGACCTCTCGAAGCGTCAGCACCATAGACGCAGCAGGGGCTGTTTAGCACAGGGCTAAATCACTGGCTTTGAAAGCAGACCAAGGCAGGCCAGCAGCATGGTTCAATTCCTGTACCAGCCACCCTGAACAGGCGCTGGAATGTGGTGACTAGGGGCTTTTCACAGTAACTTCATTTGAAGCCTACTTGTGACAATAAGTGATTTTCATTTTCATTTTCAATAATAAAATACTCAGCTGAGCTTTAGCACTGGCAATATCCTCACGACCAAAGGGTGAATGTATGGATCAGGGCGGGAACACGGTCTCCCTAACGTTCCCGGTCAGGGTTTGAGGTCTCGGGGCTCCTGATGTGCCCAGTGGTGATTGCAGAACAAGGTTCTTCAGCACAACTGGCTTGGTGGATGGCACTCTGAGGGAAGGCGGCATACATAAGGGTGGGGGACACTTGGGAGATTTGAGGTTCCCAGGGTGGAAGCCCTAACTGATTGTCGATCTATCTCCTTCTCTAAATTCTTACACATAACAAAATGGAAGGTGGTGTCAGTCCGCAGAGGATGCCCTCGCGGTGCTGGTGGTAGCCCAGGTGGTTAGACGCCGAAGAAGGTAGCAGTGTCAACGCAGGCTGGAAGCGGTACCCATGTGCAGGGGTCTGTCATACCCCTGAAAACCCGGTCACCCGTCAGGCTGAGGAGGAGCCCAGAGAGGGACGCCAGCGACGGCCCAATGTGTACAGGCATAGTTGGTGTTTTCAGGTATGATGGATGGTTTGTGCCGTCTCAACAAAGATCTGTGTCATGACCTCACGGACATGGCACCCTGTGGAGGAGGAGAACACCTGTCTCGGTGGCCGTGAAAGTCAACGCAACCCTGAACTTTAATGCAACCGGTTCCTTCCAGGGCTCGAGTGGGAACTTGTGTGGTATTTCACAAGCTACAGCCCACAAGTTCATCCGTGAGGTCACAGGTGCCCTGTATGCCCGGGCAACAGACTATATCAACTTTGAGCTGGAGCAAGCCCACCAAGATGCCAGCGCCGGGATGCCCCAGGTCCAGGGGGTAATTGATGGCACACGTGTCTCCTTACTCACAGCGGAGCATCAGGTAGTGTTCTTCATTAACAGGAAGAGGTTCAACTCCCTGAATGATCAACTCGTGTGCGATCAACAACTCTGCATCATGGACGTGTTTGCACACTTCCCAGGGAGCATGCATTACAGCTACATCCTGGGACACTTGAAGATTCTTCGAGAACCACCCCGGATGACAGATTGGCCCCTTAGGGATTAGGGATGCTTGCTGAGGCCATGGGTGATGACGCCAGTGCGGAGGCTGGAGACCAAGGTAACGCCCATGTTCCGATGCCTGGGCCACTCCGGTGGTGCAGTACCCCCCCCCCCCCCCCCCCCCCCCCCCCCCAGAGCGTCTCCAGCTTTGTGGTGGTCTGCTGAGACCTCCCACAACCTGGCACAGCAAAGATATGCTGGAGGAGGAGGAGAGACATGCGGCCTCATCTGAGGCGGAGTAGTCGGACAAGGAGGGAATGGTGAACGAGTCTGAGAAGGAGCTGCAGGAGGAGCGTAGGGTGGAGGGCAAGCGGCAAGGGTCCGGTATGCCCGGAGGATCAGTGAGATCCTCATCCTCACCCGCTGCCATAGAATGAGGCTTTGTCCGTCAGCTCATGCCCTCCCCCCATACCCCTCCTTAACAACCATTCCCCTCCTTCCCCCCCAAACCTAACTACCCTGTTCCACCCTCCCAGGGTCTGTGTAACATCAGCCCAGGGTAATAGGCCTGTGTCCGCACTGTCAGGGGGTCAATATACAAGGCAGGAGAGTGATGATTACTCTGCAGTAAGCTCTGGTGCTCCTCAGTTTATGCCAAAGTCTGACTCCTGTCTTCCTGCTGACAGCACGCTCACACCCATCACCTGAATGGTGTCTGCTTTTGGGAATGTTTGGTATTAGATCACTGTGCCAACGGTGGGGGGGTGAGAAAAGTGGAGGGCAACAGGGGCTGGCGGTGCAGGCAGGCCCGCTGTGAAGATTAACATGACAGAGGATTCACATGCATCAGGTGTAACATGTTTTAATAGTGAACATTGGACATTCCCATTCCCCCTAGCTACAGATTATGACCCCATCCCCTGGGAGTCTCCATGGGATGGATAGGCAGCTGGAGTAAGCTCCAGAGGCCTTGGCATCATCTGGCTCTGCCAGCCCTGGCGCCTCCCCATTGTCTGCACTATGGTGTCAACTCCCTTGGTGACGCTCCTCAGTGACTGAGTCATGCTCTGCAATGCCTCGGCAATGTCCACTTGTATATGGGACATGTCCCTCAGCGACTCGGACATAATGTTGAGGCCTTCAGCCATGGTCATCACAGACTGAGCCACACTTTGAACACCACCACTTAAGACGCTGACCTCGTGCTTCAGGCTTTCCACTGGGGTCGCCATCTTAGCAGTGTTGGCTTTGGTGCTACGCATTGCCGGCATCATCTCCTGCACCCATAGCCTTTGGGACTCCTCCAATCGTCTATGCACTCACTGCAATGTCGCTGACATCCCCTCCTGAATCTCACAGCTGTGTCCTAGCATCTGCATCAGCCTCTGGGATAACCTTGTCCAGAGTCTCAGCATCTGACTGGGACTCAGCTGAGTCCTGGGATCCAGCAGCCCTCCGACTGCTGACTCTTGGATGTTCCTGCTTCCACCTGATATGCATCAGCAACTGTGTGGTGCTCACCAGATTGAGCCCAAGATGCCTGTCCACCAATTGTGTGTTTCTGCGCTGGTGGAAGGTGGGGGTAATAGCTGTCACACCTCGCCGGTGGTCTCCTCGGTGCTCTCCTCTGAGGTGATCTCTTGGGTGGCGGGGGTGAACGACCCCGGATGGCCCGGTCCCATCAGATAGAGATCCTATGAGAGAATGGTCATGTGGTCAGTGAGCAGAAAAGATCATTTTGCCTCACATGAAGAATTCACTTGAGACAGGTCATCTGGATGAATGGGCAGTGCATCCTCACCTCTGCAGTGCAGGCCAACCTCTTTGTCAGTGACTGCTCTTTCCTCGGACAACCCCACAATCTCCAGGGTCCGTTCCTCAGAGGGGTGAGGACCTGGGTCTCTGCTGCTCCACCCACCACCTTGGCCTTTTCCCACTTATTATGGGCTATCCTCTCCTGCGGAGATAAAGGAAGGGCTTTGTGAGTTACACACTTGATGGATCAGGGGGATCTATGGCAGGTGGTGTGGGCATCACAATTGGGCATGAAGGGGTTGTGCTGGCAGGTGCCAAGGGGTGCTGAGGAACAAGCACGTTAATTGAATGTGGAGTGGGTATGAAGTGTCAGCCAGTGATTTGTGGGGGGCTGTGGGAATTTGAGGGATGGCAAATGGAACTGACGCTAGGAGAGAATTGGTAACTTACTCTTGTAGCTCGGTGAAGGTCACTGGTCTTCCTACATTGGACCCTGGCCCTCCTGGTCATGCTGCCCGCACTGACAGCATTGTTGCCTCCCAGGCAGCATTGGTGACCTTGCTGCTGGTCGTCTGACCCCCCTCAGGGAAACAGGATGTCCACAGCATCAAGAAGCCTGGCCAGGTCGGCATCGTCAAAGAGAGGAGCAGGTCTACGCGCTGCCATGCTTGCATGTTGACTGTGGTGAAGGAGGGCTTAAATGCAGCTCCTGCTTGTTAGCGCGAGCAGCTGAGGCGCGAGTCTGGCGAATCAGATGGCAAGACAGCCAGTAATGGCGAGATGCTCGTGGGGCTCATTTCCGGCACTGTTAATATGGGCCGCCACCTTGCCAACTCGCCCGTTGAGTAACACCCCGCCAATTGCATCCAAAATTATACTTGGACGTTTTTCTGCTAAATCGCGCCCGTCAAATTTACTTTGCAGAACCAAAAATGGTGTTTGGTTTTACTCATTTATAGCATTTTAAGATTGCAATGATTGTTACTGATCATTTTAAGTCTGTAAGCCCCTCTCGAATAAATGAAACTCACCCAGATACGCTGCCTGAGAAAAGGTGTTAAAAATTTCTTCATGCAAACATGCTGTTCATCACATGAATTGCCAGGATTAACAATGCCAGCATCATTTGTCTACAATATACTGGGTTAGTGCAGTTCTGTACATATGGTCACAGCTTGAAACAGCTGCAGGTCAGTAATTGTTACTCTGGAAAGGACATTAATATACAGGCAAATTAAACTCACAAATCATCTACTACCAAATAATCTAAATATGCTGGAAGCGTAGCATTGGTTCCAAACACATTTTCTGACTCGAATTAGGATCAAAGTACATTTTTACCCTTCACTTTGGCGTAAAAATTTAAATATTGCAATATATTGTTAAAAGACACAGACAAGGGGTGAAATCCCTGGCACCCGTGCCAAAATAGCCCGGAGAATCGCTGGGTCCGTGGCTGCACATGCGCACGGCGACGACCTGCAGCGGTTCTGCCGTACAACACTACGCCAGCTGTGCGTCGATACGACCTGCCAAATCCGGCCCCGCACGGCACCCCCCACCAGTCGCACCGGCCCTCACGGAAGCCCCCCAGGCCAGCAGCACGGCTCTGTGCCGAGTTTGGCGCCGCTGGACACAGTCCGCGGCCGCCATATTGGGTTCCCGACCGCTCAGACCACACGTCAACCGCACGGTCGGGAACTCGGTCCATCGGGGTGGAGCATTGGGGCAGGGCAAGAGGACAACATTCAGAACACGCCGTATATTAAACTTGCTGCCCACTCTTCACAAATCCCGCCTGGTCTTCATAGCATCATAGATATCATAGAATTTACAGTGCAGAAGGAGGCCATTCGGCCCATCGAGTCTGCACCAGCTCTCGGCACGAGCAGCCTACCCAAGCTCACACCCCAACTCTATCCCCATAACCCAGTAACCCCACCCAACACTAAGGGCAATTTTGGACACTAAGGGGCAATTTAGCATGGCCAATCCACCTAACCCGCACATCTTTGGACTGTGGGAGGAAACCGGAGCACCCGGAGGAAACCCACGCATACACGGGGAGAACATGCAGACTCCGCACAGACAGTGACCCAAGCCGGGAATCGAACCGGTGTCCCTGGAGCTGTGAAGCAATTGTACTAACCACTATGCTACCGTGCTGCCCTGTATAGTGGCCTTCTGCCACTATACCAGGGCACATGGCTCTAACTGCAAAGCCAGCACCGTAGCCAGTTCCTTGCCATCCACATTTAGCAACAAAATGGGCCTGTAAGAACTACACTCCGTGGGGTCCATATCTTTCTTTAAAATAAGGGAGATGGCGGCCTGTGTAAGCGTATCAGGCAGGTAACCTCGAGCTAAAGCGTCACTGAATATATCTACCATTACTGCTCCTAGCTGGTCAGAGAATACTTTGTAAAATTCACCGATCAGGGCCCGGGCGTTATTTGTCTTCATTGCCCTTAGCAGCTCATCCGAGCCTAGTGGGCCTCCAGCTCCTCCCTCCTCTACTCTTGGGAAGGACAACCTGTCTAGAAACTACTTCTTATCTGACACCACCTTGGCGGCTCCGACCTGCACAAATCTCCTTCCTATCTGACATCCCCTCGACGGCTCCGACCTGTACAGATCTCTGTAGAATGCCTCAAAAGCCGCATTGACTTCTCTCCGTGTTGTCACTAAACCATCCCTCGAGTTCTTGACCTGCATTATCTCCAGAGAGGCTGTCTGCCACTCCAGTTGGTGCACCAACAGATGGCGTGCCTTCTCCCTGCGCTCATACACTATGCCCCTCATGCATCGCAGTTATTTCACCGTCTTTCCAGTGGATACCAAGTCAAACTGCACCTGGAGCTGCTTCCTGGTTGCAAACAACTCCGGGATAGGAGCCTCTGAATAGCGACAGTCTGTTTCCAGGTTCTTGCCTACCAAATGCTGCCATTCCTCCCTCACTGCCTTATCTAAGTGCGCTTTATATGAGATCACCTCTCCTCTTATCACCGGCTTAAGTGCATCCTATAGGGTAGAGGGAGAGACCGATCCATTGCTGTTAAACCTGATGTACTCCTCAATGGCTGCAGCTATGCGATCGCAGAACCCCTTCTCAGCCAGTAGTGCCGCATCTAATCTCCATGCAGCCCGCTGGATGGGACCTGTCTCCAGCTCAGGGTCTACCAAATGTGGAGTGAGATCACTATCCCCAAATATTCTGCTTTTCTGACTGCCCGAAGCAGAGACTTATCAAGCAAAAACAACATCTATTCTTGAGTCTACCGTGTGTACTTAGGAGAAAATTGAGAATTCCGGATCATGTGAATGCAGGATTCTCCATGTGTCCACTTCTCCTATCTGCTCCATGAAAGTTCGAAGCCCCATCGCCATCCCCGAAGGAGCCAGATTTTTAGGGCTTGATTGGTCAATTTTGGGTTCCAAAATCCAGTTAAAGTCCCTCACCCAAGACCATTCGATGTGTGTCCAAATCAGGGATGGAGGCCAGCAAACCTTTGATAAATGCTACATCGTCCCAATTCGGGGTATATACATTCACCATAACTACCAAAGTGCCTACCAAAGGTCCAGTCACTATCACAGACTGACCGTTAGGTTCAGCCACAACCCCGGGTGTCAAAACAGGCATTCGCTCATTAATCAAAATTACTGTGCCTCGGGCTGTACCATCAAAGCCCGCGTGGAGCACGAGCCCCACCCACCCCTTCCGATGTCTGGTCTGGTCCCTCATCCGCAAATGTGTCGCCTGCAGAAACACCACATCAGCGTTTAAGCTCTTGCGGTTGGAAAGGACTCTTGATCTCTTCACTGGGCCACCCATTCCCCTCACATTCCAGGTGACCAGTTGAACTAGAGGTTTCCCACCATCCCTCCCTAACCCCCACCCCTTCACGGGATCTGCCATTTCCACCATCAGGGATAAGCAAATAAACCTTAAAGAGATATCGATCAGGCCCCCCCTCACCAAAAGATGACATGCCCCCCCCCCCCCCCCCCCAGAAAAACACAAAGAATATTCTAGAGCAGTGCTTCTCAAAGTGTGGTACGAGTACCGGTGCCGGTACTCGAGCCATCGTCTGCCGGTACTTGGAGTGTTTCCAGAAAAGAAAGAGACAGTAATCCTGGATTGGCTTGTTTAGCTCACCGGTCCCTGGCACATTGAAAAAAAAAACTGCCGGTACGCCACATCAGATAGTTTGAGATGCACTGTTCTAGAGCAACCATCAGCCAACTGATCCCCCCCCCCAATTCTCCATTCCCTATAAAATCCTGAACTGGAACCAGACCCACAGTTTCAGCCACGCCCCCCCCCCCCCCCCCCCCCCCCCCCACACACACACACACACACACACAGGCACTAAGCACGCCAAACCAGTTAGAGCTGGTTTTACAGCTGCAACTCCTCGCCCACCTCACTCTCGTTTGCCAGCATTGTACACTTACACTGCCAGCGAGTTAGCAATGAAAGACAATGAAAGTGACAAGATCATTGCCCAACATGAGAATAAACTATTTCTAGGAAGAGAGAAGATAAAGATCCATCAACCATGCAAGATTTAAGTTCCTCTATTATAATAATAACAATAATAATAATAATAATATCTTATTGTCACAAGTAGGCTTCAATGAAGTTACTGTGAAAAGCCCCTAGTCACCACATTCCGGCGCCTGTTCGAGGAGGCCGGTACGGGAATTTTCTTTACCGTTCCAACGGCTCCGTCCGGACCGGCCCTGCACCTCCTCTATTGACTTACATATTTTGTCAGAGATCAGCTTCCAATGTTTCTTGAAGTGTAAGATTTTTATATAAATTTAAGAGTACCCAATTCTATTTTTTTCCCCCAATTCAGGCACAGTTTAGCGTGGCCAATTCACCTACCCTGCACATCTTTTTGGGTTCCGGGGGCGAGACCCACACAGACACGGGGAGAATGTACAAACGTCACACGGACAGTGACCCGGGGCCGGGATCGAACCCGGGTCCTAGGTGCCATGAGGTATCAGTGCTAACCATTGGGCCACCGTGCTGTCCCCTCTCAAAATGTAAGTTGAATTGTTCGCTGAATTCTTTGGCCAGCGCATCGGAAAGCATGTCTAGTGTGATTGGGCTGCTGCAGAGTGCTGTTCTGCAGTCGCCATCTTGCGTGCTGAAGCATTCCACGAGGCTCCCGTGTCCGTCGAGATCAGGTCAATTTCAGACACCTTGGGCCCTCTGCTTTTGCGTTTGGGCATGGAATCAGCAGGAGGGGAGCCTATTTTGCCGGTCTTTGCAATTCCCTGGTGACTAACCTCCGGAAAAACGGGGGAAATATCTAAAAGTATATTGGGTCCCCCTCTCCATCCCTCAAAATGGAGGTGATTAATTCTCTAGATGTAGAAAATATATTCGATAGAGTGGAGTAGAGCTATTTATTTGGGTATTGATAGGTTGGCTTTGGACCTATGTTTATATTTTGCATCTGGCTTTTGTATAGAGCCCCTGCTGCCAGTATCCATAGAAATGCTTTAAACTCAAAATATTTCCGATTGGGAAGAGGCATGAGACAGGGATGTCCACTGTCTCTCCTACTGTTTGCCCTGGCTATTAAGCCTCTGGCTATCGCACTGAGGTCATCCACAAGGTGGAGGGGAATAGATAGAGTGGGGAGGGAGCATAGGGTATATGAGGACGACCTGGTATTGTATGTGACAGACCGTCTCACCAGTGCAGAGAAGATAATGAAACTGCTCAAGAGATTTGGTTTCTTTTTGGGATACAGATTGAACCTGGGTAAAAGCGAATGTGAATCTCCCAGGAAGGGGGGCCAACCTGAGGTGCTATGTCAATCTAGCTCCAGTCTGTGGCAACCATCGTTTCGGTCCGATGGTTTTGGACTTTCATGGCTTGGAAGGAGGAGGGGTTGGAGAGGCATGCTGATCTGTGGTAAATTCCTGAGGAGTAGCTGGAGAAGCGTAAATTCTCTAGAGCAAACCAGTTCGGATTTACCAGGTACGAAACTTTGCGCGCAAGGAGATTGCTTCCTTCCCTTTGCAACCCCCACCCCACCCCCACCCCCTTGATGGACAGAGTTCTTTTGGCAGCAAATGTAGGGGAGGGAGGGGTGTCGGAGATCTATGGTCAGCTGAAATTGACGGATCAGGTCCTGTTGGATGAGATTAAAAGAAAGTGGGAGGAGGAGTTGGACTAGGAACATGAGGATGGGGAGTGAAGCGAGACTCCATATAGTCAACTTTACCTCTTTGTGCGCTAGGCTCAGTCTGATACAATTCAAGATGGTGCACATTTGACCAGGGCCCAAATGAGTGTGTTTTTTGTGGATGTAGGGGATAGGTGTGAGGGGTGCGGCCCATCACACACACATATTCTGGTCCGGTTCTGGGTTCATGAACATTTGGATCTCCTTCATCAGCACCATGTCGGGAATTCTTGGGATCGGTTGGAGCCATGCCCTTCGGTGGCTATTTTTGGGATCTCAAACTTACCGGATTTACTGGCAGGGGCGAGGGCAGATGCTCTTACCTTTGCTTTCTTGATAGCCCGTAGGCGAGTCTAGTTTGGCCGGAAGTCGTTTTTCCCGCCCAGTGCAGCAAGTTGGCTCAGATACTTGATGGCATTTTTAACCTTAGAAAAAAATCAAGTATCTAATGAGAGGCTCGGTTGGAAAGTTCTACTTCAGGTGGCAGCCGTTTATTTCCTTTTTCAGAGAGTTGGTCACCATCACATGCTGAGGGGTGGGGGGGGGGGGGAGGGAGGGCATGGGGGATTGGTTGTTGTTTCTTTTGGGTTTGTGGGGGGTGGATGTAAAGGTTAGAATATTGTTAACTGTTATACATAAATGGTTGTAGTAGTGTTATTCTGAAAAATTGTGAACAAAATAATTTTTTAAAACTGGATTAGCGAGGGGAGGGGTTAAGCGGTGAGGGATATTTTTTGTATATTGTATGAACCTGGTTGAATATTTTGTATGTTTGCAAACTGAAAATTTGAATTAAAACATTTATTTTTTAAAAATGGTTGCATCTTGCAGAAAGAGAGTTTTTGGAATGGGAAATAGGCACTGCTGCACCAAAAGCAACTTATAGAGAGTTGAGGGAAAACAATTTTGATTCCGCCTTTTTACAATATCTACAACAATTACACTCAGAAAACAATTTCAGATGAGGAAGGCTATTCAGCCCACCTCAGTGCATTCATCCAGACTAACCCCAAAATGTCCCTTCTCCTCCCCTCCCCCATTACAGCATCCAATTGGTTCCCTAAGGATTGGCATTTCTGACCGTGAATTGGAAGAATTTAATTTAAACAAAGGCATTTTAAAATATTCATATTAAACATTGCACTTGAGAAAGCCATTTAACTGAATGGGGATTTGAGACTGAAGATCAAATCAGTTCACTTAAATGGGACAAACAGTGCACCAAACAAAATCAATGCAATGCTCAGTTAATCTTTATTTCTGCCACTTTGTTCTGAGATGCACTGCCTTATTTTTGAGGAACCATTAAGGGAGAAAGTATTTTACATATAAAGCTAACTGTGGCAGTGTAACAAGTTGGTACCAATCATTTATATTTGACAATGGGTGGGCTTTTAGCACATGTTTATACCCCCATTTCAGTTAACCCAAAACAGTTTCAAGCAGATGAAGCATTAAATCAATTGATGAGTAGGTTTTATTTTTATTTTTCTTTATTTAGATTGGGGAATGCCAGTTCGTAGGTGCAGCATGTTTATCCCGCCTTTTAGCATGCAGTATTGTGCACTCCTATGGACAGATGCAGAAAAGGATTTTAGCTAGCAATATGAAGGCTGTACAGGTATTCAATAATACATAGCCGTCATTGACATGTCCCTCCCTTTACCAGTTCCCTCCCTGACCACTCCCCTCCTGCAATCTGTCCCCTCCCTGACCTGTCTCTTCCCCCCTGCTCCCCCCACCCCACCCCTCCCCAGCGACACTGACGCGAGTTGCATGCAAATGCCAATATAGCCCAATCCTCTGGATTAACATCACACAATGGGAAGGATTGAGCAATCTCTCAGCCCCTCCCCAGCTGAAAGATGAAAATTGAATGTACAATTACATACATATCTCAATTCTCTGATGTAGAAACCACCTCAACTATACTCTAACAGTCTTACCCCCAACATGAGAAGAGCGCCCCCTGTTGCACCACCCTAAATGTTCTTGGACGATTCAGTTGTCAATTCAGTGCCAAATATTAGAAATATTGTCGTGCAAACAATACCCTCAGAGAGCTTTACTCACATTTGCGCCAAATCCTTTCACTTAGAAATCATAAATCAGGAGAAAAATGCTGAGAAACTGGCTTTCATGCATTCTGAGCTAGACTAGGTCCTTAGTGAATAACTACACCACAACATTTTCCAATTTCCCCTCGTTAGGATACTGCCTTGTTTATCTGTACAAGTGTTGACTTTCTCATGTGGGGACGTATATTTCAGTCGGATTGAATACTGACAGTCATCACCATGGTAACAGCATTATCCACCATTTTCCAACATTAGTTTATCTTTATGCATCCTCCCTAGAACCCACATCTGACCCCAGAAAATATGTTCTGTAATTTCTTTGTTCTAATGATGAATTTAGAAGGAGAAACCAGGACAATGGACTTGATTTTCTGACTCACAATCCCATCTAGTGATGTTCTGTGGCCAATCCACCTACCCTGCACATCTTTATGGGTTGTGGGGGTGAGACCAATACAGACGCGGGGAGAATGTGCAAACTCCACATGGACAGTGACCCAGGGCCGGAATCGAATCCGGGTCCTCAGTGCCATGAGGCAGCAGTGCTAACCACTGCCCCACCGTGTTGCCCTACAAACACTGAACAGGAAGTGAGAAATAGATATGAGTTTGGGAGGCAACAACAGGCATGATTTTTTTTTAAATCTGTTTACGTTCATGAGAAATTTAGCGAGTTGGATGGGGCTTTTGAAGGAAATTCCAGAGTGTAAAGCAGGAAGAGCAGATGGAAGGGGAAAGTCATAGGGTGGAATTTCCCCCCAAAAGGCAAAAAGTAATGTTCAGTCAGAAAATCAGTGCGATTCCTGCTGGCCCCGGCAGTATGATCTGGATCGCAATCTTCAGGCACTTTGAAATTTTTTTTTCCCATGGGAAAAACGCTGCACAGGAGGCATGAACTGTCTGATTCGCCCATCCTCGGTGTCACCTGAGCACTTTAATCATTTGAAGCATTTAAACAGTTCAATACAGGAGGATGACAGCAAGGAAACCAGCTGCTTGATTTACGGAGGGGGCCCTTACCCATATGCTAGATTCCATGGAGAAGAGGCGGGCACCAATTTACCCTTGGGGTGGTAGGAGGTAACAAATCCAGCCTGGGATACGGTGGCAGCATTGGTCAGTGCCAGCTGCCTGACCAAGTGGTCAGGAGTGTAGTGTCAGAAGATGATGAATGAGCTACTACGGCCAGCAAAGGTCAGTGCTCCCGGTCTCCTCTTGGCACTCTATCCTTCTGCCACGCCTGAAGTGTCATATGGAACCCACAAGCTGCCACCTCGCAGGTCCCCAGCACCCAACCTACCAGCATCATCCTTAAGCCCCCCCCCCCCAGAATTCCTCAACAGAACCCCTTCCTGCTTAGATGTAGTGCCCACACAAGCCTGTTGTCAACAACCTCTCACCTGACAGGCGTCCAGCTCCCTTTTGTGTCCCTGTAGGAGGTGATAGCCCTTAACTGGAGAGCGACAGAGGCAAAGCTGAAGATCCTAACTCCATTTGTGGAGAGGGCCATGGAGCTCGCAGGGGAGGAGCAGGAGTGGGCCTATGCCCAGAGCAAGGTTGGCCTGCAGAAGAAAAAGGTGAGGAGCCACTGCACCTTCATCCAGATGGTCCGTCTCAAATGTTGTCCAAACCCTTGACCAGACCATGTACTAAAACCGTTGCCTTGCAGGAACATCAACTGAGGAGCCTGGCCTGTCACAGCTATCGGGTGTATCAACCACCATCGTAGAGACACACCGCGGTGGGAAATCCTAGCTGGCAGGCTTCTGGGTCACTTTCTGGTGAGCAGCACACTGATTCTGATGCACATCAGGTGGAGGCAGGAACTTTCCAAAGGCCAGATAGTCGGAAGTCTGCTGGATCCCAGAACACAGCTGTGACCCAGTCAGGTGTTGTGCCTCTGGACATATTTGTCCCTCGGCTGCTGGAGATGCAAAAACAGAGGCAGGAATACCAGGAGGGATTGTCAGTGGCATTACTGTGACTGCAAGGCCAAATGGCGGAGTTCCAAAACATCCTGTTGCAGGAGATGTTGCCGATGACGCACAGCACCCAAGCCAACAATGCAAGGGTGGCAGCCGCAGTGGAAAGCCTGAGGCAAGACGTCAGATCCATGAGTGTTGATCTCTGAAGCATGACTCAGTCCCTGAGGACCATGGCTGAGGGGTTTGACACCATGGTCCAGACAAGGGCGGGCCTCCAGATGTTGTTGAGGCTTCTGGAACCCACCGCAGATTCCCCACCGTCCTGTAGAATAACCCAGGGGCCCATGAGCATTCAGAGGGAGGAGGAATCGCTGGAGCACCTCATGGGCCTTCCACCCAAGAGAGCCTGGGAGTGAGCAGCCCCTCTGAATCCCCCCTTCCTGATACAAGCGTACCTCAGGGGCAGCCTCCTAAAACAGAGTGATGTGGCAATACAGGTGCCACCCGAGAGTAGCCGCAGCCCCTCCAGAGGATGCCCACCAAGGGTATCTCAGGCAACATGGCATGAAAAGCCATGCAGGCCACCTCCACTTCTGATGTGCATCCTGGGAATACACTTAGACGTAGTGAGAGGGTTTGCAAGGCTAAGGAATAGTAAGGGTACAGAGTGAGCATGGGTGAAGTTAGGCACAGATAACGGGGGGTCTTTATCAAATGTCACAAAGGCACATGTTACCATACTAAATACTCTTGTTATTCACAACCTTATGCTCTCATTAACCCTCCTCCCAGTGGGATAGCGCTTCACCCCATCTGGACACGGCTCTTCTCACAGGCCCTCAAAATCAGGCAAACATTTCGGCCCTCTTAAAGTGAAAATAACATAATTCCTGAAAGGACTGGGGGATGAATCAGTCAACCTCATCCCAATCCCCCTCTAGTGATATGCAACAAAGGGCTGAACCTCACTCGCACATAAGCCGGGGAGTCAGTGTGCTGGCAACAGACAGACAGGAATCAGACATAAGCAAGAGCTGAGCAGCGTCACAGAGTTTTCCTCACTGTGAGTCGTCATCACCCTCCTGCATTGACTCCTCAGG